>NC_090406.1:16438644-17062901 GCF_036365525.1 Heterodontus francisci
ACTTACATTTGAATGGACAAGCTCTAACTTTTTCTGCTGAGTTTAGCGAGTATCAGTGGGTAAGAACAGCAAATTCACACACTACCACATACTAGAATGCAGAGTCTCTCAGCAAGATACTGTTAGAACGAAGCATCTCAAACAGCAACTTCCTCGTTTCCGTGTTTAACTGCGCTTGTGGGGAAAGCCAGAAGTTGCTGTCCAATTTAATCTCAACGCCGAGCGCCAGTGGTGATCATCAATAGTTGCACCGTTATTTTCCCTGAAAAATCCAGGCCATTATTGTGTCTCCTTTTACAATAAATACTAAACATAAACTTTAGCTGAATAAATATTTTGAAGTTTGTGCTCTAGCTTTTCTTCAAAATAATTTTGACAAACACGGAGCAGACCTGACTAGAAGCTAAAGCAAACATTCCAGCAGTTCAGATACCCAACAGTAATGATGCATTCTGGAATATTGTATACAACACATAGGTTCAGATGACAAAATCTTAAATCAACTAGCAATGTCAAAGCACTGGAAAGAATATCATGTCCTAGTCCAGAATTTTGGGAAAGACTGAGGCTGTTAAGATAACTTCACTAATAAAACAGAAAGTACTGGAAATACACAGCAGGTCTGGCAGCATCTGTGAAGAGAGAAACACAGTTAACGTTTCAGGTAGAGATAGACAGAGAGGTACAGCACTGAAACAGGTCCTTCAGCCCACTGAGTCTGTGCCGACCAACAACTACTCATTTATACTAATCCTACATTAATCCCATATTCCCTACCACATCCCCACCATTCTCCTACCTACACTAGGGGCAATTTACAATGGTCAATTTACCCATCAACCTGCAAGTCTTTGGCTGTGGGAGGAAACTGGAGCACCCGGCGGAAACCCACGCAGCCACAGGGAGAACTTACAAACTGCGTACAGGCAGTACCCAGAATCGAACCTGGGTTCCTGGAGATGTGAGGCTGCGGTGCTAACCACTATGCCACTGCGCTGCCCTGAAAGGTCTGTGACCTTTCATGATGAACTCGACTTCTCTCTCCACAGATGCTGCCAGACCAGCTGAGTATTTCCAGCACTTTGTTTTTATTAAGATAACTCCATTCATGGCATTAAAAGAAATTAAAGCCAGAATGATGTATAAATTTAACCATATTGTTCTGACATGTCATTTTTAAAATTTATTTTGTTTATATTCTGATTTTGGACATTAGCAATTTCGGTTACAGAGAAACAAATTGAATTGAATTTTTTCTGAAAGCCTTTTGAGCAATTTGTAGGAAACTGCAGCACCATCTAGACGCCATACCTTTTAATTAGACAGTGCTTTTCCACAGATGTTAAAGTAGGGAATTATAATGGCAAGAATTTACACTGTGGAAAAAAAAATCATTGCAGCAGGAAATAAAGATATATAGAAACAGAACTGTTGTAGCATTGTTCACTGTAAGTCAGAAGCTGTGCTGTTGTGAGGAGGTGATGGGGGAATTGCTGGGGAACAGAAGGAGAGAGGAGTACAAATCTCTAGTGGAACCTGGAAAGATGTTTGGAAGCAATTCACCCAGAAATAATTCAAGTAATTTTATTGGTTTATCCACTGCAGGAAAATAAATATATTAATGCCACAATTACTTAAACGCATCACTGTATGTAATATGGAAAACTAGCCCTTTTGTATTCAACTATTCATATAAAATGTTGGGTTTAAATCTTGACAATTTGCATTTTAGCAAATAGCCAGGTCAGGCTCTTCAGAAGGACATGACGTACCTTGGAACTTACACGCCAAGAGAGTTGCAAAGAAGCAATCAACTGGGTGGTAGAAGAGCGTATAAAGAGATCGTGCTTTTAAGCTGAGTCAGGTGATCCACTAATTTACACATTCTTTGGTCTTCATTATCACCATTAGAATTCACAATTAATAAATAATGACAATTGTTAATGCTGAAGCATGGAGAGGGATAAAACATGGGAACAGTCCAATTAGCTGACGTCAGAATTTACCCTCCACATGAGCAATTAGTCCAAACTACATTTACCAGCCCTGCTCCCAATGCACTTCATTCCCTTTTTGGAATTCTAAAATCAATTCTCTGAGTGTACTTGATAGCAGGTCTTCAGGTATTGATTCCGCAATAATACAAACCTGAACTGAGAACCGGCGCAATGGAATTTTCTAGGTCTTCCATACTATATAAAGGCAACAGAAATAGCTTCTTCAAAAATTTCATATCAGAAAATGTGCCGATTATTCAGTATACTTAAGGTTAAGCTTTTTAAAAATCCTCTCTCAGGATGTGGGCGCCGCTGGCTAGGACAGCATTTATTGCCCATCCCTAATTGCCCTTGAGAAAATGGTGGTGAGCTGCCTTCTTGAACCGCTGCAGTCCATGTGTGGTAGGTGCACCCACAGTTCTGTTGGGAAGTGAGTTCCAGGATTTTGAACCAGCAACAGTGAAAGAAGGGTGATATAGTTCCAAGTCAGGATGGTGTGTGACTTGGACGGGAACTTGCAGGTGGTGGTGTTCCCATGCATCTGTTGCCCTTGTCCTTCTAGGTGGTAGAGGTCATGGATTTGGAAGGTGCTGTCGAAGGAACTTTGGTGCTTTGCTGCAGTGCATCTTGTAGATGGTACGCACTGCTGCCACTGTGCGTTGGTGGTGGAGGGAGTGAATGTTTGTGGATGGGGTGCCAATCAAGCGAACTGCTTTTTCCTGGATGATGTTGAGCTTCTTGAGTGTCGTTGGAGCTGCACCCATCAGGCGAGTGGAGAGTATTCCATCACACTCCCGACTTGTGCCTTGTAGATAGTGGTCAGGCTTTGGGGAGTCAGGAGGTGAATTACTCACCGCAGGATTCCTAGCCTCTGACCTGCTTTTGTAGGCATGGTATTTATATGGCTACTCGAGTTCTGTTTCTGGTCAATGGTAATCCCCAAGATGTTGATAGTGGGGCATTTAGCGATCATAATGCCATTGAATGTCAACGGGAGATGGTTAGATTCTCTCTTGTTTGAGATGGTCATTGCCTGGCACTTCATGTGGCGCGAATGTTATTTGCCACTCATCACCCAAGCCCGGAAATTGTCCAGGTCTTGCTGTATTTCTACATGGGCTACTTCAGTATCTGAGAAGTCATAAATGGTACTGAACATTGTGCAATCATCAGCGAACATCCCCACTTCTGACCTTATGATTGAAGGAAGGTCATTGATGAAGCAGCTGAAGATGGTTGGGCCTAGGACACTACCCTGAGGAACTCCTGCAATTATGGCCTGGAGCAGAGATGATTGATCTCCAACTACCACAACCATCTTCCTTTCCGCTAGGTATGACTTCAACCAGCGGAAAGTTTCCCCCCCGATTCCCATTGATTCCAGTTTTGCTTGGGCTTCTTTATGCTATATTCGGTCAAGTGCTCCCATGATGTCAAGGGCAGTCACTCCTACCTCATCTCGAGTTCAGCTCTTTTGTCCATGTTTGAATCAAGGCTGTAATGAGGTCAGGAGCCGAGTGGCCCTGGCCGAACCCAAACTGAGCGTCAATGAGCAGGTTATTGCTAAGCAAGTGCCGCTTGACTGCACTGTCGATGACGTTTTCCATTACTTTGCTGATGATTGAGAGTAGACTGATGGGGAGGTAATTGGCAGGGTTGGATTTGTCCTGCTTTTTGTGTACACGACATAGCAGGGCAATTTTCCATATTGCTGGGTAGATGCCAGTATTGTAGCTGTACTGGAACAGCTTGTCTAGGGGCACGGCAAGTTCTGCAGCAGAGGTCATGTTATAACGATTTTCATGGTTATAAAACTACTAAACCTGTAAGGATTATCCTACACGTTCACACAAAAACATCAAGTTCCTGACATTTCTATTTAAACAGGATATAACAGTTTTTGTTGAGGTTATTACATTATGGTACTAATTTTGAAAACTAAAAAAAAAGGCCACATGTGTATACATGTATAAAAAGATCAGAACGTAGGCTTTTGTGGGTTTCTGTTGTATGGTTCACAAGGTCATTAGGTTGCTGCTATTGGTGTACACACATAATTAATAATATATGGTGTCTTATTTGTGAAGACAATGTATGGCTCATTCCATCTGCAACCATGCTCTAGATTTAAAGCAGCCACAATTTCCAACTGCAGTATTGACCCATTCCTAAGGATTTATAACGGAATTCAAAAAAATTCACCACCTTCATTTTTAAACGTACAAATAATACATTTCCCAGAGATTGCTGTTATAAATGAAATTTAATATTCCTAACAGACAATTTACAATGGAAGATAGCCTACTCACCCATTTAAATACTGCTATCAATTAAATAAAATCATCTTTGTCTTTTCACTAATTCTCTATAAAGCAACATTAGATTTTTTTAAAATCATTTGAACTCGTTACACATCGTCCGTTGGTAAGTGAATGCTAAAGTGAAACTGGATACCTCCGACATCAATGTCAAATTCTCACTGGTGGAAGGACATAGTTCTGATCATAGTGCTACTGTTATAACATCAGGTCTTAAAATCTGTTCTGAATCAGAAAATTAGGCCAACTAACTCAAGGCACATAACGAGAAGAAATCTATCAAAGACAAAAAACGTTTTACATCATCTCCTACTTGCTTTCCGAGGTCCTTAAAATGGTAGGGCTCATTACCTCCCTCAGGGCTTCTTCCCCTATCTACAGCATTTTATAATTCAAGCTTACAATCACCAAACCATTAGTATCAATTTTTTTTTAAAACTATGATGTTGTTCTGAACCTTGACTGTGCCTCTTCGCCTACGTTGCTCATTAAAAAATAAAACGCCCAACAACTGACATATCAAATAAGAAAAAAAAAAGCTGCAAATACTGGAGGTTTGAAATAAAAGTAGAAAAAAAAGATTGACATACACAGATCAGTCAGCAAAGAGAAAATCCACTTCTCATTGCACATGCTAACTGACATGCAGTAAAATTTAGCTATCCAGCAGTCGATTCTAATTACACAGAAAACCATATTTTGCTTCTGTACAAGGTCTCTTAATCATGATAAACCTTCACCTCAACTGCTTTTTTACCTCAGTATCCTGAGCATAGCCATTAGTATTTCTACATAATTGAAGATATTAAATGGTGCATCCGAGATTGCTCACAAAACAGCGCACCTTACACCAACCAAGAAGGGAAAAAAAAAAGGAAATTCTGTGAATCTGGTAACTAACAAATCTCTGGGGATTACTCCAAATTCAGAAAACAAATATTTTCCAGTAAAATCTCCAATATACTGTCAATGTGGAGTAAAGTAAAACTTGCTAATGGATATTGAAATTGACTTGGTTACAAATTCATGTCGGAATAATTCAGCAACTATAACAAATCAGTTCCTATGGTCTTCCAAAACACCAGTCACTCAGTAAGCCTACCAGGTACACTTCTCATGATGAGTGTAATACATATACAATGTATTGCTGCTGAAGAGTAATTACAGCAAAAACAATCTAAAAGATATTTAAGTCTTAAGCAGTTTTCAAGATGGATGGATACAATATCATTACCAAAAGAAGTCATTTTAAAAGTTATATGCTAGCTTCTTTAATTCCCCTGCACGCACTAAACAAGCACATCTCTCCAACAGTAGAACAATCCTAGGAGCTGGCTTCATCATGACTGGTATTAATGCTGCTCTGCGACCCAATGACATGAGGCATTAGGTCAATGTCAGCATTAACTTTGTCCAGACACATCTTGCAAGACTTCAGACACCTGATGTAATAGCCATACCAACTGACTCCATTGTTCCAAACATCAACATTTATATTGAAACATTTCTATGCAAGTTTTTATTGTGGGAAAACCCTATCTAAATATGCCAACATTCAGAAAGGGAAAACAGAATGTAAACACTTCACTGGTTTGTCGATGAATGCATGGTAGCATACTTGTTCTGTTACTGGACTAGTAATCCAAAGGTCTAGACTAATGATCCAGAGATAAGAGTTCAAATTCCACCAAGAGAGCTGAGGAATTTAAATTCAGTTAATTGAATAAATCTGGAATAAAAAGCTAGTGTCAGTAATGGTGACCATGAAAGTTCTGGATTGTCATAAAAACCCATCTGGTTCACTAATGTTCCTTAGGGAATCAAATCTTCTCTATCTAGTCTATATGTGACTCCAGATGCCCACCAATATGGTTGACTCTCAATTGCCCTCCGAAATGGCCTAAGAAGCTACTCAGTTGTCATCACCGCCTTCTCAACGGCAATTTGGGATAGGCAATAAATGCCGGCCTTGCCAGCAATGCCACACCCCGTGAATAAATAAATAAATAAAGAGAATGCTTTTTGAAATTTTTTTTGTCTATCCATTTTTTCTTCAATATCTAAAACTTCAAATGCCTAAAATAAGGTTTTAAACAAAATAAGAAAAAGTATACATTTTCCAACATGAATATTATCCACTGAATTGCCAGTGTATTCTAGTACTTTCATCCAAGTTTTTGTTTGAAAGCCTTGGGCTCTCCCAAAAGTTTAGACTATGACTTTATATTTTTGACAGTGACTCTAAAAGCAGATCCTGCAGTCTGAATATGCACAGGGTTTACAGTTTTCCAGAAGTATCATTCTCATTTGGCTTATAGAACATATTTATTTTTTACAAGATCTTGCGCTCACGGTGAGTCGAAGGTGATACAATAACAGTGTTACCAACTAAGTACAATGGTAAAAACATTACACAAAGTTAGTGCAATATTTACAGGAAGGACACGCTATATGCAAGACTTTTAGTTTATCACACATAAATTGATATTGGTTTCTCTGCATGTGCACAGACAGGTCACAAAATGTCATGGTAATCAGACAGACTTTTCTTGGGAGTACTTACATAAAAATCATTAATCCTTCTATGTTAAAATATCAATTTAGGGAGTGGACAGGGAATCAGCATATGCACTGATAACTGCTGTTAGAACACTGACCTTCAATTAAATACAACTGCTAATAAAATTCAGAAGTATTGTAAATATTAAAACATTTACTAGCACATCAGCTCCATTTTATGTTTTCAACATTGTAACCTCCTTCAGCCCTACAAACCCCACAGATACCTGCCCTTTGCCAATTCTGGTCTCAAGCATTTCCATCATTGGTGGCCATACTTTCAGCTGCCTAGGCCCTAAGCTCTGGAATTCCCACTCTATATCTCTCCGCCTCTCTTTCCTCTTTTAAGGCACTCCTTAAAACCTACTTCTTTAACCAAGCTTCTGATTTTCTGGCCTAATATCTGATTCGGTGGTTTGGTGTTAAATTTTGTTCCACAACACTCCTGTAAAGTGCCTTGGGACCTCTTATTATGTTAAAGGCGCTATATAAATTCAAGATGCTGTTGTAATCTGTAATCTTCTAAAGCAGCTCATCTTGCTGTTTTAAGTAACTATCTGCATGAGCAATAGGATATACAAGAAAAAAAAATCGTAACTATTAGTTTGCCTAAATATCTCAGAACTTACCTGATGGACTGGGTAATAAGAGATGTATTTGGTTGTATCAGGTGATCTCACAGCATGTGCTATCTCTCTGCAGCAGGCCAACGTCTGCCAAGGCTCATCAGCATTCATCCACCACTTCCTCCCCTGGGAAAATCAAAGGCAGCTTAGACACACAAACACATCATTTTATGTAAACACCTTTAATCAAGGGCAAATGATCTGCACTCATACTCCTCTGTTGAATTTTTGGGCACTCAAATGCTTTTAACTGTTCAAATTAAAACCAATTTCTAATTGAACTTATGTTATATTGAAATATGATTTTATTCATCATTTAAAATAGCATACATTATAGTACATTATTTAATGAAATAAAAGCTTTTGAAATATAAAGGAGTGACTTATATGCCAGGGAAACCTGTACGATTGAGGTTCTACATAATTTAAGCTTTTCCTGTAATTGCAACTGAACATTTTAGATCACTTGGCAGTTTTTAGTCAGCTAAACAAAATATGACTTTCCTTCATTTACAGCAGCTCAGCTTTGTTAGGAAGTACATACAATACAGCAAAATTTCAAACAGGATTATTTCACAGAAATGAATCAACATTCCAATTTTTTAGCCTTTTGTGTATAAATAAATTGGTTGCATTCAATTTTCTTTCTTCATATTTCCGTCTGATGTACTTGCTTGCTTTCATCATATTTCAATTCCCTATTTTTTCTCACTGGTGGGCAAGGTTTCATGGGCTGCTATATAAAGCATCTGACGGTGCCAAAGGTGAATATGGCCACTGCCCACCTCATCTTACAAATTTATGCCCTTTGGGCTGACACTAGAATTGTAAAATCATTCATAGCAGCAAACATTTGACTATTGTTAATGTTTTCCTCAGTGGGTGGTGAAGAAAATTCGTGACTTCTATAAAACCAGCACTGGAATAGATCACACATACAAACAGCAATCCCTTTTAATTACTGCATTACTTTATATCCATAGAATATCATGAGGTACATTTAACTGCCAATTTTAGGTGAAATTTTCAAATAGAATGCAAAACCAGAAGATGCAGATACGAACATTTAATCTATAATCGTGCAATGTAAATCATTCAATTAGACTGGTATGCTTGAACTAATGTTCACTTACTGTTAAAGGGTTATCTGCCGAATCTAAGACGTTGTCCATTACTTCATCGGCATAATCAAGTCTCTCTTTAAGGGAGCATTTTTTCTTAAAGCCAGTTAAGTTAACAAGATGAATCTTCAACCAATTTAACCCATGTTCGCCCAAGGGCTTTCCTTCTGCAAACAACAATATGGCACGAGTAACATCACTGCCCAGGTGGTTAAAATATGGCGGGCAAGGGTATGTCCTTCCGCGGAAGTCCATGTTGTGAGGAAACCAGAATATATCATCTCTGATATGGTTGGCTATGGAAAGCTTGTAAAGAGCATCCATTCGAAGGCTATGCATTTCAGCAGCCCTTTTCCTGACCCAAGCTATTTTCTTTTTCAATACAGACTTGGCTGCTGGGCTAATCTCACATTTTGGGTCATACTTGGGCATGTCTGGAGCTTCCGAAAGTGGAGGCGGAATCTCCAGCTTCTCGTTTCCTTTGTCATTAAAAATAGAAATAATTAAATCAAGCATTGGTTTGTTAACTTTCCAAGCACAATTCCCAAGCTGATTTAGGGAATCTAGAACTGGATGCAAGTCACTACTCTTGCATTTCTCCAAAAGTAACTGATGCTGTAGAGCTCCTTCCATGCACCGCATTAATTTGGTGGGGGCCAGAACATAGGCTCCAAACCTAGGTGAAGTCCATGGGATGGGAGCACACACCATTGGCAGGACAGAGGAGTCAAAGATTAAAGTTGTCTCTGCAGCTTCTGAAAGGATCTGAGTTAAAATTGGATGTGGCTTGATGAAACCAATCTGCAAAAAAAAAAATACATTATAATGAACAGTTTCTCAAGGAAACATCAACCCAGCCTTTTTGTTCCAAGATGCTGATGGCCTGCTGTGCACTTCTAACATTTTCTGTTTTTATTTCAGATTTCCACCATTTACAGTTCTTAAAATAATTAAGAACAAAATTATCCATACATCTGTTAGAATTTTCACAAACATACTTAAAATGATCTAATTTGATTTCCGTGCAAATTTCTCCCTCCTTAATCAACTGATTTCAAACATCTTGAAGCTTCCTCTTTTTCTTTCCTCCATGATTACATTGAAGTTCCATTATTACATGACAGGAAAGTGCCTTTTGTAAAAAGGACGGAGCCAATTTTTCTCTCCCACTCCACAACCCACACCATGCAATGCTCCAACTATTAAGCATTTTGTCTGACTAACCATTTGAGAATTGAAAGACCTTATCACACCCACAGATGACAATCATCGCTGATGGAAGTGGAGGGGAAAGGCAAGGAGTCCCCATATCAATGTTCACTACAAAAATCAGTTTCCAACATTACTTGAATGCCACTCTGTATGAATGGCCCAGATTCATGTCTTCCAATTTTACATTCACCAACTATGCGTACCAATAGAACTGGACTTCAGATTCAACTAAAAGAAACCACAGATATTCTGGATTATAACAAATTATGCACATAGCATGTAGAGCAAATGTGCGTTATTCCACAAACTTCCACCACTTGACATTATATGCTCAATTAATGAAAGGTACCCTTCAAATGAATATGGACTCAGCCACCAACGAGGGATAACCTTGTTCTCGAAGTTGAAGCTGTTCAATAACTATGATGACACCTGAAGCATTCCTGTTCTGCATGCAGATTTGATCTCCCATTGTAAAAGAAGGTGCCACCAGTGGGAAACAAGAACACTATTTCTAAGATCCCAGAGAACAATAGTTGACAAGATATGCATTGGGACAATCATGATGAGTTTTGTCTGGCTACCAAAGGAATGATGACAAAAGAAGGAAATACATACAGAAACCTAGCTGCAGAATTATGCTAAATTACCTGAAGGTAGAAATTCCATTATAATTCAAGACAGCAAAAGGATTTGCCCTCGAGTTGCCACTCCCAACAGGTGAAGGGGATAGATAATGTGGGCCAGACACCATCATGCCAGCCATACATCACTGCTCCTTCATCGTCACGGAGTCAAAATCCTGGAACTCGCAACTTAACAGCACTGTGGGACTACCTACACCACATAGATTGCAGCAGTTCAAGAAGGCAACCAACCACTCAAGGGCAATTAGGGATGGGAAATAAATGCTGGCCATGCCAGCAATGCCAATATCCCATAAATGAATAATAAAAAAATGGGATTCAGACTCTGTTTAAATGGTTGTATGATGGAACGAAACCAAAAGTACAAGAGTAAAAAGTAGTGTTCTATTTCAGAAAGACAGTTGAAGGATGGAACTGTAGAAAATCTTTCCCACTTTTATATTTATTTACAGATTTACACATTACGAGTGTACGCCTCCCAACCCAACCATCACTATTTTAGAAATAAGAACAGAAAGTGTCAGAAAAGCTCAGCAGGTCTGGCAGCATCTGTGTAGTCTGTGACCCTTCATCAGAACTGGCAAAAGTTAGAAACGTAACAGTTTTTGAGCGTGAAAGTGGCGGGCAATGGGCGGAAATGAACAAAAGGGAAGGTCTATGACAGGACGGAGAGGGGAGAGATTAAATGACACATGTCAATGAAAAAGAATGCAAATGGAGTGCTAAATAGTTTTAGTGAAAGACAAAGCATGACATCTTTGTCATTTAATCTCTCCCCTCTCTGTTTATATTTCAGATTTCCATTTTTTTTTTCTCTTTTACTTTGCAGGACAAATATAACTCTCCATCAACCATTACAATGTGAAGTCTATTTAAATGCTTCTGCCAATCTCAGAGGCTGATAGTGCTGTACTAACTCTGTTCAGTAAAAGTCAGTAACTCAATCACGCGAGTCTGAAAGTGAACTTATTAATGATCAAACTGTGTTTCATTATTTTCTTTGAATTTTTTGGAGTGACCTTTATAACTGCAGTCACATATTTTACTGGACTGGATACAGAGAGTTAGTTGTTAATGTTCAGTTAAATAGACATTAAAAACCTGAAGAAATATGAAAATACCAATGCAAGTTTTTTTAGATCAGGTTGTAAGATTTTTTCCCCATCTATCAAAATATAAATGGAATAAAACCCATAGCTTTTGAACATATAACTTAGGAACATTACACTCAACAAGAGGTCACAAATTAGCAAACTGTGGCAATCTCTACCCAATGTCAAAACTTCCATTTCCTGTCATTCTAAAACCTTTTAAACATATAAAATTGTAGCCAAATTACTAAATTATAGCGTTAATGCTCTTCCACAAGGTTGTGTGTTTTGTCAGCACTGAGCTGTACTGGTGTCATTGTAATTTCTCTCACACTTCTCAGTGAGCAGAATAACACCCCTTTACAAAGAAGAACAGCTAACAGCATTACATGAAATGCTTCATTCCATTTACCTGCTTGATTAGTCAGGCCTGAAACAAATAAACTTTGAAACAGAAAGTACCGCATAAATGGATTCTTCTATAGCCATCTATTTTGTTCTGTCCTACTCTGTAGATCTATTGATGACTGACATCCCAACAGATTTGAACAAAAAGCAGTACTACTTAACAATAGCTGCTTTGCAAATTCCCTTTGTCATAATTTGTAGAACATGTTTCTCACAATGTGGTGACAAGCACTATTCAGAGGTCGTGAATCATGCAATTTCAGAACTTTCAGCCATGGCTCAGTTGGTAGCACTTTCGCCTCGAGTCAGAGGGTTGTGGGTTCAAGTTGCATCCAAAGACTTGAGCACAAAAATCTAGGCTGACACTGCAGTGCATTACTAAGGGAGTGCTGCAATGTCAAAGGTGCCATCTTTTGGATGAGACATTAAACCGAGGCCTTGTCTACCCACTCGAGTGAATCTAAAAGATCCCGTGCCACTATTCTGAAGAAAAGCAACAGAGTTATCCCCGATGTCCTAGCCAATATTTATCCCTCAATCAACATCACTAACAAAAATAGATTATCTGGTCATGTCACGTTGCTGTTTGTAAGAGCTTGCTGTACGCGTTTCCTACATTACAACAGTGACTACACTGGTCATGAATATACAATTGCAAATCATTCTTTCTTTCCCATAAGCCCTGCACTTACCCACTTCAGCACGAAAAATACAAACGCAAGATAAATTGGCTTTAACCCACACTTCTTTGGTAAGGTACAGGCAGCTCACCACCACCTTCCCAAGGGCAATTAGAGAAGGGCAATAAACAGCCAGCGACACCCACATCCCCCGAACGAATGAAAAAGAGGTTAATGTAGATTAACGATACAATATCTACGCAGATATAAAAGAAAACTCATGACTTTGTACCTCACCTGTTTGTTACTGCGAAAGCTGTACATATGATACAAGACGGGAATAAATTTCTTCTCATGACTTGGATTTTGGGTGTTTATGGGGATTTTAATTCCACGAACCAATAGATCCACCAGATGAGTTCCCAAATGTACAATCAAAAAATGTGGCCAGGGAGAATCTTCACTTAACAGCGAAGGACCCAAATTCATCTCTCTTTCTAGTTTCATCAAGTATTCACGAGGCAGGAAGTTGTTCAGCTAGAATTGAAACACAGTTTTTACCGCACAAATAATTCTGAGGCTTGCAACAGAATAATTCTTATAGTTTTTAAGTGTCCAATCCTTGTCTTTAATTTATATTCAATCAAGATCATAAGGAATGTTGAATTTCCCCTATAATAACCTCATAATTAACAACCTTACAGGACTACACAATGTCACTGCTTATAAAGTCTGAGCTGCTACTGTCTTTTTTGGCTTCATCCATCCTTGCATTTTCAAGGAATTATGTATTTGCATGCTTCTCTTTATTCCTCCACAGTACTTAGCATCTTGATTTGAGCTTATACTCTCTGTTCTTTGCTTTTCCTCCCAAAACACATTACTTCCTTAGTTTCTGCGTTAAGTTGTATCTGCCACCTGCCTTTCCAACCCAATAACTTGTCTATGTCCTCTTTAAAGTCTTTTACTCTCTATTCCTCACTATTTCCCAAATTGCTACTTTTGTCGTTAGAAATATTTGACCTATTCCGTCTGTCCAAGTTGAAATCATTGGGCTGGATTTTATAGAGGCCTTGACGTCAGGATTCGTGGCAGGGGGTGGGGGGGCATGAAGATTGCCCCAGATGAGGCCCGCCCTGGACCTCGACGCTGACAGGGCCCATCCCAATCTTGCCAGCGTCAGCGAGGCCTCGTGGCAGCCCCCCACCGCTTGGCGGTGGGACTGTAATTTAAATGTTCAAATTCATTAACTTAACTGAGTTAATGACGCTCCCGTCACCTCCTGAAGTGCCACTGCGATCTTCATCCCGACAGCCAGCACTGCTGCACCTTTGGTTTCAGGAAAACGAGGCACAACACCTGTGGGAAGTGGGGAGGAGGTAAGTTTCTCAGTGTGGGAATGGGGGAGCAGGGTCAGACTATTCTGATTGGTGGAGAGGATGGTGGGAAGGGGTAAAGTTAAAAGTTTGTGAACTTTGGGAAGGCGGGGGGGGGTGGGAAGGTCAAGTACAGAAGTTAAATTTTCGGGGTGGGGGGAGAAAAGAGGGCAAGGAATGAGTGAATGGAAACATGTATATCATTTTTAAAAATCAGTTTCATTACATTTAATTTAAATGTTTAAAGGGAAAGTGTAAGGGCTGGAAGCCCTTTAAAAATGGCGCCGGACACCCGCCCCCTCCATGTCATCGGGGGGAGCCGCCCAGCCATGTAAATGAGCTGCCGTGCATAATATCGCAGTGGCTTCGTGGAGTCCAACCCGTGCGTGCGGGTTTTTACGGCTACTGCCGATTACATAAAATCCAGCCCATTGAAATATCTCAAGAAAAAATGGACTACCATTGGCACCCTTCTCTAATCCAAACAGCATTCATTAACCCTGACCATTTGTTTTATGTTTGCCAACCAACTTACTATTCATGCTGATGCATTTCCTCTTGCTCCAAGTTCCTGAATTTTTGTAATATAATGGGATTATTTTGCAGTTTGTGGCCTGCCTCATGCAAATAAAACTAGTATCCCTCATCTGCATTTTCTTATACCCATCAGTAGAACATTATGGCATTAGTGTTATGGGTCTGGTTGACAGCTGTATTTGTCTCTTCCCATTTCTTACATAGCAGTTACTTCAAAATCCTTTGATTGTCACCTTATGCAACTGCAAGACTCAAATTATCAGTGCACAAAATTTACAAAATTGGCAAATTCTTAAAAGATTACAAAAAGATGGTATCAAAATATTTGTAAAAGGAAGTGAGATAGGGCACACGAAGACAAATAGTAAATCCATTCCTAGTGAGGTTTATGAAGAAACCATTGTGATAAAACGTCATTTCTTATAAGTTCAGGGTGACTTTTATGCAGATGTAATAAGCTGTGCTTTAAACTTTATAATTCTGGAAAATATTCAGAGGGGATTTCAATATGTTTATTAAACTGGATCTGAGAACCAATGCAAAAATCTTCTTGATGCATACCACTGATGATGCACAACAGTCTCCAATCCAACAAGGTGCCAACTTGAGATTTTTTTTTTAAATGTTAGGAAAAAATCTGAGCACTTATTTATTCTTATCTACTTTTTAACAATTTAACTAGGAACAGAATATCCAGTTGGTATTACCTCAGTATCCTTCGCCAGCAGTTCAATGTAGGCATAATAAATTTCTTTTATCTTATCCACCATCTCATTTTTGATCTTCTTTCGTATTGAATACTTGTTATAAACTCTGTAACCCAATTCTTTTGCAATCATCAGTAATGCTTCTCCATTTGGAGGAATATTTGCAATAGTCTGAAAGGCAGAATGGAAAATATTAAATTAAATCTTGATGTTTCAAATATTGCCAATTCATCAAAGAATCATCATCTCTATGGTAGGTCAAGTTGGCTGAAATTCAAAATGACTGACTTAAATAACTATATCTTTTACTGCACTAAAACCAATTTTTTTTAGCATAAAATATTTCCTTATTCACAGTGTTCGTAAATAATGGAAAAAAACTGCAACACTTGGGCGATCCCTCATCACATTCCCAGGTATTGGTTCCACTATGTAAAGGCAATTACAAGGGTACGAAGACAGAGCTGGCCAAAGTGAACTGGGAAATTAGGCTAAAAGATATGGCAGTAGAGATGTAGTGGCAGAATTTAAGGAGATATTTCATAACTCTCAGCAAAGATACATTCCGGTGACAGAGAAAGAGTCTATGAGGACACACCATCTCTGGCTAACTAAGGAAGTTATGGATAGTATCGAAATGAAAGAAAAAGCATACAATTCTGCTAAGAGTCTGCTAAGATTAGTGGTAGGTCAGAAAATTGGACAGAATTTAAAAAACAGCAAAGAAAAACTAAAAATGGAGGGAGAAATTAGAGTATGAGCAAAAGCTAGCTACAAACATAAAAACTGATGTAAGAGTTTCTACAAGTATTTAAAAAGGAAAGGAGTAACTAAAGTAAGTGTTGGTCCTCTAAAGAGAGTCTGGGGAATTAATGGGAAATAAGGAAATGGCAGAAGCATTGAACAGATATTGTGTCTGTCTTCACTGTAGAAGTCACAAATATCATAGAAATACTTGTAAATCAAGAGCTAAAAAGGGAGGAACTTAAAACAATTACAATCACCAGGGAAAGGGTACTGTGAAAACTATCAGAACTAAAGGCTGACAAGTCCCCAGGACCTGATGATCTGCATCTTAAGGTTTTAAAATTTTGAAATAGTAGATGCACTGGTAGTAATTTTCCTAAATTCCCTAGATTCTGGGAAGGTCTCTTCAGATTGGAAAATAGTGAATGTAACTCCTCGATTCAAGAAAGGAGGGAGGGAGACAGAAAGCAGTAAACTACAGGCCAGTTAGCCTAACATCTGCCACAGGGAAAATGCTATCATCTATTAAGCAGGTTATAGCAGGGCACTTAGAAAATCTTAATGTGATCAGGCAGAGTCAAAATGGTTTTGTGAAAGGGAAATCGTGTTTGACTAATTGAGAGTTCTTTGAGGAAGTAACAAGAAATGCGGATAAAGGGGAACCTGTAGATATGGTGTACATGGATTTCCAAAAGGCATTGTTTAAGGTGCCACATCAACAGTTACTACACAAAATAAAAGCTCACGGTGTAGGGGGTAACATATTCACATGGATAGATGATTGGCTAGCTAAGAGAAAACAGAGAGTAGGGATAAATGGTCCTTTTGGGGTTGGCAAGCTGTAACTAGTGGACTGCCACAGGGCTCAGTGCTGGGGCTTCAACTATTTACAGTCTATATCAATGACTTAGATAAAAGGGACAAAATGTATGGTTGCTAAATTTGCTGATGACACAAAGATAGGTCGGAGAGCAAGTTGTGAAGAGGACATAAGGAGTCTGCAAAAGGATAGAGATAGGTTAAAGTAAGTGGGCAAAAACATGGCAGATGGAGTATAATGTGGGAAAATGTGAACTTCTCCACTTTGGCAGGAGGAATAGAAAAGTAGTATATTATTTAAATGGAGAGATATTGCAGAACACTGCAGTCGAAGGATTGGATGTCTTGGTACGTGATTCACAAGAAGTTAGCATGCAGATACAGGAAGTGATTACAAAGGCAAATGGAATGATGTTGTTTATTGCAAGGGAAATAGAACATAAAAGTAGGTAAGTTCTGCTACAGTTGTAAAGGGCGTTGGCGAGACTGCATCCAGAGTACTGTGTACAGTTTTGGTCTTACTTAAAAGGATATAATTGCATTAGAAACAGTTACGAGAAGGTTCACTCGACTGATTTCTGAGATGAAGGGGGTTATCTTATGAGGAAAGGTTGGACAAGCAGGGCCTACAACCATTGGAGTTTAGAAGGATGAGCTGTGATCTTATTGAAATATTAAAGATCCTGAGGGGACCGGACAGGCTGGATGCTGAGAAGATGTTTCCCTTTATGGGAGAAACTAGGGGGCACTGTTTAAAAATAAGAGATCTCCCATTTAAGATGGAGATGAGGAGAAATTTTTTCTCTCAGTGGGTTGCCAGTCTGTGGAATTCTCTTCCTCAGAAAGCAGTGGAGGCAGGGTCATTGAATATTTTTAAGGCTGAACTAAATAAATTCTTGATTGATAAAAGGAGTCAAAGGTTATAGGGGTTATACAGGAAAGTAGAGTTGAGGCCACAATCATATCAGCCATGATCTTATCAAATGGCGCAGCAGACTCAAGGAGCTGAATGGCCCACTCCAGCTCCTAATTCGTATGTTCATATGTGTGTTCATATGTTTTAAGATGGTCCAAACTATAATAGTGCAGGGCAGGGTTGAGGGACCATCTAATATTTTCCTGCCTGTCAATTTTGTACATCCGAATGTTCTGGCAATTCAAGGATAACAATATACCAACAGTGTTGTTATACTGTCACTTTTGCTTCGATAGGAAGTAGTTTTGGATGTGCACTAATGAGAAAGCAGCTGTATAACTCAGGAGTCAGATCAATGATTGGAATCCTAAGTGCACCAAAAAGTGAAAACTACTTCCTGGAAGTAGACGCTTACTACTTCAGCTTCACATTAGGGCACTAAGGCAACAGTTTAAAGTTAAGTTTAAAATGATTTTCTGCAAACCACTTTTGTTGTTGGACAAGTACAAAAGCTTAGGAATACTGACTTCAACATTTATTATTCTAAATGTAGCACTTTGAAAGAAATAAGATGTGAGTTATGTGCATCGCTCCAAAAATTAACTTTTGTGCTTTTTTAAAATTACCTTGGTGCATTTGAAAATGTTTGGTTAAGAATTAGTATTTATTGGACAAAAAAACCAAGGACAATGTTTAAAAAAAGTGTAAATTAGGAACTCAGTTTAGATTCCATCCGATTGTTTGTTAGGATTGAGCATTTTTTGTGACAACCCCCACATTGAATCCTTAATTCTAGTTTCGGAACTACTCATTTAATAGAACCACATGGATCTAATTCACCAATAAAATCCTGCAGGACATCAATGTCAGCCTGACATGAATCTTTAACTTTACAGCTCGGATCTGTATCAAAGTTTATATTCAATTGCTGCATGTCAGGCTGGCATTGAGGGTTTTAATTGAGCAAACATGTCAACACATGTTTCAGGTATTTAAACTACTGCATGAATGGATTTGTGGTCTTGAGTAAAGGACCAAACTGCTTCACCAGCTAACAAAATAAGTCTACAGTGGAAGGTCAAGGATGGAGAAGTTGATGGGTAGGGGTTAAGGTAGTTCAAATTAATCTCTAGCTTAATAATAAAAAAGCATAAAAGCCAGGAGACATTGACAAACTAATTCATAGAAACATAGGACTTAGGAGGAATAGGTATTTCGGCCCTTCGAGCCTGCTCCGCCACTGGATCAGATCACGGCTGATCTGGTTGTGGTCTCAGCTCCACTTTCGTGTCTTCCCCCCCATAACCCTCAACTCCCTTGTCTATCAAAAAGCTATCTAACTCAGTCTTGAATAAATTCAATGACCCAGCCTCCATTGCTTTCTGGGGAAGAGAATTCCACAGACTAACAACCCTCAGAGAATTCCTGGACTGAATTCTGACTTGGGGCACAGAAATCTGTCCTCAGGTCCACTGTCCAAGCCAGATGTGTCACTAAGCAACCTTTAACTCCCTCAAAGTGCTAAAATGTATTGTGTATTAACGGTTTATAAATCTGATCACACTTTTATCTTTCATACCTGTATCATAATGTCTACGTACTCCTTATCATCCAACAGGCAGAGATAAGGATAGAGATTCATTCTCCAGGAACAACTTCTATCACCAGCCAAATGGAACTTGCACTCTCGAAATGCCTGCAGTAGAGACTTTTGCCACTTGGCACGCAAATCTGCCAGACGGTTGCGCTGATTCAAAACAACATAATTTCTGTTAGTGACATCGGTTATCATAATGATTACATGTCTGTCGCTTTATAAATAAAAAAACACTACCCAGATGATGCAACTGCACCAGCTATCAGAATTAAAGTCCTCAGGAAGACTGCATTAGTCTTTCCTGAACCCTGAAAGGTACAGAATACTATTAAAAAAAGGGTACAAAATACATATTTTTCAGCTGTAAGGTTCAAGAAATATGTCACTATTAATTGGAAGTCAATTACAAATGATGGACATGAGTGAATATAGAATATCAGATTAAACATAACAGAATCATAAAAGATTTACAAAATAGAAAACATCCATGGAAATCTGATGCAACACATTTCTTCTTTTAATATTTTGTGCTCCCATGCCTCCCTAAAGTTGATTAGCAAGCAGTAATCAGAGCTAGGAAACCAGATCAGGCATTTTTGACAATGACAGCTAACAGTACCAGTTGCATAAAGACCAAGATGTTCATGCTCATCATTAACAAACAGCAAAGGCACTTAGGGCATGTAGCCAACATTTGACTTTTTGTCTTCAATTTTAGAGAAAGAGACCATGATCAAAGTTAAAAAGATACATAAAAGAACTCTTCCAATTTTCCTGCTTTATACTGTGCATGCATTTAGTAGAAGACAAGTACCATTCTTTTCATTTTCTCCGTAATGGGTTTTGTCACTTCAACAGAATCGATAGAAATGGTATCCGCTTGCTCCTTGCTCAGTTGTCTCTCAAATCTCTCCTTCAATTCTTCTAGACAGAGATCCAATTTGGGGTATTTGACAGGCTCAACCTAAAGTAAAGCAAAGTGCTTAATATGTGCAACTACTATTCATTCATCAGTGATATCATTTGTTCATCAGAGTATAGTAGTGATTTTGGTACTGCTAACCCAGAGCTGGCAACTTCAAATCCTATGATACTAAATTGTGAAACGAAATTCAAATAATCAGGCAATTTGTAGGTTAGCACTAGAAAATGACCATGAAAATAGCAGAATTGTTGTAAAAACCCAACCGGATCCAAATGCCCTAGAGGAAAGGGAACCTGACCTACATGTGGCTCCATATTAGGTGGCTGCTTCTCAATGTTCTCAAGGCACCCACTCTTGGGCAATAAACTCAATTTTGCCAGTGATGCCCAAATCCTAAGCTCCTGGCCACTCAAATACTACTTGCTGGCTTAATGCTTACCAATATAGTCAACTGCTCCCTGTACTTAGGCATTGTGCCCCCTTTCGAACCTTCTGTAATCAACCCACTCCTTCAAAAACAGAGTCTTGCCCCATTCCTCTTTTCCAATTAATAGTCCATCTCCAACATCTTCTCCAAGATTCTAGAATGTGCCATCACCAGCCATCTTCATGTCAGCTTCGACCTATATAAAAGCTCAGCGTGTCTTCTGTCTCACCTATAATAGTGAGACCACTCTAGTCAAAGTTATCAACATTCTGTGTGACTAAGACTATGGAGTGTTATCCTTCCTCGATATGTTCTTTCCTCTATTATCCAACTGGAAAATCATGCAGGAATAAATTGGACATGCCAACCTCTGAGTCTGGATATCCCTACGGACTACCGTTTAGTACTGTGAACTCTAAATTTTAAACAGTTAATCCAGTATCGCATATTTTGACACCTACACTACCCCTTAGTGTGACCAATATCCTTTACCCCTAGAAGCAGAAACTGCAGATATTATCCACACCCTGTCATAACCTTAGGGGAAGTAATTTATAAAAACATTGTACCAATTATTAATTCATACAGTATTGTACTATACGCTTGACATTTCATTTTTCCATGCAGGCTGTAGGAAAAGAAGGTTGGCATTCTAAAAGGATTCGATCAAATAGATTAAAGGAATTAAGCAAGGAGTTCATGGGGGTAACCTGTTCAGCTACTTCAGTTTTCTTTCCCCAACTGTAGCTCCTAGCCAAGAGCAAATTGCCCACAGACGACCAATAGTTACTCCATGTCTTTTTGTAGCTGATAAAAATAAAATCTTTCAGCAACACAATTAGCACAATATACCGCAATAATATGTGGATATATTCAACTAAAAGAATGCCTTCAAAACACATGACCTTAATTTATTGCATTAAAACAATGCCAACGTGAAAATGCTGTGTCAGCAGAGCAGCATGATGATGTTCTTTTTCTTCTCTTCTTTGGCCTCCTTGTCTCGAGAGACAATGGGTAAGTGCCTAGAGGTGGCCAGTGGTTTGTGAAGTAGCGCCTGGAGTGGCTATAAAGGCCAATTCTAGAGTGACAGACTCTTCCACAGGTGCTGCAGATAAAATTGGTTGTCGGGGCTGTTACACAGTTGACTCTCCCCTTGTGCTTCTGCCTTTTTTCCTGCCAACTGCTAAGTCTCTTCGACTCGCCACTCTTTAGCCCCGCCTTTATGGCTGCCCCCAGCTCAGGAGATCACTGGCAACTGACTCCCACGACTTGTGGTCAATGTCACAGGACTTCGCGTCGCGTTTGCAGACGTCTTTAAAGTGGAGACATGGACGGCCGGTGGGTCTGATAACAGTGACAAGCTCACTGTACAATGCGTGCTTGGGGATCCTGCCATCTTCCACGCGGCTCACATGGCCAAGCCATCTCAAACGCCACTGGCTCAGTAGGGTGTATATGCTGGGGATGTTGGCCGCCTCGAGGACTTCTGCATTGGAGATACGGTCCTGCCACCTGATGCAGAGGATTCTCCGGAGGCAACGAAGATGGAATGATTTGAGACATCGCTCTTGGCTGAAATACGTTGTCCAAGCCTCACTACCGTAGAGCAAAGTACTGAGAACACAGTCTTGATACACTCGGACTTTTGTGTCCCGTGTCAGTGCGCCATTTTCCACTCTCTTGGCCAGTCTGGACATAACAGCGGACGCCTTTCCCATGCGCTTGTTGATTCCTGCATCAAGAGACAGGTTACTGGTGATAGTTGAGCCTAGGTAGGTGAACTCTTGAACCACTTCCAGAGCGTGGTTGCCGATATTGATAGATGGAGCATTTCTGACGTCCTGTCCCATGATGTTCGTTTTCTTGAGGCTGATGGCTAGGCCAAATTCGCTGCAAGCAGCCGCAATCCTGTCGATGAATCCCTGCAGACACTCTTCAGTGTTGGATGTTAATGCAGCATCATCAGCAAAGAGGAGTTCCCCGATGAGGACCTTCCATACTTTGGTCTTCACTCTAAGACGGGCAAGGTTGAACAACCTGCCACCTGATCTTGCGTGGAGGAAAATTCCTTCTTCTGAAGACTTGAACACATGTGAAAGCAGCAGTGAGAAGACGACCCCGAACAGTGTAGGTGCGAGAACACAGCCCTGTTTCAAGCCACTCAGGACATGAAAGGGGTCTGATGAGGCGCCGCTATGCTGAATTGTGCCTTGCATATCGTCATGAGGTGATGATACTTAGTAGCTTTGATGGACATCCGATCTTTGCTAGTAGTCTGAAGGCTTTGGTGAGATCAAAGAAAGCAACGTAGAGGAGCATCTGTTATTCGCGGCATTTCTCCTGTAACTGGCGAAGGGAGAACAGCATGTCAATGGTGGATCTCTCTGCTCGAAAGCCACACTGTGCCTCAGGGTAGACATGCTCAGCCAGTTTCTGGAGCTTCGAGCGAAGATTTTCTCGACTATGCTGAGCAGGGAGATTCCACGGTAGTTGTTGTCGTCACCGCAGTCACCCATGTTCTTATAGAGGGTGATGATATTGGCATCGGGCATGTCCTGTGGTACTGCTCCCTCATCCTAGCACAGGCAAAGCAGTTCATGGAGTGCTGAAAGTATAGCAGACTTGGCACCCTTGATTATTTCAGGGGTAATGCCGTCCTTCCCAGGGGCTTTTCCACTGGCTAGAGAATCAATGGCATCACTGAGTTCCGATTTTGTTGGCTGTTCGTCCAGCTCATCCATGACAGGCAGAGACTGGGCTGCATTGAGGGCGGTCTCAGTGACAACATTTTCCCTGGAGTACGGTTCTAGATAGTGCTCCAACCAGTGGTCCATTTGCTTGCATTGGTCAGTGATTGTGTCCCCTGATCTAGACCTGAGGGGGGGTGATCTTCTTGATGGTTGGCCCAAAAGCTCTCTTAATGCCATCATACATTCCTCTGATGTTTCCGGTGTCGGAGACCAGCTGAATACGATTGCATAGGTGTTGCCAGTAGTCATTTGCGCAGCGCCTGGTTGTTTTTTGTGCAGCGCTTCTGGCTACTTTAAGTGCTACGGATGTTAACTCGCTGGGGGCTTTGACAGGTTCCAGCTCTTCAAAGTGAGATGATGTTAATGCCACAATGAAACCAGAAAACTTTGCAAAGCTGCTCTATAGGCTGACTGCATCCTCTACTATTAAATAGAAACCAATCCTTTAAAATTGTAGGATGATCCCTGAAGCAATGATTTCTCATTTGAACATCAGTTGTTTGCAAGGGGGCGTCTTCGCAACTCTTCAGCTGGTGGTGGTATTATCCCTAAAGACTCATCGAGGTCATTATCTCTATGGGGCGGCACAGTGACGCAGTGGTTAGCACCGCAGCCTCACAGCTCCAGCGATTCGGGTTCAGTTCTGGGTACTGCCTGTGCGCAGTTTGCAAGTTCTCCCTGTGACCGCGTGGGTTTCCGCCGGGTGCTCCAGTTTCCTCCCACAGCCAAAGACTTGCGGGTTGATAGGTCAGTTGGCCATTATAAATTGCCCCTAGTGTAGGTAGGTGGTAGGAGAATGGTGGGGATGTAGTAGGGAATATGGGATTAATGTAGGATTAGTATAAATGGGTGGTTGTCGGTCGGCACAGACTCGGTGGGCCGAAGGGCCTGTTTCAGTGCTGTATCTCTAAATAAATTTTTTAAAAAATAAAAATTATCAAAATCCTGTCCGTCACAGGCAGGAAGAGCACTTCAACATCTCCTGTCTACCAGCAGTCAAAAGTCATGGTTGCCTTGGTAAGCATGCTTTACCTCTTCTGGTGATGCAGGTCACTTTGGGCAGCGCAGCGCCATCTCATTTGTCACAAACTGATAATAGAAACACATCATAACAGGCTGGAACTGCTCCAAAAGTGACAGGATACTGGTTTCAGCAAACTAATTTCAGATCTTAATTAGACTGCAGAGGAGCCACCAATTGATGGCTTCAGTCTGCTCTGCTATATTCATCAGTTTAAATAATCAAGCCATTCAAGCACAATCTGCAAATTACATATGGTCACCAAACAACAAATCTCTTAAAAGGAAAGGTGTGTAATTTAATTTGGTGATTTATTTTCCATGACATACTGTACTTAATATGCAATTCTCTCCCCAATACCTTTGAATAAAAGTGCTTCACTAATGGAGACTGGCAAACCTCCACTTCAGGTTCAGGCTGGATCTGGAAGTTGGGGTCTACAGCACAAATGGCTTTCGTTACCATTTCTCTTTCATCTTTCTGGAACACACAAGTCTTAAACAAGTCTTGTGTTGTGAAACCATCTTCCTCTAGCTGTTGAATGCACCTAGGAAAATAATTTTATACAGATTATGAGAAACTTCAGAAATGTGAAAAGATATTGCACAAATTTTTAATCTTCCCAAAGGTGAGAGATTTCTTCTTCATATACTATGCTGCTCAGCCCATAATACCCTGGAGATAGTGCAGTATTCACTCAGTCTTCATAATAATTTACAAACTCAATCGCTGCAAAAAGCATAAATGAAAACATAAAAGACTAGAATCATTTTTATTCAAGCTTCTCTTTTTGGGAATGGTCAAAATCATTGTCTCCAACAGAGGACTATCAGGCTAAGTCTCCGTGCTGTGAGGGCACTCTAAGGTCACTGAGTATAAGACATCCAGAGAAAGCCAAATGAAAGAATTTGGGGCCATGACTTTACATTGACCTAAGCATTAATCTGGAGGCACACAACTCTGGGCAAGTGACACATAAGGAAATGCAGCTAATATAAAGTTCTTCTCCTTGTTAACTTGCTTCACATCCTAACTCTGTCATCAATAGGTTGATAGCTGCTGGATTTAAGCCCAAAACCAAAGGTTTGATTCAAAATCTGAACTGACACCTAATGCAGTACTGAAGGAATGCTGCACAGTTAGAAGTGCTGTCCTTTGGAAAAAATAATAAGCCAACGTCATGACATGATGGTCCGGATTTTGCAGTTGTTTGCAGAAACCCCAGCATTCGCCACCTCTACAGCTCAAACTGACAACTGTCTGGAAATGCACAGTTAAATGCGGAAACACAGAAGTTTCTGTCAGTGATTCCCTGCTCCTCTACAGAGTGCACTTTTGAAGTTCCTACAGATATAAATCTTTTTTTTAAAATTCCTTGAATTGATGTGAACATCCATTTTTTACGCTCTAATTTTGTTGTAAAAAAAACCCTCTAAAAAGTTATGCCTTGTTGAATAAGGTGCAATTGGGTTTTTAATGCTATGGGAAGTCATAATTGCTGAACAATCTCTCTGGTTATGAAAAACTAATTTTATATATGGGGAATGACAAATTTCTCCATTATGATAAAAATTCCATTTGCTTTTAAATATAATTTTTATGAAAAACAAAAGCTAAATACTGCAGCTGCGGGAAACCTGAAATCAAAACAGAGAATGCAGGTCAGGTAGCATTTGTGAAGAGAAAAACAGAGTTAATATTTCAGGCCGATGACCTTTTGTCAGACATTGGAAACATGGGGCTGAATTTTACCGGCCCCCCAGATGTCGGGGGTCGTGGCGGGAGGGTCTGGAAAATGTCTCCAGGAGAGGTCCGCCACGGGATTCGACGCTGGGAAGGCCTCACCCCATATTACCAGCGGTGGCGAGGCCTCATGGCGGCACCCACCACCCCCCCACCCCAATTCGGCAACGGGGCCAAAATTTCAATATGTTAATGTATGGTAATCAATAAATTAATGCCTTACCTGCTGCCGCCGGCCATCCCACTCCAATATTGAGGTAGGTTGCCGGGACTCCCACGCTTTCGAATCTCCGTTTGGAGATCAGAGGCGGAACACTGCTTTGGGAGGGTGGAGCAGGTAAGTTTTCAGGGCGGGGGCGAGGGGGGTGGGGTGGGGGGAGCAGGGTTAAACATTTTTGATTGGTCTCGAGGTGGTAGGAAGGGGTGAAGTTTATAGTGTATAAACTTTGGGGGGGGGGTCATAATCGCAAGGTAAGTTTTTTTGGGGTGGAGCGGGCAAGTAATAAATTGGTGAGTCATTGGTGGGGAGGTGGTGGGAGAGCGGCTTGAATCTTTTATTATTTTAAAATTAAATTTATAACAGTTATAACTTTAAAAATTCAGATTCACTGGAAGGGCTTCAAGCCCTTTAAAAATGATGCTGGCGCCATTGCAGGAGCAGAGTGCCTTCCCCCTCCACATCAAGGGGGATGTGGGGGGGCGGGGGCAGTTCGCCCCGGGCACGTAGATGAGCCGCTGCATATAATATCGTGGCAGATCCGCAGCGTAAAAGCCGCATGTGCGGGCTGCCATCTTAGAGGCTCGCCGCCAAGTACAATTCAGACAATGCCCCAGACACTGCAATCACTATCCCTGGATATGTCCTGTCCCACCAGCAGGACATACCCACCAGAGGTGGTGGGACAGTGGTCTACAGTAGGGAGGAAGTTGTCCTGGGAGTCCTCGACATCGACTCCTGACCCCATGAAGTCTCATGGCATCAGGTCAAACATGGGCAAGGTAACCTCCTACTGATTACCACCTACCACCCTCCCTCAGCTGATGAGTCAGTATTCCTCCATGTTGAACACCACTTGGAGGAAGCACTGAGGGTGGCGAGGGCCCAAAATGTACTCTAGATGGGGGACTTCAATGTCCATCACCGAGTGGCTCGGTAGCACCACTACTGACAGAGCTGGCCAAGTACTAAAGGACATAGCTGCTAGACTGGGTGTGCGGCAGGTGGTGGGGGATCCAACACGAGGGAAAAACATGCTTGACCTTGTCCTCACCAATCTGCCTGCCGCAGATGCTTCTGTCCATGACTGTATTGGTAGGAGTGACCACCGCACAGTCCTTGTGGAGATGAAGTCCCACCTTCACATGAGGATACCATCCATCGTGTTGTGCGGCATTATCACCGTGCTGAATGGGATAGATTTTGAACAGATCTAGCAATGCAAAACTGGGCATGCATGAGGAGCTGTGGGCCATTAGCAACAGCAAAATTGTACTCAACTACAATATGTAACCTCATAGCCTGGCATATCCCCCACTCTACCATTACCATCAAGCCAGGAGACCAACCCTGGTTCAATGAAGAGTGCAGGAGGGCATGCCAGGAGCAGCACCAGGCATACCTCAAAATGAGGTGTCAACCTGGTGAAGCTACAACCCAGGATGCATGCCAAACTGCATAAGCAGCATGCAACAGACAGAGCTAAGCGATCCCATAATCAACGGATCAGATCTAAGCTCTGTAGTGCCCTGCCACATCCAGTCGTGAATGGCGGTGGACAATTAAACAACGAACTGGAGGAGGTGGCTCCACAAATATCCCCAACTTCAACGATGGGGGAGCCCAGCACATCAATGCGAAAGATAAGGCTGAAGCATTTGCAACAATCTTCAGCCAGAAGTGCCGAATTGATGATCCATCTTGACCCCCGCCTGAAGTCCCAGCATTACAGATGCCAGACTTCAGCCAATTCGATTCACTCCGTGTGATATCAAGAAACCACTGAACGCACTGGATACTGCAAAGGCTATGGGCCCTGACAATATTCCGGCAATAGTACTGAAGATCAGTGCTCCAGAACATGCCACACCCCTAGCCAAGCTGTTCCATTATAGCTACAACACTGGCATCTACCTGGCAATGTGGAAAATTGCCCAGGTATGTCCTGTACACAAAAAGCAGGACAAGTCCAACCTGGCCAATTACCGCCCCATCAGTCTCCTCTCAATCATCAGTAAAGTGATGGAAGGTGTCATTAACAGTGCCATCAAGCAGCACTTGCTTAGCAATAACCTGCTCAGTGATGCTCAGTTTGGGTTCCGCCAGGGCCACTCAGCTCCTGACCTCATTAAAGCCTTGGTTCAAACATGGACAAAAGAGCTGAACCACAGAGATGAGGAGAGAGAGTGACTGCCCTTGACATCAAGGCAGCATTTGACCGAGTATGGCATCAAGGAACCCTAGCAAAACTGGAGTCAATGGGAATCAGGGGGAAAACACTCTGTTGGTTGGAGTCATACCTAGCGCAAAGGAAGATGGCTGTGGTTATTGGAGGTCAATCATCTGAGCTCCAGGACATCACTGCAGGAGTTCCTCAGGGTAGTGTCCTAGGCCCAATCATCTTCAGCTGCTTCATCAATGACCTTCCTTCAATCATAATGTCAGAAGTGGGGATGTTTGCTGACGATTGCACAATGTTCAGCACCATTCGTGACTCCTCAAATACTGAAGCAGTCCATGTAGAAATGCAGCAAGACCTGGACAATATGCAGGCTTGGGCTGATAAGTGGCAAGTAACATGTGTGCCACACAAGTGCCAAGCATCGACCATCTCCAACAAGAGAGAATCTAACCAACTCCCCTTGACATTACCATCGCTGAATCCCCCACTACCAACATCCTAGGGGCTACCATTGACCAGAAACTGAACTGGAGTAGTCATATAAATACCGTGGCTACAAGAGCAGGTCAGAGGCTAGGAATCCTGCGACGAGTAACTCATCTCCTGACTCCCCAAAGCCTGTCCACCATCTACAAGGCACAAGTCAGGAGTGTGATGGAATACTCACCACTTGCCTGGATGGGTGCAGCTCCAACAACACTCAAGAAGCTCGACACCATCCAGGACAAAGCAGCCCGCTTGATTGGCACACCATCCACTCCCTCCACCACCAACGCACAGTGGCAGCAGTGTCTACCATCTACAAGATGCACTGCACCAACACACCAAAGGTCCTTAGACAGCACCTTCCAAACTCCCGACCTCGACCACATCGAAGAACAAGAGCAGCAGATGCATGGGAACACCACCACCTGCAAGTTCCCGTCCAAGTCACACACCATCCTGACTTGGAACTATATCGCCGTTCCTTTACTGTCGCTGGGTCAAAATCCTGGAACTCCCTTCCTAACAGCACTGCGGGTGTATCTATCTCACATGGACTGCAGCGGTTCAAGAAGGCAGCTCACCACCACCTTCTCAAGGGCAATTAGGGATGGGCAATAAATACTGGCATAGCCAGTGTCGCCCACATCCCATGAATGAATAAAAAAAAGTTCAGCCCATTAACTCTGTTTCTCTCTCCACAGATGCCGCCATTATTATTTAAAGTTTGTTTACAATATTTCAGCTTCAGTCTTAGTCCCTTGTGTACGTCCCAATCTTTATTTCAATCTCTGTAAAATGATTTTTAAAAAAGTGAATAATAATCAGGGCATTTTACTTCCTGGTTTGCTATCTGTGAAAATTCTTCAATATGATTGGCTGGTTATTGATACCGTTGCTGGATGCTGGGAATCCTCTACAGTTGGCGCCAGAATCAAATTAACGTTGGGAATGGTTTAATCTATGCCAACCAGATCCCTGCATCTTTGTGGGCAGCTTCCTTCAAGGTCAGGGGCAAGCGCCATCACTTTGCCCCTGACTGCAAAATCTGAGCTAATATGAAGAGCAGGGATTTCATCATTAGATGAAAGATACAGTTCTGATGTAAGATCTGAAACATTAATGCAGTTTCACTCTCCACAGATGCTGCCTGACCCGAGTACTTCCAGCACTTTCTGTTTTTATTTCAGATTTCCAGCATCCGCAGTATTTTGCTTTTACTTTAGAGTTCTCCCGCTGTCCTGGCAAGATTCCACCTTTAACCAATACAATCAATAAATAATTCTTAATTTCATAGCTGTTTGTGAAAGTTACCATACACAGAAGTTACCTTAGTTCAGCTATATTAGAGTCACTGTACTTCAAGAGCCATTCATTTTATATAAAATATTTTGAGGCATCTAAATGTGAAAAGGTACAATTTACATTTGGAAATATATTTTTCTTGCTCCGACCAGTTATTTATTCAACCACTGCTATTCCTTTGCTAATTTTCAGTGCATTACAGAACTCAAAAAAGAGACAAAACAACACTTCATTGGGCAGTGAGTCCCTGCTCCCTGACTTCAGCACTGCTTGGTGATGGGCATTGAAGATTCCCAAATCATTATATTTTGTGTAAAAGCAAAATACTGCGGATGCTGGAAATCTGAAATAAAAACAAGAAATTCTGGAACCACTCAGCAGGTCTGGCAGCATCTGTGGAAAGAGAAGCAGAGTTAACGATTCGGGTCAGTGACCCTTCTTCGGAACCGTATGTGCCAACTGTGCAACAGCCCCGACAAACAAATTTCTCTGCAGCACCTGTGGAAGAGCCTGTCACTCCAGAATTGGCCTTTATAGCCACTCCAGGCGCTGCTTCACAAACCACTGACCACCTCCAGGCGCATATCCATTGTCTCTCGAGATAAGGAGGCCCAAAGAAGAAGAAGAAGTTTTAATGTGCATAGCACTAAACAGTTTGGTGAAATTATTTTTTGCGACAAAATTTACTGATTGACAAACTTTAATCATTAATCCATAATCTCAAAGTCTGGAACCTTTTACACAACACAGTGAAATTAATTCGCATTCATGAGTAATTATTAGGGAATTAGCAACACTTTTCTCTATTTTGCCATTTTCAAATTACCCAATATCAAGGAAATTTAGATCATCGTATTTAATTTGTTGAGGCACTGACCAGCATATTAATCACAAACATCCAGTTGCTGTGGTGTCGGCACTCTATTTGCTGTGTAGCAGTATCCACAGACGGTTGAATCTAAAATAACTGGGCTGACATTTCACAAGTACACATTAGATAGTGTAGGAGCTGGATATTTCCAACATTAGCACTAGATTATTTCAGAATCTATTAGATTGTCAGAACAAAAACCACAGTACCCATTCCATTAAGCTTCATTACCAAAATTTTGTTTGATAACAGTCCTGTGAAACATTTTGGGATTATTTACTACATTAAAGGCACTACATAAATGCAAGTTGTCTTTGTTGAGATTAGTCTTTTGAGGAAATGGAACAATTTGTGCTATCCAGCTGGTGTACCAATATACTGTGCCAGTGAGTCAGAACACAAAAGTGACAACGCTCTAGGGGGTGCAGCAGGCAACGTGATAAGCAGGTAGTGGTGCCAAGAAACCAGCGACATTGAAAGTTACAGAGAAGTCTTTGCTAAGGACGAAAGTCAAGATGATTTTAGCTTCAAAACTATAACTAGATGCTGAAAATTGTGGCTCCAGGATTAATTTTCTGCAATAACAAGCACTGTTTAATTGGATGCTTTTTGGGGAGTGGAAGTCTGCTATAAAGTCAATATTTTTAAAATAAATAAAATTTCTGAAAAATGAACTGCTATTCTTCTGACCAAGTATGTTATAAAAGTAAGTTCTCCTTGAACTAGAGTGAGGGAAAAAAATGACATAGGAGTGAGCCCTTCAAGATGTGCCGTGCAAGAGTTTTAACTAGCAGAGACCCACAAAATATATGCAGCCAAATTAGTACATTTAATGCAACAGAACGTCTTTTGATACAGGACTTCTAGATATTCTTTCAAAGACTTTAACAGAATCAAAACTTCTCACTCTGGGAAAAGTTACATAAAGCTGTCCATGTGTAAAAGCAGGCCTAGAAATATAAATAGAAATTTGGCAAGAGTTTGGCCTTGTGACTTGTTTCTAGTCATAGAATATGAAAGTCTAATTGGGAACTGTTTTCTCTTGAGTAGAAAAGGCAAGTTTTACATCTGATGGGCTCAATATTATTTGAGGAATAAACACTGTGGGCTGCATTTTACCAGCTCGCTGCCATCTTGTCGGCGAGTTTCAAAAATGGAGGGGGGCACACGCACGAGATTTACTCCGTGGAGCCGCCGCGATATTTAGCGCGGCAGCTCACTTACATGCCTGACGCAGACCGCCCCACCACCGATGACGTGGAGCGGGCAGGCGCTCCATCCCGGACAACAGGGTCTGGCGCCACTGCACAGGTGCCATTTTTAAAGGACTACAAGCCCTTCCAATTCATTTAAATTTTTAAAGTTATAGGAAGTGTAAATTAAAAATGAAAAACTTAATAAAAGTTTCAAAACCCACTGCCACCCCCCCAATGACAAAACAAATTATTACTTACCTTCCCCCCACCTCCCCCTCCCCCCAACAAAAAAAAACTTACCTTGTGGTCCCAACCTGCTCCCCCCGCCCCACCCCAAACTTTATAAACTTTGAACCATACCCATTCCCAAAACCTCCTAGACCAATCAATCAAAAAGGTTTCACACCAGCTCCCCTCAACTTCCATCCTGAAAACTTACCTCCTCACCAGTGTCCCGCATCGGACCTCCGATTGGAGATCTGAAGGCGTGAGAGTCCCGGCAACCGGCCAGAACATGGCAGCGGGACGGCTGACGAGAGCAGGTAGGTCATTAATTAACATACTTAAATCCTGATTCCATTGCCGAGCGGCCAGGGGTGTGGGGGGGGGGGTGGGGCCACGAGGCCTTGCCACTGCCGGTAATATGGGGCGGGGCCTTCTTGGCACCGAGGTCCATGGAGGGCCACTCCCAGAGGCATTTTCTGGCACCCCTGCCACAACCCCTTACGTCGGGGGCCTGGTAAAACTCAGCCCTCTTTCCTTGAAATCTACCTGCTATAATTTCAGCACATATCATCGAAGAAAACAGCTTCCTAACCACCATGATAACGACCATGTTCCACGATAAAGTCCTTGTTTTGTATTCAAGTTTCATAGCAACATTATAACTGCTTCTTCCTTGAGTCTAGGTTTGTGCAGTGGCACACCCAGAGTATGCAGTAACTCAGGAGGGCGTAGACCATCACCTTCATCACCTACAGAATCAACGCTGATGTATTCTTTTAATTTACTCGTCAGCTTTTCTAAAGCTTTTGCATTCTAATCTAGTGAATCTTCATTTTTAGCACCAAGAATAGATTTCAAATAATAAGCTGTATCAAATAATTGTCCCCACCATTTTGCCACACTTAACCAATTCTATCATCTGATCCACCCCTCCTTTGCATCCCCACCCCATACCATTCCACCCTTCCATGCCATCTCTTTCCCATGCCATGCTCATGGAAACAATCTCTCCAGCCACAGTAACATTGTTGTTGGGCTCCTCTTACCTTCCGCTGATTTTATTCTCCACCAACAACCCCCCATCCCATCACCGCCACCAACCGCTGGCAGCCGCACGTGCATCACATGCTCGTGTGTACCAGGCACCGCCCACAAAATAACCTCACCAGACACATCCCTTAAACTGACCAATCAACACAGACCAGACAGACAAAATCTTGAGTAGTATTATAATAGATTGCCAGTACTAAGTTGAGCCTAAAGTCCATAGTACATCACAACGTGCTTGAAAAATGTTACGCTCAGCTGCAATTTAGAGGTAAACGCAATGTACAAATGATCCGAACATCAAGACTGCTCCCCTTCACCACTTATCCGCTCTTCAGTCCCAACTTGTGTGCGCACAACTGCTTTTGGTTCACTTCAGCCTACAAAAATAACAGTACCTGATCTGTTCTAACTGCTGCTCACATTTCAGAGTTGTTACACCCTACAAAACTAAGTAGGATCCATTTTCTAACTGCCTATCTGTGCAGCACCATGGGACATTTTTCACATTAAAGATATGGCATAAATGGAGGATGTTAAATTTTTGGAAACTAACATTTAGCATTTGTTTCATCAAAAATGAATAGCAATTTACCTCAACACTACTCAACAAAAGAAATGTGCCAGGGATTACAAGAAACTATCTTTAACATACATATTTGAATCTAGTGTACTTAATTGCAATAGAACATAGGAACAGGACTAGGCCATTTAACCTCTCGAGCCTGTTCTACTATTCAATGAGATCATGGCTGATCTGCGACCTAACTCCATATACCTACCTTTGCTCCATATCCCGAAATACCTTTGGATAACAAAAATATATCTCAGATTTAAAATTTACAATTGATCTAGCATTAATTGCCATTGGCAGAGAGGTTCAAACTTCTAGCGCCCTTTGCATATGGAAGTGCTCCCCAACTCCTGAAAGGTTTGGCTCTAATTTTTAGACTATGACCCCAGTCCTAGATTTCCCAACGAGCAAAAATAGTTTTTCTCTATTCACCCTATCTGTTCTCCTTAATACCTTGAAAACCTTGATCAAACCACCCCTTAAGCTTCTAAATTCCATGGAATATAACCCTAGTTTGTATAAATCTTTTCTCGTAATTTAATCCTTGGAGTCCAGATTATCATTCTGGTAAATCTGTGCTGTACTCCCTCCAAGGCCAATACATCCTTCCTATGGACTTGTATAAATAACCCAATGTTGCACTGAAGAGTGGATCCATTTTTGGCATCTTTTTCCTAGGATCAGAGGTGCAATGGAAAAGGACCTGAACAGCTGAGGTTCTTTCATCAAGATCAATTTTTTTTTGAGGCTTTTGCACTTTAAAGGTTTGTCATCCTTAGATAAGGACTTAAAAAACTGATGTTGGCACTAAACCATCAGATCAGAAGTCCCAGGTTCAGTTCTTATACTTTGCTGAGTTTTCTCGTCGTAATTGGAGCACAGGCACTACAAATGGGCTTGGAACTTCTTGGCTGGAGTTCAACAAATCAGTCAGTGTTTTCAATTACCGTATAGTGACCCATACTGGAAGGTACATGTGGATGGGCAGGATGGGCTAAACTTGATGCCATCTACAGTCAAATTGCCTGCCACTCACTTGCTAGCCACACACACAGTAAATGGCTGCTTAGGTTAGCTACTGGAGGGCAACTGGGTTCTGTGGAACCATACCCCAGTATGTGTTTGAGGGGAGAAAAATATGAGGACATTTGGCAAAAAAAAACTTCACCTGGCAGGACACTTCCTTAATATCATGACTGAACTCCAGATATCCCCTAAACTAGGAAGCCATTCCATGTCACAACAATAGAAGCACATCAGGAAAATTTGACTTTTAAAAAGAAATCAAATTTAGGAGTGGCACACATTATATTGAAAATATAACACTATCCTTTTCCTTCAAGTTCCACACAATGCACATAGCACATCAGATTCAATAAGATTAATCACTAAAAATAAAAATGATTTGTTTAATTCTCCACTTTCCACTTCCCTTGAAGGTCGTGATGTGTGCCGGGGCAGTATTCCAAAGCACCAATTGCCTTTCTATAATTCTAGCTCCTAGCTTTTGTATTGCTGTTATTTCAGAACTTCAACCATTTTAGTGCTTATAAGTCATGCAGTTCCAGACATTTAACCACCACGACGAGGATGCATATGTCATTTGTATTGCTTTCTTCAGATATCACTCCTGGATACATGTGAAATGATTTACTGTAATTAGAATTATGTTCAAAGTTGCATTATACACTGCCCCTCTCCCATTTCTCCCTTACCCACAACTCTTGTTCAACTTCCAGTGCTGTTCCATTCTACTCCCAACCTCCCAAGGCTCTATTTGTTCATTTAGCCAACTCTTTCCCACCCTCCCCACCAAAGCAAAAACCCTGCTCTACACCCCTGTTTCAACTACTGATTTCTAACCCGCCTCTACCTTTTCTTTGTGCCCCACACTGCTGTACCTTCAACAATTTCCTCTTCTGGTTTTCAAGGTTACAGTGCCCCCTCAGCCCTTATCCAATTATTTCCTGCCATCTAATCCTGCTTGATCTAAAGACTCCACTTAATTTTGATACTGTGTGCAATGCCACAGGGCATCAATTAGTAAGAACATAAGAAATAGGAGCAGCAGTAGGCCCCTTCCCTTGAGTCTGCATCACGATTCAGTATTATGGCTGATCTATCTCAATGCAATCTTCCTGCTGGATCCTCATATCCCTCGATTCCCTTAGTATCCAAAAATCTATCAATCGCAGCCTTGAATATAGTCAACAACTGAGCATCCACAGCCCTCTTGGGTAGAGAATTCCAAAGATTCACAATGCTCTGAGTGAAGAAATTTCTTATCAGTCCTAAATAGTTGACACCCCTTATCTTGAGACTTATGCCCTGAGTTCTAGACTTTCCAGCCAGAGGAAACAGCTTCTCAGAGTGTACCCTGTCAAGCTCTCTCAGAACCTTATATGTTTCAGTGATATCACCTCTCATTCTTCTAAACTCCAGAGTCTAGGCCCATTCTACTTAATTAGTATGTTAAAACTATGAAATGCAATGTTACTGAAACATCCTGCAAGTACAATAGTCAATGCACGAAGAAACAGACAGATTTATTTATTTATTTTATTTAGAGATACAGCACTGAAACAGGCCCTTTGGCCCACCGAGTCTGTGCCGACCAACAACTACCCATTTATACTAATCCTACATTAACCCCATATTCCCTACCACATCCCCACCATTCTCCTACCTACACTAGGGGCAATTTACAATGGCCAATTTACCTATCAATCTGCAAGTCTATGGCTGTGGGAGGAAACTGGAGTACCCGGCGGAAACCCACACGGTCACAGGGAGAACTTGCAAACTCCGCACAGGCAGTACCCAGAACTGAACCCGGGTCGCTGGAGCTGTGAGGCTGCGGTGCTAACCACTGCACCACTGCACCGCCCATTGATACATTGATTTAAAGACAGATTTGTTGATACACTTGGGAGTCATTAGAAATGCTTTCAGCTCTTAAAATAATTCCCTAAGACAATACTTGAATCAGGGCATTCCTATCAGTAACCACGTCTAATTTAATCCAGAAAACTAACTGCTCAATCTTTAGTGTCAACCATGTACAGAAATCAACTAGTATTGATCAATAACTCCCTATTATATACACCTTTGACCACCTACGGCAAAAGTGCGAAGAGAAATGCAGACTGGTTTCAATCTCATAATGAAGAGCTGGAACCTGTCATAGCCGCTAAGCGCATTGCACTTTTGAACTACAAGAAAGCCCCCAGCGATTTAACATCCGCAGCACTTAAAGCAGCCAGAAGTACTGCACAAAGAACAGCTAGGCGTTGCGCAAACGACTACTGGCAACACCTATGCAGTCATATTCAGCTGGCCTCAGACACCGGAAACATCAGAGGAATGTATGATGGCATGAAGAGAGCTCTTGGGCCAACCATCAAGAAGATCACCCCCCTCAAATCTAAATCGGGGGACATAATCACTGACCAACGCAAACAGATGGACCGCTGGGTTGAGCACTACCTAGAACTGTACTCCAGGGAGAATGCTGTCACTGAGACTGCCCTCAATGCAGCCCAGCCTCTACCAGTCATGGATGAGCTGGACATACAGCCAACCAAATCGGAACTCAGTGATGCCATTGATTCCCTAGCCAGCGGAAAAGCCCCTGGGAAGGACAGCATTACCCCTGAAATAATCAAGACTGCCAAGCCTGCTATACTCTCAGCACTACATGAACTGCTATGCCTGTGCTGGGACGAGGGAGCAGTACCCCAGGACATGCGCGATGCCAACATCATCACCCTCTATAAAAACAAAGGTGACCGCGGTGACTGCAACAATTACCGTGGAATCTCCCTGCTCAGCATAGTGGGGAAGTCTTTGCTCGAGTCGCTCTGAACAGGCTCCAGAAGCTGGCCGAGTGCGTCTACCCTGAGGCACAGTGTGGCTTTCGTGCAGAGAGATCGACTATTGACATGCTGTTCTCCCTTCGTCAGATACAGGAGAAATGCCGTGAACAACAGATGCCCCTCTACATTGCTTTCATTGATCTCACCAAAGCCTTTGACCTCGTCAGCAGACGTGGTCTCTTCAGACTACTAGAAAAGATCGGATGTCCACCAAAGCTACTAAGTATCATCACCTCATTCCATGACAATATGAAAGGCACAATTCAACATGGTGGCTCCTCATCAGAGCCCTTTCCTATCCTGAGTGGTGTGAAACAGGGCTGTGTTCTCGCACCCACACTTTTTGGGATTTTCTTCTCCCTGCTGCTTTCACATGCGTTCAAATCCTCTGAAGAAGGAATTTTCCTCCACACAAGATCAGGGGGCAGGTTGTTCAACCTTGCCCGTCTAAGAGCGAAGTCCAAAGTACGGAAAGTCCTCATCAGAGAACTCCTCTTTGCTGACGATGCTGCTTTAACATCTCACACTGAAGAATGCCTGCAGAGTCTCATCGACAGGTTTGCGTCTGCCTGCAATGAATTTGGCCTAACCATCAGCCTCAAGAAAACGAACATCATGGGGCAGGATGTCAGAAATGCTCCATCCATCAATATTGGCGACCACGCTCTGGAAGTGGTTCAAGAGTTCACCTACCTAGGCTCAACTATCACCAGTAACCTGTCTCTAGATGCAGAAATCAACAAGCGCATGGGTAAGGATTCCACTGCTATGTTCAGACTGGCCAAGAGAGTGTGGGGAAAATGGCGCACTGACACGGAACACAAAAGTCCGAGTGTATCAGGCCTGTGTCCTCAGTACCTTGCTCTACGGCAGCGAGGCCTGGACAACGTATGCCAGCCAAGAGCGACGTCTCAATTCATTCCATCTTCGCTGCCTTCGGAGAATACTTGGCATCAGGTGGCAGGACTATATCTCCAACACAGAAGTCCTTGAAGCGGCCAACATCCCCAGCTTATACACACTACTGAGTCAGCGGCGCTTGAGATGGCTTGGCCATGTGAGCCGCATGGAAGATGGCAGGATCCCCAAAGACACATTGTACAGCGAGCTCGCCACTGGTATCAGACCCACCGGCCGCCCATGTCTCCGTTATAAAGACGTCTGCAAACGCGACATGAAATCGTGTGACATTGATCACAAGTCGTGGGAGTCAGTTGCCAGCATTCGCCAGAGCTGGCGGGCAGCCATAAAGACAGGGCTAAATTGTGGCGAGTCGAAGAGACTTAGTAGTTGGCAGGAAAAAAGACAGAGGCGCAAGGGGAGAGCCAACTGTGCAACAGCCCCAACAAACAAATTTCTCTGCAGCACCTGTGGAAGAGCCTGTCACTCCAGAATTGGCCTTTATAGCCACTCCAGGCGCTGCTTCACAAACCACTGACCACCTCCAGGCGCGTATCCATTGTCTCTCGAGATAAGGAGGCCCAAAAGAATATACACCACTTTGTATTTGTAAAATTACTTTCTGTATATGTCTGAAATAAATCTTAAAATACAAACGTAAATGCTTAAAAAGGCTTCTGTTCACTAAATGTGTTCATGATCAATAACGCACATTATCTGCTGTATGACCTTGAACAGAAAATTAAGACAGACACTGTGATGTACTCAGCATTACAACAAGTTTAGCGCAATATAAAATAATTTCCTCTTTGATCGAGCTTTGCGTTTCGCTTTCACCTAACCTGCCTTTATCGATTTAGAAAAATACTAATAATTCTGCAAACACGGATATCTATATTGGTGTCTCCATCTTGATGTCTGGGGTGAAAATTAATATGCAGTGAGATCAATCACGAAACAGTGTTATATAAATACTCCTTCAATGCTGAATAGCAAAAACACATTATGTAAACAGACTGGTGGGGAAGTCTAGGACAAGAGGACATAACCTTAAAATCAGAACCTGACCATTCAGGAGTGAAGTTAGGAAATACTTCAACAAAGGATGGGGATAAAAAGCAGTAGATGCTAGCGCAATTAATGATTTTAAATCTGCGATCAACAGATTTTTGTTAGCCAAGGGATATGGAGCCAAGCTGCATAAATGGAGTTATGACACTTATCAGCCATGATCTCATTGAACAAGCTCGACGGGATGAATGGCCCATTCCAGTTCCTTTTCAAAAAGTGTACTTTGACCAAAAATATTTGTGGCTTGGCAGCATGCAGGCAAAATAATTCTGCCTCAAACACAAACATTAAATCCCAGAGTAAGCCTGCCATGCAGGTGCATCTAGCACTACTGGCACTGAGGATTTTAGCTGCCAGCTGGAATGCTATATGGAGCACCACATGACAAAAGAACACTCCATCTTTCAGAAGAGTGAAAGATAAACCATGGCGACAGCTGCATCAGCCAAATGACAACTGTGAAAGGGTTCTTGGACATTGTTTTTTTTTTAAATCCTAGACAATCGTTTATTACAATTATATAGTTAACAAAATATGTTAAAACATAATCAAACCTGCAAACTACCTCTTTTGGGGGAAAGAAAATAAAGAATGGTCAAAGGATTTAGTACATGTGGGAAGGTGGCAAGTTAAATTCTTGATTTTCTTCTTTGCATGATTGACCTATGTGCTTCGCCCAAAATGGACATGAGCAATTTAAACATTATAACTCAAGATAATGAAAGCAAACAAGTACAGATGTGACTCCTTGCTTTTCTTGCTGGGAAAGCACAGTTTGACATATAAATCAGCAATCAGGGACAACGAATTCCTGGTCTGATAGGAAATCAATGCTTAAAGGAAAACCAGCACAGATTTTATCATTGAGATTGTGAGAGCTGAATTTCTAAGTATTTGCTTTTTTTTTTGCAGTTTGTTGCCCTGTTAGTTGCAGGATCTTTCATTGCGACAGTTAAAATTCTGCATTTGGGAATTTCAATGGGCATTCCTCTCTTTTTGAGAAGGAAGAACAGGATGAGAAGAATGCAAAAGAGGTTTGTTTGTACCAGTCACGGGCTGTGCTTACTCACGCAGCTGTGTCTACAGTCCCAACTCAGACTTAGCTAGGAATGTCTGAGGAAAACTACTGGTTCCTCTTCGCCAAGGAGGTGATGATAGTTGTACTGTCCACTCAAATTTAACCTATAGACAACCTACAACACAGCGATGGCACATAGAGCTGAACATTTATGTCTCAGGCTAATTCCAAGCTGCATCAAAAACAGAGTACATTGATGTAAGAAGCTGGTCACTACTGCATTGCTCCATTGGGCAAGTAACTTCATTTTCCCCCAAAATTCATTAAGAATAATGGCCAGGTACTATTATATTTTTACAGTATTCCCCCAAGTTCAAGGCATAAACTATACCAACCATGTGAAATCTGGGCTCCTATCATTCCAATGGCCTTCATGAACACTGAGAGCTTTCTACTCCACCAATGTGCAGATGACAAACAATACAGGATCATGAAATTCCATGACCATTTCCCAAGCAGCAGGCATGGCATTTTCATTTTAAGATAATCCTCTGTGTCCAGCAAAGATAGACAGTAAGACTAACTTCGAGGAAAGCAAGTCTATTTCTCTCAGCTATGGCTCTTTAGAAATATCTGAAAACAGAAGCTTAGCTAAGAAACAAGGAGGCACATACAGCCATCAGGATCATTGAACACAATTTGTGCAACATAAATCAGGTCAGATCAGGGTATCTAACAATAAGACTGCACCAGAATCTCCAAGATCTCCAAAATTTGTTAACTTCAGATGCATAACCACAGAGCAGGTAGAAGATAAGTAAACTTATCCATAGCCAAGAGCAGAACACACTGAATGATGGGCCAAATAGCAGACACTCATAAATGAGATCTTTACATAAATGTCAGATCAGGTCAATGCATTATCAACTTAACAAACAGTGCTGCCTGTACTTTAATTCACATCAAGTCCAGTTCACCCATCACCCCATTCTTGTTGATCTATGTAGTGTCCCAGTCCAGCAATGCCTCTATTTTAAAATTCTCATCCGTGTTTTCAAAAACCTCCATGGCCTCTGTCCTCCCCATCTCTATAACCTCAAGTCCTACAACCATCCCCACCCCAAGATCTCTGCGTTCCTTCAATTCTAGCCTCTTGCGCATCCCTGATCTTTATCACTCCACAATTAGCGGTCATGCTTCAGCTGCCAAGGCTCTAATCTCTGGAATTCCCTCCCTAAACCTCTACACCTCCCTCTCCTTTAAGGCGACTCTTAAAACCTACCTCTTTGACCAAGCTTTTAGTCACTTGCCCTACTATCTCCGAATGTGGCGCAGTCAGATTTTGTTTGATAATGCTCGTGAGACAACTTGGGGATATTTTACTATGCTAACGGCACCATATAAATGCAAGGTTTGGTTATGCATAATGCAGTCTTTGGCAATACTGGTCTCTTTACTAGCTCAACTACCATGGGAGGTCAGTGCTTAGATCAGCTAACAACTAATGTATTACCAATATATTTCAGGACATCAAGTACAACTAAATTAAATATCCTGAAATGAACTGTAGATCTGGCTAATGCCTTCTGGTCCAGTGCTGTCACTTGGCAAAAGTGTATGTTTTATGTGGTCTAAAATAACCTTATGCTCCTTCTCAATAATATGCAGTTCTCCTGATAACAGGGTCCCCTGGAGTGCTAAACAATCATCCCTCTTTTCCAGCACTTCTTCCAGATCCAAGTTCAAAGCATCTGAAATAGAGATGCTTTGTGACAAAAACAACCATTTCAAGGCTTCTGCCCAGCAATAATCAAGCGACCCCTTTATGTGCTACCTGCAGCTTTTAAATGTGAACCCAGTGGCGATTGAAAGTAAGTTTGTGTCACGAAGCCCAACTTGGACTGGGAGCCTGTTGTGCCAACAGAATGAGCTCATCCTAGTGTAATTTCAGTGAATATAAAGCTTGCTCTACTCTGATCCTGCCATTTCAGTGCCAGGACTAGAAATTTTACCTCATGTCCAAGACAAAAAGTCAATTGAGTTATATGCAAAATTATCAATCTGTAGTCATTTTTGCAGAAGTTCGAAAGGCCAATCCCTAGCTGCTTTGAAAACTACAAACTAACTGGAGTAAGACAACTACCTGGTCTAACTTAACCCAATGTATGAACTAGTAAAATAACTGACAAAAACAGATTTGACAATATGAGGTTTTGTACCTCTAAAGGTTAGAATCTTCCACTTACTTAAGCTAGACACAGTGAAGACATGGCCAAAGGTTAATGGAATGTGATAATAACTTCCTAGGTTACCCTTCCAAATGTCATGAACCTCGTCATGGAAGAACCTTTTTCCCTCCCAAAGGAAATCCATTTTGGATTAAAATAAAGATGGAGAGAGCTGGTCATCATTTGGGAGTCTTTGGCTAAATTGGCTTGCCAGTTTTAGTGTCATTTCTGTAAGTATTTTCTCAAGTTGTTCTCCAAAGAACAGTATCTAACAGACCAGGGCAGACATGAGGGGCTGAAATTTATAAGCGCGCTGCACTCCATGGCGGGGCGCTATGAAAGTGGCAGCCTTCCAACACAGAAGTGCTGCCACACAGCCCCCGCGATATTACGTGCGAGGGCTGATTTAAATGGAGGGGGCGAAGCGACCACCCCCCATGATGTAGAGGGGACGGCCGCCGCGACCCTGGCAAGGGCATCTGGCGCCACTGTGCAGGCGCCGTGCCATTTTTAAAGGGCTTCAAGCCCTTAGAAGAAATTTGGATTTTTAAAGGCAGTGTCCCACCCCCACCCATGTTTGTTTTTGAGCATATCGATCCAAAATTAACTTTATTCCGACCCGAACTCCCCCCACCACCCGCGCCCCCCACCCCCCCCAACCTTTTCACATTTGCCCTTCAACCCCTTCCCACCATCCCCACTGGCAATAAAAAGTGTTTTCCTTGCTACCCCAACCCTCCCGCCCTGATAATTTTATTCCCCCCACCCACCAGTGTCTTGCCTCGGAGCTCCGGAAGGCACGCGAGTTGCAATCGGCAGCCGTAAAATTGCTGTGGTACGGCCGCTGCCACCAGGTAAGTTCATTTGCATCTTATTTATGTTCATTGAAATATTTAGATGAAGGCAGCCGGGGAGGGGGGGGGGGGGTTTGCGGGCTGCACTGAGGATCCCCCCGCCGCCGATAATATGTGGCAGACCCTTCTCGACGTCGAGGCTGGTAGAATTCAGCCCGAGATGTATAATCAGGCATAGCTATATTGCCAGTACTGCATCATCCCTCACCAGGGCCTAGGCATTGTGTCAATGGATAAACCCACCCATGTCGAGGGTATAAAATCTACCCACTACACCTCATTTTCAATTATCCACATTGATAAAATGCTCCAAAGCTGATCTGCGACCCATTCTATCTCATACGAATGGCCTGTTATCTCTGCACATATAAATTATCACCATCTTGAAAATTTCCAAAAATATGGACTTATAAATCAAAGAACAGAAAAAGTACTTTCATTAGCCAATCACCTCCATTTAGACCACAGTGAACCATACAATGATGGAAAACCAATGTGTACAAAATCTTACACTAAATTTCTATTAGAGATATGACAGCATAATCTGCCTTGACAGGTAAAAGGATTTTAATGGTTTGTCAGCACTATGTGGTATCCTGCTGCCGACTGTGACACCTCACCAGAAGGATAATATCACATGGCAGGTACCATGGCAGCCACAGTGTATTCTCAGCATTTGGGTTAAATCAGTTAGTACAGCTACAAATGTATCAACTGAAATCATCATTTATGCTAAAATGAATAGTTGATTCAATAAAGCAGCTGAAATCCACCATTCACAATGTGCCAGACGTGAATACATATTGTGTTTTGCAGATTCAAAATTAATATATATGAGTGGTTATTTTCCCACTTAGCATAGTCTGAGATTAAACAAACAGTACTGTCATTTACTGTAACTTCGCCACCATTTTCATGAGGTCCTTCCTATCACTAGTGCCAGGCCATTTGAAATTGCAGGAAATGGAACAATGGGAGAATATGCAAACAAATGATGACTGTTGAAACTAAGTCAAAGAAAGGCATTAGGAGGATCCTCAGTAAACACTAGTTAAAGGACAACGCTGATTATACTACGTACTGAGCTACTCGACGAATTCTACAACAGCTATGTGTAAAGGAGCCATCTAGTGGATAAAACAGGTACATATTACCATGTCCACTCATCGCCAGCTGCAGTTCCCTTACAATTACATTAGTATGAGGTAGCTTCACTTCATGCCAAGGGCATCGTAGTGTAAATCTGAAGTCAGAGCCTAACTTGACTCTTGAGTGAAGCAAAGAGAGAATCCCGCCTTCCCGGGAATGCAGCTCTTCTACCCTCTGGAACCAGGTAATTTTCTGATTCTAGATTTCTAATACAATTTTACCATCAGTATGTGGTGTGACTACTTTGGCTTTGACACTACGCTCACATAAATGCAGCTACAGACTTTCACATTTAAACATGCAATTTTTTATAACTTGGTCAATTAAGAATAATTTTACTAAGTACTGTAAATTGTCTTAGTGGTAGCCCTGTCACCTGAGTTAGAAGATCCTGGGTTCAGGAGTTGACCACCTAACCTAGACTAACATCTTAGTACAATACTGAGGGAGTGCTATCTTTCTTGAGGTGCCATTTTAAAAAATGTTTACTCAAGGTTATAAAAGTCCACGGCACTATTCAACAAGAAGAGCTCCCCCAGTGTCCTGGCCAATATTTATCACAACTAACATCACCAAAAAACAGTTTAGTCATTTGCAATATTTCTGTTTATGGCAACTTACTGTGCAAACTGACTGCGTGTTTAGGTTGATAACACTGACTACACTTAAAAATTACTTCATTAGCTGTCAAATGCTTTGGTGTAACCTGATGTGAAGGGCACTATATCGTCTTTCTAAATCGTCACCAACAGAAGACAGACCCTTAGCTTTGTCACATTCCTTTCTCCGCTGTCCACATCCTTACAATAGAGATGGACAGTGGGGTAAGATGTATAAAAAATTCAAAAAGTAGCCTGGAAATAGAAGCAATTAAATCACGTGTTATTGGAAGCAATCCATCTCCTCTATAGTATAAACATGATTATAGTTTTAAAATAGCAAAATATTATAAAATAAACATAGAACATGCTGAAAATACATAACAGGTCAATCAGAACTCAAAAAGTAAAGTTAGCACTTCAGGTAGGATACTAGTCAGATGTGGCACTGCCTCCGGTTGTGTGCATTGTGGGGGGGGGGAGGAGGGAGGGTGCAGAACCACCTTCAAGGGTTTTAAGGTGTTTACATTTGACACCAGCAGGGACTTGCAGAAGGATGACAACGGCTCAGTGGCTTGCAGTCTTTACATTGGTAAAAGTAGATTGAAAAGATTTGAAATGGTTCTGAATGTTGAGAAAGAAACAGTGAGGCAAGGAGAATTAGCCAGGGAACTCCAAAGGGCAGGATGAAAAGTGGATGATGGAACTGAGGGAGTGGGGGGACGGGGCTGTATAGGCACAGAAGGCTGAAACAAGTGACTAACAAAGGGTTTTGGGGGCAGTGCAGGAATTTGAAAGTGAGGCAAGAATTCTGAGGTTAACTCACTGCAGCACAAGTGAAGCTTGAGAGAAGAAAGGAGTGACCAGCGTACCAGACTTTGGGCAGATGAGGACATGAGCTACATTATTTTAAATAAGTTGCAATTTGTGAACTGTCGAGCTAGCGATAGCATTGAGCAAAACATGAGAGAAGCTATGAATTACAGTTTCAGTGGTCATGGGGGGAAAGGTAGGGGATATGTTGCAACATTGCAGAGATGAAAGACAATGATCTTGATAATGGAGCGGATGTGAGAGAAGAACCTCATCTTAAGATGCAAGAAGTACGATGAAGATTCCATACCATCTGATTCATCTGAGGTGCCAGTTGGGGAGGCTGCTCAAGTCAAGATGCCGTAGAAGCCAATAAGGATAGCTTTGGTTTTGCAGACATTTAGTTGGAATAAATTTTAGCGCTTCCAGATCTTAATGCCAATGCGGCAACTGCAGGAGTGCAGCAGCCTTTGAATTGATGGAGAATGTAGACATGGGGCGGGGTGTCATCAGCATAATTGTACAGTGTTCAGTACCAATCGCAACTCCTCAGATACTGAAGTAGCCCATGGCTGACAAGTAGCAAGCAGCATTTGCACCAAACGAGTACCAGGCAACGACGATCTCCAACAAGAGAAAATCTGACCATCTCCCCATGACATTTAACGGCAATACTATCGCGGAATCCCCCAACATTATCCTGAGAGGTTACCATTGACCAGAAGCTTAACTGGACCAGCCACATAAATACTGTGACTACAACTGCAAGACAGAGGCTGAGAATTGTGCAGTAAGTAACTCACCTCCTGACTCCCCAAAGCCTGTCAGTCATCTAGAAGGCACAAGTAGTGTGATGGAATACTCTCCACTTGCCTCGATGAGTGCATCTTTAGCAACACTCAAGAAGCTCGACATCATCTAGGACAAAGCAGCCCACTTGATTGGCACCCCATCCACCATCCTCAACATTCAATCCCTTCACCGCCAGCACACAGTGGCAGCAGTGCGTACTATCTACAAGATGCACTGCGACAGTAGCTTCTAAACTCGTGACCTCTACTACCTAGAAGAACAAGAGCAGCAAGCACAAGGGAACACCATCACCATTCACTGATTCATGGACTGGGAAAGGGGGAGGTGCAGCGTGACCTGGGTCTCCTTGTGCACCAATCACTGAAAGTAAGCATACAGATGCAGCAGGCAGTTAAGGGCAAATGGTATGTTGGCCTTCATAGCGAGAGGATTCGAGTACATGAGCAAGGATGTCTTGCTGCAATTATACAAGGCCTTGGTGAGACAATATCTGGAGTAATGTGTGCAGTTTTGGTCTCCTTATCTGAGGAAGGATGTTCTAGCTATGGAGGCAGTGCAGCGAAAGTTCACCTGTGATTCCTGGGATGGCAGGACTGACGTATGAAGAGAGATTGGGTTGATTAGGCTTGTATTCGCCAGAGTTTAGAAGAATGAGATGGGATCTCATAGAAACCTACAAAATTCTAACAGGACTGGACAGACTAGATGCAGGAAGGATGTTCCCAATGGCGGAAGAGTCCAGGACGAGGGGTCACAATCTAAGGATAAGGGGTAAGCCATTTAGCACTGAGATGAGGAGGGATTTCTTCACCCAGAGAGTGGTGAATCTGTGGAATTCTCTACCACAGAAAGCAGTTGAGGCCAAATCATTAAATACTTTCAAGAAAGAGTTAGATATAGTTCTTAGGGCTAAAGGAATCAAGGGATACGAGGAGAAAGCAGGAACAGGGTACTGAGTTTGGACGATCAGCCATGATCGTATTGAATGGCGGTGCAGGCTCGAAGGGACGAATGACCTACTCCTGCTCCTATGTTTCTGTTTCAATACCCCTCCAAGCCACACACCATCTTAACTTAGAACTATATCGCCGTTTCCTCAGTCACTGAATCAAAAACCTGGAACTCCCTTCCTAACAGCATGGGTGTACCTACACCACAGGGACTGCAAGAATTCAAGAAGGTGGCTCATCACCACCTTCTCAAGGGCAGTTGGGGATGGTAAGAAGTACTGGCTTTGCCAATGATACTCACATCCCATAATGAATTCAAGAGAAAAGTGGAAGCTGACCTTATGTTTTCAGGTGATGCTGCCAAATGATGTACATGAGGGGTCCAACGTTAGAATTTTTAGAGTACACCAGAGGTGACTCAATGACAGAGGAGGAAAAGTGAAAGTGCATCATCCTGTACACAAAATTCTGGCTAGTCAGTGCAGCTAATGGGAAAAGGCGGAAAAAACATTGCCACAATAAATGCATTAAGCCTTCCTGCCAGTACTCAGTAATACATACATAAAAAAATACATACAACAGATTTCAAGACTGGTTTCAGGTCATCATACCCAGACTCGAGGACAAAACAACAGCCTCGACACGTTTATCTTTAACTTTTTCTCTAAGACGATAAGTGTGACTCATTATTTTAATGAGGCTAAAAATCACTATTGTTAATGTTATCATGCAAACACAACGTGCTTATATTAAATTTTCCTATTTTAAGAAGTAGCTAAAATCTATGCTGAATAAGCAAAGAACTTGAATGAGTACCTTAAGTATTTGTACCATACTCAAGATGTCTGATATCCAATATAGTCAGTTCGAATCCAAAAGAGATTTTAACGCGGGGAGAGATAAAACATCAAATTAACTACAGTTGTGTTTAAATTCAATTCTAGTTGGATTCCTTGAGCATGTATCACACCATATTTCTAACACACTTAACTTCCTGTAGTAGATGGTCTATGGATTCCACTTGCCAACAGGCATTTAAGATTTTTATATCAATTGTGAAAAAGCTACAAAAAGTATACTCAGAGCTCATGAATCTAATCATCCACTGAGGAAATCTCATCAATGGCTGCTGTTTTCCAATGTCCAATTATTGCAAGATAAATTTCTAGGTTATCATGAGAAAATATTTTATTGAGGCCTCAGAACAGATGCATGGTGCACAGGTGAAACCTACACTGCTGCAGTCGATGTACATTGTTCACTGGGCTATTTTGTTCCAATTGCTCACCAATGGGAATGTACAAGGAAGATTTAGAACAATTTACAGTACAAGTGTCCTTGTGATATTTTTCTGATTTTTACAATTGCTGCTTACCTCTTGATCACACAAGATTTGCAGTTTTCCATGCGTCCCATACACTCCAATGCTGCCATATAGCAGTCCAAATTAGGCTTCAGTCCTGCTTCTTCCACCAGGCTGAAAAGCTTGCCAATCTGATTTAATGAACCCTGCAAGCAAATATTTGAGGTTATTTTCCTGATGTTAACCTTTCCTGACCACTTGTGCTATTCTTTGGCCAGATAAAAAGGAGGGGAACATTGGCACGATAAATGAAATAGTTGTAAAAAGACAGCTACTAGGATGTGGAGCAAAATGCCAAAATAAATATAAATGAGATGTAACAGAGAAAAATGGACAAGAAAAAAAAAAATCGCAAATGTGATTTTAAAAAAAAAAAGAAAAACAGTGGTAACATTCAAACTGACAACTGAACAGATGTTCACTTCTGAGGAGCTTCCAAATGATAGTGGGTTGTTGAACTGCCAGATTAAGTAAAATTTCAATTTTTCCTCAATGAGGCTGGGCCAGTGACAAACAATGGCCCTAACCTCTGCATTTCCAAACTACTTTTGCCAAACGCTTGAAGAGCATTAATTAGATCAAAAAGCATGAGTGATCATCCTGACCTAGATTACACTGTTACCTTCCCCTCACTCTTTTCTGAAATGTTGTGTTCATCAGGGTGAGGGATGTTAGTGCTGGAAAATGGAACCCTTTCCTCTTGCAATACCCAGTGTCAGCATCGCAAACCCCAAGGTCAGGTATGGCGAGGTTAGATATCGAATGAACCTCCCTCTACTCTGCCCCAACAATGTATCTCAAAATCGTTCCTCAGAAAAGCGCTACCTGTTGCACCAATGAGAGAGGTATCTAACCTCATCCTACCTGACCTTGGGGTTTGTGGTGCTGATATTAGATATTGCAGGAAGAAAATGTCGCATTTCCACATCAGATATTCTGTGGCCTCTGTTCGTGAAATTATGAATGCAAAACAATGGGCACAATGCACAATTACTGTGGACTCTTGACCACTAAGACCTGAATTGTAGTTAACAAAATCAAATTCACATACAGAACAGCAGCAGTTTGAAAAACACATGAAGCTAGAGTGCTGTCAATAAATTTGGTGTTCATAAAATCAAACAGAAGAACCCAGGAACAGTACTTCAGAGTAAGGGTCACAAATTTTATTTATAAGTCTACTAACCTTTTTAGCCCATATATGCATTAAAACACTGTAAATCTTAATATTCAACTGCTTCCGGCGAGTAAGAATCCGGTGATGAAACATGATGCATTGATGAGCTCTGTCCAGATCATTGATGAATGCACAAGCCTCGACGTAGGATAAAATATTCCGCTGGGCGTCACCGTATTTGTTGCCTTCTTCATCTTCAAGCAGTTTAGTAGAAGATTCCCATTTGTTAAGCTGTTGGTCGAGGTTTTCCACTTCAGCAAGAACAGCTTCCACAGAAAAATCATATAATGCATCAGACTTTGTATCTGGATGAACTGCATGTGGATTACTCATTACTGAAGGACTGACTCTGTGCCCTGCCTGAGTCTTTGCAGCATTGTCTTTTGCTGTACTTTTTCTGCCAGTTCCAGTGGACTTAGCACCAGTAACAATTTTAGGGGTGGACAACGGCAGAGATTCTTTCATTTTTTTCACAACATTAAGTTGTCTCCTGGTTTTATTGCGTTTTTCCTTGTCTAATTTTTCAATCCATTTGCTAGGAGCTGAGGTAGTTTTTGGAACTATTGTTTCTACGTGACATTTTTTGCCCATCTGTTCTTCAGCTGCTTTTTCTTTTACGAGAGCTGCAGTGTTCAGTGTAACAGATTTTTTAAATTCCCTAGCCGGCAGAAAAGTAAGATTCTTTGACCCAGCGTGACTTTCTAGATGAGTTACATTTATTTGGTTCACAAACTGTACCTCTGTACATTTCACTTCAGTCACGTTATCTGCCTGCAGTTGCTGCATTCTAGCTTTGAGAACTGCCATTTGGAGTAGAAACAAGGAAATAAAAAGATGAAATTAGAAACTTTCATCAGATAATGTAGAAATACATACTTCAAGATAAAAGAGGCCAATAAAATAATTGACATGATTGAACAAAATGCATATTATATACGCACACTTAATAGGAGACAACTCCTGTACTTGCCAACTAAAAATACTATGACCCACATGTATAACGCCCCATTCAAGAGCATGGCTTGCCAAAGCAGGAAATCCAATTTTAACAAACTACTCTGTCACTATTGTGCGTAAGGGAACAAGAAACCAGTAGCACGAAAGATGGGGACATGAGACTGGAGCTTAAGAAAGTGGAACAGGAGACCAGGTTCCTGAGAAAGTGGAGCACGAAACTTGTAGCAGGAGAAAAGAAAGCAAAGGACCAGGAGCAGTAGGCTGGTAGTCAGAAAGAATCAAGTAATGCTGGACAGCCCAAGAGAGACAGGTGAGCTAGACTGGCTGAGGAAATGAGTGTCCTTCCAGAGTGGGCTACAATTCAATACAATACTTCCCAACACACAAACTATCACGCCTCAAATTTCCTACCTTATACACAACTACAGCTATCAGCTTTTACCTGCTTTAAAAACAATTGTAAGCAGGTATTTATTTTACAGACAGGAGCAGAAAAGCCTGGGAATTTACAAATCTTTATTCTGTTTACAATAAAAAGTTTAGTTACAACAAAACACTTTAGAAATTGAATGGCTACAGTTTGTAGTTCAGATCATTAGCAGTAATACATGAGTAAGGAATTTTTTAATTACAGCTTACAACATTTTAAAATAAAGTGATCTAATCATTGCATTAATGTAAATTTCAACCATTTGAAGTATTTGTTTTGGAAGTAAAACGTTTTGACTTTGGCATGAATGCAGGGAGTCCTGTGAAAGATAGTTCCTAGTAATCCAGAAACCAAAACGCACTCCTGAAACATGTCCATTTCCTCTTCCCTTCAATATTCTCTCTCCACACTTACCCTGTAACAGATGAGCTCTCTCACAGGTTTGATTTTTTCCATCATCCTTCTTAGGGATAATAGAAGAGTAATTTCTTCTGAAGAAACCCCAAGGCTGCTCTGAAAGATCAATTGCAAGCATTTTTAGCTACATTGTCCATACAAATCAAGAATATCCACCAATAGCTATTAATCATATTTATCTGTTCAGAACATTACAGAACAAATACAAAACTAATGTGGAGCCCTCATTTGTGACATTAGTTCAGCTTTTTTCTACAGTATACTTAATATTGCCACTTTACTAGAAGGAAAGTGCCTGGATATTCACAAATTGAATTAGTCACTGATTTAGTATGCCATTTTCACTGTGTCCCTTCAATAATAAAAGAGCTGGCATCTATATGTTTAAAAAATAAGACGGGAATTTCTATGGCGCCTTTTATGACCTCAGGACATCTCAAAGCAGCTACAGCCGATGAGGTACCTTTGAAGTGCAGTCACTGTTGGAACATAGAAAACGCGGCAGTCAATTTGTGCACAGCAAGCTCCTACAAACAGCAATGTAATAATGACTAGATAATCTCTTTGTGAGATGCTGGTTGAGGATAAATATTGGCCAGGACGCCAGGGATAACTACCTTTTTCTTCTTCAAAATAGAACAGGATCTTTTACATCCACTTTGGAGAGCAGACAGGGCTTCGGTTTAATGCTTTAACCAAAAGACGGCGCCTGAACAGTGCAACACTGCCTCAGCACAGCACTGGCCTGTCAGCCTTAGATTTTTGTGCTTCTGACCCAGAGGCAAGAGTGCTACCAACTGAGCTGTGGCTGGCGACTGAAAATGGATTGATTATACATGCAAACATAGCTTTTCAAGCAACTTCTGATTTCAGAATAAATAGGACAGGACATATATCTGCCACCCCCAGCCACCCCCCCCCTTGGTAGTAATATTTTACTGGATAATGCACAAACGTCACAGCCCTAGAATGGTATAAAAAGAAAAAATGAATTGAGAAAAAAAACTGATGGCAACTACAGGAAATGTGGTACATCATAATATGACATCTGTCAAGTTTGGCTGCTGCTATATCATTTCTCCTGCCTGCAACATTGCACTCGTGGCAATGTGAATTTTGATACCAAAAAAACATTTGTTTGCAGCATGATATTCTGAGGCAGGCATATAGATGAGACCAGTTTAAAAATTAAATACAGAGATACCCAAAATAAGCAATGAAAGTATGTGAAAATAATTCCTGGCTAACATATTTCAATAGGCTGAGCAACACAATATAGAATAAGATGTAGTTATGATCGATTTGACATTCCAACACCAACTATAATTATATATTAAAAAACACAATTAATTGTCATAATTTTGCTCACATAACTCATCTTTAAAGTAATACAATAGTTATAAACCAGTTTAGGATGTGAAAGGCACATTATAAATTCAAGTTACTCTTTCCTTTGGGCACACAGTGAAATATTCACTGGTAGGGCAAATACTATGTGTAGCACTGAAGTCAGATGACTGGGGGCTGAACATCAAGAACCTGCTGCATCATCTCAACATCTTTGGATTTCAATAAGTTGTTGCTCCATTTATCTTTTCATTTGGACAAAGTATTTGCAACAATTCAATCAGAAAATTAACAAAAATGGTTTTAAAAATGGTTTGTACAGAGTGGTAGAAACTATTATATAATCTCTATGGTGGAGATATTTTTACAGGGAGTGGGGAACCAATGTTCCCTTTAAAATTAAGTTGTTGTGCACAGCTAGCTTTCTCAGCGTGCAGTCCCGTTATACATATTTTTGCACAGCCCCGTTAGTTATCACGGAATATGGCCTGTGCGGTACCTTCCAGGCTGCTGCACTGCCATACAACCACGCAGCTTAACAGGAACATTGGTAGGGACCATGAATAACAAGTAAATTAAAAACATGTCATCTTTATCCTCATTATCATGGCCCTGCTGATATCACAACAGTACCATTTTGGGCCAACCATCAAGATCACCACCTCCCCCCCCTTCAAGTCTAAATCAGGGGACACGATCACTGACCAACGCAAGCAAATGGAACGCTGGGTGGAGCACTACCTAGAACTGTACTCCAGGGAAAATGTTGTCACTGATACCGCCCTCAATGCAGCCCAGCCTCTGCCAGTCATGGACGAGCTGGACGAACAGCCAACAAAATCGGAACTCAGTGATTCTCTATCCAGTTGAAAAAAGCCCCTGGAAAGGACGGCATTACCCCTGAAATAATCAAGACTGCCAAGCCTGCTATACTCTCAGCACTCCATGAACTGCTTTGCCTGTGCTGGGATGAGGGAGCAGTACCACAGGACATGCGCGATGCCAATTTCATCACCCTCTATAAGAACAAGGGTGACCGCAGTGACTGCAACAACTACTGTGGAATCTTCCTGCTCAGCATAGTGCGGAAAGTCTTCACTCGAGTAGTTTTAAACAGACACCAGAAGCTGGCTGCGCATGTCTACCCTGAGGCACAGCGTGGCTTTCGAGCAGAGAGATCCACCATTGACATGCTGTTCTCCCTTCGCCAGTTACAGGAGAAATGCCGCGAACAATAGATGACCCTCTACGTTGCTTTCATTGATTTCACCAAAGCCTTTGACCTCGTCAGCAGACGTGGTCTCTTCAGACTACTAGCAAGGATCAGATGTCCACCAAAGCTACTAAGTACCATCACCTCATTCCATGACAAAATGAAAGGCACAATTCAGCACAGCGGTGCCTCATCAGACCCCTTTCCTATCCTGGGTGGCGTGAAACAAGGCGGTGTTTTCGCACCTACACTGTTTGGGATCTTCTTCTCCCTGCTGCTCTCACATGCAATCAAGTCTTCAGAAGAAGGAATTTTCCTCCACACAAGATCAGATGGCATGTTGTTCAACCTTGCCCGTCTTAGAGCGAAGACCAAAGTATGGAAAGTCATCAGGGAACTCCTCTTTGCTGACGATGCTGCAGTAACATCCCACACAGAACAGTGTCTGCAGAGACTCCGACAGGATTGCGCCTGCCTGTAACGAATTTGGCCTAACCATCAGCCTCAAGAAAACGAACATCGTGGGATAGGACGCCAGAAATGCTCCAGCCATCAATATCGGCGACCACGTTCTGGAAGTGGTTCAAGAGTTCACCTACCTAGACTCAACTATCAGCAGTAACCTGTCTCTCGATGCAGAAATCAACAAGTGCATGGGAAAGGTGTCCGCTGCTATGTCCAGACTGGCCAAGAGGATGTGGGAAAATGGCGCACTGACACGGAACACAAAAGTCCAAGTGTTTAAAGCCTGTGTCCTCAGTACCTTGCTCTATGGCAGCGAGGCCTGGACAATGTTTGTCAGCCAAGAGCAATGTCTCAATTCATTCCACCTTCGCTGCCTCCGGAGAATCATTGACATCAAGTGGCAGGACCGTAGCTCCAACGCAGAAGCCCTCGAGGTGGCTAACATCCCAAGCATATATACCCTACATAGCCAGCGGCGCTTGAGATGCCTTGTCCATGTGAGCCGCATGAAAGATGGCAGGATCCCCAAGGACACATTGTACAGCGAGCTCGTCACTGGTATCAAACCCACCGGCCGTCCATGTCTCCACTTTATAGACGTCTGCAAACGTGACATGAGGTCCTGTAACACTGACGACAAGTCGTGGGAGTCAATTGCCAGTGATCGCCAGAACTGGCGTACAGCCATAAAAGTGGGGACAAAGAGTGGCGAGTCAAAGAGACTTCGCAGTTGGCAGGAAGAAAGACAGAAGTGCAAGGAGAGTGTCAACTGTGTAACAGCCCCGACAACCAATTTTATCTGCAGCGCCTGTGGAAGAGTCTGTCACACTAGAATTGGCCTTTATAGCCACTCCAGGCGCTGCTTCACAAACCACTGACCACCTCCAGGCGCTTACCCATTGTCTCTCGACACAAAGCGGCCAAAGAAGAAGAAAGAAGACAATTCTTATGAGTGGAGAAAGTTGACTTATGCTCAGCAATCTCACTACTTATGATGAACAATTGCATGACCATGGGAAGGCTGGTGCCAAAGTTCCATGCATGCGCACTGAAACTTCTGCACAGACAGTGACTCATATTACTTCTTGTATTTATTACTTTTCTCAAAGTGGAAAGGGATAACGGACAGTGATTTCTTTTAAAATCAGAAACTGAAAGGAGGAAGCATAAGTATTTTAAAGGAATGGCAAATAAAAACATGATCATACAGCTGCTACAAAGAACTTAAACACGGTGCCACACTTTTTAAGTCATTGATTAGAAGGGAGCATAAACTAGTGTACATTACAGATCAGTATAGTCAAAGAATGAGAGATAGTTTGATCGTGTTTCTGGAAACGAAGACAAGACATTACCAATAAGACAATCAAACATATTTCGAAAACAGCCAATGCATTGCTGACATCAGTACTGTAGTCTTTTTGAAATAAAGACTATAGCTGTAATAGTTCTTAAAATGGACTTTGATAAAGATTTGAAAATAATCAGGGAAAGGAACAGAACTGTGGATAACTTTGAGTGGGTGCAGGTGGGTCAGCTGTCCTGTTAAATTGAAGCATTCTATGAATGTCAAATCTAACCCAGGGACTAGAGTTATAACACCTTGCATTAAAAATCTGAAGAATCAGCCAAGGCATACCACTAAAAATGATGAATTTAAAGAAAAATTGATAAATATTTCAAACCTATTGAAAAGAAAAAACAGACTTCCTTTATATTAACAAAGCGCATCAAAATAACAGACTTTCATTAACACAACCTCAATTGGAGTCAAACCTGCTCTTTTACAACAATTTACATTTATATAGCGCCTTTAACACAGGAAAGCATTCCGAGGCACTTCACAGGATCAAACAAAATTTGTTACCGAGCCAGTTGAGGAAATATTAAGATAGTTAACCAACAGAGATAGGTTTAAAGAGGCATCTTAAAGTGGGGGGGGGGGAGGGGGGCAGTGGTGTTGGTCGAGAGGGTCAGGGAGGAAATTCTACAGCTTCGGGCTCAGGCATCCGAAAACACAGCCACCAATGGCGAAATGATTAAAATAAGAAATACTCAATAAGCCAGAATTAGAGGAGTGCAAAGATCCCGGAAGCTTGAAGGACTGCAGGAGGTTACAGAGATACAGTAGGGCGAGGTTATAGAGAATTTTAAAATTGAGGCATTGCTGGACCTGGAGCCAATGTAGGTCAGTGAGCATAAAGTTGATGAATTAACAGGTCATGGTGTAAGCTAGTAGAATACAAGCAACAGAGTTTTGGCTCAACTCAAGTTTATGGAGAGGAGAAGATGGGAGAGCGGCCAGGAGTACATTGGAATAATCAACTCTACAGGTAACAATGGCATGGATGAGGGCTTCAGCACATGAGCTAAGGTAGGAGTGGGGTCAGCTAAACTTACAGAGGTGAAATCGGCAGTCTTAGTGATGGTACAGATAAGCGGTCAGAAGCTCAGCTCAGGGTCAAATATGATCGCAAGGTTGCAAACAGGCTGGTTCAGCCTCAGACAATTGCCAGGGAGAGCGATGGAGTTGGTAGTTAGAAAAGAGTGTTTCTGACCGAGACTGAAAACGATGGCTTCTGTCTTCCTCATATTTCATTGGAGAAAATTTCTGCTCATCCAGTCCTGGAAGTCAGATAGCTCATTAATATCCATTTAGAAGGGATTGTGAATATAAAGCTCACTCCTGACATTTCCATGCTGTTGGCAGCTGAGGGAAAAAAAAGGATCTCCCCCCCCCCACCAAACAAACAAGGTATGACGGCCTATTGCGGCTCAGTGGGCGATAATGGAAGGGTTTTTCTGCAGCATCTCTGGGTGAAGCGCCGGATGCACATGGAGCCCCAACCCTCTGTGACACCCCTCCCCCCTCGATCGGGCTCGGTTTAACTTCAGTGGAGCCACGGCCTTTACCTGAGCTTCTAGCGGGATGTCTCCTAAGCTGAAGGCAACGGTGACAGCCCGAAGGGAGAAAGAACACCTCCCTCAAGGTGGCGGGACCGGGGTTCCGGGAAGAGCAGAGCCTCAGCAGCAACATCACCTTTCTTCTCTAGGGCGCCATCTTGGTTGTTAGTGTCCGGCCCCTCGCAGGAGCCACCGCGCATGCGTGTGCTTCCGCAATGCACGATGGGAATCGAGGCCAAATCGCTGGGAACTACAACTCCCAGGAGGCCTTGCGCGTAATGTAACACGTGGACCAAGTGCAGGCGGAGTGAGTATCAGGAGCACTGGGAAAGGTTGAAGAGGGTGGTTTAAGATCACAAGTCCATTTAAACACAATGTTTCCTACATTATAAGAGTGACTAACCAAGCCCCTTTCTGCTCTGTGGACATAAACAATCCCATGACACTATTTCCTGGTCAATATGCATCCCTAAACCAGCACCCAAAAACAGGTACAAAATTAAAAAATACTGCAGATGTTGGAAATCTGAAACAAAAACAGAAAATGCTGGAAATACTCTCCTTGGTTTTGCACCATGAGACCTTTAGTCATTTAATCTGTCCTGCCCTCCACCCCACAGACCTCTTTTGTTCCTGATCTTCGCTCCTCCCCCCTTTCATTTGCTTAAAACCTATTACATTTCTAACATCTGCCAGTTCCAATGAAAGGTCACACAGACCTGAAACAGAATCACAGAATTGTTACAGCACAGAAGGAGGCCATTTGGTCCATTGTGTCTGTACCAGCTCTCCCGAGTGAGTAATTTATTTAGTGCCACTCCCCCACCTTCTCCCCAAGACCCTGCACATTCTTCCTTTTCTGATAATTATCTAATTCCCTCTTGAATGCCTCGACTGAACCTGCCTGCACCTCACTCTCTGGCAGTGCATTCCAGATCCTAACCACTCTGCGTGAAAAAGTTTTTCTTCATGTCGTCATTGCTTCCTTTGCCAATTACTTTAAATCTGTGCCCTCTCGTTCTTGTTCCTTTCATGAGTGGGAACAGTTTTTCCCCATCTATTAGGAACATAGGAGCAGGAGTAGGCCATTCAGCACACCGAGACTGCTCTGCCATTCAATTAGATCATGGCAGATGATCTACCTCAACACCACTTTCCCACGCTATCTCCATATCCCTTGATGTCATTAGTCTCCAGAAATCTATCAATTTCTGTCTTAAACATGCTCAATGATTGAACCTCCACAGCCCTCTGGGGTAGAGAATGCCAAAGAATCACCACCCTGGACTCTGTCCAGACCCCTAATGATTTTGAATACCTCTATCAAATCTCCTCTCAGCCTTCTCTTCTCCAAGGTAAACAGTCCCAACTTCTCCAAACAATCTTCATAAATGTTGTTCCTCATCCCGGGAACCATTCTCGTGAATCTTTTCTGAAATGTTAACTCTGTTTTTCTCTCTACAGATGCTGCCTGACCTGCTGAGGTTTTCCTGCATTTTCTGTTTTTGTCCCGTGGCATTATTTCCTGGTCAATATTCATCCTTAAACCAACACCTAAAAAGGAGAAGGATACAAAGGCAAAATATTGCACGTGCGATCACTCAAACTGAGCTCCAGATCATTGTTAAGTCCTTCTCCAAAGCATATGAGAAAATGGGTCTTTCACTAAACACTTGGAAAACAAAGGTCCTCTTCCAAGCAGCTCCCACAGAACAACACCTCACCTTGTCAATCAAGATCAAGGGTGAGATCCTGGAAAATGTGGGCCATTTTCCATATCTTGGGAGCCTCCTCTCGGCGATGGCAGACATAGACAACGAGGTTCATCACCACCTCCATGTGCCAACTTAGTCTTTGGCCAACTGAAAAAGAGAGTATTTGAAGATCAGGATCTCAAACCGTCAGTAAGATTATGGTTTACTGGGCAGCAGTGATCCCTGAACTACTGTATGCTTCGGAGACTTGGTCGCAGCATGCAGGCACCTCAAAGCACTGGAGAAGTACCACCAGAGGGGCCTCCACAAGTTCTTCCAAATCCGGTGGCAAGAAAGGTGGTCCAACAGCAGCGTCCTGTCCAAACCAACCTGTCCAGCATTGGGGCACTAATTACTCAAAACCAGCTCCGCTGGTTGGATATGTCATCCGCATGCCTGGCACCAGACTCCCGAAGCAGCTGTTGTACCCGTTCTACTCAGAACATGCAGCAGGAGACTCATTGGAGGACAGCAGAAATGCTTTAGAGATGTCCTCAAAGCATCGCTGAAGAGATTAGACATCTCCATTGACTTGTGGGAGTCCCTGGCTCGTGATTATCCTAGATGGAGGAAGCTAATTCGGGGAGGCATTGTACACCTTGAGGGACTTCGTCGGGAACATACGGAGGCGAAGTTGTGGCGTCGGAAGGAGTGCACAAACCTCCAAACTACTCATCTACCTGCCCCTTCAAGCATCACCTGCCTCTCAAGTGGCAGAGTCCGCAGATCACGCATTGGACTTATCAGCCATCTCAGAACCCATTGAACTGGAGTGGAAGCAAGTCATCATCAGTCCTGAGGGACTGCCTGTAAAGGACCTAAGGTGTGTTGCAGCCAATCAAGTACTGTTGCAATCACTGTTGTAAAGTGATGTCGTAAAGTGACGAAATGCGACAGCCAACTTACGCACAGCAAAGTCCCACAAACAGCAATAAGATAATGAACCCAACCATCTTCAGCTGCTTCATCAATGACCTTCCTTCAATCATAAGGTCATAATTGGGGATGTTCGCTGATGATTACACAATGTTCAGCACCATTCGCGACTCCTCAAATACTGAAGCAGTCTGTGTAGAAATGCAGCAAGACCTGGACAATATCCAGGCTTGGGCTGATAAGTGGCAAGTAACATTTGTGCCACACAAGTGCCAGGCAATGACCATCTCCAACAAGAGAGAATCTAACCATCTCCCCTTGACATTCAATGGCATTACCATTGCTGAATCCCCCACTATCAACATCCTAGGGGCTACCAATGACCAGAGACTGAACTGGAGTAGCCATATAAATACTGTGGCTACAAGAGCAGGTCAGAGGCTAGGAATCCTGCGGCGAGTAACTCACCTCCTGAATCCCCAAAGCCTGTCCACCATCTACAAGGCACAAGTCAGGAGTGTGATGGAATACTCTCCACTTGCCTGGATGGGTGCAGCTCCAACAACAGTCAAGAAGCTCGACACCATCCAGGACAAAGCAGCCCGCTTGATTGGCACACCATCCACAAAGAACATTCACTCCCTCCACCATCGACGCATAGTGGCAGCAGTATGTACCATCTACAAGATGCACTGCAGCAATGCACCAAGGCTCCTTAGACAGCACCTTCCAAACCCGCGACCTCTACCACCTCGAAGGACAAGAGCAGCAGATGCATGGGAACATCACCACCTGTAAGTTCCCATCCAAGTCACACACCATCCTGACTTGGAACTATATCGTCGTTCCTTCACTGTCGCTGGGTCAAAATCCTGGAACTCCCTTCCTAACAGCACTGTGGGTGTACCTACCCCACATGGACTGCAGCGGTTCAAGAAGGCAGCTCACCACCACCTTCTCAAGGGCAATTAGGGATGGGCAATAAATGCTGACATAGCCAGTGATGCCCACATCCCATGAATGAATTAAAAAAAAGCTGATAATTGCTTTTAGGTGAAACGAAAAATGCTGGAAATACTTAGCAGGTCAGGCAGAATCTGTGGGGAGAGAAACAGAGTTAATGTTCCAATGAAAGGTCAATGGCCTGAAACATTAACTCTTTTGAACGTATCTTTCTATTCCCTTTTCTCTCTTGTACTTATCTAGTTTCCTTCTGAAAGCATGTAGCTGTGAACGCCAGTTCATGGATGCTTCAAATATTTATCTAAATTTCCTTTAAAACATTGCAATGGACTCTTCCTCAACTATTCCCTATGGCAAAAGTTTTCCAAACACCAATAACTCTACTTATCTATCACCTCACTCTCTTGATAATTTTATTGAATAGGTTGATGTTATTTTATCAATAACATTATAGACGCTAGAAATTCCATCCTCGCATTAAGATGGTCTGGATCAGACAGGAGCCAGCTCATCCCATAGGGCCTGAGATAGGACTCCATCCCCAAATCAATAATGTACAAAACTTGAAGAAAGGAGAAGGAAAGATTTCATTTGAAGCATGGATAAATGCAAGCCTGGAAAACTGCAGCTGCATTTGTACAGCATATGTAGAAAATGGCTGTTAAGTATTTAGTACTGTCTTTAACCAGGTGAGCACTAGGTGGCAGCATTGTTTGTAGTTGTGATATCTCAACAGCAGAGCGCTCAAGGCAAGGGACACATTTATTCCAAGCAAAAGTTCAGCACTTCGTGCTGCATTGATTAATGTACCTGCAGATTGCCATCCTCCTTTCTGAGTTGCTATGCATGGATGTATATGAATGGAAAAAATAAAAAAATTTTAAAGCACACAAAGGTCTGCAAAGTTTTAAAATTATACATGTAAAAATAATTCATATAGGTATCACTGAACAGCAGAGTTTGAAATGTTGAAATCTATAGCAAGTTATTAGGAACACAGGAATGGAAGGTGGCTATTTAACCCCTCAAGCCAGTTCCACCACTCAATGAGATCATGGCTGATCTGTGACCTAACTCCATATTCCCATCTTTGCTCCATATTCCTTAATACTTTTGGTTAACAAAAGCCTATCAAACTGTTTTAAATTTAACAATTGATTCATGTGGAAGAGAGTTCCAAACTTCTACCACCCTTTGTGTGTGTGGATGTGTTTCCTAATTTCACTCCTGAAAGGTCTGGCTCTAATTTCTGGACTATGCCTCTTAGTCCCCTTTGACCCTTCATTGAAGCCAATCTCAGATTATGACCAAATCGTAAAACACACGTTTTTGCTTGCTTTCCACTTACTGCTTCTATTAAATTTTCAATACTGTTATTTCCCGAACAAAACTGTTCACCTGATCCTTTTCTCCTTTCGTAATGACAGTGAATAAATGGTTTTGCGATTCTGCCAATAGGGGGTGCAGTTGCCGTGCGGCGAGAAACCAATTTCTTTTATTGTGAGCTGCAATGTTCTTCTGGGTCCGACCATAAAATGTATAGGAGTCTCAATTAGTCTTCCCACTGTATGTAATAGTCCTGCTAAGAGCTGACAAAAACCTCGCATTAGGCTTCAATTGTTATTCAGAACAGCATATAGGAGTATGTGATAACCTTGTACCTGTAACTGCAATGATTGAAATTATTAAATACTCAGAACCATAATCAACATAAAACTGACTCTTATTAGCAATTTTCTTTTTACTAAAGTAGTCTTCCTAACATGCTGACTACTATTTTTTCAAATAAATTTGTCAATCTCCCACCACAAATGGTGAGCCATGGTTAAAAGTGTTCTTTAGGTGAAGTCAGTTAAGAGGTTGGGGGATAACTGAGCCAGGCTGCACATCTGTAATTCATTCCCTCTTTTAAAGTCACACATCGTGCACTTATTTTTCAATAACACTTTGATTTTATATTACTATTCGATACGTAGCAAAACCAATGACAATTTAGAGAACAGATAAATAGAGTTGCAGCATAGGAGTTTGTCTGTTATACAGGCAGATGGAGTATGCTTTTATTTTGACACCACTGGTGGGAGGATGTTATTAAAGTGTGAAAAGTTTACACAGGCAATTTCCATTATAAATTTATAATGTGAAAGTTAACAGGAAGTGTGCAGACAAAATTTTTAACATATATTATAGATGTTTTACAATAGGGGGTTAATTGGCAAATGATTGAACTTCAAACATATCTGCATAAAATTAAGGAAATGATTTTCATTTCACTGCACATGTATCATTAAAATTAGAAGCAACACATTTAAAGCAGCTGCCTGAGGTTCCTGTTCAGTCAGGAAGGTTTGGATTCCTCTGTTTAATTCCGGCCTTTCTTCTTTCTAAAAGCTGCAGGTAAGTTCAAGATATTTCAACAAACCAAGGGGCTTGAGAGAAAGTTCTGATTGTTCAAAACTGTAAATGGACACCATAGTAAGATGCTTTAAATAGCTCAGTAATTCCCTGATCCATCTGTCTCAGTAACCGGAGAAACCAACAAGTATCGGAATCTCTCTTTCCGTTCACTCTGCTCGTCAGATGGGAGGTCATAAGAATCATAGAATTGAACAGGACAGAAGGAGGCCATTCGGCCCATTGAGTCTGTGTGGGCTCTTTTAAAGAGCTACCCATTAGCCCCACTACCTGCCCTTTCCCCATCGCCCTGCAAATTTTCTCCCCTTCAGGTTTTTATCCAATTCCCTTCCTCCACCCTTTCAGACAGTGCATTCCAGATCATAAGAATTCACTGGATAAAAAGCAATTCTCCTCATCTCACCCTAACTTTTGATCATTCCCAGCCCCATGTAATGAGTGGGAGAGGGGACTGAAGCACTCTTCTTTTGTAATTCATACATTTAAAAAAATCTTTTGTTTTCATACATTTGAAGGTCTGAACACCTTGCTAGATAAGGTGTGAATAAGATTCCAGTTCATCTCATTGTCCCGACTAGAAAACCAGTGTCACAATCAAGCTCTTCCATTTGGTTTTCTCCAAATGACAGAGATGTCATTTTACTTATCCCAAGCTACACTTGAACCAATGTCTACTGAAAAAATGGACTATTTGAGCTGTAAATGCATTTCCTTCAAAATGATAAAAGCAAAATACTGCGGATGCTGGAAATCTGAAATAAAAACAAGAAATGCTGGAAATACTCAGCAGGTCTGGCAGCATCTGTGGAGAGAGAAACAGAGTTAATGTTTCAGGTCAGTGACCCTTCTTCAGAACTGGCAAATATTAGAAATGTAAAAGGTTATAAGCAAGTAAAGCGGGGGTGGGGCAAGAGATAATAAAGGAGAAGGTGTCGATAGGACAAGGCCACAGAATAGCTGACCAGAAGGTCGTGGAGCAAAGGCAAACAATATGTTAATGGTGTGTTGAAAGACAAAGCATTAGTACAGATAGGGTGTTAATGGACTGAAAATTGAACAGCCGCAAGTACAAACATGAAAAAAAAACAGTGGGTAAGTAAACTGAACAAACTAAGATGAAATAAAATAAAATAAACACACAAAAAAAAGGAAAAAGAAAAAAATAACTAAAAATAAAAGTAAAATGGGGGGCCCGTCATGCTCTGAAATTATTGAACTCAATGTTTAGTTCGGCAGGCTGTAGTGTGCCTAATCGGTAAATGAGATGCTGTTCCTCGAGCTTGCGTTGATGTTCACTGGAACACTGCAGCAATCCCAGGACAGAGATGTGAGCATGAGAGCAGTGGGGAGTGTTGAAATGGTAAGCAACCGGAAGCTCGGGGTCCTGCTTGCAGACTGAGCGGAGGTGTTCCACACCATTCTCCCAGTTTCTCCATCTCCGACGCATCTGCTCTGATGATGCTACCTTCCATGACAGCACTTCTGATATGTCTTCCTTTTTTCTCAACCGAGGATTCTCCCTCATTGCGGTTGACAGGGCCCTCAACCGTGTCCGGCCCATTTCCCGGACCTCTACCCTCACCCCTTCCCCTCCCTCCCAGAACCGCGACAGTGTTCCCCTTGTCCTCACTTTCCACCCCATCAGCCTCCATATCCAAAGGATCATCCTCCACCATTTCCGTCACCTCCAGCGTGATGCCACTACCAAACGCATCTTCCCCTCCCTTCCCCTGTCAGTATTCCGAAGGGATCATTCCCTCCATGACATCCTGGTCCACTCCTCCATTACCCCCACCACCTTGTCCCCTTCCCATGGCACCTTCCCCTGCAATCGTAGGAGGTGTAATACCTGCTCATTTACCTCCTCTCTCCTCACTATTCCAGGCCCCAAACACTCCTTTCAGATGAAACAGCGATTTGCTTGTACTTCTTTCAATGTAGTATACTGCATTCGCTGCTCACAATGTGGTCTCCTCTATATTGGGGAGACCAAATGCAAACTGGGTGACTGCTTTGCGGAACATCTCCGCTCAGTCCGCAAGCAGAACCCCGAGCTTCCGGTTGCTTGCCATTTCAACACTCCCCCCTGCTCTCATGCTCACATCTCTGTTCTGGGATTGCTGCAGTGTTCCAGTGAACATCAATGCAAGCTCGAGGAACAGCATCTCATTTACCGATTAGGCACACTACAGCCTGCCAGACTGAACATTGAGTTCAATAATTTCAGAGCATGATGGGGCCCCCCATTTTACTTTTATTTTAAGTTATTTTTTCTTTTTCCTTTTTTTTATATATATTTTTGTGTTTATTTTATTTCATCTTAGTTTGTTCAGTTTGTTTACCCACTGTTTTTTTCATGTTTGTACTTATGGCTGTTCAATTTTTGGTCCGTTAACACCCTATCTGTACTAATGCTTTGTCTTTCAACACACCATTAACATATTGTTTGCCTTTGCTCCATGACCTTCTGGTCAGCTATTCTGTGGCCTTGTCCTATCTACACCTTTTCCTTTGTTATCTCTTGCCCCACCCCCGCTTTACTTGCTTATAACCTTTTACATTTCTAATATTTGCCAGTTCTGAAGAAGGGTCACTGACCTGAAACGTTAACTCTGCTTCTCTCTCCACAGATGCTGGCAGACCTGCTGAGTATTTCCAGCATTTCTTGCTTTCCTTCAAAATGATATCTGACACATTTCTTCCCTGTGCATCCTGCATTATTTAGAATCAGTAAACGTACGATCTTTCTTTTTCTTTTGGGCCTCCTTATCTTGAGAGACAATGGATACACGCCTGGAGGTGGTCAGTGGTTTGTGAAGCAGCGCCTGGAGTGGCTATAAAGGCCAATTCTGGAGTGACAGGCTCTTCCACAGGTGCTGCAGAGAAATTTGTTTGTCGGGGCTGTTGCACAGTTGGCTCTCCCCTTGCGCCTCTGTCTTTTTTCCTGCCAACTACTAAGTCTCTTCGACTCGCCACAATTTAGCCCTGTCTTTATGGCTGCCCGCCAGCTCTGGCGAATGCTGGCAACTGACTCCCACGACTTGTGATCAATGTCACACGATTTCATGTCGCGTTTGCAGACGTCTTTATAGCGGAGACATGGACGGCCGGTGGGTCTGATACCAGTGGCGAGCTCGCTGTACAATGTGTCTTTGGGGATCCTGCCATCTTCCATGCGGCTCACATGGCCAAGCCATCTCAAGCGCCGCTGACTCAGTAGTGTGTATAAGCTGGGGGTGTTGGCCGCTTCAAGGACTTATGTGTTGGAGATATAGTCCTGCCACCTGATGCCAAGTATTCTCCGAAGGCAGCGAAGATGGAATGAATTGAGACGTCGCTCTTGGCTGGCATACGTTGTCCAGGCCTCGCTGCCATAGAGCAAGGTACTGAGGAAACGTACGATAAACAAAAGAGAACGGCTTGCATTTATATAACACCTTTTACATCCCAATGTGCTTTACAGCCAATGAATCAGGAAAGAACAAAGAGAGAACTTGAAATTAAATAATGCCTCATTATGTTCCAAAATTCTTCTCAACCAAAATGAATTTGTAAGTGCAGTTCCTGTAGTTATGTAGGCAAATGCAGCTAACTATTCTGTGCACAGCAACAGATGTGATAAACCTGTTCATTGGCGGTGAACTGTCTTGCTCTTCGAATAGTACCATGGAATTATTTCCATCAATCTGAGAGGACAGAGCAGCCCTGAGTTTAGCATCTCATCTGAAAGATGCAGCTGTACCAATGCAGCCCTCACTGGTGTGTTGACTTAATATCAGCCATTTCCAACCTCACCTTGGGCCGCGAAGGAGTTGGTTATTACTCGGTTCAGCTCAGAAACCAGTTTTTCATGTGAAAGTGTGCCAGCAACTTACACTACACGGGGAGGGTTCAGTGGAGAAATTTACCCATTTGTGCAGAATCCCAAGCCGAGACCTAGACAGAGCCGTACTATGTAAAATACAGCACTGCAAAGAAAATATTAGCATTTTGTCGAGGTGTTATATAGAGCTGCACCTGAATTATTTAATCTAAGCTTCTTAAATGACCATTCCAAGCTCAAAAATTCTACCAATGAGTACAACCTGCATATCATTCGTATCATAAAAGTCTGAATTATACTTATTTTAAACTGGGGGCTGATTTTTACTGGGCCCCCAATGTCGGGGTCATTGCCGGAGGGCCCGGAAAATACCTCTGGGAGAGGCCCACCATAGGCCTTGACGCCGGGAAGGCCCCGTCCCATATTACCGGCGGTGGCAAGGCCTCATGGCGGCCCCCCACACCCCACCCCGCCACTCAGCAATGGGAACATCATTAAGATATGTTAATGTATTGAAATTAATGAATAAATACCTCGACGCACCAGCCATCCTGCTGCGATATTCCACCCAGTTGCCAGAACTCCCGTGACTTCAGATCTCCATTTGGAGATGCGAGGTGGAACACTGGTTGGGAGGGCGGAGCAGGTAAGTTTTCAGGGTGAAAGGGTGGGGTGGGGGGGGGAAGCGGGGAAAACCATTGCAATTAGTGGAGGGGATGGTGAGAAGGGGTTGAAGGTAAAAGGTTACAAACTTTGGGGGGTGAAGGTCAGGATCACAAGATAAGTGTTTTGGGGGAGAGGGCAATTAATAAAGTGTTTCATCCTTGGGGGGGGGAGCGGGTGGGAGAGAGGATTGAAACTTTTAGTAAATTTTTCCTTTCAATTTCATAGATCCTGTATCTTTAAACATTTACATTAAAATGAAGGGCTGAAAGCCCTTTAAAAATGGCATTGGCGCCTGCGCAGTGGCGTTGGACGCCGTTGCTAGGGACAGAGCGCCTGCCTCCTCTATGTCAATGGGGGCGGGTGGTTCACCCTGGACATGTAAATGAGCCGTCACGCTAAATATCGCGGTGGCTCTGCGGAGCAATTCCCATGCGCGCACCCTGCCATCTTTGAAGCTCAGCTGGAAAAATTCAGCCCTGGATTCCTGAACAGAAGCAATTGGAAGATATTTAAGCCATGATCTCTGCTGTAGCAAATAGTGTAAGCAGAGGAACCAGGACAGCAGACCAACAAAATATCCCCAAAAGGCCAGAAGCAAGACTTCTGTAATCTGCTGCCTGTCAGCCAGGCCATAATTAACCAGAATATATCAAAGTTGTGACAAGACCCTGGAGATTCAGGTCCTACACTGGTAATTCTATACTTTGCATCACAGACCACCTGCATATTCACTGGGTGAAAATATTTTCAGTTACAGTAAATGCCTTCTCTCTCAGACTCCTTTAGCAGGTTACATATGCAAAGGCTATAGCTCCCAGGAGATATTCCATAAAAAAAACTTCTTGAGCATTTCATTGATTCACATCAATCAATTTATACAAAGCACGAGCACACATTAAAAAATGCAACATTTCAAAAGAACACAGCTCTTATGCTGGGCAGCACGAGAATATGAATTAATTGAAAGTCTGAATTTAAACGGCTTCGAATAAATCTCAAATTCAAAATCCTTCAAAACCTGGTTCAACAACTTTGACTAACATAGCATCTTTAACACAATGCATCTTCTAAGATGCTTTTCATCAGAAAGGCTGAGCAATGATTGGTACTAGCAGAGTTAAAAAGAGATGCCCAAAAGTTTGATCAAAAATACAGTCTTAAAGAAGGCTTCTACAGGTGAAGAGATAAGTAGTAAAGTGAAACGGTTGAAGGGCTTAATCCCAGAATCTGCTCTCAATGAAGTGAAGGGTGTATTGCAGGAAATAGTCGGAGGAGCACAGGGCACTGAGGGAAGGAGGAGGTTACAGAACAATGGTCGGGTTAGGTCATGGATGGAGTTATAAGTGAGTATGGCGATTTTGAATTCAGTGCATTGGGTACAGGGAAACAATGGAGATTGGTGAGTTTAATTATGATGGGCAAGCAAAGCTTGTTGTAGGACAGGTTGCAGGTGGTGGAGTATCAGATGAGTTGGACATTGTTTAGAATGGAGCACCAAAGGCTAGTAAGAGAAAGGTTGGAGAAATTGAGTCTTGAGGTAACAAAAATATGAAGAATTCATCTCAAAGATCTAGTACATAATTCAAAGTGGGTATGGTTCATAGTTACATTGCCTAGCATGGGTAAAGCCAGTTCATAACTTTATAATATGCTGTTACTCTTCTCTTTGTTATTTTGGCCTTCTAATAAATTTACACTTTTGCAGCCCTAATTTACCAACTGAATGGCTGCACTTCCTACACCAAGATCCATCCAAGTCAGAACTAACACAGAAACTGGAAACAAAACTAAATTATCGTGTTGCAATATCAATAAGTACACCCAAACTACTCTGTACAGGACGGTGAAATCATGCCAGTAAGTAATTTGAGTGTAGCTTGGTTAAAGTCACTGTATCTATTGGGTGCACCAGTATTTGCCAAAACTTGGAGTGCCACTGTGCATGGTGCAGCCATGTACATGACATTTAATACAGCACATATTCACCTGCCCATGCATCGTGGTGCATTGCATTTTTGGGAGTAACTAGGAAGCTCAGTGTGTGTGACAAGAGCTGCCTGGCTGGTTGGAGTGAGGCATTATCATTCAATATATCTCAGCTAAACTGGCCAAAAACTTTGGAGTTGTGGACAGCACTACCGAAAGAATGTGAATTATCCTTCCCACTGGACTTCCAGGAATCAGAGATAGTCACCAATAAAGCCTATCTTCTTCTTCATTAGACTACCAAAGACTAGATGGTGATGGCCGATGTACCATTCCACTTTCCATCTTTGGAATCTTGGGGATGACGTTCACCCTCCAGTAGGGGACATGGAAGTGGGGACTCCACTCAAAGCGCTTCCACTTCTCACCCATTGCCCCTCCACACCCTGCCTCAGTAGTACCCAACATGTTGCCCCATGTCCTGGTTGCAGAGTCTGCTCCTTGACAGATGCAGGTGGAGGAGTCTTTGGTGGGGCTCTCACAGGATGCAAAACCCAAGAGCATCTCAGCAGTCAGAGCAGCGATCTGAGTCGCCAGCCTCTACCTTTGCTGAACCTACAGGGGTTGTGCCACATAGCAACGATGGGAAAAGGAAGAGTAAAGATTTGTAGTTGTACAAGGGTATGCACATGATTGTGTGAGAAAAAGTTATGTTGTGAATTTAGTAGAATCATATAAATGTTATTAGTTTGCACCACTCTCTCATCTTGGCCATTCTTGGTTGCTGGGTGGCAAGTTGCCTTTCAACTTGCTTGATGGTGAATGAGAAGACATGAATTGATGGGGACCAATTGGGGATGTAGAGGGGGTGGTTAGTTGTTTGCTTTGTGTCAGTGGTATTGCAGAGGACTGGGAAGGGTGGCCATTGCAAATAGTTCTGACATCAGTCCACTGGTGCAAACTAAGTGAATTTTACATTGATAAGGGCATGCCTGGCAGTAATATGGTCAGCTAGTACACTTTGCCCTCATCACCATTGTCCTCATCATCTTCCTCCTCTTCTGAATCATTCACAACCAATCTGCACTTTGTACCCTGTATCTTCTGCAGGTCCAAACCTTATTGCTATGCAATGTTATGCAGAGTGCAGTACACCATGACCATTCTGGAGACCCTGGCTGCTATGTATTGAAGGATGCCTCCAGATATATCTAGGCTCCTGAAGTACATCTTCACCATGCTGATGGCTTGCTCAATCACACATCTGCTGATCATACGACATTCATTGTAATGCTGACAGGCTTCATTTGTCGGGATTCTAATGGGCTATCAGCCAAGTTTTGTGTGGGTATTTCTTGGATCCTAGAAGCCGCCCCTTTAGTTGCTTGCAGGTCCAAAGAGGTCAGAGAGCTTAGGCAGCTGCAGGATGAAAGCATCATGGCAGCTCCCAGGAATCTTGCACGCACCTGCAGAAATATCTTTCTGTGATCACACACCAGCTTTGCATTGAATGAGTAGAAGCCCTTGAGTTTGATGAATACCCCTGGTTAACCTGGGTGTGCCTGGATTGCCACTTGCGTCGATGAAGGCCCTGCATTCTGGGAAGCCAGTCAGAGCTGCAAACCCGAGTGCCCGCTCATTCTGTCTGGCTCCATCACAGGGAAAGTTGACATAATTGCAGGCTAGCATACAAGCTATCCATCACCTGTCTAAAGCATAAGTGGGCTCCCGACTGAATATGTCACCAGCAGAGCCCTGCAAGGACCCACAGGCAACAAAGTTGATTGTGGTGGTCACTTTCACAGGTAACGCATGGCCACCCGGTCCACCTGGCAGCAAGTCTTCTTCTAGGAGGTTGTAGGTGTTGGCCACCACCTGACCCAACAACCTGAAACACTGCTGATCTGACATGTAAAGTAAACTCTGCCTGCATGGCCTGTGTTGCGGGTAGTGCTTCCTGGGAGTTGCACCTCTGTCTGCTGTCCATGTGCAGATCTTTCAACAGCAGGCTGCTGCTGCTGGAGCTGCTGGTCATATTGCTCCTTGTTCAGGGTCCAATCTTAGACAGCCAAGCTGCCACCTACCCTCATGTAATTCATAAAACCTCCAAAGTGTAGAAAGTAAAACTCTCTCCCACTAGTAGGTAAGAAAGCAGCTGTAAGTACTGAGTACTTTTCCCAGTATTTTCATGAGCTTTAATGAGCCACCTTGCTCTTGTCTTGTTTTCAATGGTAAGTTTTCAGAAGCCTGGGAAACCCATGGATGTGACGCTAAGCTTAAAAATATGTTGAAATATTGCTCCAATTGAGGGATTGCCGCTTGTTAATAAGAAACCCGCCTGTCCTGAGAGGGTTGGGCATAAGCAGCCTACTGCACTTGACTTAAAACTGGAGGATGGCAAGTTGGAGCCAGTTTCCCAGCAGGCTTTAATTTTTTCCCAATTTTACCGCCCTCCCCTCTGCCCCCCTTTACCCGTACCTAAACCCACATGCTCCTCCAGGTTAAAGTTCCCCCTAAATGCCACCTGAGAGTAATATGCCTCATTTTCTTCTCATGCAGCTTTCTGAGAAGCTGTTGTCTTGAAACAATATGAGTTAATGAATATTTTATGAAGCTGTAGAGACAATATGCATTTTATAACCAGTTATGAAATGTCTGTATCACTTGTATGTAAATTAAATACGTTCTGTCAGTGCAAGCAGGTCAATTGGGAATGAACTGCAAAATTAAACTAGTAGGTAGAAAAGAACATGTAGCATATTTATAGAGAAAAGACTCTTGGACTGCATGGAGAAGAGGCAGCATTTTTACTGCAGCAAGGATAAGAGAGAAAAGAATAGATCAGTAAGGCTAATATGCCTGCAATGGAAAAGCTGACACCAAAATAGAGTTAAACCTCTAGTAATAGTTTCCCAATAGCCAAAGGATTCCTAGGGATATGGCAATAAATTAAAGTGAACAGTATGAGGAGGGATTTTTTTTCTGCACCCTATCTGTAATGATTTTTAAACCTATTCATGAAGAGGGCATTTATACTTTGCCTGCACCTAGTGTGCAGGGGAAATTTCCTGCATACTCTGTTGATATTATTTAACACTCTTTTTGTAAAAGTCTGTAAAATAATAAAACATTATAAGTGAAATATGCTTTATAGACTTGGAACTTTAAATAATTGCCATGGTAAGAATGCACAATGCAATACAGAACTAGCTCTTTGATGTTACTCTGTTTGCCTTAATTTTTTTTTTGCATTAACATGTTGCCACTTTCATTCCCTTTAAAAATCTGTTCATTGAATGGGATGATGAAGAAAGTCTAACTTCATTATGAAATATCAGCTTTTTCTGTGAAAACTTTGCTATTTCCAGTCCAGAAGAAACAAAACGAGATCAAAGAAATGCCATCAAAAGACCTCCCTTCAAAATGACAAATAGAATTAGAAGTCTTCATTCATCCTGAGTCGATTAGAGTATATAGTACATCTAGTATTGTAGCACTTACCACCCAATAATTTTGTAATTGTAACTACATTGTCAAGATATTGAGAGGCTATATCCTCCACTTCACCGCAGGCCATGTATGTATCGAAGGATGAAAGAGCAAAGGTGCATTACGTACCCTCAGCTCAGCTGAAGTCATCAGTTTTCCCACGAGTGGAATTACTCTGGAGCCAGGCAACAAGTTTTTCAGGAGGAGGCCAGCAATGAATGTAGAGGAAGGGTCATAATCTCCTGGCTCTGACCAACCTCTTGCTCCTTTTCCCTCGGGGTTATCAGTGACTGTAGACTCACTGCGAAACATATTAGTTTACAGATCCTGAGTAGCAGACAGTGAGAGGCAGATCAGACCCAGGAGACTAAGCAGACACTCCATTACCAAGATGGCCACCTGTGACTTTAGCTGAGGTTCAAATGTTCACCTCCAGTTCTTATATTATCTCAGCATGAGAACAGCAGTTTTCTGAACACAGCAAATGTATGTCAATTCCATTATTAGGTGATAATTACGTATCAATTATACCGACAGCTTCCTGCATATTGAATGAAAAATTCTGCATGAATTAGATATAGAATAAAATATACTACGAGGATACGTTGAGGTATTCCAGTTGAAATCATGAATGATAAGATCAGAACTACTGCACATTATGTGACTCCTAATAACTTGTTTTTATATACAACCTTTAACATAGAAAAATGTCCCTAAGTTGTACCAGATTTGTTTTATGAACCATATGATATGCTCCATTTCTATACATTTGTTGAGAGAACTGAGACAGAGATCCAGCTGCTGATTGCTATCCAGTGATTCTCCTGGAAAGTGCACATATGCTGAGGACAGGAATGGATTCAGTGGTGATGCCTGCTAATCCTCACAATGCTGCAAATCATGCTGGATGCCATCTTGGTGAATGCGTGCACAGCTAAAAATGCCGGAAGTATGCAGAGCAGGCAGATCATGACGATCAAATCATGAAATATTGATGCCAGCGTGACTATTATGGATCTCAACGCTCCAGCCAACGCTCCCTCTTAACTTCACCCAGCTGAGCAAGTGTTAAGCAGCAGCAAGGACCTCTCCCCAACACCATCTACTATTTAAAGAAATCATCAACAAATTACAGGTTAATTGATTGGTTGATTTCTACTGGCTGGTGCTATGGTTGTACAAGTATTTGGTTCTTTCAACCTGAAAAAGTCTCCAGGGAGTGGTGTGGTAGGTGTTGAAGGACTTTTTCCTGATTTCAAGGCTTCTGCACAAATCAACTGCTCCCAGACATAGGTGCAGTAGTAGGTATCCGCTTGGAATACAGCATGACTGGAAGAATGAGCAGAGGTCATGCAGAGCAGGACAAGCTGCTGGAAGAGGGAGGAGGAGGAGAGAAAGGGCTCTCAGTAGGAGGCCACATTCACCCAGGAAGTAATTCTCCTATCCGAACCTCAGTGAGGAACAATGGATGAGTTGCCTGCACTCACCTTCATTGAAATCTGGTGCCTGCTACAGCCACAACTGCAACGTCAGAGCAGGGCAAGGACAGCATTGCCAGTGGCTGCGAACATGACCATAGCGATGAACTTTTATGCATCTGAGCCCTTCCAGGCTGGAGATAATTCAACATCTCATAGTTTGCTATTTAATGTTGCATAAGGGAGGTCATTGAGGCTCTCTATTCAAAAAAGAGCTAACTACACTTCATACTCTCTTTCTAGAGATCATAACCAAATCAAGCATGCAGCTTTTCTCGGATTGCAGTCTTCCCCAGGGTGCAGGGTATCATTGGCTTCACGCATATCACTTTGTGGGCACTGCATGCCAACCTTGCCATATGCTAGAACCAAAAGCACTTCCTCCCTCTCCATATCCAGTTGGTATGCAGTAATAGGTAGTGAATCAAGCAGGTTACTGCCCAATATCCTAGTAGCAGTCATAAAGCCTTCATTTTGCGGCAGTCTGCTGTGCCATCTGCATTTGAGACACCACAGCAAACAAAAAACAGGATGACAAGGGCTATCTGCTGATGATATGGCTGTTGATTCCAGTGCACAACCCACACACATGTGTGCAGCATACATACAATGAAAGCCATGCTGCAACACAAAATATGATAGAGCTGATCACTGGCGTTGTGTGCTGAAGCAATGCTTCTGCTGCCTGGCCCCGTCTGGAGGAGGCCTGCAGTACTTGTCAGAGCGGTTTCAAGATTTGGAGTGGTCTGCTGCATGCTGCACAACTTCGCCATCCTGAGGGATTGCCCTTGCCATCAGTTACATGTCAAGCAGCTGAGGAGCATGAGGAGGAGGAGAATAGGAGGAGAAAAAGGAGAATGAGAGGAGGCAACCTTTCTGCCTGGGCTGTTCATGAAGAACCAATATAAGGGTGATATCAGTAACCTCAACCACTATTCCCCATTCACCAACAGTCTCACACTTTCCCTTCCCTCTGTCTTTAACCATCACCGTGTCCACTTGGGCATAGTGCAAAAATAAAAGCCACCACAGGATGAACATTCAAAGCCAAATTTATAAACAAAATCATGCTTAATTGCATACAAATCTAAACTAATCATCCTTGTGCATTTTCTTAGTGCTTTACTTCCATGTGCCTTTAGCTCTCCTAGTGCTTTTACACAGTGCAACCCCAGTGGCTGCAGCATGGCTGGTGGAAGGCTGCTAACATTCGGTGGAAGAGACTGCACTTGGCATTGGAGGACAATCTTGAGCAACTATGGGCTGACAGGGCCCAGAAACAGGCTACACTATCTTGGTGTGGGTGGCAGGTGTCTGGGCTGACTGGCTGCCAGGCAATAGCTAGGGCATTAGTGGAGTGGCAGGAATGGGAGGACGAATGTTGTCATCCTTAGAGAGGACAGCAGGTTTGTAATCAATGGAGCCACTGACATTCCCCTGGGGCAGCATCTCAGCAATCCTAGTAATCTGTTGGGTCAGATTGCAGGTTTGCTGTGACAATCTGTAAGCCCCTTTGAACAGTGTAATGCACAACCATGATGGTAGCAGTATGAGCTTGTAAGGCAGCACTCAAATATTGAAAAGTTGCTCCTTGTGCTGCAATGGAAGTTCCAAAATCAGCCACCAGATGCTGCATCATGATTGGTACCATAAGTGTGTAAAGGGAGTTGGCCACCACTTATACGCTGGAAAGGATTGGCTCTAAGCTCTGCACAAAGCCCTGTGTCCAGTTAGCGCTGGACTTCTCCATGGTCTTCGACATTGACTGCAGGCTTTCTGGCACCTAGCATTTTGTTGTGCATGTTCATCAGCATTCTTCTGCAGGCTGTCCCATCGGAGTCCTCATCTGAATCCACTGCAGAACTTGTGTGCTTTATCGCCCTCCAGAAACACCAGCGAGTTGGCACCTGCTCATGCTTGCCCCTGCTTGGCTGAAGCACACCAGTACCTGGTATCTCACGACATGCAGATCCCAACTCTAATCTATTCTCTAAGATACGTGCAGTGTGGCTGCGAGTGTGAAATCAAATTACAGTGCTATGGCTTCATCATTAGTCTCTTGTTGGGGTTCCTTCACTGCCTGACCGGGTTGCATCTCTTGGGTATTTGCAAGAAAAAGGCACAAGAATAAGATTGTAGTGAGGGGAGGAGGAGAAAGTCGGAGATGCAGGCTTACAACATCTGCAGCTTGTAAATCAGGAGAGATTGTGAGTTGAGGAGGCACTGGGATGTGAGAAGCAAGATTAGGTGTGAGAGTATAGTCATCTTTCAGCCCTGCCACTGGCTACAACCTCAGCAATCGCCATTCCAGTAATGGCCAGCACCATCACTTCTGTCGAGGTTAGGATATGTAGGTATGCCCGTCCTCTTGCTACCTCTGGTTGTGCGCTACCTTGTCCTCCAAGACGGAGAGTACTGTGTCAGTGAGTATGGTGCAATGTGTTTGTGCGATGTGGCTGTCATTGTTGAATAGCTGGCAGTGTGTGTAAACTGTGAGATGTGGGTTTGAATCAGCAATGCAAGTATCTGAGGGTGAGGTGAAGCTGTGAATGTTAGGAATGAGTCCTGGTTGGTAGGTGAGTGATGGGGTATGGTGAATTGAGCAGTGGCTGAGGCCAGCGGTGCAGTTGGTAGGAATTGGCAGTTGAAAATGCATTAATTTACCTTAACCACTCACGTGACGTCATTGAATTTCTTGTTGCAGAGCATCCAGGTCCTCGGGGCCTAACTGCTGGCATTGACCAGTTATCTGCTCCCAGTGCCTTTTGACTGTTTGCCTGGAGGGCCTTCTGTCCCACCCCCCACGGATACAGAATATCTCTCCTTCCCTTCACCTCCTCCAACAAAGACTCCAGTGCAGTGTCTGAAAACATTGGAGCTTGCTTTCTCCTAATTTATGCTATTCCTCTCTTTTTCCCAGGACAGATTCACTTTATGCACAACTTCCAGCATCTGCTGAAGCCACAATGCACCTACCCTTTAAGCAGTGCAGGCTAGCTTGAAGTGGTGTTGGAAAGTTACACATTTGGACCCCCTGCTGATGAGTGCAGCCAATGATTAGAATGGTGACCACTGGCTGCATGCTAATGATCATTCTAATGACACCGAGAGCAAAGACATGTCTGTGCACCTCAGCTCCGGGAAGCTGGGAGCAGTGATGTTTTCGAGGAGGAACAGAGGGGAATAGCAGAGGACAACCCAATCCTTGCTGCCTACAAGACTCCCCTGATGTCACCCCAGCGGAACAAACCCTGCATGAAAAACCAAGAGGGGTTTCTGAGCCCAACCAACGTGAAACAGCTTGCGCACACTATGGGTATGCAGGAACATCCCGAAGGACTGGGACTAGCAAGGACAAATGGTATGGGAAGCAACAACTAACTTTAAAAAAATGGGTATAAGGATTGCTTCAATTAATGTGCGTAGCATTAAATCCACTACACGATGTGTTTCAACCTTGGATTACCGCGCCAAGGTCAAAGCCGACCTACTGTTTCTGCAGGACTGTGGAATACCACACCTCAGCACCTACAGGCAGTGGTCGTGATGGTGGTCCCACGGGCCATCTATCTGGTCGGGGGGTAATGATTGCTGTTCCTCCGGCCTGGGTATTCTGCCGCGGGGAGGTAACTTCACCATCTCCAAAGTTAAGGAGGTGGTGGGCGGTCGCCTCCTCGTAGCAGATGTAATGTACAACAATGCTCCGCTCCGGTTGATCAACGTGTACGCCACGGTACAATGCAGCGAGCGGCTGACCGTCTTCCAGCAGCTCCCACTGCTGCTGGCGATGTCCAGGCCGGTCATCCTAGGCGGTGACTTCAACTGCATCATTGATGCAGCTGGACGATCCGGCAGAGACGACAGCAAACTGGATGCTACATCCAGATTCCTAATAGAAACAGTTAAAGATGCCAAACTGCACGACGTCTTCAGCAAACCTGCAGACAGAGCGCAGCGTAGATACACATGGTCAAGATCGGACGGGTCTGCCCGTTCCAGGATTGACTTCCTGTTTGTGTTCCGTGCTGTCACGGTCGGATCCAGACGTCAAGCCGGTGTTCTTCTCCGACCACTGCCTCTTACTGGCTGACTGTCACTTACAGGACGACCAGTGGGTTGGCAGGGGGACGTGGAAGCTCAATGCTACACTGCTAACCCCAGAGAACGTTGAGGAACTCAAAAGGGATGACAAAGGTTAGAGGACTGTGAAACCCCTCTTTGAGTCTCCAGTTCACTGGTGGGAAGCGATCAAGGAGAACATCAAGAGGTTCTTTATCCACAAATGTGTTCAGAGGGCGAGAGAGAGACAGAGGGAAATGTCCCGACTCCAGAAAAGTATGCAAAATCTGCTCCAGCTGCAGTCGATGGGGGTCGAGGTCAAGGAGGACCTCCAAGAGATGAAGAGCCAGCAGGCCTCGCTCTTTGCCACGGAGGCATCCAAGATCATCTTCTGGTCCAGAGTCCGCTCCATTGAGCAGGATGAGACGTGCTCACGTTACTTCTTCCAAAAGGTACACAGAGAGAGCTCTGTTATCAGCAGCCTGAAGGAAGAGGATGGCTCGGTGACGTCGTCGCAGTACGACATACTAAGTATCAGCAAATCTTTTTATACTGGGCTGTATGACGTGAAGCCCACAGACAGCAGAGCCTCCCAGTCCTTCCTGTCATCTATCACAGAGGTCTTAGATGACAGCACGAGGGAGAGACTGGACAAGCCGCTAACTCTGGATGAGCTGACAAAGGCTGTCGAGTCCTTCAAGACGAGTAAAACTCCCGGAAGCGACGGCTTACTGGTTGAGTTGTACTCGGCCTTGTGGACTGGGTCGGCTCGGACCTGCTGGAAGTATACGAGAGTATGCTCCTGGCCGGCAGCATGTCAGAATCCATGAGGAAAGGCATCATCACCCTCATCTACAAGCAGAAGGGGGAGAGGGCAGAAATCAGAAATTGGCGGCCCATCTCACTGCTTAATGTTGACTACAAGATTCTGACCAAAGTCATAGCCAGTCGAGTCACGTCTGCTCTGGAGTTGGTGATCCACCCTGATCAGACCTGTACTGTACCCGGCAGGAAGATCTCTGATGGTCTCGCGCTACTCAGGGATACGATCGCCTATGTACGGGACAGGAGGGTGGACACCTGCCTCATCAGCCTGGACCAGGAGAAGGCTTTTGACAGGATATCGCACACCTACATGATGGACGTGCTTTCCAAAATGGGGTTTGGGGAGGGATTCTGCAATTGGATCAAACTGCTCTACACAAACATCAGTAGCGTAGTCTCAATCAATGGTGGGAATCGGAAAGTTTCCTGATCCAATCTGGAGTCAGACAGGGCTATCCTCTCTCCCTGGTCTTGTTTGTTTGCTGTCTTGAACCCTTTGCTGAGTCTATTAGGAAGGATGCAAGCATAAAAGGGGTGACAATCCCAGGCAGCGGAGGCACTCAGGTTAAAACCTCCCTGTACATGGATGACGTCGCCGTCTTCTGCTCGGATCCACTGTCCATTCGCAGGCTGATGAGCATCTGCGACCAGTTCGAACTGGCCTCGGGAGCCAAAGTAAACCACGGCAAGAGCGAGGCCATGTTCTTTGGGAACTGGGCTGACCGATCCTTTGTCCCCTTTACCGTCAGGTCAGACTACCTGAAGGTGCTGGGGATATGGTTCGGAAGGGCCAGGGCGTGCACCAAAACCTGGGAGGAGCGAGTAGCCAAGGTACAACACAAGTTGAACATGTGGGGGTAGCAATCTCTCTCCATTGTGGGTACGAACCTGGTCATCAGGTGCGAGGTGTTCACGTTGTCGCTGTACGTGGCGCAGGTCTGGCCCATACCCCACTCCTGCGCTTTGGCGGTCAGCCGAGCCATTTTCCGCTTCATCTGGGGATGTAAAATGGACCAGGTCCGGAGGGACACGATGTTCAAACCTCTGGATAAGGGCGGAAAAAACGTACCCAACGTCGCCCTCATCCTGATGACCACCTTCGTGTGTGGCTGCATCAAGCTGTGAGTAGACCTCCAGTACACAAACTCCAAGTGTCACTACGTGCTGAGGTTCTATCTGTTCCCGGTGTGGTGAAGGATGGACCTGGTTACATTGCCGCGGAACGCTCCATCCAGTTGGACCGTGCCGTACCACCTATCCTTCGTGGAGCAGTTTCTGCGGGATAACACCTTTGACCACCGATCCATCGGGTAGTGGTCTGCACGGAATGTCCTCAAGGCCCTACGGGAAAAGGAGACGGTGGATCCTGTCGGATGGTTCCCCGAGCAGACTGCCAAAGTCATTTGGCGGAATGCCTCATCACCAGAACTTTCAAACAAGCACCAAGATGTAGCTTGGCTGGTGAGAAGAGCCCTCCAGTCAGATCCTTCCTGCATGGCCTGAAGTCTCACCCCCTCCGCACAATGCCCCCGCGGTGGCTGTGGTGGGGAAGAGACGGTTGCCCACCTCCTTCTGGAATGTGTCTTTGCAAAGCAGGTGTGGAAAGAGATGCAATGGTTTTTGTCGATGTTCATCCCAAGCAGCTCTGTAACACAGGAGTCTGTGCTCTACGGGCTGTTCCCAGGGACGCACACCGAGACAAACATCAACAGCTGCTGGAGGACTATCAATTCGGTAAAAGATGCCCTTTGGTCTGCCCGAAACTTGCTGGTCTTCCAGCGCAAAGAGTTGTCCATGACCGAATGTTGCAGACTGGCTCATTCCAAGGTCCAGGACTACGTGCTGAGGGACGCACTAAAGCTTGGGGCAGCCGCAGCAAAGGCTCAATGGGGAAAAACCACAGTGTACGGTCCCCCCACCAAGCTGAACTGAGGGGCTGGATCCATGGGAAACCCCTCGAACTGTATCGGGAAAATTCTGTCTGCTGTAGAATGTAAAAATGTATCTGGCACGACAAATGTGAAATGGAAGGGTTGTGAGGCAACTCATGATTGTATTGAAGCAAACGGACCTCCTTTGCACTGTTTGTAATTTTTGACTTGGTGCTGTTTGAAACTGTTTGGTAATGTATTTTTTACAGATTTTTATGAATAAAGTATATTTTGGAAATTAAAAAAAATAGTTCATTCTAATGAGCAGCCAGCACAAAATTTGCATGCTTCCTGCATTTCAATCAACAGGCATGGGTTAGATTAGATTCGAGATACAGCACTGAAACAGGCCCTTCGGCCCACCGAGTCTGTGCCGACCATTAACCACCCATTTATACTAATCCTACACTAATCCCACATTCCTACCAAACATCCCCACCTGTCCCTATATTTCCCTACCACCTACCTATACTAGTGACAATTTATAATGGCCAATTTACCTACCAACCTGCAAGTCTTTTGGCTTGTGGGAGGAAACCGGAGCACCCGGAGAAAACCCACGCAGACACAGGGAGAACTTGCAAACTCCACACAGGCAGTACCCAGAATCGAACCCGGGTCCCTGCAGCTGTGAGGCTGCAGTGCTAACCACTGCGCCACTGTGCCGCCCTAATTGTGTATTGAAATCCCCATGACTATTTTCAGGGGCTATCCAATCATCGTGCCTCACTCAGTCAACTGTGTATGACTTCAATACGAGTGATGTGAATTTGAAATGGCATGACCTACAAGGCTATGGACCGAGAGCTGGAAAGTGGGATAAGGCTGGATGGCTACTTGTCAGCTTTCCAGTTGTCACTCAGGACCTTCATGGCAACAGCACTTGTCTAGGCTTTTACCAACACAAGTGCAAATATCTGCACCCCATTTTTCTGTATTTCTCTTGGTAATTATTTCATATATCGAATGGCTGTATGTGAATTTATTCATTTAGAGATACAGCACTGAAACAGGCCCTTCGGCCCACCGAGTCTGTGCTGACCATCAACCACCCATTTATACTAATCCTACATCAACCCCATTACCCTCTCACATCCCCACCTTCCCTCACCTATACTAGGGGCAATTTATAATGGACAATTTACCTATCAACCTGTAAGTCTTTGGCTGTGGGAGGAAACCAGAGCACCCGGCGAAAACCCACGCGGTCACAGGGAGAACTTGCAAACTCCGCACAGGCAGTACCCAGAATTGAACCCAGATCGCTAGAGCTGTGAGACTGCGGTGCTAACCACTGCGCCACTGTGCCGCCCCTTGTTGAGTCTAATGCTCAAAAAACAATTATCTGGGCTAAAAATGCAGGATTTTCTGAATTTTCAGACTCAGAGTAAAAGACCACCTACTGTTATATTCAGATTTTCTGTTCAGCTTGTGCACCCAGCTGGCAATCTAAACTGCACATATAACGGACCACACAAACTTGGAGAGACTGGGACTCAGCTGTACAGGCTGTTTCTTCAGATGAAATGATAATAACTGGATGAGAACATACAAAGTCAGCTCTCCAATGGCACAGTGAATACATGACAGTTCTGGTACTGGGCTTTAAGACCAAGTAGGTCCCAAGATTAAACCCCAACACAGTTAGCTGGTCTCAAATGGAGTGGTGATAGAGAAGCTACAATGCTGGAAGGAAATTTACTGAGCTTCCTCCTGCTGATTGTTATTCTGTGGAACAGGAGGGTGGACACCTGCCTCATCAGCCTGGACCAGGAGAAGGCTTTTGACAGGATATCGCACACCTAAATGATGGACGTGCTTTCCAAAATGGGGTTTGGGGAGGGATTCTGCAATTGGATCAAACTGCTCTACACAAACATCAGTAGCGTAGTCTCAATCAATGGGTGGGAATCAGAAAGTTTCCCGATCCAATCTAGAGTCAGACAGGGCTGTCCTCTCTCCCCTGTCATGTTTGTTTGCTGTCTTGAACCCTTTGCTGAGTCTATTAGGAAGGATGCGAGCATAAAAGGGGTGACAATCCCAGGCTGTGGAGGCACTCAGGTTAAAACCTCCCTGTACATGGATGACGTCGCCGTCTTCTGCTCAGATCCACTGTCCATTCGCAGGCTGATGAGCATCTGCGACCAGTTCGAACTGGCCTCGGGAGCCAAAGTAAACCACGGCAAGAGCGAGGCCATGTTCTTTGGGAACTGGGCTGACCGATCCTTTGTCCCCTTCACCATCAGGTCAGATTACCTGAAGGTGCTGGGGATATGGTTCGGAAGGGCCGGGGCGTGCACCAAAACCTGGAAGGAGCGAGTAGCCAGAGTACACCATAAACTGAGCATACGGGAGCGGCGATCTCTCTCCATTGTGGGTAAGAACCTGGTATCAGGTGCGAGGCGCTCACGTTGTTGCTGTAGGTGGCGCAGGTCTGGCCCATACCCCACTCCTGCGCAGTGGCGATCACCCAAGCTGTTTTCCGCTTCATCTGGGGATCCAAAATGGACCAAGTCCGGAGGGACACGATGTTTGAACCTCTAGATAAGGGTGGGAAAAATGTACCCAACGTCACCCTCATCCTGCCGACCACCTTGGCTGCATCAAGCTGTGCGTAGATCCCCAGTACGCAAACACCAAGTGTCACTTTGTGCTGAGGTTCTATATGTCCCCGGTGTTGCGAAGGATGGGCCTGGTCACATTGCCGCAGAACGCTCCATCCAGTTGGACCATGCTGTACCACCTATCCTTCGTGGGAAAGTTTCTGCGGAAAAACACCTTTGACCACCAATCCATCAGGCAGTGGTCTGCACGGAATGTCCTCAAGGCCCTACGGGAAAAGGAGATGGTGGATGCTGTTGAATGGTTCCCCGAGCAGACTGCCAAAGTCATTTGGCAGAATGCCTCATCACCAGAACTTTCAAACAAGCACCAAGATGTAGCTTGGCTGGTGGTGAGAAGAGCCCTCCCGTCAGATCCTTGCTGCACATCCGGAATCTCACCCACTCCACACAATGCCCTCAAGGTGGCTGTGGTGGGGAAGAGATGGTTGCCCACCCCCTTCTAGAATGTGTCTTTGCAAAGCAGGTGTGGAAAGAGATGCAGTGGTTTTTGTCGTGGTTCATCCCAAGCAGCTCTGTAACACAGGAGTCTGTGCTCTATGGGCTGTTCCCAGGGACGCACACCGAGATAAACATCAACTGCTGCTGGAGGACTATCAATTCGGTGAATGACACTCTTTGGTCTGCCTGAAACTTGCTGGTCTTCCAGCGCAAAGCGTTGTCCACGACCGAGTGTTGCAGACTGGCGCATTCCAAGGTCCAGGACTACGTGCTGAGGGACGCACTAAAGCTTGGGGCAGCCGCAGCAAAGGCTCAATGGGGAAAGACCACTGTGTATGGTCCCCCCACCAAGTTGAACTGAGGGGCTGGATGCATGGAAAACCCCTCGGGCTGTATCCAGCAAATATGGGTTTGCTGAGAAATGTACATGGCATGTAGAATGAAATGGAAGGTTTGTGAGGCAACGCACTCGTGTATTGAAGGAAACTAATCTCCTTTGCACTCTTTGTATTGTTGACTGGGTACTGTTTTGAACTGTTTTGTAATGTATTTTTTACAGATTTTTATGAATAAAGTATACTTTGAAAAAAAAGTCCAGACACAATGGGCCGAATGTCCTCCTTCCATGCTGTAAATTTCTATGATTCTACAATTTTTGCACAGATCCTGTGATATGTTCACCAGTGGGATTTTCCACAACGTTTCTGAGATGCCCATTAACAAATAATGAACAACTTCAATCACTATTATACACACAATCTGTGTTATCACTTTAAGATGGAATTTCAGAATGACCTGCCATACAGAAAAGCTGATGTAACCACAGATGGTCTCTGCAGAAACATACACTTTTCAGCTTCGTTGACACTGGGATTTCAAAGTCTGTATGTTAAATATTGGCTATTGATATCTGAACTAAGAATGTCATATGTGATAATTTTTTCCTGCAAGGTACAGTGTTCAAATGTAGATACCCAACGTTTAACAAGTTACAAATGTTTTCCTACCATTTATAAGGCGGGAGTAGACTGGGTGTCTGGACAGGTGTCTAAGAGCAGCATTAACAGTCAGATAACCCTTGTATTGCCTCATAAATAGGCTTGTGTTCTGGTTTTCGATGCCTGAAATTATTATTTTTTTCCCTTCTCAGCTGCTTTGAGTTTCCTAATTCAAAGAGTAAATCCCATTGCATAGCAATATATAAATCAGATCATTATCTTCAAAGACTTGGCCCATTAGCCAAACCTCACATTGATGCTAAGGGAGGGCCACAGAACAGGTTTGACAGAATTTTACCTTTTGTAACTGGGATTGCTAAGGCAATGCACCCATCCAATCTGTCTCTTTCAAGTTGTCACTCAGGACCTTCGTGGCAACAGCACGTGTCTACTACACAAGTGCAGACATAATATCTGCACCCCATTTTTCTGTATTTCTCTTGGTAATTATTTCATATATCTAATGGCTGTATGTGAATTATTGAGTCTAATGCTCAAAAAACAATTATCTGGGCTAAAAATGCAGGATTTTCTGAATTTTCAGACTCAGAGTAAAAGACCACCTACTGTTATATTCAGATTTTCTGTTCAGCTTGTGCACCCAGCTGGCAATCTAAACTGCACATATAACGGACCACACAAACTTGGAGAGACTGGGACTCAGCTGTACAGGCTGTTTCTTCAGATGAAATGATAATAACTGGATGAGAACATACAAAGTCAGCTCCCCAATGGCACAGTGAATACATAGCAGTTCTGGTACTGGGCTTTAAGACCAAGTAGGTCCCAAGGTTAAACCCCAACACAGTTAGCTGGTCTCAAATGGAGTGGTGATAGAGAAGCTACAATGCTGGAAGGAAACGAACTGAGCTTTCTCCTGTTGATTGTTATTCTGTGGCTCCTGCAGGAATGTGTAGGCCATGAGTGAGGACAGAAACTGGCTCATCTGCGATGCTCACTGTGCATGAATAGACATCACATCACCGAGGCTTAAAGTTAAATAATGGTTGCTTGGGCTGTTGACACCAATGGAACCATAACCTCAGCACAAGTCAGCACCAATAGAAAAGAAGAGAAAATTAGAATTACCTAAAAGCTTCTGGCTCTGAGGATTTTCTTTCCTGGTGACTGACAATCAAACATGTGAAGTAAGTGCAGGCAACAAAATGAACATCCTCTGGAGAGCCAGAGCATTATGTTGAACATGGCATTAAGATAAGTCACCTACTCCTAATATATAGAAGCAATGCCATTGATTCGGTTATTAGTGGGGATCAGTCTCTAAGTATAATGTGCAGTGATATTAAAATAACATCATCTACCATAAGAAATCCTTATGCATTTATTTCATAAAGATAAATACAGATGAGGGAGGTCATTCAGCCCATCTAGTTCATCCTTCCATGGAACCCTACAATTACATAGCCCTCTGCCCTTCTACCACCACTACCTCCCCATCACAGCATCTGCCTCTTGAATAACTCCTGAGCTTTTGCATCCACTGCTCCAGCTGGAGGATTGTTCTAGATCTAGATATTAATCATTCTTTGTGTGATGACATGCATCCTGCGATCAGTCCTGAATTGCATTTTAACAGTTTATCCCTTGGTTTGCAGTCATGGTTTAACATAAAATAGTGCTCTAGATTAACCTTGTCTATTCCACTTGATGTCTTACATACGTTCTTTATAAGGTACCTTTCATTCACCTTTGAAGGCTGAAGAATCTGAGCTTTTCTAACCTCACTTCATTTATGCAAGGATTTTCTCCATATGATATAGAAAAGACTAAGGCCCAGGAATATTGCTCTGCTAGGGGAAATGCGGCAGAGTGGGACACCTGACATTCCATGGGCCGGGCCAATGAACTTATTCAAGGCGTTAGAGAAAACAGTAATAACTGCTGTCTTATGGAAGCAATCATTTTCCAAATATTCCTTTATTTTTAATGCAGTAGTGATCTGCATTCAATTCTGCCGTTCTAGTTACCGTCAGAAATCAAGTAGCTAAATCTCCTGCTCTGCCCTAATGTCATTCTGCCTCCCTTGAGTTCCAACAATGGCTTCCTATTGCCAATGCTGAAACAAGGTGGAAAAATAGCATGCTTGGTGGTGGGAATTTCTTTGTGCTGCTTTAAAATAGCATTTGTACAAGTGCACCAGGGGAAGTAGAGGCCAATATTTGGGAACAGCAGCATTATAGAGCCAGACAAAAGCAGAAACCCGACCATAACAATAATCGGCCTTTCACCTCATCCACAATTTAAACCTAAACACTTTTTGAATGTGGGCTATTCATAAAGGCAATAAAACCCCACAATGAACACACAATCTGTCTGGGTTTTGGGACTTCCATTTTTTCAAATAGATCTGTTAAACTAGCATTGTATCCCTTAGAGAATCCAAGCTTTATTTGCTCAGTTGTTTCGGTTTTGAAGAATTATCCTCATTCCAATTCAGTTCTACTTTTCTCAACTTGATCCGCTGCCTCCACCCCACTCTTTGTTCCCAGCCCCAATCTTAATGCAGAGAATCGTGTTCTCTGTGGCACCGACTGAGGCTGTCTTTTGTAAACTGTAGCCCTGCCATAAGAAAGGGTATCTCTTGCCAACTTGGAGATTTTCAACCCTTGGACAGAATATTTGCCACTATAACAGGAATCATGAACAAACTATAACAAACAAGCAAGGGCTTTCAGGCTTAATTGATAAAGATAATGTAGGACAGGATGAATGGACCAGCGCAGTATGGCAACGCACTGGAGCAGCAAAGTGCAGTGCTAAGGAAGCAGGTTATCATGTTCATCCCCTAACTTGGCAGTGGTCCTCGCTCTGCTAACAGCTGAAATGGGAAAAAAGGTGGAAAATAGATCAATACTTCATAAGGTAGATTTCCATGAAGTAAACTATTCAGCCATTCATTCAAACAGAAGAAATCTTTAATCCTTCCATCACAGCATTAAACTATTTCTTAAATGACTCTCAGGCTTTTGCCTGCACTATTGGAAGTCCATTCTATGTGCTGCTAACTTTTTGTGCGTAGAACTTCCTGACAGTCCAAGTTTGAACCTATGTGTCCTTATCTAGCTGTCACAGTTTAATTTGTAGTGTTGTTCTAGACTTACTCTTTCTAAAACATTACTACCATACTTACCTCTATGTTGTCCCCTTTCTGCTATTTCCTCCAAGTCTGAACGCCAAGTTTTTCCAAACTTTTATCACAATTCTCCGACATTAGGAACCAGCCACATGACTCTTTTCTGCACCACCTCAAGCGTCTGAATTTCTCTCAAGTCTCTGACCAAACTGAACACAGTACTCAGTTATAGGCTGACCAGAACACCATATAGTTTGAACATGACCCTCTAGCTTGTTTTAACTATCTGGGGTAGAAAATATAAAGCACAGAAGGAGCCCAATTTGGCCTATTAGGTCTGAGCCACTGCTATCTCCACACCAGAGATATTGACACTAGCCCCATTTTCTTGCTCTTTCCCCATATTTAGCGTTCTATTTGCTTTGTTCATTACTGTTCTATTGTCAGTTGAAATGCTAATTGCTGAAGCTGACATCCCTAAGTGGATTTCATACCTATGTACAACATTCCGGTATTTTTCCCACAGCACATACAGAGTTCAAATAAAGCACAGTAAGATCAGGTCATGAAATTGGAAAGCAGATTTCTAAGATTGACATGCATGTGAACAGCGTTAAGTACAGATCTTGTATGCCTTTAATCACACAGCAGCTGCTGGCCATTGTAACACGCAACACACACCAAACATGCAATGCAGTCTGGATACATTTTCACCTGTAGAAACAAGAAGCTTTTTTTTTTAACTCAGATTCATTGTTGTTAAATCTCTACACAAAGTGTAAGCTTAATGTCAACCCAATGGAATGCCAGTAAATACTTTAATTAAAAAAAGATGCTACTTCATGACAAGACCTGTCTGCAATCAGAGAGCAGCTGATTGTTGCTTTGCATTGATATCCCCTCTCTTCAGTGCATCTCATCAGTTGCGCAAAACATAAAAAGACTGCTGGCTCTTTATTTGCAATTTGTGATGATGGTAATGGTTTGTTGTTTGCGTGATAATTCCAGGCGGTTCTAGTTTTCCTTTAATGATCCAAATCAGAGAGAGGTCACTTTTCTGATGGAGTGATTCATATGTGGAATAGACTCCCATCAAAAGCAGTTAAAGCTAGTCATTATATACTTTTAAAGTTGTGGTAAGTATTTAGTTAAGAATGGGATTGAAGATTATAAGGGCAAGTATAGATAGATAATCACCTTCTTTTCTAAATATTCTCCTTTCTTTGCTTATTCAAAGGTCCTAATTCGTGCAACAATACAAAGAAGAATTAAAGACTTGCATTTCTATAGCACCTTTCATGACCTCAAGATGTCCCCTAGTGCATTACAGTCATTAAGTTCTTTTGATGTGTAGTTACTAATGCAATATAGGAAAATGGTAGGTAATTTGTGCACAGCAAGCTCCCACATTCAGCCATAACCAGATAATTGTGATTATTGACCAGGCCACCTAGGAGAACTTCCCTGCATTTTGAAATAGTGCCATGGAATCTTTTACATCTGCCTGAGAGGAAAGAAGAAGCCTAGATTTAAATCTCATCCAAAGGAGAACATCTGCGACAGTATAACACTCCCTCAGTACTGCAATTTATTATCAGCCTAAACTTCATACTCAAGTCTCTGGAGTGAGACTTGAACCCATAACTTTCTAAGATAAAGGTGCTACCAACTGAGCCAAGGCTACAGCATTATTGACACCAATAACTATCCTCTAGCCCATCAAAGTGGCTATTCTTCATGTGTGTTGTTACCAGGCTATTTGATCAAGGAGGGCATCTTTGCTGAGCCTGATCACGTCCTTGGTTGCACCAAGACATGCGCCTCCCTAGCTCAGGAATATTGAAGCTAGTTGTAGTGCTCCTCAGGAAGAGGGAATACTCAGAAGTAAATCAGGAGGCCAAAAATTCTGTCAGAAATAACAGCAACCTGCATTTAGATGGAAACCTTTAACATCACAAGGTGCTTCACAGGAGCATAATCTGGTGACATGTCTGGTGACAGTTTTTAGGTGTGATACTTGTGATGTGAAAAGGAGGAAAATGTTATGTCGCATTAGAAAATGGCTCAGAGGCTCATCCCAATACAAATGACATTCGTATGGTTGTCAGCTCTGGCCCAGTTGATAGCATGCTTGCCTCAAAGTTAGTAGGTTGTGGATTCAAGTTTCATTCCAAAGACTTGAGCACAAAAATCTAGACTGATACTCCAGTGCAGGGCTGAGGGAATGGTACACTGTTGGAGGTGCAGTCTTTTGGATAAGACATTAAACTGAAGCCCTGTTTGCTCTCTCAGGTGGATGGCACTATTTCAGTGAAGAGCATGGGGATTATCCCTGGTGTTCTAGCCAATATTTATCCCTTAATCAAGTCACAAAAACAAACGATTTGGTCACTATCACATTGCTGTTTGTGGGACATTGCTATGCGCGAATTGGCTGCCGTGTTTCCCACATTACAACAGTGACTACACTTCAACATTACTTCATCAGCTGTAAAGAGCTTTGGGATATCCTGAGGTCATGAACGACACTGTATAAATGCAAGTCTTTCTTTCTTTAGCTGGATATCCGCTAACGGATGGAACTGACCTTTAATTGAATAAGTGGTGGAATTTTCATATAAAAAGCAACCCACAATCTCTCACTCAACTTTTTTGCAGTTTTATTTTCTCGTAGAATTAGGATAGCCTATAAACACATTCATCCTTTTCATGTTGTTGTTTATACATTCTCCTGATCAGCATGACAGTCATAGTCCAGGTATACACTAAGCAGATGTGTGATAGACTAACTGCAAACATTACTGGAGCAGTTACATCAGCCAGGACACTTTGCAAGAAAAATCACCCTCAACATCACCCCTGATAAATCACCATGCCCCCACTGACTGGGAATGGAAAGCATCCTGGTGAATCATTGAAGTAACTGGCAACACATAAACAAAATGTACAGAAATTGTGGTTACTTAGTGTAAAATGTAAAATCAAGATAGATATATATATATATTTAAACTATGGTGGCTGCATAAAGATGCAACTGATCATTCATTTAGCTCTATTTCTTTTTTAATAGTCCACACACTGCACAACCATATCATCATCTTTATCAGTGTTGTCAGCAAGGTACTGATATCGAATGGTTTGATTGCATAACACATGTTTAACAAAAGTATAGGACAGAACATCCTTGGACTACACTGTAATGAAGCTCCTGAGTCATCAATGCTACTGAATCTCATTTTGAAGGTGACAAATGAAAGCTCATCATTGTACATTTTTATATTGCTTACTGTATTATCAGTAATTTAATAAACATCATACAAACATTAGCCTGTGTGAGGATAGGGGTATCTCGACATATCAACATATTTGCTTAAATCAACCAGTCATTAATGCCAATATCATTGTCAAACAATTTTAAACAAGGAATGATGGAACTTCACACAGTTGTCAAAACTGCTCAGGGGAAATTAATGAAGCAAAATATTAGCTCTCCCAACCACCACCCATTTATATATCGTGTGAACCTATGTCCTCTTCTGAAGGGAGTAAATACAAAGCTGTCAGCTACATCGCCAAGTCTCCAAATATCCTGTTTGGGATACTTCATCCACCTACTGTTAATTATGTATTGAAATTACAATTTTAATAATTCCATAATTCAACATTTATTAGTTCCTCAGAATTGGCACATTATATAGCCCATGTGGTACAAATAACACTTCCATTAATTTGCATATAGATCAATAGCATAGTATTAACACTGTGCACTCTGTGTACAGAATGGGTGCAGCAAACTATTTAACAGATATAAGCCGATCCAAAATGTGGCATACAGCCCAATAACTTTCCTATATTTTTAGGGAGGGCTGGCAAATCTATTAGTTATCCTTCAGCTGGGAGAAACAACAAGTTAGCAAGACTGTTCCAGAACTTTTAAAGCAATTAGTACTTTGGTCTCAGTTAATAAAAGAAATCTCACTGTCGAACTATACGGGTTTTTATTTCTCCCTTACCCCCAGTTTGAGGCTTCACTGTGCAGCAGTGTCTCACCAAGTATTCTGTCCAAATACAGATGGAACTAGATCCAGGTACACTTAATGGCTGAATTTTATTGGGGCGCTGAGCTCCTCAGCGGTGCCCTTTGAACTCGGCCGTCGCCAATCGCAGGGGCTCATTTCCATAGAGGCCGTGCGACCCCCCCCCCCCCTCCATGTTACGCGGGGGCGGGGGGGCGGGACTGCCGGCTCCGTGCTGCACACCGGCACAGCTGCGAGTCATGCGCTGGGGCCATATTTAAACGGCTGCCAGTACAGCAGCTGTGCCTGCACCAAAGCAGATTCCTCGAAACTGTGCTGCAAATTAAAGGGACACAACATCATGGAGAGACAGCAGCGTTACAGGGTGGCACCACAGTTCTGTGATGCCTCCCTGACCACCCTTCTCCAGGCTGTGTGCGCAAGGCGGGAGGTCCTCTTCCCCAGCGATGGCACGAAGAGGCCCTCTTGCCTGACCAAGGCAGCCTGGCTGGAGGTAACTTACGAGGTGAGCAGCTGTAGCGCCATCCGGCACGACTGGGTGCAGTGCCGGAAACGAATGAATGACCTGGTAAGAAGTGCAAGAGTAAGTACCAATATCTATCAGGGCTCCTTTAAAACTGGGTACACCCACACAGAGTGGCATATGTGTGCCATTGCTGTGCCAAACAACAGGAGGTTAGACGGGGAGGGAAGAAGCGCCATGAATGGTGCAATGTATGGCACAACATACCCTTGTCCGGTGCTCAGGGAATGGCGCCTACATAAATGGCTCACTCAGAGGTGCACACTAAGAACCCCCCACCTTTGTGGCCTGCAACTGTATTTTGACATGTGTCGCCCTTTTGTCATGCCATTGTTAATATCTGCCCCCTTGCCCCTACAGGCGAAGACGACCCACAATTCTAGGGGGTCCGCCTGCACTGCAGGAGGTCCTGCCAATCTGCTGTCACTGACGGATGCCGAGGAGGAGGCCCTGCAGCTGGCGCCAAGGCAGCAGGTGCGCTCACTCGGGTGGATTGACATCAGGCTCCAAAGTGAGCAGGCGTCCAATTGATATTAAAGATGGGCACTGTGTACTGTTGGTTGGGTAATGCAATGCTGCTGACATTGTAAAGTGTGTTACAGCAGAACTGACAATGTCCTTTCCCCATTGTGTCCTCCAGTTGAAAAAACAGAGTCGGACCCAGCTGAGTGCGTGCCATCCACCACCTCGGAGGAAGAGCCAGACTCTGAGAAAGCACCGTCCCATGGTACTAATGCACCTTCCACCAGTGCAGCTGCTGTCACCACAGTGGGTATCCATCCGGCCTTTGAGTGTGGGTCACAATCTGGTGAGAGCACTGCACACACGCCCGAGCAGCTGACTGAGGCTGAGACAGCTGTGGCCCCTGACAGTCGGAGGCCCATGAGTGGCTAGGCCCATGCTGAGCCCCAGGTTACTGATGACCCTCTGCTGACAGCAGACCAAGGCAGGCCGGGGCTGTTGGAAAAGCTATGGCAACTGCAGGCAGAGATGCCACAGGCCATGCGCAGCCTTGAGCCGACAATAGGGGAGTCTATCCATACCATGACTGCTGCCATGTCGCAGGCATGTGAGCACCTGGTGTCATCTACCGAGGCGGCAGCAGCCCTCGTGGTGACCCAGAATCAAATGATAGGCTCAGACCTGCTATCCCTCGCCACTACCATCACATCCTTTGAGCAGTGGCTAGGCACGAGAGGGACCAGGGTCATGATGAATGCCCTGCTCCTGGTCCCTCCCAAAAGGGCAGAGGGGTTCCAATGAAGCCTGAGATGGAGGAGGCGAGCCAGTGGACCATATCTGGGGTCCCCCCCTCCAGACGATCCCAATGTGGATGCTGGCCCCTCCGCCTGTGAGTGAAGCCCCAGCGGCCGTGATACCTGAGTAGCGTCCTGTCATGACGCAGGATCCTCCCACTCAGCCGAGGCCCTCCAGGCCTCGTACGCGCAAAGGACGACTGCTGAAGTTATCCACAGCCAAAGGGCAATCTGAGCAGCAGCCCTCCCCCAGTCAGGCTACTAGTGCAGAGGTTGCACCAAGAAGGGGCACCCGCAAGCATTTAAACAGAACACACTGACACAAATGGGAATGCACGGGTGTCACAGCAACGTAAATACGTCTTTCACTAAATGTTCCGCATCAACACGTGTGTCCTTTTCTCTATGCGAATGATGTGTGCCAGCATGTAGTGCCAATGTCACATCCCTTGGTACCGTTGGCCCTTCAGGAGAGCCAACATATGCAATAACATCATTGCCATGCCACCATTTCTCATGAGCGTCTCTGCGGATGCAGTGACATGGGCATTGGCTCAGTCAGCTGCTGCCTCTAATAGTTTACAGAGGGATGCTGCAGATGTGGACTGGTGCACAGCAGGTGAGTGAGGGTGCTGTGTGGCTTGCAGAGTTCATGTCAGTTCCTACAGAGCAGACAGCCTTTGTCTGATAAGCCCTAGCCCTACATCCCTAGCTCACTGCTAGCCCTGTGTGCAGAGCCTGGCTGCCATCTGCTCTCCCACACATCTTTCATGTTGTAGGTCCTCAGCGTCCTCATAGTCCGAGGAGGAACTCTGTTGATATCTCTCCTCATCATGCCAGGCCTGGCCCCTATTGGGTGCGTAGTTGTGCAGAGCAGCAAAGAAAGGAGCTGGCCTTTTCGGCCCGTAGTACAGGGCATCACTCTATCCATACAGGCCTTGGAGACGCTCTTTCAGTATGCCGATCTCCTGCTCAATGATGGCTCATGTAGCTCAGTGGCTGGTGTTGTATCTCTCCTCTGCAGCAGTGGTGGGGTCTCTCACTGGTGTCGGAAGCCACGTCTGCAAAGGATAGCCCTTATCTCCAAGAAGCCACCCTTCCATCTGAGCCAGTTCAGTGAACAGCGGTGGCAACCGGGAGTGGCGCAAGACCAAGGTGTCATGGCAGCTGCCTGAGAAGTGGTCACACATTCGCAGCAAGCATCTGCGGTGATCATATATCAGCTTCACCTAGATTGAAAGGGCTCCTTTAATGGTGACGTCTGCAGGTGGTAGCCTGGCAGGAGGCCTGATGGCCACGAGTGCCGTCTGTGAACATTACAACCTATGGTTCTCTAGCAATGGTGCCAGAACCAATGACCCCTCTGGGCCTGGCTGTGAGAGTCCGTTCTGAAGCGGACATCCTCACCGGCCCTCCGGTGCAGGGCATTGGTGACCTCCCTGTTGCAGCGGTGCACTGCTGACTGTGTGACCCCACAAAGGTCTCTGGTGGGCCCCTAAAAAGCTGCAGAGGCATCAGGCTTGAGAATTGCTGCCACTATGAGCAATAAAGGCATGGGATGTCCTCCGGAGCCCATGGGCTGCAGGTCATCCTTGAGCAGGGCACAGAGACGTGTCACCACCCTTGCTACATGTGAAATCGCTTCTGACTCTAGTGCTCTGACATCCGATGGCATGTCCTGTAGGGCCTGTAGATGCACGGCAACCATAATGGCAGGCTCCCCTAGGCTGCTCACAACCGGGGGCCTCTACGTGGACCACACCTGCCTGTCGATATTGCCTCTGGCACATATGGATCCTCACGAGCAGAGGGTCACACAATGTAAGATGAGTCATACCTATTTCCATGTGATAAATAAAGTTGAACCCTTCATGTATTCGAAGGTTCCTAACAGGGCAGGGATTGGTGTTGATGGGTACATCAGCTGCTTTCCAGGATAAACTATATGACATGCCATGGCATTGCCCATCTTGGCCAACACTCAGAGTGTCACAGCATGACCACATTGAGATCCTATCAGCTGAATCGATTGCCCCCACCATCCACATAACCTTAATGCTTCTGCCCTTTCTGACACCCTCCCCACACACAGGGTGCCTAATGTGTCATTGCTCCCTCACAAACACAGAGCGTACACTGTTAACGGAGGGATGGTACACGGTACCGCCCTTCATGCCAGCAGAACTTTCCCTCCAGTGATCCCGTCCTCCCTCCTCCCTTCCAGTATGCAAAGTGAGACCCCTGGGTATCCACCACCACCCCCCCCCACCCTTTAGGAATGCAGTGTGAAACCCCTGTAATGCTCCCCCTCCTTAAAGAATGCAGAGTGAGACACCTGTGTATCCCCCCTCCCTTCCAGTATGCAGAGTGAGACCCCTGTAATGCCCCCCTCCCTCGACCTTTTAGGAATGCTGAGTGAGACCCCTGAAAAGAAACTTACCTTCAGCTGCGAAACCTTCTGCCTTTGTGGACCCACCAGCTTTTCAATCGTGAATGGGATGGCAAGTGATGGCCGCCCGTTCATGGAAAAATCCGGAGGTGTCAATGGAGATGCGACGAGCTGCATAATCAGCAAAGGTAAGCACCGTTTACCATATGCTAATTGGGATGCCGCCGCCATGCAGTGAAGGGGCCACACTGAGGTCCTGCCACCGCCAGTAATATGCGGCGGGCCCTTCTCAATGTCGTGGATCGAGGCGGGCCTCTACCCGCAGCATTTTACCAGCCCCTGCGCCGTGACCTGTAGCATTGAGGGGCCGGTAAAATTCAGCCCAACATATGTAAATTGTCAGATCTGAATGTCCAGCAGTGCTTGGGGAGGCTGTAATGCCACTGAATTCCATTTTAAAATGTTTACTGTGCAGCGTTTTAATGACATTCTGTTCACACTGTAGTCACAGGACTGAAGTGTGAATGAAATTCTATTCAACATTGAGGCTTGTCTGCTTTTATAAAACAGTACAGCCTTGCTGCAACGCTCTAAATATCCTCAATGAACATTTCCTGTCCCTTCAAAAAAATACAATGGGCCATTACTGATTGCATGCTAGATAGGTACACACCTGTCCACAAAGCGATAGCTAGTTACGAAAATATGAGTTTTCTTAACTAACAATGCATACAGAAAGATGTGTAGATGAGAGCTCTTTTTCTTGTCTTTTCATAACGGCCAAGACCCAAGAGTTAAACCAAAGTGGCAACATAAGAACTGTCAATAGGGAGTGGGACTGACAGCATAGCTGGAGAGCCGGCAAGGACTCGATGGGTCCATTGGCCTCCTTCTGTGCCATAAATGACTCTATGACTCTAAGTGTATATAATAATTGCAACAAAAGGTTGCTGCATTGTTTCTACAAAAACAAAATGATTCAGCACTTCCTAAATCCTGTAAACATCCAGTGACATTAGACCCAACTTTTCAGTCAATTACCAAGCAACCCGCCTTCAATTTCAGGAAAAAATAAGAACATTCAGGATATGATCTCTCAGGAGGAATGGAAGATCAATACAATGCTGTTTGATGAGATTTCATTTGGAAAATTTGATATTGTACATTAATGTTTTAAAAATAGATGGATGTCTTAAATGCTTAAGAGGAGACTTGAAGGGCATACTAGAATGGCACAGCAATTCCTTTTGCAAACAGAAATGCTTCACTCTATACACCATCAGCAGCCTGAATCCAGAAGCATCCAACCGGAGGTGGGAACTCCCGATGCATTCAGGAGAGATTCCAGTACTGTTATATTAACAAAACAGTATATAATTTTATATGCTACAGGCCAGATTTGCTGTTACTGTAGTCACAGTTAAAGAAAGTCACATCCCATTGTTTTTGCAATAATTGCATTTCACCATATTTTTAAAGAAATCTCAGGAAACTAGTGGCAGATCTATTTTATCTATCTATACATATGTGTGTGTGTGGTGTGTGTGCGTAAGAGTATATTCACAGATCCCACATTCCCAACAGGAAGTTGCACGCATACTCCCTTCAATGAAGGCTCCTCACTGGGAGTGAGGGGTTTTACATATTTACACAATGGTGCCCCTGCTATTTCTTCCTTTATTTCTTTTAATATGCGTGGATGCAATCCTTCCAAATCAGGGGTTTTATCCTCTCTAATTTTGATTAGTTTATGAATTATCTTCCCTTTCTATCTTAAATCCTCTTGGGATTCTGATTGACCCGGACCTCTTTGGACTGCAGACTGCCAGTGACCTACATCTGAGTGAGCTACATCTGGCACGGTAATGGCTGGCTCGTGCTTGCAGAATGATCACCAATTGTCTGATTTGCAAAACTGAGTTTCCACACTCTGAAATACCCAATCTTACAGTAATGTTATGGGGAAATATATTCCCTAGCCTTCCCAACAATTTTCACTGCTCAACTCTCTACTACTTGCAGTTCACAATTCATTAAATGGATTCATGCTTATCCCTTCCATTGGTTGGCCTAGGGGTAGGAGATGTAACGCATATTTTAGCACACAGATCAAAAGCAGCAAAATTGTGGGCAATTCCATAGGTTTTGTTACTCAGTAAAACTTATAGTAACCCATAGTTAACCCATAACCTAGCTCTATTCCTTTTTCTTCTTCTTCATCCTCTTGAATTAAATCCAGTAAGAGAGGAGAATTCAATACAATCCCCATAATGTTAAATGGAATGGTAGTGAAAAGTAAGGAATAGTACAGTTTTAAAAATTCACTTAGATAACTTGGCTCAGTGGTAGCACTCTTCCCTGTGAGTTTAAAGGTTGTGGGTTTGAATCTAGAGACGTGAGTTGAGCTCATAAGCTAAGCTGACACTTTGGCGCAGTGCTGAAGGAATACTGCATTTTTCGAGGAGCTAGCTTTCAGCTGAGATACAACCAAGGACCTGTCTGCCTTTTTAGGGGGACATAAAAGATACCACGGTACTATTTGAAGAAGAGCAGGAGAGTTCTCCCCAGTGTCCTGATCAATACTTATCCCTCAGCCTACATCACTGAAAACTGATTATCTGATCATTGCTGTTTGTGGGACCTTGGCTGCCAAATTTCCCACATTACAAAAACATCTACATTTCAAAAGTATGCGACAAAGCACCTTGGGACGTCCTGAGGTCATGAAATATGCTATATAAATGGTTGCTTTTTCTTGCTTTCTTTCTCGCTTCCCAATAGACAAGAACAACGTTATAGCTTTATGAGATACCTTCCTAGCAGGCTAGAACATGACTGGTCATTACTGCCCATTTTAAATGGCTGAGAGTGTTGAGGGGAAATAGGTGGGAAAAATCAGGAGTTTCTGATGCAAGTGAAATAGTTCCTGCCATCAAAAGCATTGTTGCCAGCAGGACTTTCAATCCTACTATCACCAATAAAACTATTAAGATATTTAATCAAAGGTTGATAATTATTACATGCTTGATACATTGTGAATAATTCTAAACAATGAAGGGAACTAAAACACTGACACGTATGTTATACTCAAAGACTGAAACATCATTATTACACCAGGTAGAGACATAACCAGAAAATTCAAATTCTTTGCACTATACTTTTTCCCCATTAGAGAATGTAAGGAATCCAACTCCTCACAGGTATCTGTCCCTGCCTCTACATCTGCCACTGTTGAGCCAGATACTAGTAAGTGCACAAAAGCACTATTGCTTTGACTTACTCATTAATTTCAAGGAAAATGTTTCACTCAGTACCTTCCCCAAAGAGCTAGGGTGAAATCAAGAACTTGTGTGCATAAAATCATAGGAGCAAAAATATGTTCCATCAGCTTACAGTGGTGCAGAGTTTTAGTGCAACACTTTGAAAGGAGCAGAATATACAGGGGTGGGGGGGGGGGGTGTGGTGGGGAGGGCGTGGGTGACTGGGATTGAGGTAAACTGTCAGCATTGGCCGTCATTGCCCCCAAAATTGACCGTAACTCAGGATGTCAGCGCATTCGCAGATTAATGCAGAAATCCTGAAGTTGCGATTTGTCACTCAGATCTCTGCCACAGGCAGCACCGTGACGCCCGCACCCCTCTCCCCCCCCCCCCCCCCAAAGCGGGCAAACATAAATTCAGTGAAAATTACAACTTTCCCATCCCACATCACTGTTAGAAACTCCATAAAAAGTTGCACCTTGTTTAATCAAGAGTAACTGGATATTTAACTGTGATGTGATTAATAAAATTTGATAACAACCGAACTGGCCCTGGAAAAAATAATTTTGTATTCGTGGAGTGCTGTTAAATGATTAATTAGTAGATTTTTAAAGTTTTTTTTTACAATAATTCTTTTTAAATAATTCTTTTATTTTTATTTTATTTTAGTTTGTTTCATCATTCATTTTTTTTTACTGTTTTTTTTTCATGTTTGTGCTTTTGGCCAGGGCTGTTCATTTTTCTGTCAATTCTGCACTAACGCTTTGTCTTTCAGCAAACGATTAACACACGCTTTGCCTTTGCTCCATGAACTTCTTGTCAGTTCTTCTCTGTGATCCTCTGTCCTATCAACACCTTCCCTTTTGTTATCTCTTGCCCCACCCCCGCTTAATTTGCTTAAAACCCTATTACATTTCCAACCTTTGCCAGTTCTGATGAAAGGTCACTGACCTGAAAGGTTAACTCTGCTTCTCTCTCCACAGATGCTGCCAGACCTGCTAAGTATTTCCAGCATTTTTTTGTTTTTATTTCATATTTCCAGCATCTGCAGTATTTTGCTTTTATTATAGAATTTTTAGTTATTACTTGGGAATATTTCTTCTGCCTATTAAGTAAGACTATTAAGGTCAGACCCAGACTACTTCAGAATTATTTTGCCTTTGGGATTTTCTTATAGAAACAGAATAATGCTGAGCATCAGCTTTGATTTTCATATTTGATTATGTGAAGTGAATGCCATCTTGCATCATTTACATTGTCCTTTGGACTGATTCAATGTCAGAAGATGGAATTAAGTGTCAACAACAACAACAATTTATATTTATATGGTGCCTTTAATGTAATAAAACATCCCAAGGTACTTCATGGCAGCATTCTAAAACAAAATATGACACCAAGCCACATAAAGGTCAGATAACCAAAAACTTGGTCAAAGAGGCAGGTTTTAAGAAGTATCTTAAAATACTTGTTGTGGCGAACGGAGGGCCAGAGGCTAGGCAGTTGGGATTTTGAAAGTGCAGTTGTAAATGAATTAGGAGATAGTTCTTCTCACGGACTGATACAGAAGTAGATAGGGTTAGGGTGTGGAAGGGGAATGTGGGTGGTGAGTGACACAAGGAAGTGATCAGTGATGGCCTTACCTATGATGGGACTAACAAAAAGACGCAAGATGACACGCTCAAGTGGGTGTCTGTGAACATAGGTTGGGGAGTTAACCTGGAGGGAGAGATTTGCAGAGGATAAGAGGGCAGTGAACTCAGAGGAGAGAGAACATGATGAGTTGAGCTGGAGGTTGAAATCACTGAGGATGAAAAATCATTTGGTGCAGAGGCTGAGGGAGGAAAGCAGTGAAGATATCTCAGTATGAAAATTTTTATCGTACTTGGGAGGCGGTAGAGAACAATAATTTTGAAAGAGAGGTGAGAAAGGTGGAACAAGGTGAGATGCTCAAAAGAGGAGAAAGTGTCAGAGGAGTAGGGGGTCAGGCCAAGGTGTGTTCTGGTGATAAACACCACACCATCACTGTGACGGTCATGGCGGGAAAAGTGGAAGAAGTAGCCAGGTGGGGAGGCTTCGTTAAGGGGCAAAGGTATCATCACCCTTTAGCCAGGTTTCCATTAAGGCGTAGACATCGATGCAATTATTCACAAAAAAGTTTGTGGATGGCAAGGGCTTTGTTCACAAGTGAAAGGACATTCTGGAGGAAGACACACAGAGAGGTGCTCAGAGCTGATCCGCTGGCAGAGTCCACAAGGTCAGCAGTGGGAGGGGTGAGTTGGACAGGAAGAAGATCAGCAAAGATTAGTCCCCAGTGGACACACTGTGCAAGAAGGTCAATGAGAGTTGAATGGGGCAATTGGCGTTGCTGCCCATAATGAGTCAGCACCAAGTGCCTTGATGTGCCCATCGGAGGATGCCAAGCGAGACACAAAGGGAAGCTGTAGGCTTATCTAATAGGTAGTCAAGCCTGGGTCATCGGCAAGACTGCAGGAATGTTGAGGAGTCCTAAAGGGTTGGGGTAAGGAATGGGGGCAGAGTACAGAGAGTGAAGAAGTGAAAGGAGGCATGACAATAGAAGAGAGGGGTCCAGGAGGGGTAAAGAAAAAAAAAGTTAAAAAAATAAAGCAAAAGTGTAAATAGATTGATGGGCTTGGGTCTGGAGTGGCAGCCAAAATGCACACACGAATGGACTCAGGGAGAGCTCTGGTTACATAAAAATTAGGGTACATAAAAACCTGATAGTAAATGGGAAATAGGAAATAGATGGAGATAATAGGAAGGAGTCCAGAGTTAAAATAGGAGGTCCCGTAGTGAGACAATGATGAATTTGGTAAGGTGGAGTCAGCCCGGAGCATAAATGAGCTGTTGCCCATGACAGGTGTAGTGAGTGAAGTCCAGAAGCTCTTTGAGAGTAGATATCGGAGGATGCACTGATGGAGGTATTTTCATAGGAATGAAGATCCAGGAGATGTACAGAGTCAGTTGCAGGATAGAGATGATGGCGAAGTTGGAGGGCACCATAAAATCCAGAGCAGCAGAGGTTTGCCCACCTTAGCAAGCTAAGTAACTTTCCCCAGGCAACTTTGCAAGATGCGTTTACTTGCTCTGATGTACATGTACATGCAATGTTGGCAACTTTACTGTTGTCACATCGGCTGGAAAATTTATGTGTTCATTATGTAGGACAACAAAAAATTATGGGATGTTTTACACAAGTCTGTTTATCTTAACCTAATGCAAATTTCCTGGTTGATCACTAGTTTAAATTCTGTACGAGAGAGAAGCATTTTTTATTCCCAAAATCAGAATCTGTTTTGAAACTCTCAGGGCACATTCAAGACAGGATAGGTTCAACTACCCATCTCTGCAGTCCATCCCACATTACGAGCACATAAATCTTCTAGCAGATACATTACCACAAAACTGCCAATGTCATATGTACATATGCTAGGGCAAGAATATTTCTCTCATGACATTGCCTTGGGCGAGTTACTGTCTTGTTATGAGAATCTGAAAAACAAAGCAATTTGCGGTCTTGCAAATAATAGGAGTGTAGACATCCTTTGCTTCTGCAATCCATCCATTTTTCTTTTCCTACTTTCTTGGTAAATTTGTTCTTCGTGGCCTTTTGCTGTTTTTCCCTACCTCATTGACTAGCTCCTTGCCTATTCTAAAAGTGAATTCCGTTCTTTCTAAGGATTAGTTTCTTTTGGTTAAAGTTCAAATAACATTACTATGGATGGAAAAGACAATAGGAGTTCAATAAATGCCCTAGATGGCAATGGGTGATGAAATAGTCATGAGATTACCTCATTGCCATAGTATTGGGTATCTTAACTATTCGCAACGGCACTTTTTCCATAATTCAGCTGCAAGACTGGGCTTGTTTTCACTGGAGTTTAGAAGAGTGAGGGGAGACTTGATTGAAGTATATAAGATCCTGAACAGTCTTGACAGGGGAATGTGCAGGGGATGTTTCCTCTTGTGGGTGAGTGCAGAGCTAGGGGGCACTGTTTTAAAGGCTGGCTACCCGACCCAAATCCGATGGGACCTGACAACATGTGTCGGGTTCGGGTTGGGTTGGGTTGCACATCTGGGTCCAGCAATCGGGCCGGCAATCTATCACAGATAAGTGGCTCCAATGTTAATTTAATTTTTGGACTAGAAAGGTGGTTTTGTTACAGTTATTTTAAGCTTGTGCAGATCAGCAACAAAGTGAAAAATGGAAGGTAAGTTAACTCATGGTTGGGTCGGGTCGGGCGTGGGAAAAAATGGAAGGACTCGGGCTGGGTCAGGCTCGGGTCGGATGTGGTTCTGTCAGGCCGGGTTGGGGTTTTTTTTGCAGATCCGAGCAGGCCTTTACACTGTTTGAAAATTAGAGGTCGCCCTTTTAGGACAGAGACAAGGAGACATTTTATCTCTCAGAGGGTTGTGCAACTTTGGAATTCTCTGCCTCAGAAGGTGGTGGAGGTGGGGCCATTGAATAATTTTAAGGCGGGGATAGATAGATTCTTGTTAGGTAAGGGAATCAAAGATTATCGGGGGTAGATGGGAGTACAGAATTCAAGACAGAAACAGATCAGCCATAATCTTATTAAATGGCGTAGCAGGTTCGATGGGCTGAATGGCCTACTTCTGCTTCCAATTCATATGGTCATATGATAAGTTCATGAGTACAGATTTGAAAGCAGCCTTTGACCATGGTGAATCACGATACATTATAAGAACAATACTAATCTAATCTGATCACTGAATTCTCAAGCCTGCTAGGTTTGTACCGTAATATACAGAGAATGAGAGCAAAACACAAACTGGATACCAATAAAAATATCCTTACTGAGGTGTACGTGCCATGGAGCACATGCAGTGTGTGCCAAGGAGCAAAGAAGAGTCCAGCTAACATAGCTTGATCAAGGAGAAACAGACTGCAAATTACTCTTGTAGCTAAGGGACTCAAATAATATGACCTTTAGATCTGTTATTCCTAATTACACACTTGAGTTCCTACTGTAAAAAGTTCTACGCAAGCTTGATCCTTAAAGCTGCAGACAGCATTTACAGGATTTCTTTCCAAAGTGGTGCACCGACCAATTTATGCCGTTTGCTTTTGTACTTGTCTTCACTGGAAGACCTTTTCAACAGTCATTCATGTCAATGAAGACTTTCCCTTCTTGTAAGTGTTAGAAGTTACAAATGTTCTTTCTCTCCTTTAAATGGTACAAAAGAAAATTAAGCTTGTATATAATGGCCAAGAGTTTCCACTTTGGACACAATGGCAATCTGGGTGCAAATTGCACTCAAAATTGTGCTAGTTTTCCAAGTGAATATTTTGCTCAAGTTTCTGTTCAAACTCATTTCCATATTGCCAAACATAAAATCTTGCATGAACATGTGCAATCAGGTAGCGTTTTAGAATGACATTTACAAAAAATTTGCATTTATAATATTCCTTGATACATTTAAGAGTGGTAACTTGGTGCAGTTTTATTAATACAGCTGAAAATGGGTTTATCACAAAAGTAAGCATTTTTAATCAGTGTTTACTTCACCAGCTGTGAGTAACCCAAATTTAAATAATTGGAAATTGCTTTATAAAACTGTACATAACCATTTACTAGTTTCACTGTTGTATAGTAGTCAGTTTCTGAGTAAATTAAATATTTTTTAATAGTTAAAGCTTTTAAAAGGTGTTTACTTTGCGCTTATAAAAAAGCTTTGTTTTAAGAGCCCCTTGGCGGCCCGCAAACATGCGCAATTAGTGGAAACTCACCATGGTGATTAATTCAATCTAGGCGTGGCCAGTTTTGTGGGTGGGCCTGGCTTCCAGCACAACACTTTTTAAACTAGCGCACAAGATCATGGAAACATGATTTGCTCAGGACGTAATTTGCACTTGAAATTCCTTGGTCTTTTCCGCTGGTTTGGTCGATTTCAGGCGAATTGCATTGAAAAATCCAACGCAACCTAGCAGAAAGTCCAAGCCAATTAGTTTTGTAGAAGTTACACATATTATTTTGCCTCAATCAAACAGTGATAGACTAAAAGGTGATATGATTTATCTATAAGAACTGTATACTTGTACAGATTCCATGTGAAATGAGTTAGGCGGCCTTACCTCAATTTTTAATAGGCTTGGACTACAGATCAGAATTGCCACTAAACTGACAATCTCAGTTGGAGAGGCTATAGGATGACTAATATGAGATATAGAAAAAAGTCACACTAACGAAATAATTTGCATTTACATATCATCTTTCCCATCCCCAGGACATCACAAAATGCTTTATGGCTAATAAATTATTTTCTAAAGTGCAGTCATTGTTATTATGTAGGAAAACATGGCACTCAACCTATGCAAAGTAAGGTCTCTTAGACAGAAAATGAATGACCAGATAATCTATTCTTGGTGGTGTTGGGTGAGACAGCAATGTTGGCCAGGACACCAGGAGAAACTAGTGCCATGGAATCTTTGCTGACCACCTGAGCAGGTAAACTGGCCCTCATTTTAGTATCTCATGGAGCATTCCTCCAATAAGGTACTGAAATGTTAGATTAGATTAAAGCTCTGAATGGGAACTGATGCCACAATATTCTAACTCGGATGCCGACTACTACCAACAGACTGGGCTGACACTTGTGCAAGTTGCTTTTCTGTAGTTGGCGCTGAGGCACATCGTTGAGTCTGAATCAGAAAGATAGGTTGCCATTTTGGTTGGAACCCTTAATCAGATTTTTTTTAACCCTTATTCTGTTTCTGATATAAAAAAGCAAAAGCTTGCATTGATATCATTTCTTCAATATAGTAAAGTCTCCCAAAGCAACAATAACTTGCATTTATATAGCGGCCTTAACATAGAAAAAACATTCCAAGGCACTTTGTTGTAGCATTATCAAAATAAAAAGTACTTCATAGAGGTATAATCAAAAATAAATGAGGGACATTCTGTTTTTCTAATGTAGTGGAATCTTGGATAAGAACAAACAAAATGTGGCTGTTAACCAGATTTGCATGTAACCCATATGGTTATGGTTCATTTTCATAATAGAATCTCTTCACAGTGGAACTGTGTTTTGAACCTTGGTATTTACTAATTGGAATTCATGTTACAGAAATTTTCTTGAATGGTAAAAATTATATTCAAAATGATTTTACTTCATTTATGTGATCATGTCTTCAAATGGATATAACATATTAATGGGAAAGAAGGCAATGTGTAAATGATACACCCAAGGATATTTATAATGTTGCTACCCATGTGACATGAGCAATTTTTTCCCTTCATAGCACAATTTTAGAACAACAACTTGCATTTATATAGCTTCATTAACGTAGCATATTGTCCCAAAGTGATCACAGAGGCATTATCAGACATAACTTAACACAGAGCCACATGAGGAGATATTAGGACAGGTGATCAAAAGCTTGGGAAAAGAGGTAGGTTTTAAGGAGTGTCTTAATGGTGGAAAGAGAGACAGAGAGAGGTGGAGAGATGGAGAGGTTTAGGGAGGGAATTCCAGAGCTTAGGGCTTCAAAAGGCAAAATTCAGCAAACCTTTAAAGGTATTTTAATCAATTATGTGCCTTTAATACATATAACATATTAGTAATTTAAAACATTTACAATAATTGAAACACAGGCATTTGTAAGAACCCAGCGTCAGAAATGGAAGGAAATACAGGGCACAGACTTTGCTCTTGCACTCTTGGCATATGCCAGAAGTACATATTAATTTAAATGGACTGGAAAATCATGGGCTAGGAATTTACTGCTGGCACGCACCGCTTACAGATGCAGAATTTTTACCCTTTCAGGTGTCCAAAGTAGGGGATCAATAAGTGTTGTGGGAGACATTATACATGTACTGTGGATAGGATGTGTTTGATGGGATATTTTGCCTTTTCTCACTCTGGTTGCTTTTATGTCCTTAACAGTGATGTGGCTTTTAAGTCTGTGTTAAAACGGTATTTTTTTGCTGAATCTTGCGCTCATTAAGTTAAAGGAAGTTAGTGCCGGAACATTTTTACATTTCATTACATCACGTGCTCCCGGACCAGGTATAACATAGTGATACACAAAGTAAAGCTTCTTCGATTCTGTCCCAACAACGTGCCTCAGCCCTAATCTCAGAAGTGCTCTGATATGAAATTTTTTACCATTTCCCACACCAGTGATCTATCTGAATGAGGTTGCCAATAACTGGCAAATTAGTAGCAAATTTGGGTTCTAGGTTTATAGTCATTAGGAACTGGCCTGAGACTGCACAAATTTCCACATAGAACTGTGCAATACCTCTGCAAAATATGGCCAACTCCTTCCTTTTAGCTCAGCAGAGGCTTGGAAGAGCCAACTCATTGGCTGGAATTTTACCAGCCCTTTGGAGATGGGCTGGGAGTGGGAGGGGTGGTAATATGGCGGTGGAAAGCGTCAGAAGACAAGCCTGATGTGTTCCTGCTGCCAGAGGATATTACCAAAGGTGCGAATGGTAGTGGCTCAGCTACCTGCCGACCGGAGGCGGGCAACGAATTAAGGTAATTAATGACCTATTGGCAACCATTTTGCCACAAATGAGGGAACAGTCAGCTACAGTATGGGGAGACTTCCAGCTACATCGAGGCAGCCGCCCAGCGGTTTGCCAGTGGGCAGGGGTGGGAGGGGGAGGGGGGAGGTGGGTGGGGCAGGCAGTCCTTCCTTTCTGGATGCTCCATGTCCCATGGAGGGGCCCACCAATGGCAATGGCAGCCCCCAAGGCCCCAACGGCACCGCTGGAGGGTTCACCCCTCCAATTTCCCGAGTCTGCCAGCCTGGCCCCGGCACATCAATTTCTTTTATGCCCGCCCTTCGACGGAACCTCAATATGGAGACACCCTCCCTTTCCCCTTGCATCCTCAACAGTAGCCACCTTTCACAGTGGCGCTGCCGAGGCTCCATAGCTGCTGGCCTTTTGATGAGGCCAGCGGCTCGGACTGGCAGACCCCCGTCCTCAAAGGCCACTATCAGTAAAATTGCTGCTGCAGTCCCGCCGTTCAGCCGCATAGGCTCAGGACCCACATTTGGTCCTGACATCAGGACTCGCAGCTTGCAGGTAAGATCCCAGCCACTGAGTCATTGTCCTGAGTATTGACAGCCTATGTCAGAATCAGTGAAAACCATTTCATGAGCTCTTCTGTGCATCTCTCATCATTCTATTTTCTCATTTTTCTCCATCTAGAAAGGGAGAATGGAGCAGATTATCAAATATACATTTAATGGTATTCTTTTGCAGTGTTTATATAATTTTTAATAATCAATGGGCAATATAACAATGTGCATTCCAATTTTTAAGAATAACTTTATTTACAGATAAGTCATCAACAGAAAGCATCCATAGTAGGGTTCAGAATGCATCCACTTCTTTCAGGTGAATCTGGCACATTCAAATGATATCAAAGAATATTGCTATGGAACATCTCCATTCTCTGACCCCGACAAGATGTGTAGCTGGTCAGTTTTAAGATTGATATCGAGAATTTTAATTATTTTAACTCAGTCTCTGCCAGAATACTTTGCAAAGTATAGTCTTGCAACTACACTTAACTGTTGTTAAGCTACCCCTTTTCTGCCAGAAGCAAACAACGAGATTGCTGCAGCATTTATTATGGAGAAACAGTCAGCATTGAAACTAAATGCCAGAGACTTAGAAGCCTAGCTTTTGGAAACAGTGTTTTTGTCAATATGGAGAAGAAGCCAGCCAGACCAGCCATGCACCATTTTCATCCTAGCTCACTCACAATGCAATGAAGCATTTCAATGCAAATTGCATAAGCATGTTGGGTGTTTCGGAAACTTAAAAAAGATTTCTCACGTACTTCTGAATAAACCTTAAGAAAAAAACATACTTTTCGAATCTTCTGTATGTTTTGCCGGTTGCAATTTTGCTTCATTTTATGGCTTTATAAATTGTTTGTTTTAAAAATATTTTTATTTTGCATCTGGCATTGTGTTACTAGTACAATTTTTCTGACAAGCATGCCCATTGTTCACTAGTATTAGGAATGGCTTGTCAAACAAACCTAAAGGATTACAAAAGGGATACTGTCTGCACATTTACAATTTTAGATGGCAAATATAGGATTAGTGGGTGACCTGGGCCTGGCATTGACATGATTAGGAATGTGTAAGATTATGGAATTAAAAATATGTCTGCAATTTGACTTGATGTCAGTTCTTGCGTGGCTGGATTGAAAGATCTGAGATACACTAGTGCAAATTCTGTAGGGCTTGAATCAATATTCAACGTGAGCAATTTGTATTAGTTCAGGTAAAAGTGCAAACACGGCATAAATATTTCTAATGCAAAGGAGCACCTGAGGTATGAAGATGAGTTTACAGGTTGCACTCTATGAAGAAGCCTTTTACTCTCTCAATATGGAAATTGTGCTGTGCCAATAACATTTGTTCCTGTTTCACACCATAACCGGAGGTGACATCCTCTGGAGTACTGCAACATCACTGACTGTGTGGTGCCTGTGGCTATTAAAGCCCCCTTTGTGCTGACTGTTCAGCCCCATAAAATGTAGTCATCCATTTAATGACTTCACTCCAGCCAGTCCTAACTTCTGTTTGATCCTCTCTGGATGAAATCACCGTAATTGAAGCAATTAAGTCAGCTCCCTATGTTCCGAGAAAGTGTAACTACAGAGGAGTTTCCATTTCCCCTTCTTTAAGAAATAAAAGTAATAAACTTACATTGGTTGGCCAGAGTTCAAAAGTTTAATTAGCAATCCCATTTATGATTCAAAGCAGTTTGCAGGCTTCAGTCAATTAGCACCAGGCTTGTTAATAGTCAACCTTTGCTACTTGTCAGAATATCCAGACAGTGGTTTCTTGCTTTTTCAAAGAAACTGGGTGAAACCCATATTTTGTGTTTAGTGATTAAAGCTGCAGTATCCTTCTTTGCTGACGTACGTAGACTGTATTTCAATAATATCAAAAGGAAAAGTCTACACTGCATCCTCATTAACCTATAACAGCCTTGTCATAAAGTCATTGACAATCTCATTGACACTCTTTGTAATGAAGTGCAAAATTTTATGTAGCCGATCCTTTATGTGGTGAAATTCCTTTGTCATTTTTTCCCTGTTCTAGTAATGAAGAGGAATTTAACATATAAGTTTTACTTATTAAAATTTAGGACAAATTTGACTGGACTTACAAAATACAAATTATTCTTATCCAAGTATTAATATTGTTTTTGCATCCACTGTCATTTCACACCAGAGAAAGCAATGATAATACAACATATGAGCAAATTTCACTCTCAGTGCCTGTAGTTCATTGCACTCGCCTCTTACTGCAAGTATTTAAGGGCATCACACAACAACTCAGTCTTCCTTTGTGCACTGACATCGCAAAAGTACAAGTTGACCAATAGCAGAACAGATGTTGGAGCCTCATCACTGTAGGAAGTATCAATATCTGTATTACCACGCAAATAATAAAAAGTGCAATCATAAAATTTTAAAGGCTTTAATTTCCTCTGGGGTGCTGGCTTGTGGACAACCCCTTTGGGCACAAGATAGAGGAAATGCCATAAAAGTTGCCTTAAAATTGTCCTCAAAATGGAGTCAGTAGTCAGGCTGAATGCTGGGAAAGGGTTAATGTTAACTAAGCCATGAAGACTTATACAAGCAAAATATTCCTTAAAACAGATACAGAACAAGCCATCAAGATCATAGGCTCAGATATGGATCAATAAGGGGGACATAAAGATGTCCTGCCTTATCTGGATTCATGTGTGATCCTTTGTGAGCAAAGACCAGAGAAACTAGGGAGCAAATAAATGGCCTGACATGTCCAGGTACTAGTGTTTCATTGAATTGGAGGTAATCAGGGTATCAGCATAGCTGTGTGAGGTGATTGACACCAAAAGGGCTGAACTCTTCTAACACAGTGTCATTCAAATTGGTCAATAGAACAGAACAGCAGAAGATCCAAGAAGAAGGGAAAGCACAGAAATCAATGGAGAATTCTCACTCTGATGTCTCAGAAGGCTATCACCATCCTTCCAGAGGAAGGCAAGACAACAAGCTCATCCACGTCAGCTTATTGGCACAAGGTTGTATAAGTACCGGAAATGTTGCTTACTACAAGCATTTAAACTTTAAAATATGAAATAGACTGGCTATGCAATTCTGATAAATTGCTAGGTATCTGTGGAGTCTAGTCCTAAATTGATTTCACCAGTTTATAACAATCACAGACATTAATCTCAACTGTAAATATATAATTGGCAAACAGTTAATGTATTAATTTAATATTACCGAACTGCCTTTTTTATCGCTCATGGCTATTTTGCCAATTAATCCTATCTACTTAATATTTGTGATTAAGTGCTTCTAATTACAGCACTTTAGATTACCCAGAATGGTAGTGTGGTGAAATAAAAACAAGAAATGCCGGAAATACTCAGCAGGTCTGGCAGCATCTGTGGAGAGAGAAGCAGAGTTAATGTTTCAGGTCAGTGACCTTTCATCAGAACTGGTAAAGGTTAGAAATGTAAAAGGTTTTAAGCAAATAAAGTGGGGGTGGGGCAAGAGATAACAAAAGTGAAGGTGTTGATAGAACAGGGTCACAGGGAATAACTGACCAGAAGGTCATGGAGTAAAGGCAAACAGTATGTTAATGGTGTGCTGAAAGAAAAAGTGTTAGTGCAGAGAGGGTGTTAATTGACAGAAAAATGAACAGCCTTGGCCAAAAGCACAAACATGAAGAAAGTGGTAAAAAAAAATGATGAAACAAATTAAACTAAAATAAATAAATAAATAATTAAGAAAAAAGAAAAAAATAACTAAAAATAAAAAGGGGGACCCGTCATGCTCTGAAATTATTGAACTCAATGTTCAGTCCAGCAGGCTGTGGTGTGCCTAATGGTTAAATGAGATGCTGTTCCTTGAGCTTATGTTGATGTTCACTGGAACACTGCAACAAGCCCAGGTCAGATATGTGAGCATGAAAGCAGGGGTACGATGTGTTGAAATGGCAAGCAACTGGAAGCTCGGGGTCATGCTTTCGGACTGAGCGGAGGTGTTCTGCAAACCAATCTGCGTTTGGTCTCCCCAATGTAGAAGAGACCACACTGTGAGCAGTGAATACAGTATAGTAAATTGAAAGAAGTACAAGTAAATCACTGCTTCACCTGAAAGGAGTGTTTGGGGCTTTGGATAGTGAGGAGAGAGGAGGTAAAAGGGCAGGTATTACACCTCCTGCAATTGCATGGGAAGGTGCCATGGGAAGGGGATGAGGTGTGGGGGGTAATGGAGGAATGGACCAGGGTGTCGCGGAGGGAATGATCCCTTTGGAATGCTGACAAGGGAAGGGAGGGGAAGATGCGTTTGGTAGTGGCATCACGCTGGTTGTGGCAGAGATGGAGGAGGGTGATCCTTTGGATGTGGAGGCTGGTGGGGTGGAAAGTGAGGACAAGGGGAACCCTGTTGTGGTTCTAGGAGGGAGGGGAAGGGGTGAGGGTAGAGATGCAGGAAATGGGCCGGACACGGTTGAGGGCCCTGTCAATCACACTGGGGGAATCCTGGGTTGAGGAAAAAGGAATACATATCAGAAGCGCTGTCGTGGAAGGCTGCATCATCAGAGCAGATGCGTCGGAGATGGAGAAACTGGGAGAATAGAATGGAGTCCTTACAGGAGGTAGGGTGTGAAGAACTGTAGGCGAGTAGTTGTGGGAGTTGGTGGGCTTATAATGAATATTAGTAGACAGCCTATCCCCAGAGATGGAGATAGAGAAGACGAGGAAGGGAAGGGAAGTGTCGGAGATGAACCAGATAAAGGTGAGAGAAGGGTGGAAATTGGAAGCAAAGTTGATAAAGTTTTCCAGTTCAGGACGAGAGCAGGAAATGGCACCGATACAGTCATCAATGTACCGGAAAAAGAGTTGGGGGAGGGGGCCTGAGTAGAACTGGAACCAGGAATGTTCGACATATCCCACAAAAAGACAGGCATAACTAGGACCCATGCGGGTACCCATAGCAACACTTTTTACTTGAAGGAAGTGAGTGGAATGGAGTGGAGACTGTCCTGGCAGACCCATTGTTTCAGCCTGTTCCTGCTCCACTGAACTTATTTCTTCCTATCTTGACTCTATCTTTTCTCCCCTGGTCCAGTCTCTTCCCACCTACATCTGTGACACTTCTGACGCCCTACGACATTTTGACAATTTCCAGTTTCCTGGCCCCAACCGCCTCCTTTTCACTATGGACATCCAATCTCTCTACACCTCCATCCCCCACCAGGTCAGTTTGAGGGCTCTCCGCTTCTTCATTAAACAAAGGCCCAACCAGTCCCCATCCACCACCACTCGCCTCCACCTGGCTGAACTTGTTCTCACATTGAACAACCTCTCCTTCAACTCCACTCACTTCCTTCAAGTTTACAACAAATCTAATATGTTGCTAAGCCACTTATTTAACTGTTACTATAACAAAATGGCTAGGTGACTGTTTTATCTTGCAATATTTCCTTCTGCTTTACTCTGGGTTTTAATTTTTAGACTACTGATTATTCCATGGAAATTCCTGTCTTCTTGGGCTGAGTGTTGCACTTAGTTTCAGTTCAAGCATTACCTGCACCCCTCCCACCACCCCCCGCTACCAGTTTTGGAAAATGTAACATAAATTTTTAATATTTGGAATTTTTATGCTCAATTAGCATCCATCTTAAATGTTTTTGGTGATTTTAATGACTTACCAGAAACTGTGGAGTCTTTGCACCATCCAGCACAGTTGACTACATGCAGTCCCATCATTTTGCACTGCTACGGTCAGAACCCACACAATGAAAGGCGAGGCCATAGGTCTGTTTAATCATTTAACAGTTATAGAACTTTTATCACATTCAGGTTTGTAATGGGGCAAAGTGTATAGTTGTGATGAGAAAAACAATGGCATCAGCAGAAATATTTCTATATTTTCATCAGGAGCTTCAAACCTATGTGCTTCACCTTTGTTAGGTAGGTGTATGTACTTTAAAAAGAACATTTAATGAGTTAAGGCAATTGGGCCTGATTAACTCAGCACTGATGAAAGGTTTTGAAATTGAAAGGACACCATCTTCAAGATATAGTATTGAGTAAATCTTTATCCAAGTACAAAAGATGATATGAATATATGAAAGTCCACTCATTTTAATGGATGGAAAATCATGTGGGCGACAAATCAGATCTCTTCAAGTGAGTTTTGATCTACGTTCATAAGAACATAAGAAATAAGAGCAGGAATAGGTCATTCAACCCCTCAAGCCTGCCCCGCCATTCAGTAAAATCATGGCTGATCTGCCCCAGACTGCAACTCCTCTTTCATGCCAGCTCCTCATAGCCCTCAACTCCCCGATATTTCAAAAATTTATCTACCTCCTCTTTAAATGCTTTCCGTGATCTAGCCTCCACGCCAGATCATCAAATTCCCCCCTATATTTCTATAACCTTCAATTCTCCTTTCTCAACAGGTATTGATTCAGTTTCCTTTTAAAATATCAATTGACCTTGAATCGGTTGCCTTCTCAGTGACACTGTTCCACATGTCTATTATTCTCTGGAAATCTTGCTCGAGGCAAACGTATTTTATACTTAGGTGACTTATATCTTGCCAAAGCACATTATCCGGTAACTGACAGGTGACATTATTATCATGGACATGATGCACAATTCCTCTGGCTCTTTGTCTCCAAACCAAAAGAAAAAGCCTTACCAAATAAATTTTCATGGAGATATGTCCTTATGATTTCTACATTAGAACACTTCAATAATACTTTGTTGGCTGTAAAGCACTTTGGGACATAGTGAGGTTGTGAAAGGTGCAAGTCTTTCTTTCTAATTGCAAGAGGAAAAACTGCTTTTTTCTCAATCTGCCCAGTTAGAAACTGTTACTTCAACTTTGTCCACTGCAAATGAGTTTTGAAAAGGAGTGAAGCAGTAACGGTGTAAGAAAGCTACAACAGATCACAAAGGATTAGATATAGCAGGAAAACAGCAAGAGACCATGACGGATTGAAGATGGGGGTTGAATGACATAGCTGCTTGCAAGTTGTACGCTGAATGCTAAAATTGCCCAGTAAAATTTTGATTAGTCAAAATTTCCACCACCTTTTTTTGGTGGTCATCAGGGTGAAGAATGCTGGCGTTGTGAAATGGAATACTGTCCATTTTGGACTCTCCAGTATCATTAAGAATCTCCAAGTCAGGTGTAGCATGATAGCAACATTTTACAATTTAAGTTTCATACATGTCTACATAACCAACTTGAATATAATTGAATATCATGTGATGTTATTGTAGAAAAGGTTTATGCCAATTTGTAATGTTCTTTATAATTATATCAGCTTCCATAATGAACCAACTACAGTCAAAACCACTTAAATATGCATCTGATGCAACCCTATTCCTTGCAAAATCTGTCCTGGGTTGCCCATGTATAGAGCTGCAGCAAAAGGGAACAAGAACTGGGTACTAAATACAGCTCAATGAGCTTAAAATTGCCCACCTGGATTTCTTCCAACTTCATCCTTCACTGTTTCAATACAATTCATGGAGGACATGGGGTTATCCATTGTGATGTTTGATGTATATTACTTTAAACTTAAATTTCATCTGCCATTGTTATTGCCCACTACCATAATTCCTGGGTAGGAATTATGATCGCCACTGTTCTCATATGAATGCAAGTTCTTTTTAGCATTGGTTTAATGCTTATTGTTTGTATAAGAACATTGCTGATTATAATTCTACCTTTTCATCAATAAAACTCATACTCGTTATCATGTAGAAAGACTAGATAATGTGAAGGAAAACAAGTACTGAATGTATTGCTGAGCTTGCCCAGTTGGAAGTTGTTTGAGAATGGTAATTAAATAAATTGTCAATTATTGGTGCCAAGCAGATGACAAAAATAATGGAATCCTGTTCTCAGACAGCATTTTATGAATGAAGTGGAAGAACTTGATCATGCAGAAGGTAAACAATAATTTTACTGCTTTATCCAGGGAAACTGTGTCTGCTAGCTTTTTTTTACTGTGTTAAATATACTACTGTGGCTCTCAGGATATACTTTTAACTTGCTGCCCAGGCATAAAACTTGTATAGCGGATTGGCCAGATTTTCATTTCCATTGAGTTCAAATTGGGTGTATTATTTATAATGGATGCCAAAATGGGCACAGAGTCAGCAGAGCAATAGCATCCTATTGGATGAGGACCGTGTCAAATTTGGCTCCGGACTTTATGAAAGTGCCACTGGCAAGCTGTGAGCACCACATGGATACCATGCTGGAGCTCACCAATTAAGGATAGTGGGAAATCAACCAGTTGGCATGTTGTGTCTGGCGGGAGTTGGAGGCAGGGAAAAGTGATCTTGGGGATGACCGTGAACGCAGTGGCAGCAGGTCAGAGTCAATGCTCCCTGTAAGCTGCGTGGCTATGTGGCTATGCAGCAACCCAAAAGTACTGCACAGGCTATGCACAAGTTGGCCCTTTAAGTTACTGTATGTGTGTGGTAGCGCATAAAAATTTAAAGAGGCCACACACTTAAATTACATGCTCACTCCAAGAAAACATAGAAGGTAAGTTCGGCCCAGAAGAAGCACTTCTGGCTTTTCCTGGGCTTAGGCAAAGAAAAAAAATTCCAATTAGGCCGCTCAGCGCCTGGTACAACCAAGTGGAGCACGCAAGCGCTGCCCATTTGTATCTGCATTTTAAATCGGGATCATACAACTGGTGTAACAGCAGTTTTACCCTTGTTTCATACAGGCGAGCTGCTCATCCATTAACAGGCTCTTCTTAACATGGCATCAGATGAGTTTTGGGCATCAAAGGGATGGCCAAGGTGCCCTCCCCCCATCCAACCACAGTTCACCCACCCCGCCCCCAATTTTCAATTGTTGGCCACCGATAATCAGGTGCAAAATGGATGGCCATGAGTTGAATTTCTCCCCCCGAGTTATTTCCATTGGTGCTCATGTTTACTGTTGTCATCTGATGTTTGCTGAGCTCAGACATTCACAGTGCCTTCTTCTAACAGCCACCAGTGTCCCCAGTCAGAGCTTCAGGAACCAGAATCTTGTATTCAACACAGGACACTTTTAGCTGTAACATACCTGTGGTACACACAAGTCAGGGTTGTTTTTCCAATATCAGACAAAATATGCAATAATAATAAAAATATTATTCATTGTTATTGAATAAGTCTGACTCTTTCTTGAGCTGTAGCAAATCTATGATAGAAAGATATAATCACACTAAAATATCCAAAGTCTCATTAAATTTATCTGGTTGACCACAGCACAGCAGGTACCTAAAATAAATCAGTTATGTTTGAAGATGTATAAATGCTAATCATGAGTAAGAGAAAATCAGACACTTCCTCAGACATGTATCTGACGAATGTAATATGAGTTTTACCCTTTCTAGAAGAACACAAAAGTCTACCTCTTTTGGAAACTCAAAATTCAGGCCGACATGAAGACCAAACTATAATTTAATTTGATGCACATATCTTCCAAAAAACCTCCAAGGATCAGTAGCTTCTCCTTCACCCACAAACATAGACTAGACTAACAAGGCTTGGTTGCCTTCCCATCTAACCAGTAGGTTGACGCGATTAGCTACCATTATTGATTCTGCAGATCAAGACACAGTTGCCCAGAAATCATGACAGTGGCACAGCAAACATGATGTGACACATTTCCCCCTCAGTCAAACATGGTATTAAAAAGATTAGATTAGACCCAATTTATGCGATTTGGAACTAAAATATGATTTGCTGTATCCCTATAGACTTCGTGACCTGGTCACCCTTTCACCTCTAAGTTGGCGTGGAACTGCAGTATCATTACAAAGAAGCAAATTTAAACAGTTTTGAAGTTACAGTTTTGCTTTCTGACGCATTCCATCATATGGCAAAACTGCAGTTTAAACCAGGAATGATCAAACACGCTTGTAAAGCCAAGCACATCTGTAGCGCATTTTTATTTCAGATTGTTCTTCAATTCAGTTTAAAATGGAAAAATATCATAACAAATTTCCCAGGCAAAATAGAGCCATCACCTGCTTGATTAATGTTCAAAGGAACAAAACAGAAGAAAAATATTAAGAATTAAAAGCAAAAGAGAAACAGATAGGTTCAATCATCCTCTTTCTGAGGTCATTTAATATTTGTTTCTGTTTGTACATTTTCAGAAAGATTGTTTTCTTGAGCTACTCTGCTACTAAACTAGTGTTCCCTTAGAATGTTCAAAATGATGATTTTGACAGTCACCTTCAGTAGTTAGATTACTGGTTTGAGACTTAGGACAGAGGATTACAAGAACAGAAGGAGGCCATTTAACCCCTCGAGCCTGTTCTATCATTTAATGAGATCACGGCTGATCTGTGACCTAACTCCACATACCTGCCTTTGCCCCATATCTCTTCATACCGTTGGTTAACAAAACTCTTATCAATCTCAGATTCAGAGTTTACAATTGATCCAGCATCATTAATTTTCAGATTATCCCTCCGACTCCTAGGGCCCGACTTTCAAAGTGGTAGCGGGAAAGAGGAGACTGGTCTGGTTTTCAGTCTGAAATCTGCCAATTCTGGGAAGCTGATCTAAATTGCAATTTTCAAGTGGGACAGCCTTAATTAGTACAGAGATGGGTTTCCTGTCTTCTTAGAGCCTGTGGGATTGAAAATGGCAGTGGGTTAGATCAAGTCTGGGGCTCATGTTGACTTCCACGGCAGCCATCACTGAAGCTGCTGTGGGTCCTTAGGGAGAGATCTGCCTTCTACAGCACCAGAGGCAGGCAAGATGTCACAGGGGTATTGGAGGGCTGGCACTAGGGGCAGGGAAGATCTTTGCTTCATCGATGCCCACCTGGATCTAATGCTGAAGGCCTTGAGAGAGATCCTCTTCCCAGAGGGTTGCAGGAGGAGGCCACCTTATCGTGCAGTAGCGACATCCCTCTGTTCAGTGTTATCCCCCTCCGCCCCCTCTTCCTCCTCTTCTCTAACCTCCTGCTCTTCCCCCAATGAGCTGTCTCCTTTCAGAGTCTCACTGTCCTCAAGGTCCAGAGCTATCTGGAGAGCCATGATATGGAGACCGCAGCAGACCACCACAATGATCGAGACCTTTGCAGGAGGGTATTGGAGGGTGCCACCCGAATGGTCCAGGAACCAGATTTGCATCTTCACAAACCTGATGGCCTGCTCAATGGTTGGCCTGCTAGGCAGGTGGCAATAGTTCTTTTGTCACCCTACCTCTGTCTGAGGCTCCCATAGAGGGGTCAGTAGCCATCTCTGCAAGGGATTTCCCTTGTCCCCTTGGAGGCAGCCATACACTTTGGGGGATGGAGTGAAGATCTGAGACAGCCTGGATTGGTGGAAATGAAGGAATTATGGCAGCTTCTAGGAAACCAAGCACACACATGGAGGAAGCTCTTGTTGTGGTAGCAGATCATCTGGATGATGAGGGAGTGGAAGCCCTTCGTGTTGATGGATCTCATTGACACGTCACTGGGTGCTTTGATGGGCACATGGGTACAATCGATGGCGCCCTCCACCTGAAGGAATCCATTGATGCCATCAAAACCAAATGTCCTTTGTGCCAGCACAGGCCCATCTGTGTCAAAGTTGCCGTAGTCCATGTCCTCCTGAAAAGGGCATCCATAACCTGCCCGATGGCCTTATGAAATGCCGACTGCAAGATGCTACCTAGGTTCACAGCTGATTCCAGTTGCATAGAAGTTCAGAGCACTTGAGACCTTGACGGCTGCAGGTAAGGGACTGCCATCGGGGCCGTGAGGCCTCAGGTCATTGTGGATTAGAGCACACAGGATTGAGACCATTTGCTTGGATAGGTGCATGCCTCCGAAGGCACTGGCACTCTGTCATGTGCAAGTATCTGACTCTTGGACTCTACACCCAATGCTAAGGTAGTGCCTTCGCCCTTCCAGTCCCCGCTGTGATCCTCTGGCCTCCCCCACCCAGGAGGGTACATATGCTGCAGCACATCCTGGCTGCTCTGTCTAATGTCAGAGTCACCTGTTTCCATCTGACATCTGTCAGCTGGGCCTTTAATGCTCGCCAGCCATTCCCATGCCAACCTTGCTTCCACAGTGATGCCAGTGGGCTCATTCCCCTATCTGGTCTCATATCAATCTCCAGTGTAACATTTAACTGCTACATCTGAAACAATATCCTCAGTGAGACACATCTGAGGCAGCTAAGCTTCATTTGCTGCCTCTGCTTTAAATCAAGCAGCTATTTCCATTGCCCTCATCCCCCTCCACAATGCTCACATCCTCACTACCCTGCAGGGTTTCCTCCATAGTGTTTTCCTGGTTCCCAGCATTTAAAAATAGCTCCCTGGAACTGACAAACTTGTTAATGAGCTCAACAGGCAATTAACTGGACGTTGGTGCCCGACCCGTTCCCTCCCTGCTGGCTGAAGTTTAAAAGTAGGATCGGGTTCTGGAGGAGGCAGGACCCAATGCTGACCTCCAAGAATGCAACTATCAAATCCCCCTCTAAGTGGGAATTTAAAATCCGGCCCTTGGACTCCCTAACTAGTGGATATAGTTTCTCTCTATCTACCCTATCTGTTCTCCTTAGCATCTTGAAAACATTGATCAAATCACCTCTTAACCTTTTAAATCCCAGGGAATTCCACTTTAGTTTAAGTAACCTCTCCTCATAATTTAACCCTTGGAGTCCAGGTATCATTCTGGTAAACCTACACTGCACTCCCTTCCAAGGCCAATATATCTTTATTTACACACATGCCTACCTCTTGCAGAGGACTGTATTGCTGAGGACAAATATCCTTGATATTTGACAATATTGAATCTACACAAACAATTACTCCATAGTTTTGAAGCCAAAGATTAGTTGAGAAACATCCATTCTTGCTGAGTACCCTGTAACCAGATGCATGCTCGTATTACGCTTCAAACCTGATCCAGTTCTAGGCTCTCTTGACCTCAGGATGGCTCAAAGTGCTTTACAGTCAATGAAATACTTTTGAAATGTAGTTGCTGTTTTAACACAAGAAACACAGCAGCCAATTTGAGCACAGCAAGATCCCACAAACAGCAATGAAATAATGACAAGATAATCTGTCTTAGTGAGGTTGGTTAAGGGAGAAGTGTTGGGCAGGGCACTAAGGAGAACTCTCCTGTTCTTCGTAACAGTGGTATGGGATCTTTTACTTCCACTTGAGAGGGCAGATGGGATGTCTCATCTGAAAGGTGGCGCCTCTGACAGTATTGTACTGTCTCAGTACTGCACTGGAGTGTCAACCTGGGTTTTGCGTAAACACTTGGGCAACATTTTAGAGGTGTTTACACTGAGTTGATCTTTGTCTGATTGCATTCATTATCCCTTGTCTTGCCAATCCTGCATTTCCCTGACACAGTGAAGCGCATTAAGGGATAAAATCAGTGGTAATTATTCCAAGGCAGACACATCATATGGCTTGATTGTGATGTGAAGTGAATTGGAAGAGTACAGATTGAATGCCAGCATTTGTAACTGAACAAACTCCAAATTGATGCAAGCCAGAACACAATTGATACCTTTAAATGTATTTGCAATCAACTTTTTGACGCAAGTCATGATTCTTGGTGTTAATTACTGTCATTTTGTGTTATGAGCTTTTTTTTAAAAAAACAAGTTCATTAAAATTATACTCCAAATAGAATCAGTTAGTTTTGTTAATAATAAAGAAAAAATGTTCATAAAGATACCTTCCAATGATTAAAAATTATTTCAGAATTGAATAATTAAGAAATTCCAAGAGAAGGTAAGAGCTGAAGGATTTAATGATAAATACTAAAAGTTTTTCAGAATCTTGCCTCGGGTCCTTATAAGTAGTGTAAAACAGGCAGGAAATACGTTTTATGTGATTTATGCTTTGTTCTCCTGGTCAAAGCACTCCAATTGCTTCCGTAAAAGGGGAATTATAGTCTGCTTAAAGTCAAAACTTTATGGTCAGTATGCGGAAGATGAAAAGCTAGAATGGGAATCTAATTGTGTAAACACTGGTGGCAAGCGCTTGTACATTCAACAGATATTGATGAGTCATTACAAAAATAGGGACAGGAATTATTTAGGCTAGCAAAATAGGGAAAAAAACATCAATGGGGAGCCAATGCTAACTTCTCACTGACAAACATTAGAACTAATAGACAGTCACCTTGCCCAAATGCAACACAGCCCTTTGTCCCTCATCAAGTCCTAGGAATATTGTGAATTTAAATAAAGTAAGGATTTAATAGAATGGAATACTATGGGGAAAGTCAAAAGACACAATCTGTTTCTATTCACTTAACAGAAATATTCACTCACCAGGTATTCAGTTAATACATTTTTTTGAAAAACTCATTTGTTTCATCTCTGATCCATTAGTATGTTAATTACCTTTCTAAAGATTTAAAAATGAATTCCTGCTGTTTAGGGGTCACTGTGTTATAGTAAAGTAAAGAGGAATTAACTGTCTTCTTATAGTGCCCATCCTTCTGCACTTCTGCTAAAATTATTGAACTTTGACTTGTAGGTGACAGTAACAGACAATAATTCCTGAAGACAGATTTGAAGAATGGCACAGTAACACGTTTACAAAAGGATCTTGGAATCTTTACCATTTTATGTGCAGGTTCTAGAAAGTTTTACCTTGGTTTTTCTTTTCATGGCGCATCCTATGTTTTCAATTAGCACCTTACGTTAATTGGATCCGTTCCCTCAGGTTACTTGTGGTGTCTCACTTTCTCCCATCGTTGGTGATATATTTGAAACATGACATTTATGGCTTGAGTCCAGGGCTGTTAGGAAAAGTCATTTACTCTGGGTCACTGCAAAGGCTAGCCACAGTAGCTGAATGCACACACTTGTTTGATGTGGCTAGTATCAGTATCACCATTTTCTACTTCATTCTAATCATTATGCGGTCACTGGCATTGGGGCCAGGGCAACAGAATTTTTCAACCTTTTGTATATTCAACCAAAATGCGTGAACCTCACTTCCCTTCTCATTCTGCTACTTTCTTTCTCCTTATCAGGTTTGAACAACACAAGGCCAGGATGTTATCTTAACTACAAAAGCAGGAATTTAAAAGTATCATAACTACAATTGTTTCTACATAATCACCTTACTGTTATTGGCTAGATTCTTCTCACATAGACAAAAATAAATACCATGGTTGTTACACATATTTATCAATGGTTGATATATGTAATTATAAAAATATGTTGCACCATTGTTCCCTCGCAAGTGGAAATGACCTATGAACAACATGTGTGTGATTAGATTTTGGTCACACCACATCACCTACAGTGATTTACATTCTATTTATTCAGCATTTAGGATAGATCTTAATGTAATCTACAGTTCTGTGTACAGCAAGGAGATTAGAGGTTGGATTTTCCTCTGTAACAAAGAACAAAGAACAGCACAGGAACAGGCCATTCGGCCCTCCAAGACTGCGCCAATCTTGATGCCTGCCTAAACTAACACCTTCTGCACTTCCGGGGGCCAGATCCCTCTATTCCCTTCCTATTCATATATTTGTCAAGATGTCTCTTAAACGTCGCTATCGTATCTGCTTCCACCACCTCCCCTGGCAGCAAGTTCCAGGCGCTCACCAACCTCTGTGTAAAGAACTTGCCTCGCACATCCCCTCGAAACCTTTCCCCTCGCACCTTAAACCTATGTCCCCCAGTAACTGACTCTTCCACCCTGGGAAAAAGCTTCTGACTATCCACTCTGTCCATGCCGCTCATAACTTTGTAAACCTCTATCATGTCACCCCTCCACCTCCGTCGTTCCAGTGAAAACAATCCGAGTTTTTCCAACCTCTCCTCATAGCTAATGCGCTCCAGACCAGGCAACATCCTGGTAAACCTCCTCTGAACCCTCTCCAAAGCATCCACGTCCTTCTGGTAGTGTGGCGACCAGAATTGCACACAATAATCCAAGTGTGGCCTAACTAAGGTTCTGTACAGCTGCAATATGACTTGCCAATTTTTATACTCTATGCCCCGACCGATGAAGGCAAGCATGCCATATGCCTTCTTGACTACCTGATCCACCTGCGTTGCCACTTTCAGTGACCTGTGGACCTGTACCACCAGATCTCTCTGCCTGTCAATACTCCTAAGGGTCCTGCCATTTACTGTATACCTCCCACCTGCATTAGACCTTCCAAAATGCATTACCTCACATTTGTCCGGATTAAACTCCATCTGCCATTTCTCCGCCCAAGTCTCCAACCGATCTATATCCTGTTGTATCCTCTGACAATTCTCATCATTATCCGCAACTCCACCAACCTTTGTGTGGACCGCAAACTTACTAATCAGATCAGCTACATTTTCCTCCAAATCATTTATATATACTAAAAACAGCAAAGGCCCCAGCACTGATCCCTGCGGAACACCACTAGTCACATCCTTCCATTCAGAAAAACACCCATCCACTGATACCCTCTGTCTTCTATGACCGAGCCAGTTCTGTATCCATCTTGCCAGCTCACCTCTGATCCAGTGTGACTTCACCTTTTGTACCAGTCTGCCATGCGGGACCTTGTCAAAGGCTTTACTAAAGTCCATATAGATAACATCCACTGCCCTTCCTTCATCAATCATCTTTGTCACTTCCTCAAAAAACTCAATCAAATTAGTAAGACACGACCTCCCCTTCACAAAACCATGCTGTCTCTCACTAATAAGTTCATTTGTTTCCAAATGGGAGTAAATCCTGTCCCGAAAAATCCTCTCTAATAGTTTCCCTACCACTGACGTAAGGCTCACCGGCATATAATTTCCTGGATTATCCTTGCCACCCTTCTTGAACAAAGGCACAACATTGGCTATTCTCTAGTCCTCTGGGACCTCACCTGTAGCCAATGAGGATGCAAAGATTTCTGTCAAGGCCCCAGCAATTTCTTCCCTTGCCTCCCTCAGTATTCTAGGGTAGATCCCATCAGGCCCTGTGGACTTATCTACCTTAATGCTTTGCAAGACACCCAACACCTCCTCCTTTTTGATAATGAGATGACTGAGACTATCTGCACTCCCTTCCCTAGGCTCATCATCCACCAAGTCCTTCTCTTTGGTGAATACTGATGCAAAGTACTCATTTAGCACCTTGCCCATTTCCTCTGGCTCCACACATAGATTCCCATCTCTGTCCTTGAGTGGGCCAACACTTTCCCTGGTTACCCTCTTGCTCTTTATATATGTATAAAAAGCCTTGGGATTTTCCTTAATCCTGTTTGCCAATGAATTTTCATGACCCCTTTTAGCCCTCCTAACTCCTTGCTTAAGTTCCTTCCTACTGTCTTTATATTCCTCAAGTGCTTCATCTGTTCCTAGCCTTCCAGCCCTTACAAATGCTTCCTTTTTCTTTTTGACTAGGCTCACAATATCCCGTGTTATCCAAGCTTCCCGAAACTTGCCAAACTTGTCTTTTTTCCTCACAGGAACATGCTGGTCCTGGAATCTAATCAGCTGATGTTTGAAAGACTCCCACATGTCAGATGCTGATTTACCCTCAAACAGCCGCCCCCAATCTAAATTCTTCAGTTCCTGCCTAATATTGTTATAATTAGCCTTCCCCCAATTTAGCACCTTCACCCGAGGACTACTCTTATCCTTATCCACAAGTACCTTAAAACCTATGGAATTATGGTCACTGCTCCCAAAATGCTCCCCCACTGAAACTTCGACCACCTGGCCGAGCTCATTCCCCAATACCAGGTCCAGAATGGTCCCATCCCTAGTTGGACTATCGACATACTGTTTCAAGAAGCCCTCCTGGATGCTCCTCACAAATTCTGCCCCATCCAAGCCCCTAGCACTAAGTGAGTCCCAGTCAATATTGGGGAAGTTAAAATCACCCACCACTACAACCCTGTTACCTTTACATCTTTCCAAAATCTGTCCACATATCTGCTCCTCTACCTCCCGCTGGCTGTTGGGAGGCCTGTAGTAAACCCCCAACATCGTGACTGCACCCTTCCTATTCCTGAGCTCCACCCATATTGCCTCGCTGCATGACTCCTCTGAGGTGTCCTCCCGCAGTACAGCTGTGATATTCTCCTTAACCAGTAATGCAACTCCCCCACCCCTTTTACATCCCCCTCTATCCCGCCTGAAGCTTCTAAAGCCTGGAACATTTAGCTGCCAATCCTGCCCTTCCCTCAACCAAGTCTCTGTAATAGCAACAACATCATATTTCCAAGTACTAATCCAAGCTCTAAGTTCATCTGCCTTGCCTGTTATACTTCTCACATTGAAACAAATGCACTTCAGACCACCAGTCCCGCCGTGCTCAGCAACATCTCCCTGCCTGCTCTTCCTCTTAGTCCTACTGGCCTTATTTACTATGTCCTCCTCAATTATTTCACTAGCTGTCCTACTGCTCTGGTTCCCACCCCCCTGCCACACTTGTTTAAACCCTCCCGAGTGACACTAGCAAACCTTGCAGCCAGGATATTAGTGCCCTTCCAGTTTAGATGCAACCCGTCCTTCTTGTACAGGTCCCATCTGTCCCTGAAGAGAGCCCAATGGTCCAGATATCTGAAACCCTCCCTTCTACATCAGCTGCTCAGCCACGTGTTTAGCTGCACTATCTTCCTATTTCTAGCCTCACTGGCACGTGGCACAGGGAGTAATCTAGAGATTACTCTAGATAGCGGTCACCCATCTATCTGCCTGCACCTTGGGTGTAACCACTTCTCTAAAACTCCTGTCTATGATGCTTTCCGCCACCTGCATGCTCCTAAGTGCATCCAGTTGCCGCTCCAACCGATCCATGCGGTCTGTGAGGAGCTGCAACTCGGTACACTTCCTGCAGATGTAGTCGCCCGGAACGCTGGAAACGTCACGGACCTCCCACATCTCACAGGTGAAGCACTTCACCCCTCTAACTGTCATTTCTAGCACCAATTAGTTAATTAATATAAAATAAATAAACACTTATTAAATCCTTACTAAATTATGATACAATTAACTATATGGTCCCGAGTGCTAGATTTCGACAATAAATACTAAATGCTAACTAAATACAGTAATCTGCCTGAAATTGAATGGTATCACAACTGAAACAGTAGGAAAATGGAGCAGGAAAAGCTACACAGCCTGCCTTACATACTACTACTTCCCAGGACCTTCCATCGAATGGAGGATGGTAGTATGTCTCGGGTGGCAGTGGTAATAGCGCCAAAAAAATTCTTGATGAAGGTAGAGGGCCTAGAAGAGTCCACCTCCTCCTCCATTTCAACACAATGGACTTGCCTTTTACGCCTAACCCCCATCCAATTGAATTTAATCTTCACCTCCTCAGGGCTCTTCTGCCCTTTTAAATTGCTGGCTGCCTCTTCCAGTGCTGTCCTGTTGCAACACCATGGAAATCTCCTGCCTTTCAGAGGTGGGCTCACTCTTGGTAGAACCCCCAACCCAGGAAAATGGGTCAGGTTTGAGGCAGGGTCAGAGAGGCGGGCAGAATTCTTGTTCCATTGTTACACACAATAATGAGGAAAATCTAAACTTATCTTGTTCAGAAAAAACAAATGCTACTTTCTTCCACTCTCTCCTGAAGGTGCTGACTCATGTTCATAAAGTCATAGGGCATGATTTTTTTTTTATTTCCAAAATATACCTTATTCATAAAATCTGTAAAAAATACATTACCAAACAGCACCAAGTCAAAAAATACAAACACTGCAAAGGAAGTCACTTTCCTTCAATACAATCATGAGTTGTCTCACAACCCATCCATTTCATTTGTCATGCCATATACATTTTTACATTTTACAGCACACGAAATTTTCCCGATACAGTTCGAGGGGTTTTCCATGGATCCAGCCCCTCAGTTCAGCTTGGTGGGGGGACCTTACACTGTGGTCTTTCCCCATTGAGCCTTTGCTGCGACTGCCCCAAGCTTTAGTGTGTCCCTCAGCACGTAGTCCTGGACCTTGGAATGTGCCAGTCTGCAACCTTCGGTCGTGGACAACTCTTTGCGCTGGAAGACCAGCAAGTTTTGGGCAGACCAAAGGGCGTCTTTCACCGAATTGAAAGTCCTCCAGCAGCAGTTGATGTTTATCTCGGTGTGCGTCCCTGGGAACAGCCCGCAGAGAACAGACTCCTGTGTTACAGAGCTGCTTGGGATGAACATCGACAAAAACCACTGCACCGCTTTCCACACCTGCTTTGCAAAGACACATTCCAGAAGGAGGTGGGCAACTGTCTCTTCCCCACCACAGCCACCGCGAGGGCATTGTGCGGAGGGGGTGAGACTTCAGGCGTGCAGGAAGGATCTGATGGTGAGGGCTCTTCTCACTACCAGCCAAGCTACATCTTGGTGCTTGTTTGAAAGTTCTGGTGATGAGGCATTCCACCAAATGACTTTGGCGGTCTGCTCAGAGAACCATCCGACAGGATCCACCGTCTCCTTTTCCCGTAGGGCCTTGAGGACATTCCGTGCAGCCCACTGCCTGATGGATTGGTGGTCAAAGGTGTTTTCCCGCAGAAACTGCTCTACGAAGGATAGGTGGTACGGCACGGTCCAACTGGATGGAGCGTTCCGCGGCAATGTAACCAGGCCCATCCTTCGCAACACCGGGGACAGATAGAACCTCAGCACGTAGTGACACTTGGAGTTTGCGTACTGGCGGTCTACACACAGCTTGATGCAGCTGCATACAAAGGTGGTCATCAGGATGAGGGCCACGTTGGGTACATTTTTCCCGCCCTTATCCAGAGGTTTGAACATCGTGTCCCTCCGGACCCGGTCCATTTTGGATCCCCAGATGAAGCGGAAAATGGCTCAGGTGACCGCCACAGCGCAGGAGTGGGGTATGGGCCAGACCTGCGCCACGTACAGCAACAATGTGAGCGTCCCGCACCTGATGACCAGGTTCTTACCCACAATGGAGAGAGATCGCTACCCCCACATGCTCAGCTTGTGTTGTACCTTGGCTACTCGCTCCTCCCAGGTTTTGGTGCACGCCCTGGCCCTTCCGAACCATATCCCCAGCACCTTCAGGTAATCTGACCTGACGGTGAAGGGGCAAAGGATCGGTCAGCCCAGTTCCCAAAGAACATGGCCTCGCTCTTGCTGTGGTTAACTTTGGCTCCTGAGGCCAATTCGAACTGGTCGCAGATGCTCATCAGTCTGCGCAGATGCTCATCAGACAGCGGATCCAAGCAGAAGACGGCGACATTATCCATGTACAGGGAGGTTTTAACCTGAGTGCCTCCGCTGCCTGGGATTGTCACCCCTCTTATGCTCACATTCTTCCTAATAGACTCAGCAATGGGTACAATACAGCAAACAAGCAAGACGGGGAGAGAGGACAGCCCTGTCTGACTCCAGATTGGATCGGGAAACCTTTCTATTCCGACCCATTGATTGAGACTGCGCTACTGATGTTTGTGTAGAGCAGTTTGATCCAATTGCAGATTCCCTCCCCAAACCCCATTTTGGAAATCACATCCATCATGTAGATGTGCGATATCCTGTCAAAAGCCTTCTCCTAGTGCAGGCTGATGAGGCAGGTGTTCACACTCCTGTCCTGTACATAGGCGATCGTATCCCTGAGTAGCGCGAGACTATCAGAGATCTTCCTGCCGGGTACAGTACAGGTATGATCAGGGTGTATCACCAACTCCAGAGCAGACTTTACTCGACTGGCTATGACTTTGGACAGAATCTTGTAGTCAACATTAAGCAGTGAGATGGGCCGCCAATTTCTGATTTCTGCCCTCTTCCCCCTTCTGCTTGTAGATGAGGGTGATGATGCCTTTCCTCATGGATTCTGACATGCTGCCGGCCAGGAGCATACTCTCGTATACTTCCAGCAGGTCCATGCCGACCCAGTCCCACAAGGCCGATTACAACTCAACCGGTAAGCCGTCGCTTCCGGGAGTTTTACTCGTCTGAAGGACTCGACGGCCTTTGTCAGCTCGTCCAGAGTCAGCGGCTTGTCCAGTCTCTCCCTCGTGCTGTCACCTAAGACCTCTGTGATAGATGACAGGAAGGACTGGGAGGCTCTGCTGTCTGTGGGTTTCGCATCATACAGCCCAGCATAAAAGGATTTGCTGATCCTTAGTATGTCGGACTGCGAAGACGTCACCGAGCCATCCTCTTCCTTCAGGCTGCTGATAACAGACCTCTCTCTGTGTACCTTTTGGAAGAAGTAACGCGAGCACGTCTCATCCTGCTCAATGGAGCGGTCTCTGGACCGGAAGGTGATCTTGGATGCCTCCGTGGCAAAGAGCAAGGCCTGCTGGCTCTTCACCTCTTGGAAGTCCTCCTTGACCTCGACACCCATCGACTGCAGCTGGAGCAGATTTTGCATACTTTTCTGGAGTCGGGACATTTCCCTTTGTCTCTCTCTCGCCCTCTGAACACCTTTGCGGATAAAGAACCTCGTGATGTTCTCCTTGATCGCTTCCCACCAGTGAACTGGAGACTCAAAGAGGGGTTTCACAGCCCTCCAACCTTTGTCATCCCTTTTGAGTTCCTCAACGTTCTCTGGGGTTAGCAGTGTAGCATTGAGCTTCCATGTCCCCCTGCCAACCCGCTGGTCGTCCTGTAAGTGACAGTCGGCCAGTAAGAGGCAGTGGTCGGAGAAGAACACTGGCTTGACATCAGTGGTTCCGACCGTGACAGCACGAGACACAAACAGGAAGTCAATCCTGGAACGGGCAGACCCGTCCGATCTTGACCATGTGTATCTACGCTGTGCTCCGTCTGCAGGTTTGCTGAAGACGTCGTGCAGTTTGGCATCTTTAACTGTTTCTATTAGGAATCTGGACGTAGCATCCAGTTTGCTGTCGTCTCTGCCGGATCGTCCAGCAGCATCGATGATGCAGTTGAAGTCACCGCCTAGGATGACCGGCCTGGACATCGCCAGCAGCAGTGGGAGCTGCTGGAAGACGGTCAGCCGCTCGCTGCATTGTACCGTGGCGTACACGTTGATCAACCGGAGCGGAGCGTTGTTGTACATTACATCTGCTACGAGGAGGTGACCGCCCACCACCTCCTTAACTTCGGAGAAGGTGAAGTTACCTCCCCGCGGCAGAATACCCAGGCCGGAGGAACAGCAATCATTGCCCTCTGACCAGATCGATGGCCCGTGGGACCACTATCGCGATCACTGCCTGTAGGTGCTGAGGTGTGGTATTCCACACTCCTGCAGAAACAGTAGGTCGGCTTTGACCTTGGCGAGGTAATCCAAGGTTGAAACACATGGCGTAGTGGATTTAATGCCACGCACATTAATTGAAGCAATCCTTATACCCATTTTTTTAAAGTTAGTTGTTGCTTCCCATACCATTTGTCCTTGCTAGTCCCAGTCCTTCGGGATGTTCCTGCATACCCATAGTGTGTGCAAGCTGTTTCACGTTTGTTGGGCTCAGAAACCCCTCCTGGTTTTTCATGCAGGGTTTGTTCCGCTGGGGTGACATCCAGGGGGTGGGGTCTTGTAGGCAGCAAGGATTGGGTTGTCCTCTGCTGTTCCCCTCTGTTCCTCCTCGAAAACATCACTGCTCCCAGCTTCCCGGAGCTGAGGTGCGCCAGACGTGTCTTTGCTCTCGGTGTCCCGGAGCTGGGATGCGCTGGCCATGTCGTTAGGTGTGGCGCTTTGGGGTTGGGGCTCGCCGGGCCTATCACTAGTTCTGCTGCCTCTTTTGAAGGGGCCATCGTTCCAGCACTTCCTCGTCCAGTGAAGAGGAGCTGTTGTAGTCTGTCTCAGATGGTAACCTCCTCTTGCCACTGGTTTGGGTGGTGGCCTGTTCCGCTTTTGGAGATCTTTTCTTTGTGGTTCTTCTTTGTACCACCTGCCACTGATCTGTTTGTCCATCTGCTGCCTCCTCCTCCATTGATTCTGTGTGTGGAGGAGGGGTTTCCGGGCGCAGGTAGGTGCTGGGTCGCTGGTTTCAGCTGCCTCCCCTTTCTTCTCCTTCTCAAGTATACTTTCCTTGCTGCGGAGAAGGTTGCTTGTCTCCTTTCCATCACTGGACGCCTTTGTTGTACCTTCTCCCAGTCTTTCCTTGGCCTTGCCGCCTGAGCATAACTGAGGCAGCGTTTGGGGCAGGTTTTGTAGAGGTGGCCTGCCACACTGCACACGTTGCAACACTTAGTCTGCTTACAGTCCTTGGTCTGATGGCCTTCTTCCTTGCAGTTCTTGCAGACAACCGTGCTGCAGTTAGCTGCCACGTGACTAGATTTGCCACAGATGCGACAAATTCTGGGCTGCCCAGCGTAGACCAAGAAGCCTCGACTTCCCCCGATAGCGAAGCTGGAGGGAGGGTGGATATTGGCTCCATTGGCATCGACCTTCAAGGTCACCTTGACCTGCCGCTTGCTGGTCCAAATCCCAAAGGGGTCCTTGACATCTGTGCTGCTGCTGGCCATCTCGACGTACCTGGCGGGAAAGGTGAGTACATCCACAACAGGAACATGGGGGTTGTAGAGGTGAATTGTCACCACCCGGTCCCGTTGTGACGGAAGCGTGACGAGCGGCTCCACTGTGAGGATTGACAGTGGCGCCCGGTCCCCGTTCTCCTTGAACGCCTTCAGGAACTTGATGCATCCCGCCACGTTCCGGAACATCACGTCGAAATATCCACTGCTGGGGAAATCCTGCAGGCAGAAGATGTCCGTAGCTTGAAATCCACAGTAATCGAAGAGGATTTCTTTGATGAAGAAGGCGCAATCGATCGGCGCATCTCCTTCCTTGTCCTTCACCACCACCCGAACGGTGTTCCGCACTCCCTGGCCTGAAGCTCGAAAATTGGTTATAGCCATTTTACTCAAAGCCTACCCAGGATCAAAAGCCACTGATCATGGTTTCTCCTCTGCCAAGTAAGCACTGATAAGAACAGATATTACACTTGATCTTAGCCAAAAGTCCGAGAAGCATAGGGCATGATTGTCGGGCGCCATCAAGGTTTGAAACAGAGGCAGATGGGGCCCGAAAATACTGCTTCCCAACCCTGTTCCTAGAATCAGCCATTTTGGTGAAGGCGCTTTCGGGGCCAGCAGGGCTGACCGCCCCCACAAGGCGGCAGCCCTGTTAAAGGAAAGAAGGAGGCATATCAGTGTCAGGCTGGGGTGCCAGCACTTCAGTCAAGCATACAGGCTCTTCCTGCCTGCTGGGTGGGAGAGTAGCCAAAGGCCATCCTGGGGAGGGGTTCCCACCACATAGTGGTGGTCTGGCTGCTTTCTCTATTTATTAATTAAATTTTCAAAGAAGTGGCTGAGCGGGCACTTTCATGTTGAAGTGCCCTCTCGGTTATTTACTTTTCACTACAGCTGGGTGTTTGTCTGAAGCTGCAAGGTCTCTAATTGGCCCACCTGCTTCAAGGGCCCATCTTCCACTCTTAATTGTACAGGGAACTTGTCTCCAGGCCAATTAAGGGGTGCCCAGAGTCAAAATTCCAACAAGTGATTGTTTCCCCCTGGGGCGGGTGGTGTGGTGTGTTCGGGAACTGGAAGCAGTCCCGGCTCCTGTTTACCATTCCCAAAGTGAAAATTCAGACCATAGAGTCATTACGGCACAGAAGGAGGCCATTTGGCCCATTGACCCCATGACAGCTCTCTGTCAAGCAGTCCAATTAGTCCCAGTCCCCTGCTCCATCCCCTTAGCCCTCAAATGCCCATCCAATTTCCTTTGGAAATGATTAATGGTCTCTGCTTCCACCACCCTCGGAGGCAGCGAGCTCCAGGTCATTACCACTCACTGCAAAAAAAGTTCTTCTTCACATCTCCCCTGCATCTCTTGCCCAAAACATTAAATCTGTGACCCCTAATCCATGTACCATCAACTAATGGGAACAGCTTTTCTTTGTCATAGAATCATAGAATTACAAAGCACATAAACAGGCCCTTCGGCCCATCGTGTCTGTGCCGGCCATCAAGCACCTAACTATTCTAGTCCCATTTTTCTGCACTTGGCCCGTAGCCTTGTATGCTATCGCGTTTCAAGTGCTCACCTAAATACTTCTTAAATGTTGTGAGGTTTCCTGCCTCTACCACCACTTAAGGCTGTGTATTCCAGATTCCAACCACCCTCTGGGTGAAATAATGTTTCCTCAAATCCCCTCTAAACCTCCCGCCCCTTACCTAAATCTATGCCCCCTGGTTATTGACCTCTCCGCTAAGGGAAAAAGTTTCTTCCTATCTAATCTATCAATGCCCCTCATAATTTTGTATACCTCAATCAGGTCCCTCCACAGCCTTCTCTGCTCTAAGGAAAACAACCTTAGCCTATCCAATCTCTTTTCATCGCTGAAATTCTCCAGCCCAGGCAACATCCTGGTGATTCTCCTCTGCACCCTCTCCAGTGCAATCACATCCTTCCTATAGTGTGGTGCCCAGGACTGTACACAGTACTCCAGCTGTGGCCTAACTAGCATTTTATACAGCTCCATCATAAACTCCCTGCTCTTATATTCTATGCCTTGGCTAATAAAGGCAAGTATCCCATATGCCTTCCTAACCACCTTATCTACCTGTGCTGCTGCCTTCATTGATCTATGGACAAGTACACCAAGGTCCCTCTGACCTTCTGTATTTCCTCGGGTCCTACTATCCATTGTATATTCCCTTGCCTTGTTAGTTCTCGCAAAATGCATCACCTCACACTTCTCAGGATTTAATTCCATTTGCCACAGCTCTGCCCATCTTACCAGCCCATCTATATCATCCTGAAATCTAAGGCTTTCCTCCTCACTATTTACGACACCACCAATTTTCGTGTCATCTGCAAACTTACTTATCATACCTTCTATATTCATATCTAAATCATTAACGTACACTACAAACAGCAAGGGTCCCAGCACCGATCCCTGTGGTACACCACTGGTCACAGGCTTCCACTCCCAAAAACAACCCTCGACCATTACCCTCTGTTTCCTGCCACCAAGCCAATTTTGGATCCAATTTGCCAAATTGCCCTGGATCCCATGGGCTCTTAACTTCTTAACCAATCTACCATGCGGGACCTTATCAAAAGCCTGAGTGAAGTCCATGTAGACTACATCAACTGCTTTACCCTTATCTACACATCCAGTCACCTCCTCGAAAAAGTCAATCAAGTTAGTTAAACACGATCTCCCCCTGACAAAGCCCTGCTGACTATCCCTGATTATTTTCTGCCTCTCCAAGCGGAGATTAATCCTGTCCCTCAGAATTTTTTCCAAACCTGTCATAATCTTGCACACCTTTATCAAATCTTGACTCAATCTCCTTTGCTTCAAGGGGAACAACCTAGCTTCTCCAAACAAACCTTGTAGCTAAAATCCCTCATCCCTAGAACCATTCTGGTAAATCTCCTCTGCACCCTATCAAGGACCGTCACATCCTTCCTGAAGTGTGGTGACCAGAACTGGACGCAATACTCTAGCTGTCACCTAACCAGAGCTTTATAAAGGTTCAGCATAGCTTCCCTGTTTTTGTACTCAATACCTCTATTTATAACGTCCAAGATCACATATGCTTTGCTAACTACTCTCTCAATATGTCCTGCCACCTTCAAGGATCTGTGCACATGAACCCCAAGAACCTCTGTTCCTGCACACTCTTTAGAACTGTGCCATTGAGTCTATATTGACTCTCCCTATCCCTTCTGCCAGAATGCATCACCTCTCACTCATCTGCATTAACTTCCATCTGCCACTTGTCTGCCCATTCTGCTCACCTATCTATGTCCAGACGTAGTCGATTAATGTAATCCTCATGGTTTACCACACATCCAAGTTTGGTATCATTGACAAATTTTGAAATTTTACTCCGTATTCCAATATACAAGTCATTTATATACATCTAAAAAAAGCAGTGGTCCTGGAACTATCCCTTGGGGAACAGCACTGTCTCCCATCCTCCAGTCTGAAAAACAACCATTTCCCATGACTCGCTGTTTTCTGTCCTTCAGCCAATTTTTTATCCAAGCTGACACTGACCCTGCTATTCCATAAGCCTCAATTTTGTTAACCAGCCTTTAATGTGGTACTTGTCAAACACTTTCTTAAAATCTGTATAGACAACATCTATTGCTTTTCCTTCATCAACCTTCTCTGTGACTTCATCAAAAAATTCAATTTGATCAGTCAAGCACAATCTCCTTGCTGGTTCTCCTTAATTAACTCAAACCTCTTCAGTGCAATTTTGGTCTCCACATTTAAGAAAGGATATACTTGCATTGGAGGCAGTGCAGCGAAGGTTCACTAGATTGGACCCTGGGATGAGGGGGTTGTCCTCTGATGAAAGACTAAGTAAATTGGGCCTATATTCTCTGGAATTTAGAAGAATGAGAGGCGATCTCATTGAAACATATAAGATTCTAAATGGGCTGGATCGGGACGACACTGAGAGATTATTTATGCTGATCGGGGAATCTAAAACACGGGGGAACTTCTACCTCAGGATAAAGGTCCAATCATTTAGGTCTGAGATGAGAAGAAATTACTTCACTCAAAGGGTTGTGAATCTTTGGAATTTTCTATCCCAGAGGGTTGTGGATGCTCTTTCGTTGAATACATTTAAGGCTGGGATAGACAGATTTTTTGGGTCTCTCAGGGAACCAAGGGATATGGCGAGTGGGTGGGAAAGTGGAGTTGAATCCTAAGATCACACATGGTCGTTTTGAATGGCGGAGCAGGCTCGATGGCCATATGGTCTACTCTTTCTCCTCTTTCTTGTGTTCAGTGCCTGTTGATTTGTGCCCTGATTATTGTTTCTAAGAACTTACCCAGCACTGATGTTAAACTGTCCAGCCTGTAGTTACTAGGAATGCCCTTACAGTCTTTCTTGAATAAGGGTGTCCCATTTGTCACTCTCCAATCTTTTGGCCCCTTCCCCATATCTAGGGAAGTTTGGAAGATTATAACAAGCCCTTCCGCTCTTTCCATTCCCACATCCTTTAGCAACCTGGGATGTAAGCCATCCAGACCAGATGACTTATCAACTCTAAGCATAACCAGCCTTTCCACTACATCTACCTATTAATGTACACCCCATCCATTACCTCTATCATCTCCACTTCTACCAATATTTTGGTAGCATACCCTTCCTTATTAAACACTGATACAATGTATTCACTAAGTATTCAAGCTTTGCCCCACACTTCTAAACATCTTTCACCCTCTTTTCCCTAATAGACCCCACCGCCTCTTACCACCCGCTTACTATTTACATGCCGGTAGAATATTTTGGGTTCTGTTTTATGTTAACTGCCATTCTATTCTCATATTCTCTCTTTGCAAGTCTTACTTTCCTCTTCACTTCCCCCATCAACTTATATTTGGCTCGGTTCTTGCTTGAAGAATTATTCTGACATGCTTCATACACCCTCTTTTTTTTGTTTCATCATATTCTCTATGTCTCTGGTCATTCAAGCAGTTCTGGCTTTGGTTTCCCTATCTTTTGCCCTTGTTGGAATGCACCTAGCCTATACCTGAAACATCTCCTCCTTAAAGATCACCCATTGTTCCATTGCAGCTTTTCCTATCAATCTTTGGTTCCATTTTATGCTGGCTAGATTCCCTCTTATCCCATTGAAGTTAGCCCACTTCCAATTTAGGAAGTTCTACTTTAGATTGTTCCTTGCTCTTCTCCATTACTAATCTAAATCTTATGATACAATGATCACTCTTACCCAAGTGTTCCCCCACCTCATTCTCCAGCAGTGGATCCAGCATTGCTTCCTTCTTAGTTGGACCAAGAACATATTGATCAAAGACATTCTCCTGAACACATTCAGAAACTGCTCCCTCTCCTACCCTTTACTCAAACACTATTTGTGTAATTAAAGTCCCCCACTGTTTAGTTTGTGCATATCTCTGTGATTTCCCTGCAGAATTGCTCCACTATCTCTCTCGCATTATTTGGAGGTCTATAGAATATTCCCAGGAGCATGCTCCTGTTTTTTCTCAACTCTAACCAAATTGAATCTATCTGTGTCCCCTCAAGGATATCCCCTCTTTCCAACACTACAATGTTTTCTCTAATCAGTACTGGCACCTCACCTCCCTTTTTTCCTTCTCCATCTTTTCTGAACACTTTGTATCCTTGAATATTATGTGCCCAGTCCTCATCATTTTTAAGCAATGTTTCTGTTATTATTATTAAATCATATTCCCACATGGCTATTTACACTTGTAGCTCACCACCCATATTCATCAGACTTTGTGCATTTACATGCATGCAATCTAAACCTATCTTTTTTTCCCCATAGTCTTTTTTAGTCTGCTCCTATCTAGTATAGTACTACTTCCTCCTCAAGTACTATCCAACATTCTGACTCCTTTATGCACCTTATTCCTCTTTTCTACTTCTATACACTAGTGCCTATCCCCTTGCAAACTTAGTTTAAACCTTCTCCAACCACACTAGTGAATCTTCCTGTAAGGACATCGGTCCTCCTCCTGTTGAGGTGCAATCTGCCCCTTTAGAATGTCTCCCACCCCAGAACTGGTTCCAATGCCCCAAGAATCTGACTCCCTCTCTCCTGCACCAGGCCTCAAGCCACGCATCGATCCTTCCTACTTTCCTATTTCTACTCTCAATAGGGCATGGCACTGGGAGTAATCCAGAGATTACACCCTTCAAGGTCCTACTTTTTAACTTCCTCCCTAGCTCCTGAAAGTCTGACCATAGGACCTCAATACCTACCCACTCTATGTCATTGGTACCGATGTGTACCACAACTCCTAGCTCACTCCCTTCTTGCTGCAGAATATTATTCACCCTCTCCTCTCCATGGTACCAGGGAGGCAACACATCATGTATGACTCAAGATGATGGTTACAGAAACACTTGTCTCTCCTCCTAACTATGGAATCTCCTATAACAACTGCAGTTCTGCCGTTTGCTGCTTTTTCCTGTGCAGTCCCTTACCGATTGGTGTCATGGTCTGGACTGCACTCCTTCAAGGTGTCGTCACTCTCAGTAGGGGGCAAGAACAGAATCTATCCGGACCAGGCGACTTATCCACTCTAAGCATAACAAAGTTTTTTTTTATTCATTCATGGGATGTGGGCATCACTGGCTATGCCAGCATTTATTGCCCATCCCTAATTGCCCTTGAGAAGGTGGTGGTGAGTGGCACACACCCCTTAGATGCCTGAACTTCCTGCCTCTTCCTACACTTCCAGATGGCCATTCTTCTGCTATCTGAATTTCCACTGCCTGTGGGGTGACCACCTCCTGGAACGTACAATCCAGGAAACTCTCATCCTCTTTGATGCTCCACAGTGACTCCAGCTGCCCTTCAAGCTTGGGAATCCAGAGTTCAAGCTCAAGCTCAATCAGCGAGAGACGCTTCCTACACATATGGTCCCCCAAGACACATGAAATGTCCTGAAGTTCCCACATGGCAAAGGAATTGCAAGCAACAGGTCTCAGCTGCCAATCCATGATCTGAAAAATCTCTGTTTCCTCTTTGAGAATATAGTACCTCATTTAAACTTAATTTTAACTAATGCCTCTTATTATTAATTCACTTATCCCGCTTGTGGTGATGATGCTTTTCGTTTTTTTTTTACCTTGCTCGCCGACACTCATGCTCACCCCCCTCTCCCCCGAAACCCCTTCAGTAACACTGTCCAAGCAACCAATCACCTACCTCCCGTGATATCGCTCCTTGCTCTTTTTTTGTTGATTTGTTCTTTCAGTGCTCCCACTGACTCCCACAGGCTCGCTCTCTCTGACATCTGCTGACTCCGCACACCGTTTTTAACTGTAGGTCTCTGGCACTGTTTCCTTTTTGTTGTGGTGCAGTTCCACACGCTTCAGGACGTCTTTATTACCATAACTAATGGACGTTCCAGCAAGTGTCAGTACACATTGGTCAGTAGCAGAAGCCAAGGGTGATTCCTCCGCAAACCCTCAACCCTGGCGTCGAGCGAAATTGAAGGATCAAATGACATTTCACCCGCTTATCACCATCTTTCTATTTTTAACCCATGTGCAATATTAATACAATCTTGATCAGCAAATAATTATAAAAATCTCATATTGAAAAGAGCAGATAGTAAATGATTATGACACAAGCACCTTTTAATATAAACATGGAGAACCTTATATAAAAACATTTGTTTTATTTCTTCCAGTTGGCAGTAAGGCTGAGGATTGCAAGAATTATAGAATTCAGTAAAGGATGACCATGAAACTGATGAAGGGAGCGAAAATAGAACATAACAGTAAACTAACAAGAAACATAGAAACATATTGTAAAAGCTTCTGCAGGCATGTAAAAAGGAAGAGATGAGCAAAAGTAAACATGGGTCCACTGGGGGCAGAGACAGGAGAATATATAATGGGGAATAAGGCAAATAAACAAATGCTTTGTGGGGAAACTTTACTTACCTGACCCACAAGGGGCAGGGGTTTGGTCAGAAATCATGGGGCACCCACAATTCAGGTTTCCCCCACACGCTGTGGTGTTTTAAACCCACAGTGTGTCCATAGTGTCATTGATCGATTCCTCACCTGGAGGCCAGCCTGAACTGAGGTTGGGCCTCCAGTCAGGTGCGCATCCAGTCAGTTACGGCAGTAACACCAGAAAAGTCTGTGCCGGGGATAAGGGGAGGAGGGGAGGGATTGATCACAGAAAGAAGTCGGAGGCTTCCTAATGGTGGTGGGGGGAGGGGTGGGGGATGGTATTGAAGGCCTGAGTTGGGATTGGGAGCTTCTTGTGGAAGGTGGTGGGGGGTGTGGGGGGAACTGCTGCCTTGGGGCTGTGCTGAATACACGTCATGCATGCAAGAGTATTACGAATCACACTGCCCACCTTGTACAACTTTCTCTTCCCGTTTCAAGGGCAAATTGACCTTTTAGTCTCTGTTCTTCATGATATACTGTACACTTATGTTCTATAATGGCCTTATCCTTGAATTATCAAAGGCTTAAAAGAAAATTATATATTCACAGGATGTGGGTGCCACTGGCAAGGCGAACATTTATTGCCCATTCTTATCTGTCCTCGAGAAGGTGGTGGTGAGCTGCCTTCATGAACCTCTGCAGTCCGTATGGTTTAGGTACTTTCACTGTGTTGTTAGGCAGTGAGTTCCAGAATTTTCATCCAGTGATAATGAAGGGACGGTGATATTTTTCAAGTTAGGATGGTGTGTAACTTGGAAGGGAACTGAGGTGGTGGTATTCCTATGTGCCTCCTTGTCCTTCCAGGTGGTAGAGGTGGTGGGTTTGGGAGATGCTGTCAAATTATAAAAGCTATTGTGAAAGCTATTTAATTAAAATAATAGTTTACATTCCCTGACACTGTGGGTGCTTGTCACTCACAGCCACCATTCTCTGTCTGATCTTTCACATTTCAGTACTGAGCAGAATATTGTCAGTGGTACTGCCCCACCCGCTATGCCCTGCCTGTCATTTCTTCTTAACTGCAAGGAATGTAAACGTGATGAGGATGTCACCTGGATTTCATTTTTAAGGAATGCACACTGCTGCTGAAACTCTCATTTGTTTCTTCATCACCAATGCTGTCCTTACTGGGCTCCTTCAGCTTCACATAGCTCATCCAGAACTCTGTAGCCTGTATTGGTTTGCTGCCTAATGTCTTTAGATCAAAGCAGCTGGCCTCTGTGCTGCCCACCTCCTTCAAAAAAAGGTAAATAAATATCTAATCAAGAATGGAAGAATGGAAATTGCAAAGGCAAAATATAGATTGAGATAATCAAAAGCCCATGAGATTTAAGGTTCATCTGTTGCCACAGGGAAGGGGATGGGGAAGTGACAAAAATCAAGTTGGTACCATTTCTTTAACTACAGGGAGGCAGTGGCATAGTGGTAATGTCAATAGACTAGTAACCCAGAGGTCCAGGCTAGTGCTCTTGGGACATGTGTTCAAATCCTACCACAGCAGATGTTGAAATTTGAATTCAATTAATAAATCTGGAAATTTAAAAAAAGCTAGTCTAGTGATAACTATAAAACCATTGTCAATTATTGTAAAAAAACCATCTGATTCACTAATGTCCTTTAGGGAAGGAAATCTGCCATCTTAACCTGGTCTGACCTAAATGTGACTCCTCACCCACAGCAATGTGGTTGACTCTTAAATGGCCGAGCAAGCCACTCAGTTGTATCTTCTGCAAAGTGGAAGAAAAGGAATGAAACTGGATGGACCATCCAGCATCAACCTAGGCACTGGAAACAACAATTGCAAACCCAGTCCTGTCGGCCCTGAAAAGTCCTCCTTATTAACACCTGGGGGCTTGTGCCAAAGTTGGGAGAGCTGTCCCACAGACTAATCAAGCAACAGCCTGACATCGTCATAGTCATGGAATCATAACTTACAATGTCCCAGACACCACCATCACCAGACGTGGTGGCACAGTAGTATACAGTCAGGAGGGAGTTGCCTTGGGAGTCCTCAACATCGATTCTGGACCCCATGAAGTCTCATGGCATCAGGTCAAACATGTGGAAGGAAACCTCCTGCTGATTACCACCTACCACCTCCCTGCTCCGCTGAGGATTCAAGAACACAAGAAATAGGAGCAGAAGTAGACCATATGGCTCATCCAGCCTGCTCCGCCATTCAATACGATCATGGCAAATCCTGGGCTTCAATTCCACTTTCCTGCCCACTCACCATATACCTTGATTCCCTTTGAGACCAAAAATCTATCGATCCCAGCCTTAAATGTATTCAATGATGGAGCATCCACAACCCTCTGGGATAGAGAATTCCAAAGATTCACAACACTTTCAATGCAGTAATTTCTCCTCATCTCAGTCCTGAATGATTGGCCCCTTATCCTGAGACTGTTCCCTCGTGTTCTAGATTCCCCAACCAGTGGAAGCTTCCACCCGATCAAGCCCTTTCAGAATCTTGTATGTCTTATTTAGATCACTTCTCATTCTTATAAACTCCAGAGAACACCAATTGGAAAAAGCATTGATGGTATCGAGAGAACAAAATGTACTCTGGATGGGGGACTTCAATGTCTATCAATGTCCATCACCAAGAGTGGCTCAGTAGCACCACTACTGACTGAGCTGGCCGTGTCCTAAAGGACATAGCTGCTAGACTGCGTCTGCGGCAGGTGGTGAGGGAAAAACCTATTTGACCTCGTCTTCACCAATTTACCTGTTGCAGATACATCTGTCCATGACAATATTGGTAGGTGTGACCACCGCACAGACCTTGTGGAGACGAAGTCCCGTCTTCACATTGCGGGGACCCACCATCTTGTTACGTGGCACTACCACTGTGCTAAATTGGATAGATTTTGAACAGATCTAGTACCTCAAAATTGGGCAACCATGAGGTGCTGTGGGCCATCAGCAGCAGCAGAATTGTATTCATCCACAATCTGTAATCTCATGGCCCAGCATATCCCCCATTCTACCATTACCATCAAGCCAGGGGACCAACCCTGGTTCAACGAAGAGTGCAGGAGGGCATGCAAGGAGTAGCACCAGGCATACCTAAAAATGAGGTATCAGCCTGGTGAAACTGCAGCCCAGGACTACTTGCATGCAAAACAGTGGAAGCAGCATGCAATAGACAGGACTAAGCAATCCCACAACCAATGGATCATATCTAAGCTCTGCAGTCCTGCCACATCCAGTCGTGAATGATGTGGACAATTAAACAACTGACAGGAGGAAGAGGCTCCACAAATAATCCCATTCACAATGATGAGGGAGCCAGCACATTAGTGCAAAAGACAAGGCTGAAGCATTTTCATCCATCTTCATCTAGAAGTGCCGAGTGGATAATCTATCTCAATCTCCTCCTGAGGGCCCCAGCATCACAGATGCCAGTCTTCAGCCAATCTGATTCAGTCCACGTGATATCAAGAAATGGCTGAAGGCACTGGATACTGCAAAGTCTATGGGCCCTGACAACATTTCGGCAGTAGTACTGAAGACTTGTGCTCCAGAACTAGCCGCACCCCAAGCTGTTCGAGTACAACTACCACACTGGAAAATACCTGGCAATGTGGAAAATTGCCCAGGTATGTCCTGTACACAAAAAGCAGAACAAATCCAACCCAGCCAATTACTGCCTTTTCAGTCTGTTCTCAATCATCAGCAAAGTGATGGAAGGGGTCGTCGGCAGTGCTATCAAGCGGCACTTGCACAGCAATAACCTGCTCAATGACACTCATTTTGGGTTCTGCCAGGGCCAGTCAGCTCCTGACCTCATTACAGCCTTAGTTCAGGCATGCACAAAAAAGCTGAACTCCAGAGATGAGGTGAGAGTGACTGCCCTTGACAGCAAGGCAGCATTTGACCGAGTATGGCATCAAGGAGCCCTAGCAAGACTGGAGTCAATGGGAATCGGTTGGAGTCATACCTAGCACAAAGGGAGATGGTTGTGGTTTTTGGAGGTCAATCATCTCAATCCCAGAACATTACTGCAGGAGTTCCTCAGGGTAGTGTCCTATGTCCAACCACCTCCAGCTGCTTCATCAATGACTTTCCGTCCATCATAAGGTTGGAATGCGGATGTTTGCTGATGATTACACAATGTTCAGCACCATTCACGACTCCTCAGATTCTGAAGCAGCCAATGTCTATTTGCAACAAGACCTGGGCGGCACAGTGGCGCAGTGGTTAGCACCGCAGCCTCACAGCTCCAGGGACCTGGGTTCGAATGTGGGTACTGCCTGTGCAGAGTTTGCAAGTTCTCCCTGTGACCATATGGGTTTTCGCCGGGTGCTCCGGTTTCCTCCCAGGTGATTGGTGCAGGTGATAGGTAAATTGGCCGTTGTAAATTGCCCCTAGTGTAGGTAGGTGGTAGGGAATATGGGATTACTGTAGGGTTAGTATAAATGGGTGGTTATTGGTCAGCACAGACTCGATGGGCCAAAGGGCCTGTTTCAGTGCTGTATCTCTAAATAAATAAATAAACATCCAGGCTTGGGCTGACAAGTGGCAAGTAAAATTTGTGCCACACAAGTGCCAGGCAATGACCATCCCAAACAAGAGAGAATCTAACCATCTCCCCTTGATGTTAAATGGCATTACCATTGCTGAATCACCCACAATTAAAATCCTGGGGGATACCATTGAGCAGAAACTGAACTAGAACAGTCACATAAATACCATGGCTACAAGAGCAGGTCAGAGGCTGGGAATTCTGTGGCAAGTAACACACCTCCTGACTCCCCAATGCCTGTCCACCATCTACAAGGCACAAGTCAGGAGTGTGATGGAATACTCTCCACTCGCCTGGAAGGGTGCAGCTCCAATAACAGTCAAGAAGCTGAACACCATCCAGGACAAAGCAGCCCACTTGACTGGCACCCCATCCATCACCTTCAACATTCACTCCCTCCACCACCAACACACAGTGGCAGCAGTGTGTACCATCTACAAGATGCATTGCAGCAACTTCCAAACCCGCAACCTCTACCACCTAGAGGGACAAGGGCAGCAGCTGCATGGGAACACCACCACCTGCAAGTTCTGCTCCAAAGCTGACTTGGAACTATATCCCCGTTCTTACACAATTGCTGGATCAAAATCCTGGAACTCTCTTCCTAACAGCACTGTGGGTGTACCTACACCACATAGACTGCAGCGGTTCAAGATGGCAACTGACCACCACCTTCTCAAGGACAATTAGCGATGGGCAATAAATGCTGGCCTAGTCAGCGACGTCCACTTCCCGTGAATGAATAAAAAAAACTGTAGTGGGAGGGGCATTTAAATTAAAATTACCCTCATTATCTGAACATGTTGCTGTTGCATCCCACTATCTACTTCTATTAGCTGTGATAACGTCCCTTGGTGTTAAAGATTCTCCTTTAATACTGCACTCTCTCAGTACCTTCTTATTAAACTGCTATTTCTTCAGCCTGATTTCAATTTTCCTACTTGTTGAGCCACTGAATGGTCAGGTGACTTTCGGGGTGCTTTCTTTTCTCACCGAATACTTTCCCACATGCAAATATAATTCTGCCCTTTTACCCTCCTGTGGCTTTCAATGGAGGCATGTGCCAGGATTTGAATTATAATCCTACTTTAGACATACCAGAATCTCACACCATCGAGGAGCTGAATTTTATTCATTTGTGGTGCAGAAGTTTTTATTTTAGGAAAAAGAAACCGGGAAGAATGGCCCTGCTTGTGTCCATCCCTCCCATTCACAATTATAAACTGGCCACCGAGGCAGTATGACCGCACCAAATAATCAGCACAAACCAATTTGAATATCCATTTTTCCACATGGAAAAAAAAAATTGATTGATATCACATGCGCAAAGTTGGATGGCATTATGTTTGACTTTGCACCTGCTTTTGCACCTGCCCCACCTTGGGAAAAACAGGCCAATACATTTCCGAAAACAATGAATGAACATCTGAAAAGGTTTTTGAATAGAAACAACTTGGTCCGCTTTTGTCATACTCCTTTTAAAATACACTTAGTCCCCTGAGCTCATTCTCCAGCAGCGTTTGCTTGCTACTTTACCTGTAAGATCCCTTAAACCGCACAAAAAAACCCAGAGAACTTGAATTTGAAGTCCAGCAGAGAGTCATTCTATAGCGTTGAAATCCAATTCCTGTTTTATTATGTTGTCAATGCACTATGGAAATTCTTTCAGGCATGTTAACATGATAGCAGACAGTTGAAGTGAAATTTTTAAAAAAAGTGTGGGCCTGTGAAAGGCTAAGGGAGGAAAATCAAAATGTTTTTCTCAGGTTACCAGCCCAGGTCAAAAGTACAAAACCAGGGTCTGAGCTTTGCCAACTAACTCTATTTAACCAAAGCAGAATGTTCAAACCATGGGTCGAAGAAGGACACTTGACCCTTTACTGAAATCAGCATTTGTGTAGAGATAATCCTACAAGTAAGGACATAAATCAGCAGATTAGCCATATTCTGTTTCAATTATACATACAGAATACAATGGCAAGAGTAAAACATTTCAAAGTTAAAAATTGTAAAGGATTTTTTAAACTTGACTTGTTCTCATTGATTTAACACGATTGCAGGACTGCTTATGAAAACAGTGGAGCAGAACAGCTTTATTTTTATTTGCTCCATTCATCTCTGTTCAACTATGCTGCTGGAAATGTTATGGGGTTAGATAATTTATTGTAATGAATATAACACCAGGAAGGCAGGACTAAGATGCAGCATCGTCAGATCCAGCTGAGAATTAGTGTTCCTCCAATTGTCCCTATTAGTGTAAAATCTGAGTTAATGGCAAACTAATGTTGTTGCCCTCTACATTACACACTTATCTGCTGCCAACTTAAGGCAAGGATTGTCACCCACATTGGTTTACACCTGGATCTGCACTCCCTTTTCACATGCAACCCTTGTGCAAGTGCACGCTCAGCGTTCCTGGGATGTTGTATTTAAATTGACAGGCTTCTCTCCACATGACACTGACATTCAGGTAACTGGCAATGGAAAAGGTGTTGTGAGTCAGGAAACACAGCAGCTACTGTCTGTTCATGTACAGCCACATAAAGATACAGAGTGACCCTGCCCAATTTACAAATCATTTCCACTCATGTGATCCGCCAGCCAGTTCAGCATTTAATGGGCAGTCATAGCAGCCATGTGACCATGCCTTACATGTCAAATATTAGATTGAAGATGCACTGAAGCCTCAAAGTTATCCTTGGAGAAGCAGCAACTAAAGGGCCAATTTTCACCCAAGCAGCCTGGTGGAAAGTAGGCAACCATGTCAATAGTCCATGTGACTTACCTGCCGTGATCACATTGGTTGCCACCTTAATCCGGGCAGGCAAGAGGGACACCTGATGGGAAGTTGCAAATTATTCTTCTTTATATATGCTAAAGGCACTCAATACTGTAAAGGCTATGAGTCCTGACAACATGTGCTGCAGAACTAGTCGCTCCCCTAGCCAAGCTGTTCCAGTACAGCTACAACACTGGCATCCACCCAACAATGTGGAAAATTGCCCAGGTATGAACTATCCACAAAAAGCAGGACGTCCATTCTGGCCAATTAGCACCCCATCAGTCGACTCCCGATCATCAGCAAAGTGATGGAAGGTGGTGTCTAAAGAGCCTTGGTACGTTGCTGCAGTGCATCTTGTAGATAGTACACACTGCTGCCACTGTGTCGGTGGTGGTGGGAGTGAATGTTTGTGGATGGGGTGCCAATCAAGCGGGTTGCTTTGTCCTGGATGGTGTTGAGCTTCTTGAGTGTTGTTGGAGCTGCACCCATCCAGGCAAGTGGAGAGCATTCCATCACACTCCTGACTTGTGCCTTGTAGATGGTGGACAGGCTTTGGGGAATCAGGAGGTGAGTTACTCGCCACAGGATTCCTAGCCTCTGACCTGCTCTTGTAGCCACACTATTTATATGGCTATTCCAGTTCAGTTTCTGGTCAATGGTAGCCCCTAGGATGTTGATAGTGGGGGATTCAGCGATGGTAATGCCATTGAATGTCAAGGGGAGACAGTTAGATTTTCTCTTGTTGGACATGGTCATTGCCTGGCACTTGTGTGGCGCAAATGTTACTTGCCACTTATCAGCCCAAGCTTGGATATTGTCCAGGTCTTGCTGAATTTCTACATGGACTGCTTCAGTATTTGAGGAGTCGCGAATGGTGCTGAACATTGTGCAATCATCAGCGAACGTCCCCACTTCTGACCTTATGATAGAAGGAAGGTCATTGATGAAGCAGCTGAAGATGGTTGGGTCTAGGACACTACCTTGAGGAACTCCTGCAGTGATGTCCTGGAGCTCAGATGGTTGACCTCCAACAACCACAGCCATCTTCCTTTGCGCTAGGTATGACACCAACCAACAGAGAGTTTTCCCCCTGATTCCCATTGAGTCCAGTTTTGCTAGGGCTCCTTGATGCCATACTCAGTCAAATGCTGCCTTGATGTCAAGGGCAGTCACTCTCACCTCACCTTTTGAGTTCAGCTCTTTGGTCCATGTTTGAACCAAGGCTTTAATGAGGTCAGGAGCTGTGTGGCCCTGGCGGAACTCAAACTGGGTATCACTGAGCAGGTTATTGCTAAGCAAGTGCTGCTTGATGGCACTGTTGATGACACATTCCATCACTTTGCTGATGATTGAGAGTAGACTGATGGGGCAGTAATTGGCCGGGTTGGACTTGTCCTGCTTTTTGTGTACAGGACATACCTGGGCAATTTTCCACATTGCTGGGTAGATGCCAGTGTTATAGCTATACTGGAACAGCTTGGCTAGGGGTGCAGCAAGTTCTGGAGCACAGGTCTTCAGTACTATTGCCGGAATATTGTCAGGGCCCATAGCCTTTGTAGTATACAGTGCCTTCAGTCATTTCTTGATATCATGCAGAGTGAATCGAATTGGCTGAAGTCTGGCATCTGTAATGCTGGGGACTTCAGGAGGGGGCCGAGATGGATCATCAACTCGGCACTTCTGGCTGAAGATTGTTGCAAATGCTTCTGCCTTATCTTTCGCACTGATGTGCGGGGCTCCCCTATCATTGAGGATGGGAATATTTGTAGAGCCACCTTCTCCAGTTAGTTGTTTAACTGTCCACCACCATTCACGGCTGGATGTGGCAGGACTGCAGAGCTTAGATCTGATCTGTTGGTTTTGGGACTGCTTAGCTCTGTCTATTGCATACTGCTTATGCAATTTGGCATGCAAGTAGTCCTGGGTTGTAGCTTCACCAGGTTGACACCTCATTTTGAGCTATGCCTGGTGCTGCTCCTGGCATGCCCTCCTGCACTCTTCATTGAACCAGGGTTGGTCTCCTGGCTTGATGGTAATGGTAGAGTGGGGGATATGCCACGCCATGAGGTTACAGATTGTGGTTGAGTACAATTCTGCTGCTGCTGATGGCCCATAGCGCCTCATGGATGCCAGTTTTGCATTGCTAAATCTGTTCAAAATCTATCCCATTTAGCACTGTGATAGTGCCACACAACACGATGGACGGAATCCTCAATGTGAAGGCAGGACTTCGTCTCCGCAAGGACGGTGCGGTGGTCACTCCTACCAATACAGTCATGGACACCATTTGGAGGAAGGACTGAGGGTGGCAAGGGCACAAAATGTACTCTGGGTGGGGGACTTCAATGTCCATCACCAAGAGTGGCTCGGTAGCACCACAGGCAGGCTGATTGGTGAGAACAAGGTCAAGTATGTTTTTCCCTCTTGTTGGTTCTCTCACCACCTGCCGCAGACCCAGTCTAGCAGCTATGTCCTTTAGGACTCGGCCAGCTCAGTCAGTTGTGGTGCTACCGAGCCACTCTTGGTGATGGACATTGAAGTCCTCCATCCAGAATACATTTTGTGCCCTTGCCACCCTCAGTGCTTCCTCCAAGTGGTGTTCAACATGGAGGAGTACTGACTCATCAGCATGGGTCATACAACAAGCATGGATCCCTTCGGTAAATGCTTTAATCAATGAGTTCAATAGCTCTGATGTGTGCCCTAGATTCAGATGGAGCAGCTCAATCCAATGAGACAGCTGGCACCCTTCTGGAACGTAATGAGCACCCAACTTATTGGACGCTTAGGTGACCGGTTTGCCCCTGAATAATGGGTGCAGCACCATCAAATTTCAAGGACTGAGTGTCAGCAAAATGATCGACTACAGAGCCTGATCCCATTCCCATCTGATGTGCATGCATTGGGGCAATTTCCTGCTGAAGTCACTAGATAGCCATCTGAAAAGTTTTTTTTTTAATTTAAAAGTAATAGGAGAATGCCTGTTTGTCTCATTATTGAACAACTTGCTACTGAAATTGTGGGAACATGCATCTTTAAAGTTCCTGATCTCTTGAGAATGCAATTTAGTTAATGAGTTAATTGCGGAAAATTTGGATTCTCCCACCTTTCCTTGAAAGAAGAACTTCTCCCTTCTGCTCAGGAACAAGAACCCTGACTGATCTTTTCCCCCCGTCTTGTTCAGGGGTACAGACTCCAACGAATGCTGCCATTGCTGCCCAAGTGGTAATCGGTTCGTTCAACACAGATTGACGATTATACCCGATACCTTCCTGTTCTGTATGATTTTATTTCACATTACACTTTACTAACAGAACCATTCCCAGAAGCCTGTGCCCCGTCATTCACACATTCTGAAAAATAGCAATGCCCATTTGTACGATAATTGAAGATACCAAAATCAAAATGACTTGCAATTTGAAAGCTGTACTGCTCCAGTATATTAATCAATTGGTAGCCAAGAAAATTTATCTTTCCAAACTCAACCTGTTCGTTATTTTTAAAATTTACCTCGCATCAATATTAGTAATGCTCGGCTCGTGTGGAGACACCACCGAATGTTCTTCCTCCGTTGGTTCTTGGAATCTGTGACAAGGCAGGAAGTTAGGGGAAAAGAGCAGAGGTCAGTGGTTAACAATACACACTGTGCATTACTATTGATCCCTGCAGGTAGGCATCTTTAACACAGCTTGAGGTTACAAAGAAATGTTATTTCTACAGGTGGATTTCTTACTTGTAAATAGAACATTTTTGATGGGGTGGGGGACCAGCATGGGCGGGGAGAGAAGGGATTGGAGCGCTATGCTATGTCAACAGTCTTGCCAGGTGCCAGAGGATTGGAGGTCTGCAAACGTTATACCATTGTTTTAAAAGAGAGCTAGGGATAGGCCAAATAATTATAGGCTGGTCAATCTGACCTCGGTGGTGGGTAAATTATTAGAATCAATTCTGAGGACAGGATAAAGTACCACTTAGAAAGGCAGGGATAGTCAGCATGGATTTATTAAGAGAAAGTCATGTCTTACTAACTTGGTTAAATTCTTTGAGGATGTAACAAGGAGGATTGATGAGGGTAGTGCAGTGGGTGTGGTCTACATGGATTTTAGTAAGACATTTGACAAGGTCCTGCATGGCAGGCTGATCAGTAAAATGAAAGCCCATGAGATACAGGGGAATGTGGCAGGTTGGATCCAAAATTGGCTCAGTAACAGGAAACAAAGGGTAGTAGTTGACGGATGTTTTTGTGGTTGGAAAGCTGTTTCCAGTGGCGTTCCACAGGGCTCAGTGTTGGGTCCCTTGCTGTTTGTGGCATATATTAATGATTTGGACTTTAAATGTGGGAGGCATGTTTGGGAACTTTGCTGATGACACAAAAATTGGTTGTGTAGTTGATAGTGAAGAGCTGTAGACTCCAGAATGATATCAATGTTTTGGTTGAGTGGGCGGAAAAGTGGCAAATGGAATTCAATCCGGATAAGTGTGAGGTAATGCACTTGGGGAGGACAAATAAAGCGAGGGAATAAATGGGAGGATATTGAGAGAGGTAGAAGAAGTGAGAGACCTTGGAGTGCCTGTCCATAGGTCCCCAAAGGTGGCAGGACAGGTAGATAAAGAAGGCATATGGAATGCTTTCCTTTATTGACCGAGCTATAGAATACAAAAGCAAGGATGTAATGCTGAAACTGTATAAAATGTTGGTTGGGCCATAGCTGGAGTATTGTGTACAGTTCTGGTCGCCACATTACCGGAAGGATATAGTTGCTCTGGAGAGAGTGCAGAGGAGATTTACAAGAATGTTGCCAGGGCTTGAAAGTTGCAGCTGTGAAAAAAGATTGGATTGGCTGGGGTTGTTTTCCTTTGAACAGAGAAGGCTGAGGGGTGACTTAACTGAGGTGTACAAAATTATGAGGGGCCTAGATCGAGTAGACAGGAAGGACCTGTTTCCCCTAGCAGAGAGGTCAATTACCAGGCACAGAATTAAAGTGATTGGTAGAAGGATTAGGGGGGACATGAGGAAAAACTTTTTCACCCAGTGGGTGGTGGGTGTCTGGAATTCACTGCCAAGAATGGTGGTGGAGGTAGAAACCCTTAATTCTTTTAAAAGGTATCTGGACATGCACCTGAAGTGCTGTAGCCTGCAAGGCTATGGACCAGATGCTGAAAGGTAGAATTAGATTGGGCGGCTAGTTTTTTCAGCCAACCCGGATATGATGGGCTGAATGGCCTCGTTCTGTGCTGTAATTTTTCTATGGTTCTATGGTTTCAAGGTTAAGGTATCCCAACCAAAACAGATAATTAAGCCTCCTATAATATCTTTCAAAGTGTGGATGAAATATAAGCTCTTGTCTTTAACAATCAATAGTATATATAAGGGGAACAAACTAGCACAGTGGCGCAAGAATTACAATGTTGTAATGTGTAGTGACATCATAAATGTGTTCATGAAGGTCGGTATTTTTAGAGAAATTGTAAACTCAATTTCACTATGCACAGCGATCAGAACAATTATCAACAAAATACTTGAATGATCTGCAAACATCGAGTATGCCTTCCAAACAATGGAGAGCTAATTGTCTATTGTGTAAAATATAAATGTTACACAGGTGCAGTATTTGGTCCTCCTCTTAGTTTGGGCATTAACACATCTTATGCATCTAACCCATACTATGTTAGTCCTGGGAGCACTTGTCATTTATTAGCTTGGCTCAGTGGTAGTACTCTTACCCCTGAATTAGAAGGCTGCGGCTGCAAGCTGTAGTACAGAGCCGGAAAGTATAACCAGTGCAGTACCACGAGAGTGCTGCATTGCCAGAGCTGCAATCTTTTGCAAAAGCTAAATACCGTATATGCTGGAAACCTGAAACAAATACAGAAAATGCTGGAAATACTCAGCAGGTCTGGCAGCATCTGAGCAGAGAAAAACAGTGAACATTTCACCTTGTGACCTTCAACATGTGACCTTGCTATCTTTTGGAAGGTGCCATCTACAAATTCAGGTGGATGTAATAGATCCCATTCTACTTTTTGAAAAAGCACAGTGAATTCTCCTGATGTCCTGACCAAAATTCATCCCTCAACCAACATCATCAAATCGGATTAATTGATCATTTATCTCATTGCTAATCACGGATTTGCTGTGTATAAATTGACTGCTGTATTTGCCTATAAATTTCAAAAAAATAATTAATTGGCTATGAAGCTCTTTGAGATATCCTGAGAATGTGAAAGGCATTATATAAATTTAAATCTTACTGAATGCAAAATTAGAAGCATGCTCTATTCCCCCCAAAAAAAGACATGAAAAGATTAAATCAAATTGGCATTTTTAAAATAAATGAAGCTCTTGAAAGAAATTAGGATAAATTAAATTTAAAATGTGCAAATAAATTTAACAATGGGTATACAAACATAATTAAAACCATTCTTGTTCATTTGTTTATCATTAACTTCAAGATTAGGTAGATATAAAGCTTTCTCCAAATAGGACTATGTTTTATTACTAAAAATTTTGTGCAGATATCTGGAGGTTTCATTCCGTCCATGTTCTATTTTAAGTACACTGTTTAACATGCTCATGTTAACATGCTGTCTCTGCTCTTTCAATGAGGTTGGTAATCCATTTATTTATTTAGAGATACAGCACTGAAACAGGCCCTTCGGCTCACCAAGTTTGTGCTGACCAACAACCACCCATTTATACTAACCCTACAGTAATCCCATATTCCGTACCACCTACCTACACTAGGGGCAATTTACAATGGCCAATTTACCTATCATCTGCAAGTCTTTGGCTGTGGGAGGAAACCGGAGCACCCGGCAAAAACCCACACGGTCACAGGGAGAACTTGCAAACTCCGCACAGGCAGTACCCAGAATTGAACCCGGGTCCCTGGAGCTGTGAGGCTGCGGTGCTAACCACTGCGCCACTGTGCCATCCATCATTAAACATCATTAACATCATTAAAATTCTGCAGACCAGAAATTCAAATGAATGCATTGACCAGTTTGCTGAAAATAGTCTACTGAAACAATAAAGACCTATTGGTGGGGATTTTATGCAAACATTATTCTTAGTAAAGTACAAATGTGCTTCTGACACGAATTAAAAATGTAACCAGCAAAGCACAGGAAAATTGATTTTATCACTTATTTTCACAGAGTGTGCAAGGTTTCCATTAGGCAGAGAGCTAGACCAGTTAACACACTAGATCCTAGGGTGTCCATGAGCCTTAAACTTGTCAAATCCTACAGAATCCCTCACTTATAGAAGATGCACTTTAGAACAAATGTTCAAACATAGCCAAGTTGAAATTGATCCATGTGACGATTAGGGGCAGTGAGAATTATTGGACCTCTCCCATTACAAGATTTGTCGACTTTCTCTTTCAAAGGTCCCAAGAATTTATAAAAGGAAAGTATTTTAATTACAGGGGTCCAAAGGGTGACAAATTGGTACAGGTGAGGTGTTGTACTATGTACATTATACTGCTGCTGTTTAGATCATAAGTGCCCAGTATTAACTTCAAAATCCTACATCAGTCAGTATGTTTTTTTTCAAAAGTCTAGCCTGCAAAAAAAATTTCAAAAACCTTGCCCATCTGCTGAAGTGTTGATGTTATCTGCTGATCGTTTTCACTCCTTGAATAAAATTTTGTAAGATAGCCCTGACTTATATGGGACCATTTATACATCAAAGACCACACAGCAGTTGATTGGTAATGCTAAGTATTACAAAAATTTAAAAACAAGTGATGCACTCCTATACAAGAAGGCTATTAATATCTTACCTACTTTGACAAAGCATTCTAGGTTGGTCAGGCTTTTGTCTTTTATTGTATCTATATTTTGATGAGTGCTGGAGATAATGGGGCTTGAAAATCTTGAGATGTCTGTGGTGAATCTTTGATCACAACTTATTCTCTCTGCGCAACTATTTCAGTCCTTTTGAAGATAGTTTTTCAATTGCCCATAACCTAGGGCACAAAGCAAACTTTTTAAATGTTGCACGATTGCATGAAGGATGCTACAAAATTACACTTAAGTGCAACATAGGGGCTTTTGAGAGCAAATTGTCGTTTAAAATCAGATTTCTGATCAAGAAAGTATTAAAATTCCCTGTTCAGTGTGATAAAGCACCTGAAGATAAGAAGATCAATGAGTCAGCACCTCTGTTAAAATTGGCTAAGAGGAATTTGGTGCTTACAAGGTTAAGCAATTATATAATAACATGACCAAAACTAATTTCTATTAAACTATTTTAAAAGTTCATGCACTGATATGATAATACTACTTTATTCAAACAAAAAGTTACACTTTTGTTTCAAGCATATAGTTAAGTAAAGAAATGTTTTCTGGTTCCGAGAACTTCCCCAATATTTTAACAAATTTACCTACCACAAAATATATGGCTACTGACTTTATTGTGGGAGTGTCAGCAAGTTCCAAGAAAGAAAGTGCTAGAAAGTTACATTCCAATAAGACCATATATCTCTGGAAGAAATGACTTTATTCCAAAAACAATTTCAACAATCAGCTACAGGTTGTCTATCATGTCCCTTCCTGGTTGCATCAAATTCACTGACCAGAGATTACTTGAGTTCTATCACGATTGTAATAGTAAACGATAGAGTTAAGTCTGCTAACTTCTCTTCTAGGTGAGTAATAGGAGTACTATCACTGGGTTAGGGATGATGGACACACAGATGACGCCCACAAAAGATGATGGACACACAGCAAACAATCCATTTAGGTGGGGTGTCTTCTCTTGGTGCACATTTGTTGATGGCTGTGAAGGCCAATACTTGAGAAACAGGTTCTGCCACAAGTGCTGCACATGAAGCTGTCAAGTGACACTGTGAGATGTTGTTTTTGATGTTGGCACCTGTTGCCAAGGTGCTGTAGTAACTGGTCATTGTGGTAGTGCACACCAGTCTGCAGGATGTGTCACCATTTCCCTCTTTCACCAGCTAGTGACTCCCAAGTGTGATAGTCGACATTTAGGGCCTTCACATCACACTTTCAAGGATCTGTGAATCGTTGGGAGCCCCATTGCTCATCTGGCTCCGGCTACATCAACATACAGAAGGTCCTTCGGTATGTGACCAGCTTCCGTCCTGCGGACATGTCTGATCCATCAAAGCTGCCTCTGTTTGATTAGTGCCAACACACTTGAGAGCTCGAGGGTTAAATGGTTGCAATTTAAACAGTGATAAAATGAATTGTAGCAGAAAGCAGGTTACTTACACTTTTGAGAAATAAATATGTTTGTATGTTCATTTAGCTTTCTAAATATGGTACATTCAGCAAAGATGTTCTCTATGAATCTACATTTCTCTAGCTCCTGGTACTTTGCAGTTCAAAGTTTCCAAATAGTAAATATAACCATTCAACTGGTAGAATCTTATGAAATAATGCACAAAATAAAGCACTTATCAAATATTAGATTAGCCACAAATTCTTAAACTATCTTTCTCTTTCAGCTATTGACAGGTGTTGTGCATTTCTACTGATTTTATTCCTCTCAATTAAGATGAGGCGATGATATAAATTGTACCATTTTTCAAATCAAAAAAAGAGGACTAATTTTAACACTACCACCTGGTGGAAACCAAGCAGGTGGGCAAGTAAAAATGAATAGGTTACTTACCCACTAAGGTACTTCTGATTTTAACCAGCAGGGTTTTGCAAGCAGAAGATAAGCCTGCATAAAGCAGGTGGAAGCCTTACAAGTTTATCCAAAGCCTATCATGTCAATAAGATTCTTATACGATTTTGACCAGGGCCTGAGCAGGGAAGCTACAGTGGAAACTATCAAGCGGTCATTGGCCGCCTGATCCTTGCCTTACATTAGCCAAACTACACCCTTTTCATGCTCATTTTAGAAGAGATCAGTCTGGTGATGTCTAAATCAGAGCCAGGAGTTAAAATACCAAGGGCCTGAGTGCACTTTACACTCATTGGGCTGGGGTGGAGGTGTGAGCGGGCAAAAAATTGGGATGGACACACTCGCCTGGAAACCCAATGTCCTGATGTCAGTTCCAGATTTTGTCAGTGGCGGGAAAGCTCCAAGGTGGCATTGCCACCACAAAGTGGCATGACTGCAACTTGAACTGGTGAGCAGCTAGTTACAATGCTTTCGCATTGAATTGAAGCCAATTTCATGGGAGGTTTCAATTCAGTGAACAGTGACAGGGATCCCATGCTTTCGGATCCCCGGCCATTTAAAGTTGGTAGCACCGAGGCGAGGCCTCAGGGTCACCGTGGGAAGGCAGCCATGGTGAGCAGTGGATAGGGGAAGAGGGGTCAGTGGAGGCCGTTGTCGGCCTGCGGTGCTGGGCTCTCTGCAAGGGTGGGCGCAGTCTCAGGTTCTGGGCTCACTGCAAGCACATCTTCAGAGGGGAGTAACAAAAGTAAGGTCCCAAGGAAAGTTTCTCTCTCCAAGCACAGCGCACGGGAGGGGCAGAAATCAGCTGGCATGGGTCTCATATATCCAGTCCAAATGCCCGGGCTGCAGTGTCAGCAAAGACTGCAGTTCTTAAGGGAGGCCATCACCGACTTATGTGCCACGCTGCAGGTCAAGCTGCGACCCATGGGCTTCTTTGGATACCAAATGCCTGTCGCCCTGAAGAACATTGCGGCACTCAATCTCTATGCGTCTGGCTCTTTCCAGGGATCCACTGGGGCCACATGTGGGGTTTCCCAGGCAGAAGCCCATTGCTGCATCAAAGAGGTAACCAATTCCTTGTTCATGAGGACCAGTGACTATGTGCAGTACCAGACTGATGCTGACAGTCAGGCGGAGAGGGTCATCAGCTTCAGGGGCATCTCTGGATTCCCCCAGGTGCAAGTTGTCATTGACTGCATACATGAGGTCATCAAGGCTCCCACGGAGTATCCACTGGCCTTCATCAACAGGAAGGGCTTTCATTCCATCAACATACAACTGGTCTGTGACCACCGAAAGTGCATCCTGCAGTTGTATGCCCACTTCCCGGGAAGCAATCACGGCACCTACATACTTCGACAGTCCCAGGTGCCACAGATTTTTAGGCCCCCCACTCACCTTCAAGGATGGATTCTCAAGACAAGGGTTATCCATTGAAGACATGGCTACTGACGCCTGTGAAGAACCCTTGCACTGCAGCAGAGGAAAGGTACAACACCTGCCACGGCTCCACCTGAATGACAATCGAGCAGGCCATGGGGCTGCTAAAGATGAGATTTGATCTGGTGGAGCCCTGCAGTATGCCCCAGTGAGGGTCTCGCGTATTGTGGTGGTCTGTTGTGCTGTGCACAATCTAGCAGTGCGGTGGGGGGGGGAGGGGAGGCCTTTCATTAAGAGGACATGATTGACCGCCAGTCCTCATCCGATGAGGTGGATGTGGAGGAGGCTACTGAGCAGGCAGCACTGGATTTTGCTTTCCTTGCACCAGTGACCAAGGCCATTGAGAGACATGCAAGGGAGGCATGAGACAATCTCACACATGCCCGCTTCCTACCACTATGATGGCCTCTCAAAGCGAACTCAATAAAATCTCACTTCACTGTATTCTGCCTGACGCCTCCTTCCTATTGCACTCCAGTACCTAGTGCCCAGCTTTACCACACGTTCTGACACATCTGAGATGCTGCCCAAACACGGCCCGTGCCGCCACTGGCAGCCCATTGAGGGAGCATGGGGTAAGGTTGCATCTCACAAGTTAGTAATGAAAGCATGAGCCATTTACAGCAATGATTCTGACCTCTATTTATTAGCACAATTGTAGCAACCAATGCAAAGGCCACAATTAATACACCCATGAAGTCCCAAGTGCATCTGGGTGCCTCTTCTTTTTATGCTTTCATGTGCTTCTGCTTGGTGCGATCCCTGCGCTGGCGACTGAGATGGAGGAGGCTGCTGAATGCACTGCCTCATGGCCTGCGATGACTTTGGCGATGTCCTCCGGCTGCCTGAGGCCTGGAGGGCCCTGGCTAGCTGAGGGGTTCCTGCACAGGTGCAGGAGCCTCCTCAGTTGACAAAACTACCGGAGATGAGGTCACTGGCAGAGGGGATGAAGAACCGCTGACCACACTCGGAGTAACCTGAGGGGAGCCCCCAGATGTGGAGGGCAGACACTTCTCCTCCCTTTCAAGGCTCACTTGAACCTTCCTGCTGACCATAGAAAGGCTGCAGTGGTCCAAGAAGGTGACTCACTACCACCTCCTCAAGGACAATTCGGGATGGATAATAAATGCTGGCCTTGCCAGGCCGCCCATGTCCCATGTACAAGCGAATAAAAAAAGCTTCATAATATATTGTACTTTACATGGTATAACACTCCTGTCATTATATAAAATATCAAATCATCTGACTTGCTGTCAGCAATGTTACAGGAAGTCTGCTAGCATCAATTAATGATAACAGATTCAGTCAGAAAGATTCCTCACTGAAATGGTGTCAGATGAGCTTCTTATCAACCTGACTTGCCAGTGGAGTCTCATCACCTCTCCTTATCCTTGATCATCAGATGCTGATGTGGATTTTCATTTGAATGGTGAGATTATGTATTACAACATATTTCAAATCACCTACAGAGTGATCTAGATACCCAGTGTAATGTTCAAGCAAATGGTTAATAATGTTGCTTTGTGTACCTGCTTGTACCCATGCTTAATTGACATTGAGGGTAATGGAAAGGGGTCATAAGCCATGGTTTAAATTAAACACCCGAAGAGTCAGCTATCTTATTCAAATAAACCACCTATACAAAGTTGTCTAAGGATGAAGAAATTAAGGTTGAGTTGGGGTATTTGACAGTCAGAAACATCACCAACCCCACTTTCACACTGAGGAAACAATGGAAACATGTCAGCAGATTGAATTGTGGCACTTACATTGTCATACAGAGTAGACCATCTACCTCAGCTAGCACCTGAGGCCATCAATAGCATAGCAACGTTACTGTGTAGCCAGATACCTTCATAAAAATAAATGTACCTGTCAGCCTCCTGGAGTAATGCGTTAATCGCATACTGGATTCTGAATGCGCTTTGTGCCTTGACCAAGGCTATTGTGTTTCTTCTTGATGCTGGAAAGACCCGATGGCCATAAAATTGAAGATTAACGATTGTTGTGATTTTGAAAGCCACTCGGGGACCAATTGGAATCACTGAGGATACTTCTGTGCTTGGAACTATCATTTAACACAGTCTCATTACTACCATTACATTGCTAAAGCTAAGATGTTTTTGGCCTGCACAACTTTTCACACTGATATTGCCTTCTACTTGTATGACCTTATTTTTCTTCCTATTATTTTTTAGGCAGCACTGTACAGTGTACAGTACTCTACAGTGACTGCAATGAGTCATAGAGTTATACAGCATAGCAACAGGCCCTTTGGCCCATTGTGTCTGTGCCAGCCATCAAGCACCTATCTATTCTAATCCCATTTTCCAGCACTTGGCCCGTAGCCTTGTATGCTATGGCATTTCAAGTGCTCATCTAAATACTTCTTAAATGTTATGAGGGTTCCTGCCTCTACCACCCTTTCAGGCAGTGTGTTCCAGATTACAACCACTCTCTGGGTGAAAATATTTTTCCTCAAATTCCTCTAAACCTCCCGCCCTTTACCTTAAATCTATGCCCCCTGGTTATTGACCCCTTCACTAAGGGAAAAAGTTTCTTCCTATCTAATCTATCAATGCCCCTCATAATTTTGTATACCTCAATCAGGTCCCCCCTCAGCCTTCTCTGCTCTAAGGAAAACAACCTTAGCCTATCCAATCTCTTTTCATAGCTGAAATGCTCCAGCCCAGGCAACATCCTGGTGAATCTCCTCTGCACCCTCTCCAGTGCAATCACATCCTTCCTATAGTGTGGTGCCCAGGACTGTACACAGTACTCCAGCTGTGACCTAACTAACGTTTTATACAGCTCCATCATAACCTCCCTGCTCTTATATTCTATGCCTCGGCTAATAAAGGCAAGTATCCCATATGCCTTCCTAACCACCTTATCTACCTGTGCTTCTGCCTTCAGTGATCTATGGACAAGTACACCAGGGTTCCTCTGACCCTCCGTACTTCCTAGGGTCCTACCATCCATTGTATATTCCCTTGCCTTGTTAGTCCTCCCAAAATGCATCACCTCACATTTCTCAATGAATAAACAAAATAATTAGTGATAGTAATTAGTCCAATTGTAGCTTGTTACATTGGAATGATATGACTTTTGTGAAAAATCCTTTCATGGGATGTGGGCATCACTGGTAGGCCAGCATTTGTTGTCCATCCCTAACTGCCCATAAACTGAGTGGTTTACTAGGTCATTTTAGACGCAGTTAAAAGTCAACCACATTGCTGTGTGTGGAGTTACATGTAGGCCAGACCAGGTAAGGATGGCAGATTTCCTTAAATAAAGTACATTAGTGAACCAGATGGGCTTTTATAATAATTGATAATTGTTTCATGGCACCATTACTGAGACCAGCTTTCAATTAATTAATTGAATTTAAACTCCACCAGCTGCCATGATGGGATTTGAATACCTGTCTCCAAGACATTAGCCTGCACCTCTGGATTATTAGTCTAGTGACATTACCAATACACCATCTCCACTAATATCCTAAGTGATTTATTAAACAGTCAACATGGCCCATTCAATAATACTTTTGCTTCTGAGTTAGAAGGTTGCTGTTTAAAGCCCCATTCCCTAAACTGGGTATATAATCCAGGTTGACACTTCAGTGCATTGCTGCATTGTCAGAGACATTGGATGAGACATTAAACTGAGACCTTATCTGTCAGCTAAGGTGTCTCTCAGTATTTACTTGAAGAAGAGGTGGTTTCATCTGATGCCTTGGCCAACATTTATCTCTCAACTAACAGCAGCAAAAATAGACTTTTCTTATTCACTTGTTTGTGTACTGTTATGGCTAGGTGAGGGAGGGAGTCTCAGGCTCCCCTCTTGCCCTTCCTCTTATTTGACTGCTACAGGGTTTATTCCTTTTAAACAGTGGTTGCGCTTACCATCTCTGTGAGTGTTTTACCTTTTTCCTTTACTGTGATCTTGAAAGAACCAATCAAACAGGTTTTCTTGAGTTTAAACAAGAAAGGGGTAGGTTTATGATACTTAACGCTATAACCACGATTTAAAAATAATAAAAAATATGTTACACATTCACGCACAAATTCACACGAGAATCACAGACACATACAAATAGATTACAGAGGAAAAAATAGATTTGGTGGTTGGATTAAAGTCCAGAATAAATGGAACTTAAATACACAGTCTGTGAAGTGGATGATCCAGTAGACATCCGGCTGAAGCTGTAGCCTTTTGAAGTCCTAGGCTGGTCAAAGTGCACTTTGTGGTTGGCCTGCTTTTCTCAGGGTTTTCTTGAAGGCAGACTGGTAGGTGGCTCTCTTCCCCTGGTCTTTGGCTGTAGTAGTCTGTAGGTTTGGAGGGTCCACAGTCGCAGATGGTTTTCAAACTTGATGTTTTTTGGAGGGAGAGAGAGAGATAAAGGGAAGTATGCAGCCTTCTCTGCTGCTGCACACTTAGTTACTGCTTGTCTTCTGTGAATGTGACAAAACCCAGCTTTTTCAGAGATGGACAGACAGTCACATGGTTCTCTCAATTCCCTTTGTTTTTAATGAGGTCCAAAGTCAAAAACTCAAAACCGCTCTTCGGTGGGGTTGTCTGCGTTTACCCCTGGACAGACATCTCCACTTATGAATGCCTCAAGATAGCTTTGACTGTCCCACTAACAAGGATGATCTTCATAATCTACTCAGTTAGCCGAAGCATTGTTCTGGCTAGGCTTATTAGACCTTTGTTTCTAGTTCAATCTCCAGGTATTTCAGATGCAAATTGCAATGGCCACCTTGGCTGCTAGTTTTTTAAAAGTTAACTGTAGGATTTTTTCCATTAAAAGCCTAATTTAAGTTTACAACCGATGAAATTAATATTTCTCATTTGGCATATGTGGTTTTCTTGACAGGTACCTGAAACGGATTAGCCTAGAAATTGTTTTAGGCCCAAATTCATTGTCCCAGCAGCGGCAATGACTATCCATGCTGAAACTAATGCGATAAAGGGCCATTTGAAATTGGTTCCCTTCTGTCATCAGAACGTGATTAGTGTACTGGAGGTAGTGGATGGGTCACAAAGGGTCTACAATAAGTCCAGGGGCAAGAGGAGGTCAGGAGGAGGGGCTAGTGGTGGCTGGCAGGGGCCCACAGTTTCAATGTGGAGCCAAGAGGAGCACTCCTGGCTCCATATTCAGGTAAATAAAAATCTTCAAGGACCACTGGTTTTGTTGCTTTAAGTCCAAGAAAACTAACCACATCATGTATGGTGCATGCTGTGGTCGGTCGTGTCCCAATTTCCCAGATGCATGAAACAGGTGTTCGGCCCTCCCTTTGCACAGACATTGGGCTTAATAGGGTGTCCTGGACAACTACGGAGCACCCTAATCAATATGGTATGCAGTGTTCTCCCAGCATGATTCAATATGCCCAAACCGTATGCCATATTGGACTCTTTTTTCCCCGAGAAATGGACACGGCTTGGTCAAATTTCTATGCTGTTCAATACACATTCATCTCATTGCTGTTTATCAGGCCTTTCGATGCAGAATTTACCTCCATAACAACAGTGACTGTACCTCAAAATTAATGCATTAGTTGTGAAGCGTTTTAGGACATCTTTAGGATATTAGAAGGCACTATACAAATGTAAGGTTATTCTTTGTGCTAATTGGATGCATGCTCAATAATTGGCTAAATTGTTGTCTTTAGTTCACTAAAGTCTATCATTTATCTCTGTGTTAAATTTTTATTAGAATGTTAAATACTCTACATTAAAGCCTCACCAACAGACCTTCTTCATGCTGAGTGGGTCTGATTATCCCTCCAGATCAATGTACAATGTCCCAACGTTTACCCATTTGCTGGAGATTGAACCTGAGCCAGAAATTAAGCAATATTTTTAGCACTGGCTACATCTGCTGCCAAATCCAAAACCAAGCTCAATATGTTATGAGCCAATATAAAAGCTACAACATGCAAGCCAGTAATATGTATGTACATCCAACAATGCCAAGATAACAAAACCATTAAGAAATCCCAGATTCACTACATTCCTTACAATCACTTCTTCGATTGCGAAGGCAACTATCCTGTGATGTAATGTGTGCATACTTTCATAAGGTATTATGTGTCCCTACCTAGTTATAGAATGGTCATTCGCCACCGTAAATGATCAAGGTCTCAGATAAGGGAACTATTTAATGTTTCATTGCTATTTATGTAGTTAACACTATTTTATTTGCACTTTGCTGGTACTTGATATTTCAATTAACTAATCACCTACCCCAATCATATGCAATAATCCAGCAGCTTTCATGGCTGTTATTCCAATGTTAGTCCAGCAATTCCCACAATTATTGAATTCATTTCAACAACTTGCCATGGTGGGATTTAAACTCACATTCTTTGGGTTAGTAGTTGAGCACCGTAACCACTCCGTTACCTTATCCTAATTAATCAATATGTTACTAGAAGAAGTTTAATGCATTTTTGTGTACATTTTGACAGTGCCCATCCTATGATGATGCCTTAAATTATGTTTGAAAGGGCAGTATCCAGTCCAACTTTACACAGATGTAATCAAATATTATTTTAGTCATTTGATAAACAAAATGTAATAGTTTTAATATAATATATAAAATAATAAATAGTGACTATGTTATATTTCAACAATAAAGCCATTCCCTGTCTCATTGGTTCTTCTCATCGCGTGAAATGACATACCTGAGGATCTTCTTCCTGAGGCTCAATGCCTTCTTCCTGTCACATGACAGCATACGATCATAGTGGTTCATTGTAAACAATGCAACACTCAGCAGCTGCAGCATTCGTTACAGCAAAAATAGCCTAATCAAATTATATTACTGTAAATAAGTTGTGAGATATGGTCTGTAGGACAGGATCAAGTTCAGATGATGTTCACAAACTGTTCAGGTTTCATATTTGTCAATGACATCTGAACCCCTTGACTACATAACAACCTTGTAACAAACTCCAATATGACTTGTCATTCTATATGTAATGATAATAAAGCATTTCCCCCAAGAATACTGCCTGTTCTTTTCCCAGATGTAATGCAACACTTTAGCTGAATAGACAACTGCAACAAGCTCTAGGGAGGCATTTGAGTTACAAATGGAAATAATACCCAATGACTGTATAAAACTGGAGATGGAATAAAGCAGAATGAAACCACCAAATAAAGCTGTTTTTATAAGAAAAACCATTTGCAATAATCGTTGCATATGAGTAATGTCACATTGTTTGAATTTAAAGCAGCGACAGTCAACAGACTTAATAACTGCAGCTTTTTTTCAATTTTGCTTGTGAAGAACATATTGACTTGTCAAATTAACTACAAACCACAATGTAAGTGATAGATAATCTACTAACACAAAAAGGACTGAAACTTTTTCAGTCTCATGCAATCTCTGCAAGGGATTCCTTGCATATTGAGTATAAAATCAGAGAATTTTACTAGCTGAATGAGGCCATTCAACCCATCACACCTGTTGCATTCCCCTCTTCTTTCCCTTTAAGAGAAAAGCATTTTGCCACTTGAATGTATACTTGAAAAGGAGTAATTTGCAGGACTATGGGAAACAGCAGGGGAGTGGGACTAATTAACTCTTTTCAAGAACTGCCACAGACATGATGGACAGAATGGCCTCATTTTGTGCTCTATTATTCTATGACTTCCCTGTTAAAAGCTAGTATGGCTTTACTTTCCACCAATGTTTCTGGAAGGGCAATCCATGTCCAAAAACCCTCTGCTTAGAAAAAATTCTAATCTTTTTCTTAACTCTTTTAGTGGGAATCTTAGACTTTTCTACAACAATATAGCCTGGACTTTACTGTTGTAATGATGGTGAAACTGACAGCAACTTCTTGCATTTGCACATGAGCAGTTAAATGCAGAAATCCAGAAATTGCTGACAGTGATTCACTGCTCCTCCACAGGGCGTGCTGTTGAAGTCCCCGCAGACGGCAATCTTCAGACATCACTGAACTGACAAGAACTTCCTTTTTTACACTGTAATATCACTGTTAATCCCCCCTTGTTTAATGAGGTGTAACTGGGTTGTTAATGCTGTACTGTGTCATAACTACTGCTGAGCAATCTCTCTGGCTCTGGAAAACTCATTTCATATTTGTACAACGTCAGTTTTTTCAATTATGATAAACATTCCATTTTTTAAATGTAATATAATTACTTTTTAAAAGTCTGTTTATGAATTTCAGATTCTAATATGTATGCCCCAATCGTTGGGGGGAATTTTATGCTCTCCCCCATGGCTGGTTTGGAGGCAGGGAGAGCATAAAACCAGGTGCAATGGCGGCGGGGTGGGGGTTCCTGCCATCTTCCCGATCTGCCGAAATTTAGTCCAGGTGGGGAAGGCCTGTTCACACTCACTGAGTCCCTTAACTGGGCAATTAATTCTCAATTTTGGGCCTCATCCTGCCTTGGCCGCAATGAGCCATGCGGTGGGCAGCCCTGTCGCTGCACGGGAAGCACGGCATGATAAACTGTGCAGACTGCTTCCTGAGTTCGGAACAGGGGTTGGGGATCCCTCGTTAAAAGGCACCTAATGCTTGCCCTTGCTAGCGATTGCCCCTACTCCCTCCTCCCCCACAATTCCCACCCCACAAGACCCCTCCCACCCTCACCTACCTGTGGCCTGGGTCCAGTGCCACTCCTGGGCCTGGGGTCGTTGCTCCACCGGTAGCAGCCACCACATCCACGGTGGCACTGCTCAGTGGAAGAGCTACCAGCCTCTGATTGGCCAGCAACTCTCTGAGGGTGGGGCTTCTGGCGCCAGGGCCCTTGATCCAATGGAAGGCCCGTTGCTGTTCCCTTAAGTGCCTGATTGGCACTAGATTCGGTGGGCCTTCCGGAGAAGAGGTGATGCAGTGTTCTCGGCGTTGCTTTTGCTTCATGTCGCCACTGACCGCAAATTCTGGCCAAAGTTGCAGAATCATGATACTGAATGTGGTAAGTACTAGAAACCTGAAGTTGATTATATTTATCCCCACCTACCCATGTGATCAGGCACTTTTGCAGTGTGTAGAAGCACAAGTCTATTTTCATATCAATTCTGTCAGCCTACTGGATGGCACAATGTGCATCATTTTAGGATCATATTATTATCTCCTGTACTGACCATTTAACCATCAATTGAAACAGCACCAAAAAAAAGGGTGGATGGTGAAGCTGCGAGTTTAGATTTTGTCCATTGCACAATTTTTGGGTGAGGCAATGAAGAAAAATTCCAAGGGATGCACAGGCTCGTATCTTAGTCTAAAATGTGAACAAATTCCATAAAAATCTGTATGCGCTACAAACAAACAGAGACTAACAAGGTGAAATCATGTAGACAGTAATGCCTGGAAATGCTTCCTAAAGTAAGGCATGTAAAACTGGACACATACAAAATTACTTTCTGTGCTATTGTAAAAAGGGCACTTCAATTAATATCTTGTCCGGATAATGGTCCGAGGAACTTTGTACAAATGGGTTAATGTGTTATAGCTAATATTGTTCAGTGCTATTTCAATCCACAAATATCTAAATGCTGAAATGACAGACCGTAAATGCTGAAATGATAGGGCAATGAAATGTAGAAGCTCATATCTACTACACAGAATATGTAGACCATTGGGCCGATTATGCAAAGCTCAGAGCCACCAGTGCAGCCTTGCATTGTGCATACACAGGTCTTACTATTAGACTCACAAAGTCACAGCAGCTGCATTTTGGGCGAGAGGAGAATGAAGCCACACCACAGGCATATGCAAGCATCACTAAACTAATACATTGATTCAAATCAGGTCCCACACCAAATCTTGAGATTTCCCATCCACAGCTTGCATTTTTTCATTAGAAGCCTGAGAACATGAGTTTCTTAAAGGGAGATTGCAGATTGAATTACTGGAAAAGGTGTTTTTCTTTTGAATTTGCAAATATATTTTGTTGCACTTTGCTCCATGCATTGATTTATTTTTTGTGTAGTCTGCCATTTATACATTGTTAGTTTTTTCCCCATACTTTTTTTCATTATTTATCATAGTGGCTGCGATTTAATATCCACAGTTCTATTTTGATATACTTTTAACATCACTGAATCTCTTTCTAAAATCGCTGCAGGTCCTATTGTATAAAAGCTTTTTTTTAAATCTCTGTTAAGACATCAATACAGCTATGTTTATATATTTTTAAAAGTTGTTCTGGCATCTGCATGTCCCTGGCAAGACCACGTTAATTGTCCATCCTTAATTGCCCTGGGAAGATTGTACTGGGTTTTCTCCTTGGAGCACTGCAGTCGTTGTGGTAATGGTCCTGAAATTATCTTATAACATAGCAACAATCAAAACTGAGTCCTTCCTAGTTTTATGGCTTAGTTGCTGTCTATGTAACCTCACTGAGTCATCAGCTGGTACTGCATTGTATACAAATTGTAGGTAGATATCTTTGAGTGCATTAATCAGGATATATGATCTTCGTCATCACTTGACAACAAAATGGAATATTTACGGCATTATCTGTAAACAAGGGAGGCAGAATGTGGTAATAGAGATTAGTGTAAAAGGGAAGTAACAAACCATCTTATCTGTCAGTAATAAAGATATCTGATATTGTTATGGCCAGGTGGGTGATGATGTGGCTGGTTTCCACTGCTCACCTCCCAGCTGACCACAATGTTTTTGGTTTGTGTTTCAGCCCCTGTGTTTTGTTTGTCAAATAAACAGACAATGATAGCTCATAGGTTTTAAAACAGAAGATTAAATATTTATTAAACAATAATCACCTGAGATGTTCACAACACCACCCATACATGCACTCACTCACAGACACACACAAGAGACGATAGAAGGGAAAGGGTAAGAATTCAAGGTGTAAAAATGTGTTGTTTCAAGAAAACCTCTGGGATCCTCTCGGAAGATGAGTTTTAAATTTGCAGGCCTGTTTGCTAGTTGTCTTGTACTTGCTGGGTTGCTGAAGACTTCTGACAGTTCACTTCAGTTTGAAGATGGTACAAATATTCCTAGTTCCGTTTTCAATGGTGCAGGAGTTGTTTCAAAGGCACTCTCTTTTCTCTGCTGCAGTTGGCTCTCAATTTGCCACAGCAGTGTTCAAATGCTAGCTGAAACTGGTCTCTCTCTCAGCATGTGTTGGGATTCAAGATGGCTTTCGATGTTGACCATGTAGTTTGAGAGTCCAGACTGATGTTGGTGACTTGATGACTCAATTGTGGTGAAAAGTAGCTGGAGGCAGAGAATCTGGGAATGTCTTTGTTTTAGTTGGTTTTGTGTACAGCTCACATTCATGTGTGATAAGCTGTCTCATTTCCATGTTTTAGTTCTGGTAGATATGGATGTGTATTTTAGTGCAGGAGGTGGTATGAGTCATGTGACTCGTCCTCCATTTTGTTGATAGCAAATGTACACGTCTTTTAAAAATTGTTCTGATTTTTTTATGACTCTTCAGTTTGTTTCTGTATTTTCATCGCTGCACATCTCATGAGCATGACAATATGTAAAAAGATAAATTGGGATATTACTGCTATCAATGAATCCCTACCTAAAATTCTGAAAACATAAACCTTCTCTGCGTGGGCACCTGGCTCATAGTACAAGTGTGAATACCAAGAAGTAAAAATGCTTTAGATATTTATTAATTTAAAATAGATTACACTACACGTGTAGTGTCTCCCACCCACCCTCCTCCTCTAACCATAAAAAAAAGTACTCTGGTGTGTTGATAAGGTAAGCTTTTTATTTAGGAAGTTCTGTCCGTTGGATTGCTAACCTAACAAGTTTTGACTTTTTGTTTTTCAGTAGATTTGTTGGGAATTTGGAATAGTGGGAATGGAGGTTAAGGCAGTTGCATGTTCCTCCTGCAGAATGTGGGAGGTAAGGGTCGCCAAGAGTGTCCCTGCTGACTGCATCTGTGGGAAGTGCACCCAACTCCAGCTCCTCGAGAACCGCGTTAGGGAACTGGAGCTGGAGCTGGATGAACTTCGGATCATTCGGGAGGCGGAGGAGGTTATTGAGAGGAGTTATGGGGAGGTAGTCACACCTCAGGTAAAAGAAGTAGGTAGATGGGTTACCGTCAGGGGAAGGAGAGGGAACCAGCAGGCAGTGCAGGGATCCCCTGTGGCCGTTTCCCTCAACAACAGGTATACCGTTTTGGATACTGTTGCGGGGGACGACTTACCAGGGGTAAGCAATGGGGTGCAGATATCTGGCACAGAGTCTGTCCCTGTTGCTCAGAAGGGAAGGGGGAAGAGGAGCAGAACATTAGTCATTGGGGACTCCATAGTTAGGGGAACAGATAGGAGGTTCTGTGGGAACGAGAGAGACTCACGGTTGGTATGTTGCCTCCCAGGTGCCAGGGTTCGTGATGTCTCGGATCGTGTTTTTGGGATCCTTAATGGGGAGGGGGAGCAGCCCCAAGTCGTGGTCCACATAGGCACCAACGACATAGGTAGGAAGAGAGATGGGGATTTAAGACAGAAATTTAGGGAGCTAGGGTGGAAGCTTAGAGCGAGAACGAACAGAGTTGTTATCTCTGGGTTGTTGCCCGTGCCACGTGATAGCGAAGCGAGGAATAGGGAGAGAGAGGAGTTGAACACGTGGCTGCAGGGATGGTGCAGGAGGGAGGGTTTTGGTTTCCTGGATAATTGGGGCTCTTTCTGGGGTAGGTGGGACCTCTACAAACAGGATGGTCTTCACCTGAACCAGAGGGGTACCAATATCCTGGGGGGGAGGTTTGCTAGTGCTCTTCGGGGGGGTTTAAACTAATTCAGCAGGGGAATGGGAACCTAAATTGTGGTGCCAGTGTACAGGATGTTGAGAGTAGTGAGGTCAGGGATATGGTTACAAGGACGCAAGAGGGCACTGGCAAGCAAGAACCTGGTTTAAAGTGTGTCTATTTCAACGCCAGGAGCATCCGGAATAAGGTGGGTGAGCTTGCAGCATGGGTTGGTACCTGGGATCTCGATGTAGTGGCCATTTCGGAGACATGGGTAGAGCAGGGGCAGGAATGGATGTTGCAGATTCCGGGATTTAGATGTTTCAGTAAGAACAGAGAAGATGGTAAAAGAGGGGGGGGTGTGGCATTGTTAATCAAGGAGAGTATTACAGCGACAGAAAGGACGTTTGAGGACTCGGTTACTGAGGTAGTATGGGCTGAGGTTAGAAACAGGAGAGGTGAGGTTACCCTGTTGGGAGTCTTTTATAGACCTCCGAATAGTTCCAGAGATGTAGAGGAAAGGATAGCGAAGATGATTCTCGACAGGGGTGAGAGTAACAGGGTAGTTGTTATGGGGGACTTTAACTTTCCAAATATCGACTGGAAGTACTATAGTTCGAGTACTTTAGATGGGTCAGTTTTTGTCCAGTGTGTGCAGGAGGGTTTTCTGACACAGTATGTAGACAGGCCAACCAGGGGCGATGCCACATTGGATTTGGTACTGGGAAATGAACCCGGCCAGGTGTTAGATTTAGATGTAGGTGAGCACTTTGGTGATAGTGATCACAATTCGGTTAGGTTTACCTTCGCGATGGGCAGGGACAGGTATATACCGCAGGGCAAGAATTATAACTGGGGGAAAGGAAATTATGATGCGATTAGGCAAGATTTAGGATGCGTAGGATGGGGAAGGAAACTGCAGGGGATGGGAACAATCGAAATGTGGAGCTTATTCAAGGAGCAGCTACTGCGTGTCCTTGATAAGTATGTACCTGTGAGGCAGGGAGGAAGTTGTCGTGCGAGGGAGCCGTGGTTTACTAAAGAAGTTGAAGCGCTTGTCAAGAGGAAGAAGAAGGCTTTTGTTAGGATGAGAAGTGAAGGCTCAGTTCGGGCGCTTGAGAGCTACAAGCTAGCCAGGAAGGATCTAAAGGGAGAGCTAAGAAGAGCAAGGAGAGGACACGAGAAGTCATTGGTGGATCGGATCAGGGAAAACCCTAAGGCTTTCTATAGGTATATCAGGAATAAAAGAATGACTAGAGTTAGATTAGGGCCAATCAAGGATAGTAGTGGGAAGTTGTGTGTGGAATCAGAGGAGATAGGGGAAGTGTTAAATGAATATTTTGCGTCAGTATTTACAGTAGAGAAAGAAAATGTTGTTGAGAATACTGAGATTCAGGCTACGAGGCTAGATGGGATTGGGGTTCACAAGGAGGAGGTGTTAGCAATTTTGGAAAGTGTGAAAATAGATAAGTCCCCTGGGCCAGATGGGATTTATCCTAGGATTCTCTGGGAAGCTAGGGAGGAGATTGCAGAGCCTTTGTCCTTGATCTTTATGTCGTCATTGTCGACAGGAATAGTGCCGGAAGACTGGAGGATTGCAAATGTTGTCCCCTTGTTCAAGAAGGGGAGTAGAGACAGCCCTGGTAATTATAGACCTGTGAGCCTTACTTCGGTTGTGGGTAAAATGTTGGAAAAGTTTATAAGAGACAGGATTTATAATCATCTTGAAAAGAATAAGTACATTAGAGATAGTCAGCACGGTTTTGTGACGGGTAGGTCGTGCCTCACAAACCTTATTGAGTTTTTCGAGAAGGTGACCAAACAGGTGGATGAGGGTAAAGCAGTGGATGTGGTGTATATGGATTTCAGTAAGGCGTTTGATAAGGTTCCCCACGGTAGGCTATTGCAGAAAATACGCAAGTATGGGGTTGAAGGTGATTTAGAGCTTTGGATCAGAAATTGGCTAGCTGAAAGAAGACAGAGGGTGGTGGTTGATGGCAAATGTTCATCCTGGAGTTTAGTTACTAGTGGTGTACCGCAAGGATCTGTTTTGGGGCCACTGCTGTTTGTCATTTTTATAAATGACCTGGAAGAGGGTGTAGAAGGGTGGGTTAGTAAATTTGCAGATGACACTAAGGTCGGTGGAGTTGTGGATAGTGCCGAAGGATGTTGTCGGGTACAGAGAGACATAGATAGGCTGCAGAGCTGGGCTGAGAGATGGCAAATGGAGTTTAATGCGGAAAAGTGTGAGGTGATTCACTTTGGAAGGAGTAACAGGAATGCAGAGTACTGGGCTAATGGGAGGATTCTTGGTACTGTAGATGAACAGAGAGATCTTGGTGTCCAGGTGCATAAATCCCTGAAGGTTGCTAACCAGGTTAATAGGGCTGTTAAGAAGGCATATGGTGTGTTAGCTTTTATTAGTAGGGGGGTCGAGTTTCGGAGCCACGATGTCATGCTGCAGCTGTACAAAACTCTGGTGAGACCGCACCTGGAGTATTGCGTGCAGTTCTGGTCACCGCATTATAGGAAGGATGTGGAAGCTATGGAAAGGGTGCAGAGGAGATTTACTAGGATGTTGCCTGGTATGGAGGGAAGGTCTTACGAGGAAAGGCTGAGGGACTTGAGGTTGTTTTCGTTGGAGAGAAGGAGGAGGAGAGGTGACTTAATAGAGACATATAAGATAATCAGAGGGTTAGATAGGGTGGATAGTGAGCGTCTTTTTCCTCGGATGGTGATGGCAAACACGAGGGGACATAGCTTCAAGTTGAGGGGTGATAGATATCGGACAGATGTGAGAGGTAGTTTCTTTACTCAGAGAGTAGTAAGGGCGTGGAACGCCCTGCCTGCAGCAGTAGTAGATTCGCCAACTTTAAGGGCATTTAAGTGGACATTGGATAGACACATGGATGAAAATGGAATAGTGTAGGTCAGATGGTTTCACAGGGCGGCGCAACATCGAGGGCCGAAGGGCCTGTACTGCGCTGTAATGTTCTAAATTCTAAGACAATGAAAGTTGAAGTGTTATGCTGTAAACTAGCCACTCATTTTGTTTTTAATGCTTACATCAGTTAATCTTACTTCTCAGTTAACTTAATTTGGCTGGATTTTAGTTCTGTGGTTGGGACCCAGATGTTGGGTGCATCTCCGGGTTCTAACCCTACATCATTGCCTGCCAGTTAGTGGCCAACAGTACACTTGACATCCAATTAAGGACGGCAGATGGGCTCCTGAGGCTAGAGGGCCAATAGGAGGCCCTCCAGCCCTGATAGATTAGCAGCTCCACTGTCAGAGGTGGAAGCTGCCAATGTAGGTATGAGATGAATTGTTACAGCACAGAAGGCCATTCAGCCCACTGTGTCTGAGCCGGCTCTCTGAAGGAGCAGATTACTTCGTGCCACTCCCTGCCTTCGCCCCTTAGCCCTGCACATTCTTCCCTTTCAGATAACAATCCAATTCCCTCTTGAATGCCTCGATTAAACCTGCCTCCACCACACTCTCAGGCAGTTCATTCCAGATCCTAACCACTCGCTGCGGTAAAAAAGTTTTTCCTCATGCGCTATTGCTTCTTTTGCCAATTACTTTAAAACTGTGCCCTCTTGTTCTTCATCCCTCCACCAAAGGGAACAATCTTTCCCTATCTACCTTGTCCAGACCCCTCATGATTTTGAATACCTCTATCAAATCTCCTCTCAACCTTCTCTTCTCCAAAGGAAACAGTCCCAACTTCTCCAATCTAACCTCTGATGACTTTTTGAAATACTGTGGAAGAGGACGGCGACAGCCACAATTGTGGCCATCTCCCAATCATGGCTGTGGTGGTGAGGGGGTGATGTTCAAAAATGGTTGATGGAGCGCTGCACCCATCCCCACCTCCAGGAGGTGGCCTCCATCTCTGGACCAATTGAATAGCCTAATTGGCTACTCGCTACTTGCGGGCGGGTAGCCGTTCCCCCCATCCCCAAACCGGCATATTCTAAAATGACCCACAGGCAGGAACATGGAGGCAAACCGACATCTGGCCAATGGCAGGAAATTGCAGTCCCATCCGTCTCCAATCCCACTCCTGTGTCCATTTAAAAATTTGGCCCGTACTATCAGTCAGAGAAACCAGCAAGGCATGGCAAGATCCCAGTATTATTTCCAATGCACAGCTCAAATTTATTTTTAAAAAAGGGCCATTACATGCTGTGCAGGCTGCTATCCCAGATAATTTCACACAAAATATACATGTTTCAGTTCATAGAGATGAAGGTTTGCCTATGGAAGTGAACTTGAACAAGAACAATTCAGAGGCCTTGTTGCTAGCCTAAGCTTGCTGTTTACTGCAAGATCAGTTTTGAAATTTTCTAGTTGTTCCCTGGCAGAGAGCCGATGGTCAACATTCATCTTGTCTGCAGGATCATGGGCACTCCCCTTCCTGAGCAAATAACTGCAGCCATTACCTCAGAAAGTATTGAACATTAAATAACAACATCCACAGACATGTGTGTTCTGATTCTGCTGTCTCAGGCATTGCCTTCTGAAGCAGCTGAACCAGAAGTTTCATACGTCCCCAGCACTTATGTCCCTTCTACACAGGGAGAGAATAGAAATAGGCACCATCATTTTAGCATGTAGCATGCATTCAGGCATCTCACTTTAGATGTCACACGACGTGTTGTTATGCCAGTGTGTTTTGGTGAACGATTGTTTTCTTTAATCCACTGGCCGGAGATCTGAATTTACATTTTTTAAAAGACATGCTGCCAGTAAAGCCATCCTTTTAGCTTAAGATGATCACGTAGTTTGCTACACTATATCCTGCATTGCAAAGGACTGTGAGGAGAGAGACAAAATGCCTGCTCAGTCCCCGGCAAGAACCAAGACCCAGGAAATTTAAAGGAACTACCTGTTCTCTCAGTACACAGAGAAATACCGCTAATTGCGATGTTTGAGTCACTGAGTGACTGTCATGTGACAAGCCCCTCCCCATCTATGGTTTTAAGCTGGTGTTTTCTCTGCAGCAGAGGAGAATCAAATGAACTCCGACATGAGCAGACCCTAAGTGGGGTGTTCTCCCTCTCTCTCTCTCTCTCTCTCCATTCCAGCTTGAAAGCTTTCAAATCCTGCCTGCTGACTGGACACCTTTGCATACTCTGGCTACAATCAGAAACCCCACTGAAGGAAATCATCTGCATCACTGTCTCCAAGGGACCCACTGAACCAGTCATCTACCTCTTCAAACTAAAAACCTTAGGACCACTGAATTCAGCTAGGAGCCAGTTGAATCACTAAACTCCACAGACAGTATACCCCTTTTATCTCTGCACTCTAACTCAACCAATCTAAATTTCCCCACTCTGTTATCTATTTGTGTGTGTGTGTGTGTGTGTGTGTGTGTGTGTGTGTGAGAGAGTGAAAGTTGGTGCATTATTATTTTATTAGTTCAGTTTAGGTACAATAAAATGAACCTCTTTCTTTGTTAACTCAAGAAAACCTGTCAGATTTGTTCTTGTTATGATCATAGCAAATAAGTAATCAAACACCCACTGAATTGTCCTGTACATCCACTTTAAGAAAGAATTAAACCTGTTGTGGTCAAACAAGGAGATGGAAAAGAGGGAAGCCCTTTGAGCCCTCCTCATTTGACCGTAACAGTGTCCAATTAAAAAAAGAAAACTGGTCATTTCCTATAACTTTTCTGAACTTGATAACTTGTGATCTCTCTCTGATGGTGGAATTAGGAATTTACAAGCAGCTGCCTATCTACAAAAACCTTTGATGGACCACAAGATGTGCCCATTTAAACAACTTCCTTGCAAGATCTATTTGAGCAGTGGTCTTAATAGGATAAGCCACTATAAACATTGAATCGCCTGATGAGCTAAACAACACAGCTGCACTCCAGATCTGTGAACACTGGAATGGTAGATCAACTGAGGGGAACTTGCAAGAGATGTTACAAATACAGTTGGATAGAAAATCCCAATGTGCTGATTTGTGGGGAGATGGTGGCATCGTGGTAATGTCACTGGACTAGTAATCCAGAGGCCCAGGCTAATGCCCTGGGGAACAAAGGTTTAATTCCCACCATGGCAGCTGGTGGAATTTAAATTCAGTTAATAAAAATCTGGAATTGAAAGCTAATCTCAGTAACGGTGTTATTAAACGATCATTGATTGTTATTAAAAACCCATCTGGCTCACTAAATGGTTCACTAATGTCCTTTAGGAAAGGAAATCTGTTGTCCTTACCTGGTCTGACCTACATGTGACTCCAGACCCACAGCAATGTGGTTGACTCTTAACAGCCCTCTGAAATGGCCTAGAAAGCCAATCAGTTGTCGAGGGCAATTAGGGATGGGCAATAAATGCTGGCCTTGCCAGTGACGCCCACATCCCATGAAAGAATAAAAAATATTAAAATGTGGTTGAAAATTCATTGAGATGAGAGAATTCTTCACTCCATTAATCGCCATCATCTAATTTTATTTACGTTCTCCTCACAGTCCAAACTATCCATCTTGACAACCTTGTTCTGTGTCCCCCAGAGATGGAGCGAACATTCCTTTTGTTAAAATAAATGAAATATCTAACTATTTGGCTTAATAGACTGCAGCAGGAAATAGTGAACTTGTGTATGGATTAAAAATGAAGACGTGAAACGTTCTAACTTATGCAGTATTTGAATAATAACTTCCATTGATAAGGACTGACATTACTATTTATTTTTCACACAAAATCAATTGTTGAGCATTCACAGGTTTAGATGTTAATGTGATTAAAATCCCTAAAAGTTTTGAAATGCCTCCATCAGTCTTCACGGGGAGATGCAGATGGGGGCGGGGGAACAGAAAGAAAGCCAGTCATGTGTGCTGTTCTTTCTGAAGTTTAGGGGAGCTGGGGAGTTATAGGCCCCTGCCAATCTACAAAAGCAATTATCCACTAATTCATCTCAGATGTGCCTGACAGCGATTAAGCTCTAACTGACTTCAAGAATATTTACAGCAATTAGACCTTTCAGTCTTAAAGGGACATTTACACACAGCTCCATTTAGTAGCCAAATAATTTCAAAAACCTCATTAAGATCCTTCTTTTTGATTTTGCTTTTGCATCCACCTGGCCTTTTTTTCCTTTTCTCCAGCTTTCCCCACCTTGTTCAGTGTCCAATAGCTGCTCTATAAGTAAGATGTATCTATATGAGTTGCTGCTGTTGATTTGCGGCAGTTCCTTTTCTCTTGGCTTCCACCCAATGTTTTCAATGGAAACTGGTTGTACCCTGCTGCTCCAATTGCTCCTGCTCCACTATCCCACCTGCCACTAGAGAAAACTGGTGGTGCGAAAGTTGCTGACAGTTTATCACTGGGCCTCTGGTTCCTTCCCTCTGAGTTTGCTCCTGACACTTTTTATTAGACCATTCAAATGGAAACGAGCTGTGGCCCAGTTTTGTGCTGGTGCTGGGCCAAAGGACTGCGAGAAATTACAAGAGCCCAGGATGAGTGATTTAGCAAAATCCTTCTGGGAAAAAGGCCTCAAATAGTATAAGGTCTCAATGCTGATGGGAAACCTGATCCTGAATGATATTGTTCATGGGAAGATTAGGTCCTCCCCTGGAACTTAAAGTTTCACATTTTGTCATATTCTAGCTATGTACATTACTGAGTCTGGGAAACATCAAAAGTGACAGTGTGAGTGATGTATTGGATTATGAATTTGTTAAATACTGCAGCACAATTTTGAAATAAAAAGTACTGATGGAACACTACTAAAAAGGCTTGCATAATTTACCTTACAAACAAGTCCTAACATTTTTGGGACAAGAACATCCTATATTTTTAACTTATGGAACCACAGCACCGATGCATTTATTTAAGGAACTGGAGTATGAGGGATGCACTTTATCGGCCGAATGTTCATTCCGGTTAGGAATCTGATGCCCGGAACATTTATGGGTCCCAACCCTGCACCATATCAGCATCAACGCAATTTTCAAAGCAACAGCCACTAATAGGTCTGGAGCAGAGTTCAGTGTCCAATTAGGGGTGTTGGGCATGGTCAGGAAGCAGGTGCTAAGCACTAAAAGGCAAGTGGCAGCCATGACTGGGCTTGCCGTTGCCTTTGGAAATGGATGAGCAGGAAGAGTAGAGATGGTTCAGGCAGCCATTCCCGAGTGGCCCGCGTTTTTCTGTTGCCTTCCTTGAGGCCCTGATTGAAGCTGTGGGGTGAACAGTAGAGCTGTACTATACCCTCCATCTGGAAGTAGAGCTCCAGCAAGCCAGACCAAGCAGGCATGGCTCAAGGATGCCAACAGCCAAGAGTCCAAACACTCTCTCCTCATAAAATCAAGCCTCTCGGTTCTAGTGATGGAAATCTGTGCCACTGCATGAGCAACTGAGTCTAAATATCCCCTTTCATAAACATATTTCACACTGCAGTCATGAGCACTAATAGCTCCCTGCTGTGTTTCCGACAGCTATGCTCAAACGTGTCCCAGACCCTCCATGTTCCCTATGCTTGCCATTTGAAAATTGCTGATTGTTGTTCCCCATACTCCTATCAAGCTCCACCACGAGATCAACAAGCCCAATTAATTGGAGGCATGCGGGTTGTCAGCTCACCCTGCACCCCCACTACCCCCTGCCTCCCTGCACTCCCTTTGGAAATCTAATCGGGTCACTGAGGCATCATGAACTAGTGACATCTTTTAAGTGCACAATTTTCCATGCCTGCCAACACCAAACCTCGCCCCCACGGGTGATTGAAAATTCAGCCCTATATCTTTATTTATCTGTAATTTAATTTTTTTTTTATCCATGAGCAATGTCATGGGAGGTGCATTCCGTTATATATTTCATAATATTAGTGAAAACTGTTTAATGTTATTGGTTACTCAATAGGCATTAATCTCTGAGAATATTCAGCATGTTAAGAAATGTTAAAATGATGTTCAGGTTTTTGAAAGACACTGCTTTCTAATATTTAATCCAGAAATAAGTAGCTGTTAATATTTCCAGCTAACATTTCCAGAAGCTAAATTCTATGTTAGAATTTAAGATGCAAAGCTAATTATAGAACTACAGCCTTCCCTAATCCCCCACTATGCACCTTAGACATCAGATGATAGAGGAACTGAAATCACATAGAATCAACATACAATACTGCACAGTAGGAGGCTATTCGGCCCATCGTACCTATGTCTACTCTTTAGAAGAGCTATCCAATTAGTTTCAATCCCCTTCCCTTTTACCCATAACCCTGCGTATTTTTCCCTTTCACGTATTTATCCGATTTCCTTTTAAAAGTACAATTGAATCTGCTTTTACCATCCTTTAAGGCATTGCATTCCAGGTAATAAAACTCACTGTTTAAAAAAAATTGGCTGCATCTCACCTCTGGTTCTTTTGCCAATTACTTTAAATTGCACAATATTAGTAGTGAATACGTTAAATTCTTCACATGAAATTTCTTTGTCTGCTATTTTAATGAAGGCATTAACCTATTTCTTGTTAACAGCTTAACATCTGTCAGAAAATAACAGAGGAATTTCACAAGAATACATCAGTTACACAAATTTAATTCAACCCGCAAAATATTAAAATTTTTTCTTAAGAGTCTAGCACTGTCAATCGGCTCCATGGTGCAGAACACTGGAGCTCCAAATGTATGGGTCCATGGAATTCCAGATGTGAACTCGCGGTCATGGTCCACCTCACTGCTAGGTTATGGATCTCAGCCACATTGCTCTGACGAAGAAGAAGTCAAATGTTCCTCTGTAGAGGAAAAGAAAAATCAAGGGCCAATTATCACAATTCTGTTCTTCCACATCTCATAGTAACTAACCCACAGTGAAACAGATTGACATGTAGAATCCACCATCACCCTGCCCCCCGCAAAAAAAAATCCATGTTTTAGAAACTGAAATGTGTTTAGAATCATGTACTGCGTTATTTCAATCTGTGGTTTCTTTAATGGCAATTTGGCTTGTACATTAATGCAATATTCCACAGCTAATAATTCATTCAAATGTGCCCAAGCAGCCAGTTAGACATGCATGTTGAGAACAGGGGATTTGTTGCTGGAAAGAGGTGGTTGAGCTAGTTACTAAAGCAACCTGACATGTGGGAGACTCACTGATCCAAGACATGAAATACTCAATCAGTGACGTCATAGACAGTGCAGTCAGTTTCAATTAATCTTAAAATAACAAGGCACTGACCTTATGTAGAAAAGGACAGCTGATAGACAAAGACAGATAATACTGTAATAGTAATAAACTAGACTTTGCTTGGATGTTATGCTCCATTACCAGTTTTGATGATTACCACTCTGGACATAGTGTGCTGGTTATGACCCGCCAAAAACAATAAGCATTTGCTCCTGTGACATGGGTTTACAAACAACTGGTACAATATTGTTGAAATGAACTATACCATTCATATTGCAATATCAAACTCTTTTTAAAGAGAACATTTTAATGAACTCAGCTTCTGGAATAAATAAAATATGCATTAATAGGCTGTGATTTGGAGCAGCTAAGCAAGACTTCAAAGGAAGTAACAGTGATAATCAAGTTTGGACATTCACTGAAATCTACCAGTTTATATAAACTACTTAAGCTCCATACCTCCGTATATGGATTCTACTCACTGCCATTAAGATTAACACTTCAGTTTCTCAAAGCTTACCACACTAAATTTGTTTGGATTGGCATTGCTGCTGCCTCCCAATACAAACTTTAGCGAGGTGTCAGCAGGTATGCTCACATTCAATCGATCTGATGATTGTCTGTTTATCAATGATCTAAATTATTCTATTGTGTCAATCCAACAGCATTTCAATGGTTCTCCAAATATACTTTACTTGAGTCATTCTGAGCACAATATGAGTGTTATTAAGGCCACTTGTTTTAAGATTGCTGAAGACATGCCACCACTGAACAGTGCAGTGGGATGCACATTTGAATAAAAACAGTTGAGTAGATTACAGTTGAGGATTTAGGGAGCTATCATTTCTTGGTTGGTAACATTCTCTATCATTTAGTTAAAGAAAATCTTTATATACGTTAAATCACTCAGAATGAAGAATATTGTCCAAAAATTAACAGCTCTGAAAACCTACTTAGTGCCTTGTTGAACTCAGCTGGCAGGACTATGTAAGGTTTATCAATTTCTGTTACAACCAGGTGAGAAAGAGGTCTAGGGTTCCTTTTCAGCCTTCACCTGGTCCTACTGTAACAGGGTTTAATTTTAAACACATCGTGTCTTTAGCTCCCCCTTGGTGAATCCTTGTTCACCGCTTTCCAATTATAAGGCAAAGAAACGATCACAAACAGACTTTCTTAGGTTTAAAGAAGAAAAGTTAGAAATTTATTAACCTTGAACTTGAACTCTATTTCGGTTAATGCCTACGGATACACAACGCACCCATACTAGCATGCACATGCGATACACACATGCAGATAGAAACAGAACAGAGCAGAAGTAATAAAGTGGAAAAGTTTGAGGCAATATCTGAAGAGTTTTTGTTAGGGCTGGTTGAGCTCACTGTAGAGTCCTTGCTTTTCATTGGGGCCCAGTATTCTTCTTTAAACCTTGTTCACTGTAGGAGACTTTTCTCTCTTGGGGTTCATGTGTCTTCAGTGAATTCAGAGGCTTGTGAGAGCGATATGGGAGCAGACAGGAGAGATCTTCTCAATCCAGTAGGAAATAGTCTTTCTAAGTTCAAACTGTTTGTAAAATTCAGAAAAAACTCAGGTTACCAAGCAGGTTAGTCATGTGACTAACTGGTCTGACCACATCTTGGATTGTATCACCTTAGCAGTCTCTGGAATGCTCCTCTTACACACAATACCTGGTGATCAAGGTCCATTGTGGGTTGAATGTGTCAGGGAATGGTCCTTTGTCCTTCCAATCATCGTCTGTTAATATGCAAATGTCTTTTGCAGCCACAGCTGATCTGTTTAACAAGTCATTTCTTCACTCCAATAACAGTTAAAATCAACGTTCATGACAGAATTAATGTGTCTCATTCTTGGCAGGTAGGGCCCTAGCAAGACTCTTTAAATCCTTTCTTACATTCTTTAGCTATTTTCGTTTTAACTTTTGTGTCAAATACAGTAGTGGCAAAATTCGAACAGGAAACGTACATTATGCATTTAAAAAAAAATAATTTTCCTATCTTGGTTTCTTTTCCTCTCTGATATCTATGTATCATCAACTTTAAACATATAACAGTGAGATTTCCTCTTTTCACTATTTCTAGCAAAGTCATTAAAGTTTTGGAGAATGTTTTTAAGATTTTGCTATAAGTTGTCAACCAATGAAATCTCACTGCTATGTTTGGCCTTGGAGAGAATGCCGAGGTGATTTACTAGGATGTTACCAGGGATGAGGGACTCCATTTATGTGGAGAGTCTACAGAAGCTGTGGTTGTTTACCTTAGAGAAGGGAAGGTTAAGGGGAGATTTAACAAAGGTATTCAAAATTATGAATGGTTTTGTTCGAGCAAATAAGATGAAAGCTTCCACTTGTAGGAGGATCATTAACCAGAGGACACAGATTGACTACAACATGCAAAAGAACCAGAGTGGAGATAAGGAGAATATTTTTTACACAGCGACTTGTTATGATCTAGAATGCACTGCCTGAAAGGGTTGTGCAAGTATATTCAATAGAAACTTTCAAAAGGCAATTGGATATATACTTGAAAAGGAAAAATTACAGTGATATGGGGAAAGAGCAGGGAAGTGGAGGTATCTTGGTAGCTTTTTCAAAGAGCTGGCACAGGAACAATGACCTGAATGGCCTCCTTCTGTGTTCCATGATTCTATGATTTTTATGACATTAATAACAAATTGTGACCAGGAAAGCCATCTGCAATGTTTACATTAAACAGATATATTAAGGAAATACAATGCTGGTTGCAACTTAAATGGATAACATCTAACTTAAAATAAAAGCAAAATACTGCAGATGCTGGAAACCTGAAATAAAAACAAGAAATGTTGGAAATGCTCAGCAGGTCTGGCAGCATCTGTGGAGAGAGAAGCAGAGTTAACTTTTCAGGTCAGTGACCCTTCTTCAGAACTGGCAAATATTAGAAATGTCAAAGGTTTTAAGCAAGGTAAGTGGGGGTGGGGCAAGAGATAACAAAAGAGAAAGTGTTGATAGGACAAGGTCACAGAGAATAACTGACCAGAAAGTCATGGAACAAAGGTAAATGGTATGTTAATGGTGTGGTGAAAGACAAAGCATTAGTACAGATAGGGTGTCAATTGATTGTAAAATGAACAGCCCTGGCACAAACATTAAAAAAACACAGTGGGAGGCACAGTAGAAACAAACTAAACAAACTAAAATAAAATAAACAAATAAAAACGAAAAAAGAAAAAAATGACTAAAAATAAAAAGGGGGGCCCGTCGTGCTCTGAAATTATTAAACTCAATGTTCAGTCCAGCAGGCTGTAGTGTGCCTAATTGGTAAATGAGGTGCTGTTCCTCGAGCTTGCGTTGATGTTTGCTGGAACACTGCAGCAATCCCAGGACAGAGATATGAGCATGAGAGCGGGGGCGGGGTGTTGAAATAGTGAGCAACTGGAAGCTCCAGGTCATGCTTACAGACTGAGCTGAGGTGTTCCACAAAGCGGTCACTCAATCTGCGTTTGGTCTCCCCAATGTAGAGGAGACCACATTGTGAGCAACAAATACAGTATACGAAATTGAAAGAAGTACAAGTAAATCGCTGTTTCACCTGAAAGGAGTGTTTGGGGCCTTGGGTAGTGAGGAGAGAGGAGGTAAATGGGCAGGTATTACATCTCCTGCGATTGCATGGGATGGTGCCGTGGGAAGGGGACAAGGTGGTGGGGGTAATGGAGGAGTGGATGAGGATGTCGCGAAGGGAATGATCCCTTCGGAATGTTGACAGGGAAAGGGAGGGGAAGATGTGTTTGGTAGTGGCATCATGCTCGATGTGGCGGAAATGGCAGAGGATGATCCTTTGGATGTGGAGGCTGGTGGAGTGGAAAGTGAGGATAAGGGGAACCCTGTCGCGAATCTGGGAGGGAGGGAAAGGGGTGAGGTTAGAGGTGCGGGAAATGGGCCAGACACGGTTGAGGGCCCTGTCAACCACAGTGGAGGGGAATCCTCGGTTGAGGAAAAAGGAAGACATATCAGAAGCGCTGTCATGGAAGTTAGCGTCATCAGAGCAGATGCGTCGGAGACGAAGAAACTGGGAGAATGGAATGGAGTCCTTACAGGAGGCAGGGTGTGAAGAAGTGTAGTCGAGGTAGCTGTGGGAGTTGGTGGGCTTATAATGAATATTAGTAGACAGCCTATCCCCAGAGATGGAGACAGAAAAGTCAAGGAACGGAAGGGAAGTGTTGGAGATGGACCATGAGAGAAGGGTGGAAATTTAGAAGCAAAGTTGATAAAGTTTTATAGTTCCGGACGGGAGCAGGAAACGGCACAGATACAGTCATCAACGTACCAGAGAAAGAGTTGGGGTACGGGGCCTGAGTATGACTGGAACAAGGAATGTTCGACATATCCCACAAAAAGACAGGCATAACTAGGACCCAAGTGGGTACCCATAGCAACACCTTTGACTGGTCCAGTCTCTTCCCACTTATAACCGTGACTCTTCTGACGCCCTACGTCATTTTGACAATTTCCAGTTTCCGGGCCCTAACCGCCTCCTCTTCACTATGGACATCCAATCTCTCTACATCTCCATCCCCAACCAGGATGGTTTGAGGGCTCTCCGCTTCTTCCTTGAACAGAGGCATAACCAGTCCCCATCCACCACTACCCTCCTCCGCCTGGCTGAATTTGTTCTCACCTTGAACAACTTCTCCTTCATCTCCACTCACTTCCTTCAAGTCAAAGGTGCTGCTATGGGTACCCGCATAGGTCCTAGTTATGCCTGACTTTTTGTGGGATCTGTCGAACATGCCTTGTTCCAGTCCTACTCAGGTCCCCTCCACCAACTCTTTTTCCGGTACATTCATGACTGTATCAGTGCCGTTTCCTGCTCCCGCCCGGAACTAGAAAACTTTATCAACTTTCGCTCCCTCCGCGGCACCCTCGTTCACTCCTCCATTACCCCCAACACCTCGTCCCCTTCCCACGGCAATCGCAGGAGGTGTAATACCTGCCCATTTACCTCCTCTCTCCTCACTACCCAACGCCCCAAACACTCCTTTCAGGTGAAGCAGCGATTTACTTGTACTTCTTTCAATTTAGTATACTGTATTTACTGCTCACAATGTGATCTCCTCTACATTGGGAGACCAAATGCAGATTGAATGACCGCTTTGCGGAACACCTCCACTCAGTCTGTAAGCAGGACCCCGAGCTTCCAGTTGCTGGCCATTTCAACACCCCCCCAGCTCTCATGCTCACATCTCTGTCCTGGGATTGCTGCAGTGTTCAAGTGAACATCAACGCCAGCTCGAGGAACAGCACCTCATTTACTGATTAGGCACACTACAGCCTGCTGGACTGAACACTGAGTTTAATAATTTCAGAGCATGATGGGCCCCCCTTTTTATTTTTAGTTTTTTTTCTTTTTTCTTTTTTATTTGTTTATTTTATTTTAGTTTTATAGTTTGTTTCTACTTTGCCTACCCACTGTGTTTTTTAATGTTTGTGCTTGGAACTAGGGCTATTCATTTTACAGTCAATTGACATCTGCACTAACACTTTGTCTTTCACCACACCACTAACATACCGTTTGCCTTTGTTACATGACTTTCTGGATAGTTATTCTCTGTGACCTTGTCCTATCAACACCTCTTTTGTTATCTCTTGCCCCACCCCCGCTTTCCTTGCTTAATACCTTTTACATTTCTAATATTTGTCAGTTCCGATGAAGAGTCACTGACCTGGAATGTTAACTCTGCTTCTCTCTCCACAGATGCTGCCAGACCTGCTGAGTATTTCCAGCATTTCCTGTTTTTAGTTAACATCTAACTTGCAGTTTTATTGAGATTCTTCTTCACATCAACACAGGAGCATAGAAATAAATGAAAAACTGTGTGCCAGCAATAATACTATATTTCTGAAAGTTTTTGTATTGGTGGGCCCACCAAGAGCCATTTATAACATAGCTACTTGAAACAACTTGAGATCCTTGCGTAAGGCATTCCTGTACTACAAATACAGTTAATATTTAGCCATACCAGCCCTTAGAGATTGCACTCATCTTGGATTGTAATGATTTAGACTGTGAACGATCAGCCACTGTTTAAATTTATGGCTCTGCTAATTCAGCTCATGGAATTGATAGTACGGCATGAAGTTACAAGCCTAGTGAACATACTGTTTTTTTTTTCCTTTTCCACAGAAAATGGTGAGAGATTCATGTCCAGTCTTTATATGCATTACCATGAATCTCTTGCTCAGCTATCAGGGCTTACTGACACTTGGAGGTGGGAGTTTTTACTCTGAACTTTGATTGTAATAAATAACTGTACAGTTGATACTTCAGCATTTACCATGTGATTTCTTTGCAATGTAGTATAATGCAAACAAGATTTTACAGACTCTGGTGTGAATTCAGAGACAATGTTAAGACTGCCACCTTGCTTCTTTAATTGATTTGGCTTCCTTTCTCAGAATCAAGGTGTTGGCCACACACAGGATACCTGATAAAGACTCCACCTTAACCTTGTTCTAGGGTAACTTAAAGTATCAGAGTTAAAAACCTGTCGATCGGTTGGTTCCATTGAACATGTTCACCCAATTCCTCTTAAACTGCAGCTTATTACGTATCCAGAACTCATCTCTTCATTCTCCACGGACTTCCAGGTAAATGTTTTGCCTGTTTAGACATGTAAGAGATGTGTTAATTATTTATTTGTCATAGCTTCTCTTTCAGGAATAGATCACCAGCTCTACCATTGATAATACACCAACAATCGATAACAAAAATCCTCCAACATTTCTACATCTGTGGGGACAAAATGAAACAGTCACTCAGTTCTAAAGTCTGTTGTAAAAGCAATATGAGTACAATAAATTGGTACAGCAATATGAGGCACTCTAACTGCTTCATGACTCGGCAGCTGCACTGATTTTAGAAAGGCCTGAAAAGGCTTGTAACTTCAGTGCCCCTGCTTATTCCTACGTATGAGTGTGATCCGTAATCAAAACTGATAACAAGGCCAGAATTTTACCTGGAAAGATAAATGTTGTCATATTATCAGGTGGAAACATTAACTCAAAATGACTTGGAACCTATCATTTATGCAAAATAACTTTGAATCAAACTAAGTGTCGTAAATGCATACCGGAAAACAATTTGAAAATGGTACCATTCAAATACATTAGTTGTCGTACAGTGGGTGGAGCTTAACTACTCAGACTGCTTGTAAAGATAACTCACACACAGCTTGAGTGCTGCTTGGCCTCGCCCACAAAGCTTGAGGTCCATGGGTTGTAATAAAGGCTTTGCTGGGTTCTGGCACTATTTCAGCTTGTTTTATTTACTTATTTTCTATGGCATTTTGACCCTCTGATGGTTTAAAGCCATTTATGTTAAAATTGATCTGGTGCAGATTAGTAATGCTGCATGGCAATCAAAACATTGACTTTATAATGTTGATGGCACAGGTACAAGCATGGATGGCGGCTGACACTGTGCTCTATACAGACTGTGCAATGAATGTCATTAATTTGTAGTTGGAGGAGGCTACAATGGCATCTGAACCAGGCGAACAGAAGATCTAGTCTGGGGTGCCATAGGGTTTGAATCATCAGCTTTTGCCGCAACACAAGAAACCTCAACAGAGTTAACAACACAGGGTCACTCCATAAACCTCTGTTTCCAGGGAAGCCTTCGACTATGCACGCCTTCGAAAGAAAGTTTGGCTCAAGAAAAGTCCATTCAACTCAAATAGACTGCCCAATCCACAAACTATATTACTATTCTATCAAAGATTTGACCCTCACCTTCACCATCATCACCACCTACTTTAAAAAACACTGAGTTCCCTCTTTTGTCTCCTCTGGGAACAACATAATGATCCCCACTACTGATATCTTGCAGCCTTCAATGCATCTCCACAACAGATGTTGAGTTAGGCCTAGCTAACTTGGTGTAAAACTTCTTGATACATATTTGTTGGGGGACGGGGGTAGCGGGGGGGGAGGAATATATATTTTTCATGTTATACAATTTTGCTGTCAACAGTTCAGTTTAGTTTTCCTGTAACCTGGCAAAGGTCCCTGAAATTGCTATTCTGGTCACTTGCATTGAGGTTGTTTTTATATCCTAAGTGGCTGTGTAGGGATGAGTAGCTTTTTTTTACAGGGGGAAGGGAAAGAACCTGACACTCTATCCATCTTACCCCTGCTATCGGATAATATTCAATGCCAGAAACCCACTTGGGAGCTCAGGCCTGCTGTCCTACTCCCATGACGGGTGTACAACAACATTAAGGTGCAGAGCTAAGTAATTAAGGGAGGGATAAAATGAACAGAAGCAAAAAAAAAATCCTCGGACGCCTGTAGAACTATATATTCTACAGGAAAAGAGGAAATTGGAGAGGAAAATTTACAGTTTTAGAAAACAAATCCCATTCAAATGAATTTGTAGAATTTATACAGATATGGTTCAGCAATGCTTCAAAAACACTGCTGTAAGTTTCTCAGTTTGTTTCCACTGATCTCATCAATTATAGTCAACTTTTGTAACATCATTTTTCCTCAAGCAAATAAAAGCAGAAATGGATGTGAAAAGCTGACTGTTGCTCAAAAAAATAGTGAAGGAGTTCCCCTCCAAACAGAAGCTTTAGTCCTTGTGGTACGGTCAGTTCCTTTTCAGTGAGGCAGAAAAACAATTAATAATGGAACCTATTAAAGGCTGATTGTCACCACTAAGAGGGAGGTAGAATTACAGCCCTTTGATGTAACTGGGTATGAATCAGGCCTCATTACAGAGATATAATCTACATTCATACATTTATGTTGGTTAGCTGGATCTATTGGGACATATTGAATTGCACATCCATACAGCATCTTTGCCGCTGAGGTTTTTTTCCTAGTCCCAAGCACCAGACAGAGATTCAGTGGTAGAATAGTAGTTTCCAAGATAAAAAAGGTACAGGAGCTGTATACTTATTGAGGTTCCATCCCAGAAATGCACGGTGTCTGTTCCAGTGACTGGCATCTGTATACAAAGTTATGCATCAGGATCCTTTGGAGCTCATCACATGGGCTGGAGTAAGATCAAAACTTCCCAAATTGACTGTGTGGGCGGGAGAATGATCTTCAGAAGCAATTACATAATGAATTGACTTTGGCTCTTCCGTAAATCAACTGGTCTCTAGGCAATAAACCTCATCATGTGGAAAAACGTCCTGTGAATGAAATGGGCTTCCTTAGCCTTCAAGCTGGCATGGATTAAGGATTGGTTAACAGGTAGAAAACAGAGAGTAGGAATAAACGGGTCATTCTCGCGTTGGCAGGTTGTGACTGGTGGGGTACCGCAAGGATCAGTACTTGGGCCCCAGCTGTTCACAATATATCTCAATGATTTGGATGTGGGGACCAAATGTAATATTTCCAAGTTCGCGGATGACACAAAATTAGGTGTTGTGAGGAAGATGCAAAGCGGCTTCAAGGTGATCAGGACAGACTTAGTGAGTGGGCAAGAACAGGGCAGATGGAATATAATGTGGAAAAATGTGAGGTTATCCACTTTGGTAGGAGGAATAGATGTGCAGAGTATTTCTTAAATGGTAAGAGATTAGAAAGTGTAGATGTACAAAGGGACCTGGGTGTCCTGTCAATAAGTCACTGAAAACTAATATGCAGATGCAGCAAGCAATTAAGAAGGCTAATGGTATGTTAGCCTTTATCGCAATAGGATTTGAGTACAGGAGTAGCTAAGTCTTGCTTCAATTGTAAAGAACCTTGGTTAGACCGCACCTGGAGTACTGTGTGCAGTTTTGGTCCCCTTACCTTAGGAAGGATATTATTGCCATAGAAAGAGTGCAACAAAGGTTCACCAGACTTGTTCCTGGGATGGTGGGACTGTCCTATGAAGACAAATGGGGGAAATTGGGCCTGTATTCTCTTGAGTTTCGAAGAATGAGAGGTGATCTCATTGAAATCTAGAAAATACTTAAAAGGCAAAGACAGGGTAGATGCAGGTAAGATGTTTCCCCTGGTTGGGGAGTCCAGAACCAGGGGACACAATTTCAAAATAAGGGGGAAGCCACTTAGGACCAAGATAAAGAGAAATTTCTTTACTCAGAGGGTTGTGAATCTTTGGAATTCTCTACCCCAGAGGGCTGTGGAAGCTCAGTCATTGAGTATGTTTAAAGCAGAGATTGACAGATTTCTAAATACCTATGACATAAAAGGATATATGGATAGTGTGGGAAAAAGACATTGAAGTGTATGATCAGCCACGATTGTATTGAATGATGAAGCAGGCTCAATGAACTGAATGGCCTACTCCCACTCCTATGTTCCTATACTCAGTGGTTTTTCCAGGACAACTAGAGAAGGACAATAAATATGCCCTTGCCCACATTGTCCAAGAACAAATTAAAGAAAAACAAAAAATAGGGCTTGGGCTAAGGTCTCCAATTTATGAATGAAAAAATTCACATTCATCTTAACAGGGCTAAATTGTCAGCTGTGGTTCAGTTGATAGCATTCTTACCTCTGAGTCAGAAGTTTCAGGGGGTTCAAGTCCCACTCCAGGACTTGAGCACAGAAATCTTAGATGACAATTCTGAGGTTCCGTCTTTTGGATAAGGTATTAAACCAAGGCCCTGCCTGTCCTCTTAGGTAAAATATCCCATGGCACTGTTTAGAAGAAGAGCAGGGGAGTTATCCCCGGTGTCCTGGCCAATATTTATCCCTCAATCAACATCACAAAAACAGATTATCTGGTCATTGTCACATTACTGTTTGTGGGAGTTTGCTTTGCACAAATTCACTGCCGCATTTCCTATTTTACAACAGTGATTACACTTCAAAAAGTACTTTGTTGGCTGTAATGCACTTTGAGACATCCAGTGGTCATGAAAGGTGCTATATAAATGCAAGTTTTTCTTTCTTTTTTTCTTCCTTTCCATAGACAGGATCAACAACTTTAATATAAAACATATTAAAAACATTATTTCTGTATGCCCAACAGTGATTAACAATGAGACTACAGAAATTTATAGTATTCCATAGTAAGGAAATGTCAAAGTCTCAATACACTTTACATTCAATCTCTCTAGTTTTATACGAGACAGCAGCATTTTATTTTGAAAAGCTGAGCTAGAGATTTGGTAATTTAACCCTTTTAGGATAAATGTGAAAGTTTTATTTGAAAACTGGAGATCTTTTAATTTGTTCTTGGACAAAGGGGCAAGGGCACATTTATTGCCCATGTCTAGTTGCCCTGGGAAGGTGATATGGGCCTTCTTTGTTAACCACAGCAGTGCTTGTTGTGATGGGGCTGCTATAATGTTACATAGGGAATTCCAGGATTTTGACTTAGTATCAATGAAGGAACATCAACATATATCCAGTTCAGGATGATGTGTGACTAGGAGAGGAATGTGGAAATGATGGTGTCCCTTCCACGTTGCTGCTCTTGTCCTTATCAATAGTAGAACTCTGATGGGAGGGAGGTACTGTTGAAATAACCTTGGTGAGCTGCTGCAGTGTATCCTATAGATAGCACATATGGAAACAAGGAGCTGTTGCTGGAGGGGATTGATATTGAATTGAATAGTAGGGGCGACGATCAAGTGAACTACTTTGTACGGTATGTTGTTGAGCTTCTTAAGTGTTGCTGTGGTTGTACCCATTCAGGGAAATGGTGATTATTTCATCAGAACCCTGACTTGAGCCTCATAGATGGTGCAGAGGCTTTGAGGTGTCAGGCAGTGAGTCACTCATTAGAGTATTCAGCATCTGCACTGCCCTTGTAATCACTGTGTTGATATAACTAAACATGTTAAGTCTCTAGTCAATGATGACTCCTTAGATGGTGATGGTGAGGACTTAGCAAAGGTGGTTCATCAGAAGGTCAGAGAGAGATTGCTGGATTTTCTCTTGTTCAAGATGATCTTTACCTGGCACTTATGAGACACAACTGTTATCAGCCATTTCTCAGCCTGAGCCGAGATGAACATCCCGCTCTTGGCTAACTTCTTGATTATTAAAGGAGTTGTGAAAAGAGTTGAACCATGTGGGTGGAGTGAAGGCCATTGATGAAGCAACTGAAGATGTTTGAGCTGAAGCCACTACTCTGAGGAACTCTTGCTGTGATGTGTTGAGGCTACTACAATTGGTCTCTGGCAATCATTATCATCTTCCTTTACATCAGATATAACTTCCATTGATCTCAGTTTTACTAGAGCTCCTTGGAGCTAAACTTAGTCATAATGCTGCCTGATGTTGAGGGCAGCTACTCTTTACTGCTCCCTTTCTTTTTTGATGCTAACTATACTTGGTATTATGGTTGTACTATTAAATTTGTATTAGGGGTCCGATGAAAAGTAAAGCTTGTATTCTCCTGTTGACATTGAGACTTATTTTTGATGCTTCATTATTGGGGAGGGCCAGTAAAATGTACTTTGATAGAGGGTATATGACACCACCAACAATAGCATACTCCATCTCAGGTGTCACATTAACCTGCAGCCAGAGGCAGTGAATAGACTTTGTTTTGGAGAGGGGTAGCTGGCCCAGCAGAGATGGCAGAACATTATTTCAAATGTTGAATAATTTTTTTTAATTGTAAATGTTACAAGGGTCCTGTTCCTAATAGGAAAGGTAAGCAGGAATACTTTGAGATAAGTTGGCTCCATGATAGCACTCCTAGGTTGGGAGATTGGAACCAAGTCAATGCTCTGTAGCAGACCTGGTAATCTGATGCCTGAGTCAGGTCCAATCGTAGCATTCCAGGGTGCTTTTGATGATTGACCAATTAGTCTTGCTTATTCCTAGACTTTAGATGGGTAGATATGCCACTGAAGGCTGGCATTCTTCCCATTCATCCCTAGATAACTCTGCAAGCCATTGCTTTAATGGGACGATGGTGCTATTTAGACAACAGAAAACTTACCAGTGCTCTGTGCAGGGAAGCCACATGGTTTTTGTTAGTTATACTTCAACAGTACACCTCTATGCAGTTGAGGGGCTTTTTTTCTTGTGAACTGTGCTGAAGTTTAGGTGCGATCTTTGACTCAGTGATAGCCTCTGAGTTAGAAGATTGTGGGTTCAAGACTGACTCCAGAAACTTTGAGCACATATTCCAAATTGACACTTCAGTGTGGTACTGAGGAGATCATTGTCAGAGGTGCCATAAAATCATTCTAGAATCATCTATTACTAGAGGAGACCATTCAAACCCTTGTGCCTGCGCTGTCTCTTTGAAAGAACTATGCAATCACACAAGAACACAAGTAATAGGAGCAGGAGTAGACCGTATAGCCCATCAAGCCTTCTACACCATTCAATACGATCATGGTTGATCTTTGGGCTTCAACTCCACTTTCCTGCCTACTCCCCATATTCCTTGATTATCTCTTAAGAGAACAAAAATCTGTCTATCCCAGCCTTTAAATATATTCAATGATGGAGTGTCCACAACCCTCTGGGGTAGGGAATTCCCAAAATTCACAACCCTTGAGTGAAGTAATTTCTCCTCATCTCAGTCCTAAATGATCAGCCCCTTATACTTAGCCCCCTTCCCCTGCTCTTTCCCATAGCCCTGTAAATTTATTCCATTATCAATACCATCTTTTAGATGAGATATTAATCTGAGGCCCCATCTGTGCTCTCAGGTGGGTGTAAAGTATCTCGTGTCCCATGGTACTATTCGAAGAGCAGGGGATTTCTCCTTGTGCTATGGCCAACACTAAAACAGATTTTTCTCATTTAAGATTGTGGATGTTGCTTTTTTTTGTAATTCTTGCAAGGAATATGGGCATCACTGGCAAGGCCGGCATTTGTTGCCCATCCCTAATTGCCCTAAGTGGCTTACTAGACAATTCCAGAGGGCAGTTAAGAGTAAACCACATTGCTGTGGGTCTGGTGTCATGCGTAGGCCAGACCAGGTAAGGACAACAGATTTCATTCCTTACAGGACATTAGTGAACCAGTTAGGTTTTTATAACAATTGATTGTTTCATTACTGAGACTAGCTTTTAATTCCACATTTTTTTTTTAATGAATTGAATTTCACCAGCTGCTATCGTAGGATTTGAACCCATGTCCCCAGGCCATTAGCCTGGGACTGCAGATTACTAGTCCAGTGATATCACCACTATGCCACTATTGCCCCTGCGCGCAGATTGGCTGCTACTCCTTACATTACACATGACCACATTTCACAGACACTCAATATTGAAGTTTGCAAAACTATTGTTTTTTAATTTTATATTCTTCTTTTTCTTCTTTTGGGCTTCCTTATCTCGAGAGACAATGGATACGCGCCTGGAGGTGGTCAGTGGTTTGTGAAGCAGCGCCTGGAGTGGCTATAAAGGCCAATTCTAGAGTGACAGGCTCTTCCACAGGTGCTGCAGAGAAATTTGTTTGTCAGGGCTGTTGCACAGTTGGCTCTCCCCTTGCGCCTCTGTCTTTTTTCCTGCCAACTACTAAGTCTCTACGACTCGCCACATTTTAGCCCTGTCTTTATGGCTGCCCGCCAGCTCTGGCGAACGCTGGCAACTGACTCCCACGACTTGTGATCAATGTCACAGGATTTCATGTCGCATTTGCAGACGTCTTTAAAGCGGAGCCAGTGGCGAGCTCGCTGTACAATGTGTCTTTGGGGATCCTGCCATCTTCCATGCGGCTCACATGGCCAAGCCATCTCAAGCGCCGCTGACTCAGTAGGGTGTACAAGCTGGGGATGTTGGCTGCCTCGAGGACTTCTGTGTTGGAGATACGGTCCTGCCACCTGATGCCAAGTATTCTCCGGAGGCAGCGAAGATGGAATGAATTGAGACGTCGCTCTTGGCTGACATACGTTGTCCAGGCCTCACTGCCATAGAGCAAGGTACTGAGGACACAGTACTGATACACTCGGACTTTTGTGTTCCGTGTCAGTGCGTCATTTTCCCACACTCTGTTGGCCAGTCTGGACATAGCAGTGGAAGCCTTACCCATGCGCTTGTTGATTTCTGCATCTATAGGTTACTGGTAATAGTTGAGCCTAGGTAGGTGAACTCTTGAACCACTTCCAGAGCGTGGTCGCCAATATTGATGGATGGAGCATTTCTGACGTCCTGCCCCATGATCGTTTTCTTGAGGCTGATGGTTAGGCCAAATTCATTGCAGGCAGCCTCAAACCTGTTGATGAGACTCTGCAGGCACTCTGTAGAAAATTCACACGAGTCACTTCAATAGCTCAAATGGGGCATTCAGGGTAACTGTTAAAGCTCATCACTTTTTACTGCAAGAATTCATCACTTTGGAGCTCAATAATTTTCTGCAATCATCTTACTAACCCTAAACCTAAATTTAATCCCAAACTTAAATCTAATCTTAGCCCCAAATCATGGGGAGGCAGTGGTGCAGTGGTATTGTCACTGGACTAGTAACCCAGAGACCCAGGGTATTGCTCTGGGGGCATGGGTTCAACTCCCACCACAGCAGAAGGTGGAATTTAAATTCAGTTAATAAATCTGAAACTAAAAGTCCAATGATGGCCATGAAACCATTGTCGATTATCATGAAAACCCATCTGATTCACTAATGCCCTGAGGGAAGGAAATCTGCTGTCCTTACCTGGTTTGGCCTACATGTGATTCCAGACCCACAGCAATGCTGTGGTTGACTCTGGCAAGCCACTCAGCTGTATCTAATCAAGGGCAATTAGGGATTGGCAATAAATGCTGGCTGAGCCAACGACGCCCACATCCCATGAATGAATAAAAAAACCTTTAATCTAACTGTAAATCCAAATCTATTCCTAATCCTGATCCTAAAACTTAAATTAAACACTAAATCTAGTCCTAACCTTAACAGAGGGAGATTTCTTTTCAGGCTTCACAGTGTATGCTCAGTATGATCGATCGATGATTCTGAAACTAAATAAGCCAGCTGAATGAATTGCACAAGGAGACTGTGTGTTGTGATACCTCCGTACATCAGGATAGAGGTGCCCAACTAGTGCACACGGACAGCAAATTGCACAGTTGTGCTTATGCATGCAAACTTCTTTCAACCAACTTTCTCACTCAATCTCTGTATCAGTGATCCAGTGATCATGGCAATGCCCCCTGCAAAAAAAAAATGTACAAATTCATATTTTGGCTATAGTTACCTATGCCTGTATCACAGATCCAGCTGTTTGTGTGGCTCTGCCGCGAGGATGACAGAGACAGATTGAGCAGTACTACAGCAGGGAGCTGGTTTATACTAGTCTCCCTGAATCCAAGCTAATGGCCAATATGAAAGTAGCTTTCTAAACACTGGAGGGAGATAACTTTCATGATTGGGTTTCAAACACAGACCTAAGAGTTGGAAGGGCAGCCAACTATACCATGCAGTCCTTTACATATTTAAAATGTAAATTGTAACTGAAGACAAAACGAACTGGGTATGGGTTGCATGTGTGAGACCACCGTGAGGAGAGTATCTGATATCACTTAGGCTTTGCATTATCTGTAGATCAGCTACAATTGACACGAAATGGACTCTTTAAATTTTAAAATTAAAACTTAAGAAAGAAAGACCTGCTAAATTGTACAGGGTTTTGGTGAGACCACATCTGGAGTACTTCGTGCAGTTTTGGTCTCCACATTTACGAAAGGATATACTTGCATTGGAGGCGGGACAACAAAGGTTTACTAAATTGGTCCCTAGCATGAGAGGGTTGTCCCATGATGAGAGGCTAAGTAAATTGGGCGGATATTCTCTGGCGTTTAGAAGAATGAGAGGCGATCTCATTGAAACATACAAGATTCTGAAGGGGCTGGATAGGGTAGACACTGAGAGTTTGTTTCCACTGGTTACGGAATCTAAAACACTGGGACACAATCTCAGGATAAGGAGTCGATCATTTAGGACTGAAATGAAGAGAAATTACTTCATTCAAAGGGTTGTGAATCTTTGGAATTCTCTACTCCAGAGGGTTGTGGATGCTCCATCGTTGAATACATTTAAGGCTGGGATCGATAGATTTTTGGTCTTGCAGGGAATCAAGGTATATGGTGAGTGGGCGGGAAAGTGGAGTTGAAACCAAGATCAGCCATGATTGTATTGAATGGTGGAAAAAGCTCGATGGGCCAGATGGTCTACTTCTGTTCCTATTTTTTGTGTTCCTCTGTTTATATAGCACCTTTCACATCCTCAGGATGTCCCAAAGTGTTTCACAACCAATGCATTATTTATTGAAATGTAATTACCGTTTTACTGCTATCTTTTTAGTTTGCAAACTTAAAACGTTCCTATGGGTCTGCTGGAGCCCCTTTAAATTTTTAATCTTGGCATCTGCACCCCTAACCGAGGGACACATCTCATCTATTCAGCCCTTCTGAAAGTGTGCTTGTATAGACATTGATTGCTTACAAACCTATAACCCTCTGAGAACTTTGCATTCCCCCAACTCTGGCTTCTTAGAGTCATAGAGAGATACAGCACCAAAACAGGCTCTTCGGCCCACTCCGACCATCAACCACCCATTTTTACTAATCCTATATTAATCCCATTTTTCCCTCTCACATCCCACCTTCCCTCAATTCTCCTACCTACACTAGGGGCAATTTTACAATTGCCAATTTACCTATTAATCCACAAGTCTTTAGCATGTAGGAGGAAAGCAGAGAACCCAGAGGGGACCCATGCGGTCACAGGGAGAACTTGCAAAGTCCGCACAGGCAGTGTCCAGAACCGAACCCAGGTTGCTGGAGCTGTGAGGCTGCGGTGCTAACCACTGTGCCATCTTGTGTATCCTCCAGTTCATTTGCCTCACCTTTGACAGCTATGCCTTCAGTCGTTGAAGCCCTAAACTCTGCAATTCCCTTCTTTAAGGTTCTGCTTAGAACCTACTGCTTTGACCAAGCATTTGGTTGCCTGTCCTAATGTCTTCTTCTTTGGTTCGTTGACAATTATTGTCTGATTATATTCCTGTGAAGTGCCTTGAGACATTTTAGTATGATAAAGGTGCTATATAAATGAAAGTTGTTGTAGTTGTTGACTACAGCATTGGGACTGGCTATGATGCCATTTGAAGACAAAGAAACTTGTGAAATCTCATTGGTGAATAATGGCTAGTTGGACAATGTACTGGAATATACAAACTTGATGAAACTGTGACCCAATGTGGAGTCACTGCCTTGAGAGAGGATGGATGGAGAGAAAATTGGCTCAAGAAAAAATACAAAACTGGTTCAACATCAGTCATGACAGAAGCAGTGCATGCAATAAAATAAAAAAAAAGATCCAATAATTTTTAAAACTGATTTACTGTCACTAAATACAAACCCTAACACTCAGCATTAGATGTAATCAACTGCGAGGAGTTGGTCTCATGTTTGAAGGTGTTTTATGGTCTTGATCATGGCTGTCATCACTCTTAGACCCCCTTGAACTTCACCTGAATGGAAATAATAGAGAAGAGACAGAATTTCAGATTTTTGGTTTACCAGATTCTAGTGAGATTATCAAAATAAACACTGACTCCAAATTTTCTGTCCAATGGCTTTATATGCAAAAACAAGAGAGACTACGAATAATAGATACAGGGCTGTGGATAAGAGGCAGTGATTTACAGGTTTGCAATCTAAGCAAGAAATTTATATTGTTCCTCAATCCTTATGCAACTGGGCTGAATTTTATTATCCTGTTGCATTGAGCGGCGGCGGGTGTCCAAAATGGTGGCAGTCCCACCTTTGACGTCAGTGGCCACACCAGTGACAGCAGCCATCCTCCCAATCATGTGGCGGGGGGCAGAAATGGCAACACCGTTCACGGCGTCACCTGATGCTGGAGCTGGTGCTGGTGCCATCTTTAAAAGGCTGCCAGCCCTGCATCTGCACCAGTGTGCTTTCATCAATATCTCCCTGAGGCTTCACTTCTGTGTTGTTTAAATTTTTTTTGTTCCCCACAAGCAGCTCCCCTGGGCTCCCCCCACTTCACAGCCAAACCACTTGCAGGGTTCTCCCACCCATCCACTTCCCCTAGATAACACCGGTAAAGTTACTTACCCTCTCGAGGCACTGAGGACACTCGCCTTGGTGACACTTGTTTTTTAAAGACGCGAAACTGAAGGCATGTCATTGCCACATGTCCAACACAAGATTGCAAACAATCTCTTCCTTGACCTTCTGGTCAGACATTCTCTGTGACCCTCTGTCCTATCAACACCTTCCCTTTTGTTATCTCTTGCCCCACCCCCGCTTTACTTGCTTAAAACCTATTACATTTCTAATATTTGCCAGTTCTGATGAAGGGTCACTGACCTGAAACATTAACTCTGCTTCTGTCTCCACAGATGCTGCCTGACCTGCTGAGTATTTCCAACATTTCTTGTTTTTATTTCAGATTTCCAGCATCTGCAGTATTTTGCTTTTATGATACAAGATTGCAAACACCTGGTAAGATTGCAATGAGTGACATTAAAATGTATGCTAAATAGTATTTAACAGATGTAAATGATCATGCCGTTGCGTTGGAGCGGAAGTGCAGCCACGGCACTTTATCCCCTCCGACAGAATCGGGAAGTAGCATTACAGCGTCGGGTTCCATGGCGGATGTATCCACATGGATTCTCCATCCCCCCTGCCTGATATCCCACCTTTCCGAGGACCTTAAAATCCAACCCAACATTGACACAAGGGAATCAATGCCTGATGATCTCATTACTGCAACTTTATGGAGAATGAATCTCAAATTGATTTCTGGGGAATTCTACATCTATCCTATGGTTTGATAAAATAGAAGTTTTTTTAGACCATTCAGAAAACCGGGGAGGGCCCAAGGTCAACATTGAAAGGCCATGAGATAAAGTGTAGGATAGAAGGCAAGGCCAACCAGAAAGTTCCACTGATTGGCCTTGCCTTCTTTCCTACACTTTATCTCATGGCCTTTCAATGTTGACCTTGGGCCCTCCCCGGATTTCTGAACGGTATAAAAAAAAACTTCTATTTTATCAAACCATAGGATAGATGTAGAATTCCCCAGAAATCAATTTGAGATTCATTCTCCATAAAGTTGCAGTAATGAGATCATTTAAATAAATAAAGGCAAGGCCAATCAGAAAGTTCCACTGTTCTGAGACTCTGGGAAAGAGTGAGCCAGAGAAAGGGATTGAACAATATCTTGCCTTTAAGTTACAGTTGCTACTATCGGTTCTCACATCTCCACTGCTGCCTCTCCTGAGATCAGCTAACACAGTGTCAAGATGTAGCAACAGCAACAATCATGCTATAACTAATGACGGGCGCTACTCTAAAATGAATGGAATTACAACTAAGATTAAAAACAAACTATATCCCAGTGCTAAATACCGTATAATTTCCGGTTCATTTCATTGCATCTGATTAAGAAAACCATTGCTAATATTATGACACATACTGTAGTGAGCTTGTTTGTTCCCTGAGATAAGCTAAAGGACAGAAGTCGGAGAATGCAATGGGAACAGTTGTTCTTAGAAGTACATTGGTTCCATCCCTCTCCTCTAACCTGCTTGATATAAAACAACAAGCAACAAAGAAACTAAGGGGCTGGATTGTTCGGTGGGTGGGCAATAAGAGCTTACCACCAGCAGAGAACAGTAAAGTTTCCACTGCAGCTATTATTCACGACAGGAAGTAAGCCTCATTTTTAGGCTACTTAAAATTTGCCTCATTAAGCGGCTCTAATGCTTAAAATAATGAATGCTTCTTGCAGAAAGCAAACAGAGAAAGCGAGAGAGAAGCACGTGACTTGGTGACAAACTGTGGACTACAATGGAAAGGTTAGATATGCTTCCATAGAAGCTCCTCAAGCGCTCACTAGGTAAATGGACTGCCTGTTGTTGTACTGGGCCACACACATCAGGAAGCTTCTAGGTTGAACCCCTGTCTCTACTGAGTTATTTAGCCTCAACTGAAGAAGCAGTGGTGATGCTACAACTCATTTCCAACTGAAGAAAGAATGGAGCTTGGCTGTGTTGCCTCCCAATGGTTAAGCAGTCTTCCAATAATTTACTATCTAGGTTTAAATATGAAAATCCTGGCCACTTTTGTAAGCTACTATATCCTGCCTATACAACAGAACTTGGGAAGGAGTCAATACCTTGAGGAAAAGAGAGGAGAGTAGTTAGAGATAGAGATAGAAACCATCTAAATCATTTAAATGCACAGAAGCAGCCTCCATCTGCGAATAGAGGACTTTACAAGATATGCAGACATTATGGCAATCAATGGTAATTCTGATCTATTCATGCTATAACTAATGACGGGCGTTACTCTAAAATGAGTGGAATTACAACTGAGATTAAAAACAAACTATATCCCAGTGCTAAATACAGTATAATTTCCAGTTCACTTCACTGCATCTGATTAAGAAAACCATTGCTAATATTATGACACATACTGTAGTGAGCTCGTTCGTTCCCTGAGATAAGCTCAAGGACAGAAGTCAGAGAATGCAATGGGAACAGTTGTTCTCAAAAGTACATTGGTTCCATCCCTCTCCTCTAACCTGCTTGATATAAAATAACAAGCAACAAAGAGACCAAGGGGCTGGATTGTTCAGTGGGTGGGCACCATCCCTACTGATTCGTAAAATGTGCAACATTGGATATTGGGTATAAGTTTCATTATCTCCCAATTACGCTATTCTGCACACAACAGGCAATAAACCATAACAATATAAAAGCAAAATACTGCAGATGCTGTAAATCTGAAATAAAAACAAAAAGTGCTGGAAAATACTCAGCAGGTCTGGCAGCATCTGTGGAGAGAGAAGCAAAGTTCGCGTTTCAGGTCAGTGACCTTTCATCAGAACACTGAGTTCTGATGAAAGGTCACTGACCTGAAACGTGAACTTTGCTTCTCTCTCCACAGATGCTGCCAGACCTGCTGAGTATTTTCCAGCACTTTTTGTTTTTATTTATCATAGGCAGTAAACCATTTCCACTTGTATGCGCTCCCGTCAGGAAAATGGTTTTCTGATGGTTACTGCTACTGTTACATTTAACTATTGAAGTATAGTGTAGCAAAATGCTTTTAAAGAAATCCAGGCAACAGAGTATTCTCCACTATTAGTGAGAAAACAACAACCATTTACTAGAGTACCTTCTATAATATCCCATTTCAATACCTGTACAATGTTTCTGATATAGCTTCCACCGACAAGTCAAATTGTATTGTGCTAGTCCCAATTCAATTAATACAAGTCTAATTGCGCCCTCTTGGGGAATCCTAAAGTTACAATAAAATGCATTTTCCAATTCACAAATTCACTGATCTAAAGTTACTTGAGAATAAAGCTAACAGGCATTCAACAACCTTCCGAAGGTGAATGTAACTGTTGTAGAATACACCGTGGGTTGCATTATGGATTCTTCTTCTTTGGCCTCCTTATCTCGAGAGACAATGAGTAAGTGCCTGGAGGTGGGCAGTGGTGTGTGGAACAGCGCCTGGAGTGGCTATAAAGGCCAATTCTAGAGTGACAGACTCTTCCACAGGTGCTGCAGAAAAATTTGATTGTCCGGGCTGTTACACAGTTGGCTCTCCCCTTGCGCTTTTGTCTTTTTTCCTGCCAACTGCTAAGTCTCTTCGACTCGCCACACTTTAGCCCCGCCTTTATGACTGCCCGCCAGCTCTGGCGAACGCTGGCAACTGACTCACACGATGTGTGATCAATGTCACAGGACTTCATGTCGCGTTTGCAGACGTCTTTGAAGCGGTGACATGGACGGCCGGTGGGTCTGATACCAGTGGCGAGCTCGCTGTACAATGTGTCTTTGGGGATCCTGCCATCTTCCATGCGGCTCACATGGCCAAGCCATCTCAAGCGCCGCTGACTCAGTAGTATGTATAAGCTGGGGATGTTGGCCGCCTCGAGGACTTCTGTGTTGGAGATACGGTCCTGCCACCTGATGCCAATTATTCTCCGGAGGCAGCGAAGATGGTATGAATTGAGGCGTCGCTCTTGGCTGACATACGTTGTCCAGGCCTCGCTGCCATAGAGCAAGGTACTGAGGACACAGGCTTGATAGACTTGGACTTTTGTGTTCTGTGTCAGTGCGCCATATTCCCACACTCTCTTGGCCAGTCTGGACATAGCAGTGGAAGCCTTACCCATGCGCTTGTTGATTTCTGCATCGAGAGACAGGTTACTGGTGATAGTTGAGCGTAGGTAGGTGAACTCTTGAACCACTTCCAGAGCGTGGTCGCCAATATTGATGGATGGAGCATTTCTGACGTCCTGCCCCATGATGTTCGTTTTCTTGAGGCTGATGGTTAGGCCAAATTCATTGCAGGCAGCCGCAAACCTGTCGATGAGACTCTGCAGGCACTCTTCAGTGTGAGATGTTAAAGCAGCATCGTCAGCAAAGAGGAGTTCCCTGATGAGGACTTTCCGTACTTTGGACTTCGCTCTTAGACGGGCAAGGTTGAACAACCTGCCCCCTGATCTTGTGTGGAGGAAAATTCCTTCTTCAGAAGACTTGAACGCATGTGAAAGCAGCAGGGAGAAGAAAATCCCAAAGAGTGTGGGTGCGAGAACACAGCCCTGTTTCATGCCACTCAGGATAGGAAAGGGGTCTGATGAGGTGCCGCCATGTTGAATTGTGCCTTTCATATTGTCATGGAATGAGGTGATGATACTTCGTAGCTTTGGTGGACATCCAATCTTTTCTAGTAGTCTGAAGAGACCACATCTGCTGACGAGGTCAAAGGCTTTGGTGAGATCAATGAAAGCAATGCAGAGGGGCACCTGTTGTTCGTGGCATTTCTCCTGTATCTGACAAAGGGAGAACAGCATGTCAATGGTCGATCTTTCTGCACGAAAGCCACACTGTGCCTTAGGGTAGACGCGCTCGGCCAGCTTCTGGAGCCTGTTTAGAGCGACTCGAGCAAAGACTTTCCCCACTATGCTGAGCAGGGAGATTCCATGGTAGTTGTTGCAGTCACCTCGGTCACCTTTGTTTTTATAGAGGGTGATGATATTGGCATCGCGCATGTCCTGAGGTATTGCTCCCTCGTCCCAGCACAGGCATAGCAGTTCATGTAGTGCTGAGAGTATAGCAGGCTTGGCACTCTTGATTATTTCAGGGGTAATGCTGTCCTTCCCAGGGGCTTTTCCGCTGGCTACAGAATCAATGGCATCACTGAGTTCCGATTTTGTTGGCTGTATGTCCAGCTCATCCATGACTGGTAGAGGCTGGGCTGCATTGAGGGTGGTCTCAGTGACAACATTCTCCCTGGAGTACAGTTCTAGGTAGTGCTCAACCCAGTGGTCCATTTGTTTGCGTTGGTCAGTGATTATGTCCCCTGATTTAGATTTGAGGGGGGCGATCTTCTTGATGGTTGGCCCAAAAGCTCTCTTGATGCCATCATACATTCCTCTGATGTTTCCGGTGTCTGAGGCCAGCTGAATATGACTGCATAGGTGTTACCAGTAGTCATTTGCGCAGCGCCTGGCTGTTCTCTGTGCAGTGCTTCTGGCTGCTTTAAGTGCCACAGATGTTAACTCGCTGGGGGCTTTCTTGTAGTTCAACAGTGCAATGCGCTTAGCGGCTATGACAGGTTCCAGCTCTTCATTATGAGATTGAAACCAGTCTGCATTTCTCTTTGCACGTTTGCCGTAGGTGGTCAAAGCTGACTCATAGATGGCGTCTCTGATGTGGGCCCACTTGGTCTCAGCATCCCCTGTGGGAGTGTTTTGAAGGGCTGTTACAAGTGAATTTAGAAATTTTTGTAACAGCTGTGGATGAGAAATTCTGCTCATGTTGATGCGCGGGTGGCCCTTCTGCTTGGAATGATGCAACTGCTTTGGTCTGAGTCTAACCTTGCTGCACACCCAGGGAGTGGTCGGTGTCGCAGTCCGCACTGTGGAAGCTGCGTGTGATTTGAACACTGTTTAAGGAGGCTCGCCTTGTGATGATGAGGTCTAGCTGGTGCCAACGACGTGATCTTGGGTGCCTCCATGAAACCTGGTGACAGGGTTTAGTGTGAAAGAACGAGTTGGTAATGCAGAGGTTATGATAGGTACACAACTCAAGCAGTCTCTGCCCGTTCTTATTCATCCTTCCAACGCCATAGCGCCCAAGGCAGGAGGGCCATGAGTCATGGTCGGCCCCAACCCTGACATTAAAGTCCCCCAGCAGGAACAGGAGTTCAGTGTTGGGGATGCTGCTAATGATGTTATGGCGTTCCTCGTAGAACTGGTCTTTAGCTTCAAGTGGGGAGCAGAGTGTTGGAGCATAGATGCTGAGTAGGTGTACTGGACCAGAGGTGGTGAGCAGTCGGATGGACAGTATGCATTCCGAGCCATTTGAGGGAGGCTCTATCATGCTGAGCATGGAGTTTCTGATGGCGAAGCCCACTCCATGCTGTTTTGGCTCTTCAGGATCCCTGCCCTACCAGAAGAAGGTGTAGTCTTGCTCTGCTAGAGATCCACTCGCGGGGAGGTGTGTCTCCTGAAGTGCTGCAATGTCTACATTGAGTCTACTGAGCTCGTTGTTAATGATGGCGGTCTTCCGAGAATCGTTGATTTGTGTAAGGTCTTCCGACAGGCCAGGACACATAGTTATCCAATGTATATTATATCCAAACACATATTTGTAAATACTAACTAACAACAATGTCCAAAGAAAAAGTTCAGCCAGTACACCCCAGTCATCTGGAATTCTCTACCCAGTTCCCTTCACCTTGCCCTTCACAATTTCCAAACTAAGCTTCTTTGGCTGTGCCTTTGGTTCCTCACCTCATCCTTTTCATTTCCTTTCCCTTTTGCATGTTTGGTGTCCACATATCCTAACTGTATTGTCCTCTGTGATGTCTTCCTGAGCTTAAAAATCACCAAATAAATGCAAATTGTTGTTATTTCTGTGGGTTAAACACATCATCTGGGGTTGCTACTCAGTGCTCACAATGTGGGGCAGCACCATACAAACCAATAAGGTCCTCGGTTTGATTTTTGCTCATGCAGGTCTCAGCCAGAGAAGCAATGTTGCTGCTCCATTGGCCTCAGCATTTCAGGGCTAGAGATGGAAAATTCAGGATTTTCACACCTGCTGAAAAGTGTGCACGTGTATGATGGCAGGATTAACCTTGGTTGTGATGCCCCTAGTGTTCAAGTAGCCTGTTGACACTCATTAGGCTCACTCCTGAGCATGGGACAATTGGATGAGGTACCATAGTCAACCAACTATAGAACTGAGCCCCAGCAGAAAATGACTGCTTTCTGAAGAGGAGGGTGAAAAAAATTGCACTGCCAATCTCATGTGGTGTATGGATTTTAAGGGATTTTAAATGACCCCATATACTAAACTGATGCATCAATCCTTTTGCTATTAAGCGAGATAGCTTATGATAGCTTCGCTCACTGTAATTTAAACGATGTGAAAACATTTTGATTGATAAACATAAGGGGAAAAAATCAAACATTTACAAAGAATTAGCAGTTACTTAAATATGTGTTTATGTAGTCTTATTTTTCAATACAGTGAATATTCCATCTTAAGCAATGAGTTCTGGTGACATTGTTAGGATCACTAGTTTGGATGTTTTACGGGCCTGACTATTAGAGGGTGTTGTGTGGCAGATAGCTTTTGAATTCAGCTCAGTGTTTTAACAATAACAATTTGTATTTAAATAGCATCAAAGGTTATTGCAAAAAAAAAAGTTCATGGTGTGAGGGCAACATATTGGCATGGATAGAAGATTGGCTAGCTAATAGGAAACAGAGAGTAGGCATAAATGGGTCATTTTCTGATTGCTAAGATGTAGCGAGTGGTGTGCCCCAGGGATCTGTGCTCGGGCCTCAACTTTTTACAATTTATATCAATGACTTAGATGAGAGACCGAAGGTGTGGTTGCTAAATTTGCCGATGACACAAAGATAGGTAGGAAGGTAGGTTGTGAAGAGGACATAAGGAGGCTGCAAAGGGATATAGATAAAAATCTGGCAGATGGGAAAATGCGAAATTGTCCATTTTGGCAGGAAGAATGACAAAGAAGCATATTATCTAAATGGTGAGAGATTGCGGAGCTCTGATATGCAGAAGGTGTCCTAGTGGAGGTACAGCACATAATTAGGAAAGCTAATAGAATGTTATCGTTTATCGCGAGGGGACTTGAATACAAAAGTAGGGAGGTTATGCTTCAGCTAAACAGGGCATTGGTGAGACCACATCTGGACTAGAAACATAGAAACATAGAAAATAGGAGCAGGAGTAGGCCATTTGGCCCTGCTCCGCCATTCATTATGATCATGGCTGACCATCCAACTCAGTAACCTGTTCCCACTTTCGCCCCATCCCCTTTGATCCCTTTAGACCCAAGAGCTATATCTAACTCCTTGAAAACATACAATGTTTTGGCCTCAACTGCTTTCTGTGGTAGCGAATTCCACAGGCTCACCACTCTCTGGGTGAAAAAATTTCTCCTCATCTCAGTCCTGACTTACTGTGTTCTGTACTGTGTGCAGTATTGGTCTCTTTATTTAAGGAGGGATGTAAATGCGTTGGAAGCAGTTCAGAGAAGGTTTAATAGACTGATACTTGGAATGAGCGGGCTATATTATGAGGAAAGATTGGACAGGTAGGCTTGTATCCACTGGAATTTAGAAGAGTAAAAGGCGACTTGATTGAAACATATAAGATCCTGAGGGGTCTTGACAGGGTGGATGTGGAAAGGATGTTTCCCCTTGTGGGAGAATCTAGAACCAAGGGTCACTACATAAAAATAATGGGTCGCCCATTTAAGACAGAGATGAGAATTTTTTTCTCTCAGAAAATCATGAGTCTTTGGAACTCTCTTCCTCAAAAGGCGGTGGAAGCAGAGTCTTTGAATATGTTTAAGGCAGAGGTAGATAGATTCTTGATAAGCAGGGGTTGGAAGGTTATCGGGGGTAGGTGGTAATGTGGAGAAATCAGTTCAGCCATGAACTTATTGAATGGCGGAACAGGCATGAGGGGCCGAGTGGCCTACTCATGCTCCTAATTCGTATGTTCGTATATATGTATCTTTTACATTGAATTGACAGCACAGAAACAGACCATTTAGCCCAATTGGTTTATGTCTGTGTTTATGTCCCACACGAGCCTCTTCCCACCCTCCTTTATCTAATTCTATTAGCATATCCTTCTATTTCATTCTCCCTCTAGGTTCATCTTAAATACATCTATGCTATTTGCCTCAACTACTCCACGTGGTAGCAAGTCCCAGATGCTAAGCACTCTCTGTGTTTAGAAGTTTCTGCTGAATTCCTTATCGGATTTATGAATGACAATTTTATCTTTATGGCGCCTAGTTTTGGACTCCCCACAAGTGGAAAAATTGGGCTGAATTTTCAAGCACCGTGGGGGCAAGTTTGGGTGCAGGTGGGCCTGGAAAATTGTGCGCTCAGAAGGTTCCCAATGCCTCAGGGATGTGATGTGATTTTCAAAGGGAGGGCGGGAGGGGAGAGCTGGCAAGCCACATGCCTCCAATTAATTGCTTGTTGAACTCATTGTAGAGCTCATTAGGAGTCTGGGGAGCAACAGTTTTGAATTTTTAATTGAGAAGCATGGGGAAAACAGAGCGTCTGGGACACGTTAGGGCATAGCTGTTGGGAACACAGCCGGGAGCCATGAGTGCTCATGACTGCAGTTTGCAAAAGTTGTATAAGATGGGAGATTTAAAAACAGTTGCTCATACAGTGGCACCGAGTTGCCATTGTTGGTGCTCAGAGGTTTGCCTTTGTGAGGAGTGAGTGTTTAGACTCTTGAGAGGGCTGTGAGGCTGCTGGCATCACCTGGGTATCAGAAGTGGGTTGAGGAAGCCCTGGTAAACCAACAAGCGGCAGGTTAAGCTTTTGAGATGGGAGCAAACTACTCTGACATTGGAGAGAGTAGAGAGAAGGAGCGTGAGCCAGATGCATCCTCCTGGTCAGGAGGAGACCAGAAGGGCAGAACGAGGGGCTACAAGGGGAAGAAGGCACTGCCCACAACATCGGGTGAAATGCCCAAGAGTCAGCTACCTGCAAATGACAGAGCACCAGCGCTGTAGGAGACTGTGCTTATCCAGGCAGTTGGTCTCTGGCATTATGCTCTTGTCCACAATGACCGGAGGCCTCGCCATACCCGTGGCAGTCCCTACCTGCAGCCGTCAAGGTCACCGCTGGCCCTCTGCTCACCCTTTCAAGCCCATTCAAGGCTGCCGTTTGCCTTTTAAAATTGCTGTCCATCATGAGTTGCTGCCTCCAGCCCTTGCCCAACGCTACTACTGGGCGCTGAACTCACCTCCGAGCCAGTCAGGGCCTTTCCCTTCAAAAATTGCATCATGTCACTGATGCTGACGCGGTGCGGCGTCGGGATCCAGAAATGATTCGGCCATCGGGTTCCCGACCCCGGAGTGAAAATTCAGCCCATCTTCATTCTACATTTCCCCTATAAAACCTCTTCATAGTTTTAAAGACCTCCATCAGGTCACTACTCAGCCTTCTCTTTTCTAGACAAAACCCCCCGCAGCTTGTTCAATCCTTCCTGATAGTTATAACTTCTCAGTGCCTTTATATCCTCTTTGTAATATGGAGACCAGAACTCTGCCACTCCAAGCATGGTCTAACCAAGGATCTATACAAGATTAACATAACTAATCTGCTTTTCTGTTCCTCTAGAAATTAACCTAGGAACAATGCTTTGTTTGCATTTAATCGCCTTGTTAAACTGCTTGCTACATTTTGTGATTTATGTATCTGTATCCCTAGATCACTTTGCTCCTTCTACCCCATTTAGACTCTTACTTTCCAAGGAGTATATGGCTTCCTTATTCCTTCTAGAAAACGCACCAGCTCACACTTATCTATATTACAATTAACTTGCCATTCACACGCCCATTCTGCAAATTGATTAATGTCTTCTTGTACTTTGTTACCGTTTTCCTCAGTATTAACTATACCCCGCAATTTGGTGTAATCCACAAATTTTGAAATTGTGCTTCCTATTCCCAAGTCCAATCATTCATGTAAGTGATGAACAGCAATGGTCCCAATATCAATACCTGTAGCCCACTTCCCACCTTCCATGAATCTGAGTTTAAAGGATGGGATCAGCAGCTTTCACCAATACTCCTTTTGACCAAGCATCCCAATAAAATATACCCTACCTCCTTGTGGGCCGACAAATGGCTTCCAATCAGTAGCTCCCTGAGAACCTAAGGCCTATCCCTCTGCAGGGCTGCCTTTGAAAAAATATAGATTAAGAATAAATAATGGAGCTCAGAATTGGAATTTACCCTGCGAAAATGAATTGAATATTTCAAAGGAGGTTTGTAGGAGATGGCCACTAGGTATACATTGTACACTGAACTGTACATTTTCCTTCTGCTTTGATGATCACCCTTTGGTTTCAGTAATGTGAGAACTCAAACTATTTGCGATTTATTTTCCAATTTTCTCCCCCTTTCTTTTAAGAATTTTGACGTGGTTACTCAGGCCCAGTTGACCTCCAGTATCTTGTCTGAGTGATGTTTCATCCAACCTTACCATTGAACATGAGTGTTGGAAGGCTATTCAACTCCAGAGGACCTCACAAGTCTGATCCTGTTCCCAATGTCTATACACGTGCATTTTCATCAAAGGCGGAAGCTCTAAATTAATTTTTACCTCCCTCTCTGACAGCTGCTGTAACCATTAATAGCATCAACTGGTCTGGATAGCCTCCTTCTGTGCTGTAAGATTCCTTGATTCTATGGGTGAAATTTTAGCTCACTCAAAACCCATCCACTTGCACATATGTCTACCATAATCCAAGTCAGTAGAAGTCAATTGACTAGAGTTGGAGATTGAACCAAGGACCTTCCTGGTTTGGACAGTCTAACTACTCACTGGTTAATCTCACTGAGTCATCGGGCAAAGCTTCTGTTACTTTAAAAAATCATTTTTTATATATTTACATAGCAACTTCTATTTTTTATATAAAGGTTCATCAAAAAAGATGGCTGCCAAACACCTCAGGAAAGAAGCGAAGGGCATTTTACCTGATCTACTAATTAATCTTCCTTCCTTTGATATGAAAGCTAAGTCATAATAAACATGAATATTTATGTTTATAAAGCACCTTAATGTGTTGTCAATGTGTCTTATAGGACTTCTGACAATGGATTACTTTTGATATGCGGTAATTGTTGTTATTCAGGCAACTATGGCAGTCATTCTGTGTCAGCAATGCTTCTACGAACTATAACTGACTGATCAGTTACTCTCTTTGACTTTGACATTATTATCCCACTGCTCCAGTCAAATCTGAAGTATGTGCCCCGTTTACAACCACATGTTTTTATATAGTGCTTCCAACATAATATAATGTCCCAAAGCGCTTCACATGTGCGTTATAAAGCAAAGTTTGACACCAAGCCACATAAGGAGATGTAAGACAGGTGAGCAGGAGCTTGGTCAAGGAGGTAGGTTTCAAGGAGTGTCTTAAAGGAGGAAAAAGAAGTAGAAATGCGGAGAGGTTTAGGGATGGAATTCCAGAGCTTAGGGCTTTGGCAGATGAAGGCACGGCCAACAATGGTGGAGCAATTAAAATCAGGGATGCTCAAGAGGCCATAATTAGAGGAGCCCAGATATCTCGGAGGCTTGTGGGGCTGGAAGAATGCCTTGGTGTTCCATGTTACACAGTAAGTATATCACTGTCACTGTACAATATCTTCCCTGATATCACAATAGTCTTCTGACAGCATCACAAAGTAGTTTAATTGGCTTCAGTATTTGACTACTGTTGGGACAGATGTGCAGTGATTTTTCTATAAGCATTATACAAATGGCATCATTTCATTTGCATCACTGATAATATCTTTGAAAAAGGTACACTGCGTTGAAAATGTAACATTCCCAGTCTCTCCCAGTGGCTCAGTCAGAAAGTACACTATCTAGTATGGTATGTATTGAATTGGCTGATAGCCCGTCAGCAGTAGAGGAATAATAATTGGCTTCAGGTTACGGACAGAGAAACTAAATCAGTTAGGCTGCCTGTTCCTGATCACTGTCTTATGATTTCACTTGAAAATATGTTGGCATTGGGTGAGAACAGGATCAAGCCCAACTGTAATGCTCTCCTTGACTCACTACCTTGTAATCCTTCATACGTTGACAAGGAGAAATTGACTGCTCTGGGGAAGTGTTAAAGGGTGGCTGGTACCTGAGGATTCCATCAAAATTCAGAAGAGGAAAGAAGATAGTCACTAATAAATCCAATAGGGAATTCAGGGGAAACTTCTTTACCCAGAGAGTGGTTAGAATGTGGAACTCACTAAAACAAGGAATAGTTGAGGTGAATAGCATAGATGTATTTAAGGGGAAGCTAAATAAACACAAGAGGGAGAAAGGAATAGAAGGTTATGCTGATGGGGTTACACTAAGTGGGGTGGGAGGAGGCTTGCGTGGAGTAGTAACATCAAAAAGAGAGAATTTAACCACCTCCCCTTGACATTCAACAACACTACAATTGCTGAATAGCCCACCATCAATATCCAGGAGGTAACCATTGACCAGAAACTGAACTGGACCAGCCACATAAAGACTGTAGCTATGAGCAGGTCAGAGGCTGGGAATTCTGCAGCAATAACTCACCTCCTCACTTCCCAAAGCCTGTCCACCATCTACAAGGCACAATTCAGGAGTGTGATGGAATACTGTCCACTTGAGGGATGGGTGCAGCTCCAACAACACTCAACAAGCTCGACACCATCCAGAACAAAGCAGCCCACATGATCGACACCCCATCCACCACCTTAAACATTCACTCCCTCCACCATCAGCACATTGTCGCAGCAGTGTGTACCATCTACAAGTTGCACTACAGCAACTCCCCAAGACACCTCCAACAGCACCTTCCAAACCTGCAAACCATGCCAACTAGAAGAACAAGGGCAGCAGGCACATGGAAACACTACCACCTGCAATTTCCCCTCCAAGTCACACATCAATGTGACTTGGAAATATATCACCATTCTTTCACTGTTGGATCAAAATCCCAGAGCTCTATCCCTAACAGCACTGTTGGTTTACCTACACCACACAGTCTGCAGTGGTTCAAGGCTGCGGCTCACCACCACCTTCTCAATAGCAATTAAGGATGCACAATAAATGCTGGCCTTGTTTGTGTTGCCCACATCTGTGCTATACATTTTGTGTAATTCTATGAAAATGACTGACAAAAATGGTATTAAGAAAGTTTTGTTGATCCTGCCTTAAATCAGCAATCAATATAACAACTCAGAACCGAGGATTGGAGAAAGCTGTCTAAAGCACCTAAAAACGCTGCAAAAAGTTCCAATGTTAAAGTAACTAATTACAGTTAGAATATGTCAAATGGTAATTTATGTTTCTCATAACAGACAGCACTAACTTTGGCTGTAATTGAGACAAGGGAGTGGTAGCGCATCTAGTACCTCAGAGACACATCTAAATATGGCTTCTCTCCCTTTGTTGGTGTAAGCACAAGGCCAGTAGCAGCAAATGTAAACAAATGACAGGAGTGGTGCCAGACCTTGCAAGCTGCCGTCTTGTTCTGGCTGCGAGCGGGTTAAGAGTTCAGTGCCATCATATAGCCTTGGCGGGGCAAATTGTACATTGGGGAAGATCAGTGACCAGACTTTCAAAGTTTCGATTGCCTCTCAGAAGTAACTGTTTCACTCTGGTCATAAGTAGTTTGTGATCTTCCATGCATTGAAAAGGGGGAGCTCAGAGCATCAGAAACATTAAGATTGATTGAAGTAAATCCGGGACTTTATCACAAGATAAATCATCGTAAGCGGCACAAACTGAATGCATAATGAAGAACATTCTGTGCCATCACTCATGAGATATGAAAGCTTCCTTATTGTTGAATAAATGTTGCTTGTTTCTTCTCAATCAATTTCTTTATATTCTTTAAAAAGGATGAATTCTACATGTTCCCTATAACAAAAACTCAAAGGGAAGAATGTGGATAGTCACTCGATGGGTGGAGCGGAGAACTGTGTACACAGGTCAGCACTCCCAAATCTCTGACTTGTGCTCTTGTGGAATGGCACTCCAGGAGTTGAGTCTCCAGAAATTTGCCCCCCGATGAGCCCCTGTGTGTTTAAAGCCTTGGAACACAACCCTGGGATCTGCTTCAGATATCAACCCATTCAAGTGACACTTTTGTGCTCTATGGCATGAGAACTGTAATGTTCTTGTAACACACTGTCGTCAGGTATTCAAATTACAACAATGATCCTGCTGCTTGTTCATTCTGGAAAATAACTGTGCTTGTAACATCTCAGCAGGAAAAGCATACACTCACATTTTCTTCTCTAGCTCCTACTGCTAAAACATAAATCTTTAGCAAACATTAAGTTGTCGCATATATAAACAAGTTGCATTTACACAGGCATGGTGCTATACATCAACTCTGACTGTATCAAGGTTGGTTTAGTAACTGAAGTCAGATTACCAACTATAGTAATCACAAGCAAACACTGCTGAGTTTAACATCTGATTTCTAGGAATCAATTCTGACATATTAGTCTAAAAATTACTGTTTTGCGATGTGTGTCAAAACGTTTAAACCATTTGTATAATAGTTCCCTGTCTGCTATTTTAATGAAGGCTTAATACTGTTTAAAGTATTAGTGAAAACAGTAATTTCTAGACTGCAAAGATTTGGAGAATAAACAGCATAACATTAAACAATTTCAGACAGTGAGTTGAAAACCACTTTAACACTAAAGTGAAAGCCTCTAAGTTTTCAACCTGTGTATGTGCTTTACAAATAATCTCAACCTATGGATAATACACAAACTCAAATCACCATCAAACCATTCAGGATATTAGCAAATGTAGGATCAGCCGCTTATTAGGTAGGAGTTCGGTCAATCTTACGTCTTCAACAGAAGGTCAAAACTACTGTGTGCAGATCTTAAACTTTAAAAATGATAATTTGCATTGTCTTTTCACACATTGGTATCTCACAAGGTTATTGTGATTGACAAACAGGGGAGAGATTGGCAGATTTTTTTAACTGAAGGAAGATTGCGATACTGGAAGTGAATGTGACATGGACATAATTGGTTGGAAGTAAAGGGTATCGCTCCCTTTGAGTATACAAGCGCTGACAGAAGAGTCCAGCAGTGCATAGCTAAGATGGCTCCTTCACATTACTGTGGCTGTAAGTCCGAGCCCCAGCTGTGGGTGACACTTGAGCCTGTCAACCAATATGTTTGATGAGATTCATCACTTCTTATCGAGGCTATTTGATGGGTGTGTCTTCCCTTGAAAAGCCACGGTGTCAAAGGGACTATAAAACATAAAAAAAGATCTAGGCTTTCCCCACCACATACTCATAGAGAACACAGGAAATTTAAGTGATTATATGGGAACTGTGGGGGGAGGGGAACAAACCAAAGTAAAATACTCAAAATGAGCCAGGTTTCCCCTACTCTCTGATATCACTTTTAGATTGGTCAGTAAAAGGCATAATTTGCCTTGGCTAAACCTTATTGTTCATCCCCTGAGTTGGGACAGTTCAGCTCCCTTCAGTTCCATGTCCTGCACTATCTGTCACATGACCACATTGCCCCAACAGTGATGAGCTATCCTGAGAATCAGTGAGTTCTCGGATTCAAAGTCATAAGCTTTTGGTTGGTGAGCCAAATGTCAAGCCCATTAGACCACTTCAATTTATCAGATTAGTTAAAAAATCCTCTTATAAACACACACGATAAAGAAAAACAATATTTTCTGAAACTTTCAACTGTTTAATTCCTCCTGGAAATGTAGTGGTTAACCTGCTCACGCAAAATTCCTTTTGTGTGCTACTTTAACACAGTCATTAATGTGTTTATTTTAAACAAGCACACCACCAGAAGAAATCAAAGCCCAAGGTTATATGAAAGAAAATATAATTACACGCTGTGATGTGCAATTGAGATTCAGTTTACAAAGCAGTAAAACAGAGTTTAAAAACCACTTGAATGGAAAACCCAGGTGAAAACAAAAATTGTTTGTTTCTCTACTTTCCAGTTGTGACGCTTGAAACAAAAGTAGAATGGAGGTTTTGAGAAGCCAGCTGCTGTTTTTTCTTTGAGTAAGAGTAACAGGACTGATAGATTTGCAGTGGCTCTCACACACATCAACAGCAAAGCACTGTCTTGAGACTCCCTAGAGAGCAGTCCAAAATCAGCCTCTTATTAAACCAACTTCAATCCTTTGGAGGTGTTTGGATGACAGAGAAAAGAAAAAAATAACAGACATAACCCAATTCTTTAAAATCTGAGCTTCTGCTTGAAAGAGGAAAATCCATAATACTGAGTAATCAAGTTACTTTGATTCAGAAATAGCAGTCTGGCATATCAACATTTGAGCAGTAACACACTTGCCTGAAATTCCTCCCTCCTGTATTTTAGCTGTGGCATTAGTCCATTTAGATTAAGTGGGATAACAATGCTGTTAAAATACCAGAGAGGAATTTCAGGTGAATGTATAAGTGTTGTACCCTCGTTCCCACTGGATAAACTCATAAACTTAGATTATAAGTTGTTTTAAATGTTCATGCCCATTTAAGAATTCTTTGCAGGGATATGAGATGTAGAATTCATTTTTAAACACTATTTAATCCCATGTGTACTTGTAAAACAAATGAGTTTTCTGTTAGCTATCAGGACGACAGAGCTTTTACTGGTTAGAAATATTAAGAAGTGTTTGTGAGAAATAGACATGGAAGAAAGCTATAGGATGCCATTAAAGTCGATAGCACGTAGGTGAGCTGTTAACCATAACCACTGCAAGCTGTTTCCCTCTTTGCTGTGGTAAGTCAAGTGACTTGACTGAATGCCCAACCCTCCCGATGACATTTCATCAGGCGACAAACTACTGGCTTAGGACAAAAAAAACATCCTCCTATCTGAAAAGGGCCAGCCCTTTCTCAGCTGTCAGTTGAATGGTAAGCAGATGACAAGCTGCCTGCAGTTGTAGTGTCTGAGGCATTGATAAAAACACAACCTTTCCTTCCCACACGCTGCAGTCTCTCAAGACTCTCATTTTAATGAGGCAAATTCAAATGAGCAGAGAAACTCAAGACTGAAATTTATTTTCATTTCCTATTTTTACTTCTTTCCTGGACAAATTTCAGCTAGCTCCAGTGGAGGAAACTTCGGTGTCCATTTGAATTCTGCACAATTCTTTTTGAGGAATTATTAAAGGCAATTGGACTAATGCTTCAGGTGTGACTGGGTCATGGATACAACAACATTGGGGCAACTCCGAGACATTAATGGAAAGATTGTTGTGAAGGGAAGTCCGCGTGCAGAACTCTCGCTTTGTCCAGGTGAATTCATTGCTGCTTCAGTATGCGTCTTTTCCTAGATCCCACTCCAGGAATTTTACTACAATGTGGAAATGGATGCTGACCAGCGGTGTCTCGCCCTTGCCCCACTTCGCTTGCTTCCTTCTGTTCTCCCTGGCCTGCTCGGCATCTGCCAGTTGCCGTGGTGAGTCCGAAGATGCGCTAACGCTGGATGCTACAAACTGCTCTTCGAGCCTGGAGCGCCACACACGCAGCTACAACCACCTGCAGGGCGATGTGCGGTGGCGGAGGCTCTACTCGGCCACAAAGTACTTCCTCAAGATCGATAGAGCTGGGAAGGTAAATGGGACCAGAAAGAAGAACTGCCTGAACAGTAAGTAGTCAAACTCTTGTTTTAAAATCAGCTTCAGTAACACAATTGAATGGTCTTAACAGCTATTCTAGGGGGAACAAAAAAAATCCTAAGGCTCCCCTCAAATGATCCCTTTAAATATTGAATGCCTTATGCAACATTGCGAATGTACAATTTATTTTATCTTACTGGAATAAAAATAGTACTTTCGCATTTGTGATTGAGGCTAATTGGAATTTCACGCAACCAAACATTTCTCGGTTAGGTTGTAATTATTGTCAGGAAGTTATCATTTGTGGGTAAGAGGTTGCAGTTCAGTGAGGAAATTCGCCCATGCTCATCAATGGATTAACCCATTCCTGGCCTAAGCAAATCCAACTAATCCCGTGATCTTAAAAAAAGGCCCAATAATGGGTTGGTATTTTTCTCAGCATTGCACTGAAGTAACATTAAAATTCTCAGTAAAAATGTTGGTGGTAACTAAAATGGATTGATCATCAGATCTGCATGGACCTCTTTTTTTTGATTAAATAGGCAATAAAATGAATTGATGTGTGCAGCACATAGCTTACAATTTGGTCTACCAGATTTATTATTTTATTTTGCTGGAGAAAATTCTAGGCTTTAAACATGCAGACACACATCTCCCTGTGTGTTCAATGATAGAGCACGGTGATGCTAACATTGCTCTTTAACTCTCATCCATAGTGAGAAGCGATTGTGCAGCAATTTGCATCACAGCAGTGAGTTCAATTTGTCGTCTATTGTTTGCCTTTTTTTAAAACTTCATTTTCAGGCTTTCGGGTCACTGATAAATTTGATTAAAAAAAACTTGCTTGAAACATTTAAGTGAATCTCTGCTTTATGTCCACTCCCCTGCACAGGTCAGTGCACAGATGTTATATGTTATTGACTGCACAAAAAAGACACTAGACAGGGAAGCTCATGAAAAATGCAGAGATAAGGTTTTCTGAGCACTGATGCAATAGTCTTAAATAGAGATGAGCAAAAGCTTCCGATTTTATACGTTCCTTTAAAAACGGGCACTTAATGTGAGGTGGTCTGGTGTTTCCAGTAATTGAGTGATGGATCTCATAGCACTTCATATGGACTCCAGGATTTGGCTGTTTTCAGTTAGGAGTGTGAATAGTTATTTTTACTCTGCGATTTTATCTGCATTTTAAAAATGTCCACCCGTTCCCTGTTTGTTTAGTTTCCCCAGCCACCCACCCACCCCCTTCCCTCCCCCAACACTATGCACTTTTCTTGGGTTCTATTAAGCACAGTTAGCAGTGGCTAAGAGGTGTGGGAGAGTGGCTTGGGTGAGTCACCTGCCAATTTTCACATCCTGCGGGGAAGTGCCTGGTCTCTGTTGGGTGTCTCCTCCTGCTGACTCGAGCTGAGAACAGGACTTTGCAACTTCAGGAAATTGCAACGCAGGAACCCATAGGCTTTGCTGTTCTGCTGTGCAGGGCATTTGATGGGTCAAGTTGCTGCTTCACTCATACTGGGACTGAATTTAACTGATTCTTAACCAGCTCGCTATAGAGAACACCTTAACTTACTGTGGAGCCCTCCATTTCATGATAGGTGAGAAAATTGCCAGGTAGAGAGCTCTCCTTGAAAGCCATGACTTCCACAGATTTAGAGGTGTGGTGGCAGCAGTGATGGAGAAATCTGCAGCAAAGTCCGTTAGCTGAAAGAGATCATTATGAATAGGACAAGGCAAAGAACAGGAGTAAACTCGCAAAAATGTAAAGACTGTTTACTATGAGCGCTTTTCTTGCATTTTCTGTCTCGTTCAAACATAACTGAAAATGGTTCAATTCTCACTACTTCATTCAATTTCTTTGTGCAGTTTCCTAGTAATGGAAATTAAAGGCTAATGAAATGGTGAATTCAATCTTCTATCATATAAAGCTTAACCAGCAGTAAAAAAAATTGCCTAAGTTGCATAAATGTGTAAATGAAGCCAGAGCCTTAAAACCTCCCAGTTTCAGCCTTAACACTGGCAACTGGAGAGGAGCAACTCCTTTCAGTTTGGACATTATGTCAGTCTTCACTCTAAACTGACACCAAGCCAATCAAAGCTGAACCCATCTCTGAAATGTGATAATTGGCTCAGCGCCCATTTTTTCATCAGCTGGAGCTTCGGATTACCTGACTAGAAGAGACAACAATCTTTTAACAAAGAATTAAAGCTACAATTTTGTCTGCCGAGGCTGAATGTGTGAGGTGGGGTTGTTACTGTAGCCAGGCCCATGATTCATCCTTACTGATAATAACCTATACCTTTTCTTGCTCTGATGTTACTCTGTTATTGGGATTGCTAGCTCTTGGGTGTAGTCTATGCATGCTTAAGTTTTTCCTGATAGATATCTGTATGGGGCAGTACCCAGGCCCCCTCGAATTTTATATTTTTATATAAAAGCATTTATAAAGCACTTTTCCCAACATCAAGACATTCCAAAGAGCAGATAGGATCTCAGTTAAACATTACACCTGAAAGGCAGCACCTCCAACAGCAAAGCACTCCCTCAGTACTACACTGGAATAGCAGCCTAGATTTTGGATTCAAGGCTCTGGTAACGGGACATGAACCCACAACCTTCTGACTCAGAGGCAAGTGTGCTACTGACTAAGCCACATCTAATACCTGAAATATTACAATGTGTCAGTCATAATTTGGAACTGAGGTATCCAGACTAGGAAAGCCATAGCTTAAATTCAACTGACCATTAAACCCATTTCACTAAAGGTAATAAGACTTTATCATTATAACCTTAAATGATAAAGACAAAGGTGCTAAAATCTCTCTGTTAATGTTAGAGCATTTCCATGTATGATACTTCGGCAATTGATTTCTTTCAGTAGGTGACTTGTTATTGCTTAAATATAGCTTGAACCTAGCTTCTGGGAGTTTCTGTCCAAAATTGCAATCTCAAAGCAGCAAAATGCACCAAGTGTAGAAATTCAAGAGATGTCACACCAGATCAAATTATTTTTTCCTAGTTAGGTGCATCAAATTGTAACATTGTGTAGACAAATCATTGATGGTTTACTTGCAGTGGATCACTTCTGAAACCAAAATCATGAATTTTGTCATGTCACACACTTCGTGATGGCAGCCTTTTATATTTCTCATTCTTGCATCAACACTTTCCACCAGTTAAAGAAACATGTCATTTTTATAATATCTTTTACTTGCTTACTGTTAGTGCAATAAAATCTAATGATTAACATTTTTGTCCGCTGTTTACTATTGATCCCTGCTGTGCATAGTGGCCATGCCACTTTTGTGTAAAAGCAGCAATTCCAATGCTTGCGGATTCTCAAAGAAAATCTCAATGTAGCCACCCAAATGGGCTGTCTCATTGTAGCACCATAGTAGGGCCAAAGGAGTCATTCCAGGACCAGCATATTATAATCCGATTACTCTCAGAACGTACAGCAATTCTCTGCTAAATTATCACCTCATAGAAATAAAGTCATTATGTTTCTCAGTGCTTTTGGATTTTTTTAAAAACAATTTACACACTGGCCATTCAATCGTTATGGATTCTGTTTGTACAGTGATTTTCAGGGGCTAAGCTATCTACTTGAGTACTTGAAGGACGTTCTGCATTAGTGGAAGAACCTCTGCCTTCTATGAGTGAAGGTCTTTGAGGTTGCCGAGAGAGCATGGGCAATCAGCGTTTACAAAAAAAGACTGACTTGTAAAATAAGCTAACGTGGTGTAATCCAGAGACACGCCAGCACTTGGTGGTTTGCAAAGAAGTGACCCCGATATCCTGTTGTGTACCCTCTGTAAATACCTGACTGCTGAGGGAAAATGAATCATAATGGCAAAAAAGTTCGAAGAAGTTCATTTTTGACATCTTGGCTGGATCATCTGTGGGAGGGAGAGCAAATTGGCTGGGAGGGGCTTCTCACACACAACTTGAGTAAACCTCCTGTTGGGTCAATTAAGAAGAGGTACACATATCTGCAGATTCTACTGGCCCAGCTTGGAAAACAACACAAATGGGGGAGGTCTTGGGCTGGAAGGAGAATGGACTGTAGAGTGGAATGCATAGGTACCAAGGTAGATATAAATAAAAGCCTACACTACTGAATTAACCTACCTGTAGCAATTGTAGTAGGAATAGGAAGATTTCTGTCTTGAAATAATTGCAAAAGCACACATAAATAAAATGCTATTATTTATGTTGACATTTTTGCATCATTCAAATTTAGGGTTCTAATACATAAATATTACATTTCACATTATATAAACAGCTGAAACGATCTTTGGGACAGGAGGAAATTATGTAAAACATGACCATAACAATTTGTACTCTGTATAAACAAGTGGACAAAAATTTTAAGTTTGAAAACTTGTAACACAAATTGGTTGCATGATAAACTACCATGATCCTTGACTGTTTATAGCAATATGAACAAGTTGGCCGAACTAGGTATGGAAGGACAAGCAAATGAGTTCCTGATCTATTATCACTAAGCAAAGAATCCGAGTTGAACTAGCAGAATATTGTTGCCCATTGATCTTGTTTGTTTCATATGCTGAACAAGTGTACAGAACGTGGGCACTGTGATGTGTGTCTGAATAGAAATGCTTAAAATGTACCAGGTCCCCCTGCTGTTTTAAAAGCTGCAATGTTATTACGGTTTATCTGCACACAGAATAACTCTCAAAGTTTCTTTTCCTGCTTCCCCAAGTAATAATCTTTCTGTAAAATGTTTTGAGAATAGAAGTGCAGCAACTGTGGCCGGTAGTTGTTTACAGCACCTGCCAGTATATTTCATTGGCATTTGATAGACGGTAAAATCTTCACGAAGGTGATTGATAGGTAGTGTAGTGGTTATGATACTGAATTAGAAAGCTAAAGGATAATAACTCGGAATCCTACCATTGCAAGTTGTGCAGTTGAATTCAGTAAATCTGGTCATTTGAGGGCTGGCACCAGATAAGAAATGACCAATGGACACTACGACTTGCCATTAAAAACCCACTGATTCTCTAATGTCCTTCCTGGTACCCCCTACCTGGTCTGGCCTACATGACTCCAGTCTTACACTATGTAGCTGACTTTTTACAACGCTCTGAGGTGGCCTAGTAAGCTACTCAGTTGTCAGGTAATATACACGATCTCACCAGTGTTACCCTCATCCTGAGAGCATTTTTTTTTTAATGCAGGCCACAGCAAAAGGTTTGGGATGTTTTCATCTCCTGAGATTAATTGTTAACTAGTATCTTCAGCTAATTTAGCCACAGAAAGAAAAAAAAAAATCTGTGGGGAGTGTTGCTCAGGAAAAACAGCACACATTGGAGCAGTTCATGGTGCAAGTGGTTAAAATCCACAATATGTTTCAGTGATGCCTTTCCACATTACCTGTTTTTGTAATTGAATACCATTGCAGCTGTTCTGAATAAAGATATACCACATGGTATATCTGGACAAACAAAAAAAATCCTTTTTTCTGTGAAGCTGTTCCAAAGGCCCTTTAAGTCAAAGCATTTAAAATTTTCATTTCCTAGATTTCTACTGAAGAAGTTATCATTATTTTGGCTGAATATTAATGGTATCTCGGATTACATCAAAGATGCTTTTACTTTTCCGTTTTCAGTTAATTCTTTGGGAAGTATGTCCTTTTGCCTTCTTCAACAAAAACCCCCACAGATACCTAATTTTGTCAGTGCATGTTGTTATGGAAGTGATTCTGTTTTTTTTTGTTAAAATATTTATGAGAAATTCATAGTCAAACTGGATATATGTTGGACAAGTTTTTTTTTCAAGAGAGTAATCAAAAGGGCACTCAAAGAACTAGTTAGGCAACAACGTATACTGGTTGTCAGTATACTGATAAAGTTAGCCTGCTGCTGAAGAAGTAAAGGAAGAAGAGAAGAGCACAACCCAGCTCCTTTTCCAGCATCTCTAAAAGGCCCTGAGAAGTCTACTATGTCAATTCATCTAGTTTCCTGTCTTTGAAGGAAGCCCTGCTAAATTACTTCTCAATGCCGCCTGAAAAGAGTTGTTCTAAAAGATCCCAGTGACTTGTCTATGTGTACTCGGAGGCTAGACATTATTCCAGTTTTGGAACAACATATCTCATCTGCTGTTTTCTTCAAAAATGAGCAAGTACTCATCCCAAAAGTATTTTTTTGTCTGGAATAGAGCTCTGAATTTAAAAAATCTCTTTTATTTTTCCGGTTAACCAGTGTATGTATGTATGTGTGTGTATGAGTGTGAGGGGCTAAGGTAAAAAGGGGACTTTAAAATTTTAAATTTGTGTGTTTATGCTTTACTTCATTACTAGTTAAGACTTGTTCTATAATAAACTGATAATTTTGTTGTTCGTTAAAGAAACCTGGTTAGTGTGTTCTGGGAAAAATGAGTATATGATTGACCATATCAGTAAGTATGAAAATTTAATATATACCTTGTGACCTGTGGAGAAGTGGGACGAGAATAAACAGTGCAATCCTCCCGCCTCAGTCGTAACAATGTTAGCAATGATGCTGATGCTTTCAGCCTTTCCTCATTGTGTATCATTTAAATTGTACCATGGTCACATCAAGACCGTGCAGGTTATGTGGGGAAATCTAATGTCTATTCTATTTAGCTAACTCTGAATTATCCAGTGTCTCAGAATATTATGTTTCTATATTTTGTTCTTACAGTAAACCAAAATATTACAGATTTAGCACTTTCATCAGTTTCTTGAATAAGTATTAATGGAACATCAAAATATGGTCAGCTTTTTTTAGACAATGCATGAAATATATTCTTTTCAAAACTTTTATAGCTACCTCTCAGAGGAAGATTTGGCATCATGGCCTTTGTAATATATCTGGATAGCAAAACCAGATCTGCTACTTGAAATAGAGGAATTTGCTTAAGAAATGATGGCCTTTATAAGAGGAACTGCACCTGAAGTTGGTTTTTTTGAAAATTCCAACTACAATTATCATTTCATTTTACCACCTTGTGTTTTTCTTCTCTTTATTCTCTTGCCATTAGTTGGCAGGATAGTATGGTTTGGGCCACATATAATTCGTGACAATCCCTAAAGCTAGGCCAAAATTCAGACGACTGCTGATTTAATGAAGACACATTTTTGCTCAGGACACTTGCCAGCCAGGAATGCATATTGGGAAATTGCAGACTTGCTCCCCACAGTTTGCATCCTATCATTTTAATGGTTTTCTGTCAGTAGCAAAAAAAATTTAAATTCAGCGCGACAACGCCAGCTTATCTTTATGCCAAGATGGAACCTCACTGCTTGGTGCTCTGCACAATGGTGTGTCCAAGAATTGGTAAACCTCACCCAAATTAGGAAAGTGAGCTTGAGTAATGAGCAGACATGGAGGAGTGAAACCTTATTGTTGGAAGACAGCATTTCAAAGATGTGAGCCATTGAGCTCTCACATAGATTTAGGTGAAAAGTCCCTTCAGCCCATTTGATACTATCCTTCAGAATATCAACCGTGTCATCCTTCCATTTCAACAACTGGCACCTACTTAAATGAGTCCAGATAGGGAAGCCGAAAATGGCCAAAGAATCCAGCAAGGCTGGGGATGCAGAGGGCCTGTTAAACATAACAGCAGGACATCATTAACATTGTTTTGCTCTATTTCCCACCTGGCAATTAGGCAAATGGAGACCCTGGCCAACTGTTGGGAAGTAACACTAACGATAGGAGGCGGCAGGTGAAGACCCTTGGGGAGGGTCCCCAGCACTCAGCAGGGTTGAAGGGACCGCGATCGGTACATGAGGCTGAAGGCCTCCTTCTGTGTCATCTGTGGCTTAGTTGGTAGCTCTGTCTGAGTCTGAAGTTTGTAGGGTGACATCCCACTGCTGAGACGCAAGTACAAAAATCTAGCTAACCCTTCACTGCAGTACTTAGGGAGTGCTGCCCTGTCAGAGGAGTTGTGAAAGGTCACAAGGCACTATTTCAAAAAACAGCAGTGAAGTTATCCCCAGTATCCTGGCCAATATTTATCCCTCAATCAACATCACTGAAACAACAGATTATCTTGCCGTTGTCACATTGCTGTTTGCTGTCCGTGAACAGGCTTTTAGGCAGTGCATTGCAGATCATAACAACTCTGCTTAAAATTATTCTCCTCATCTCGCTGTTCCAGCTGTTGATCAGCTTCTGTGTAGAGAAAAATTTACTGACAACTGCCCCAGATTTGCCATTTATAACTCTAACTGTGCTCTCTTATCCTAGTGCTACCCTAGTGTATCAAAAAGCATTGCTTCAGATTTTTGATTCAAACTACATTCCGCCATTCAAAGTGGAGATATATTGGATGCAATTTCTTTTAATTATGCAAATCCTTTGACATGATTAAAACTTCGCAAGTGACCTGAAGGATCCTTAAAACTTGTGTGAAAATTAGAATTAAAAACAGAAGATATTACTTTTTGTAAAAACTTATTTGGAAAAGAAAATAATTCTGCTCAACATTTTTGAGCTTTTTTCAATAATTTGAGGGGGAAGCATTATTCTGTGGCATCATAAAGATATTCATGTAGTACTCTATGGTTGGTATTGCAAGTGCAGACTTTCTCAATAAGTTTACAACTTCACTAGAAATTTTATCCTCATACTACATTTTACAAGATGATAAATAGTATATTTGGAATTATATAGAACATACAGCACAGAAGCAGGCCTTTCAGCCCAGCTAGTTTCTGCTGATTTTAAACTCCACACGAGTCTCCTTCCATTCTATCTATTTCACTTCAGACTTTCAGTGTATCTTTCTATTCCCTTTTCTCTCATGTACCTGGCTATTTTCCTCTTGAAGGTACCTAAGCTATTTACCTCAATCACCTTCTGTGGTAGCAAGTTTCACATTCTAACCACTCTCTAAGAAATTTCTCCTTATTTACGAATCGGAATTAATAGTAACTATCCTGTATTTATGGCCCTAGTTTTAGATTTTCCCATGTGTGGCAACATTCTCTCCACAGCTACCCTGTCCAACTTATTCATAATTTTAAAGACCTCTATCAGGTCACCTCTAAGTCTTATCTTTTCCAACAAATGAGGAAAGCTATTCATTCAATCTTGAGCTTTCCAGAAAAATCTGACAGTCTCCCTTCATAGCTTCTAGTTGTTTCTTAAATGATTCCCAGTGTTTTCTCCCTTCAGTGCAGACGTAGAAGGGCTGAATGTTCTTCTCCTATGCTAAAAATTCTGTTTTGATTTCCATTACTCTACCCATATATTAATCACATTTGTCCTCTTGACATTTGTCCAAAAGTTGTTTTTCACTAGTTTGGATACGAGTTGGTGTAAACTACTTTCACAATTTAATTTGAAGTAATTTTCTGAATGTAGCATTTGCTGTCTCACATCCCTTTATTATTTCACCTCTTGATTGCCTTCTTCCAGCTTACATTGCGATCAGAGTAATTCTTTCCTAGTGATAGCACTCATTAGAACGTTCACTTAAAATGATAAAAGTATATGTTCCAAATGGAAAAAGAAATATGCATGACATTGCTCCTGACTAATCATGAGCAACCATTTCATTTCGTGGGACACATGAGCAGAATCTGGAGTAAAGAGGAGAACCACAAATGCTGGGCACCTGAACATTCCATTTCTTTTGTGTGCATCTTGGACTATATCAACTCATAGTGAGATCTTGTATGCCGTGGTCATTGAAACTCAGAGGGTTGTAAATCTTTGGAATTCTCTACCCTGGAGGGCTGTAGATGTTCAGTCATTGAGTATATTCAAGATTGAGATTGATAGATTTTTAGAACTAAGGGAATGAAGGGATATGGGGATAGAGTGGGGAAGTGGAGTTGATGATGTAGAAACTCAATAATGCTCTTACTGAATGGTGAAGAAGGCTCGAGGGACTGCGCGGTCAAATACTGCTCCTATCTCTTATGTTCTTATGTATGACCCAATGATTCAATAGATCTGCTTACACCACTCAGCCCCAACAATGTGCCTCAGCCCCAACATCTGAAGAGCTCCAACTGCTTCAGTGCAGCATTTTCCCATTTCCCATCGTGGAGCCTCTCTGCTCCAGTGTGCCAAATTTCTGTTGTAGCCCCATGACCCTAGGAATTGGATTGAGACTTTCCAAATTCCTTTTGTGTGAGACGCTTAAAACCAGCAGGCAGAAGAATTTCATCCAATCAGTCTGTGCTGGGTTTGAAGCCAAGTACTGGAGGTAATTCCTTCACTGCATAAACTTTTTAAAAGTTTTAAATGTTTAGCTATGGGTATTTACCCCATGTATATAGTGAACTCGTCAGCCCTATAAAACTATGGGCGTTAATCTTCCCTCTACTGTGGAGTACAAGATATTAAACAGGCAGTTCTACATTGGGAGAAAGATAAGAGATGACACAGCATGCACACATGAAATGAGATACCCATTTAAAATTAAAAGATGATTATAAATTAATAATCCATTTGAGGGCGAGGGAAATTTTCAAAAGATTAAATATTATATTAGCTATCAAAATCTTTAAATTGTTAAAAAGTACCCAGACGTGAGGGAATATTGCCAGGGTTACAAAGTGATTAATTTTGTATTAGATGCATTCTTCACATATTGGGCAGAATCTTATTACCTTTGAAGCTTTTCTGAGCTCAGGACCAAAGGCAGGTACTGACTCTGCTGGTGATGCCTGGCCGCCTGCCCGTGTGATTTTACTGGAGGCGGTCAATTAAGCGGCCGTCTCTGGGAGTGCCATTCAATTAAGGATGGCAGGTGGAACTGTCACCCAGCGTGCCCCAAAGGAGGGTCTGCAGCGTTGTCCTGCCAGCAGCCCCACTAAGAGTGGCGGGTGCTGCTGTGGCAGGCAAGAGAAAACAAAGGCGTCTCAAGATGGAGGTGCCCTCGGAGGATGGGTGAAATTTAAAATATATTTGTGGCCCAGCTGCCAGGCCATCATTTTTGGGGGAAATCTCTCCACAGGATGGCCTGCGGCCGCAGCTGTGACTGTGTCAAAAGCAACTCCGGTGGGAAGGTAAGTATAGTAGGCCTCCCTTGCCCTCTCCCCGCCCCCACCCTGCGGCCAGCCGCTGGCAAGCCACCTCCAGACACCTGCCAGTCTTTGCCCACAGTGAAGGGGCCCGTCCACCGCTAGGAAGATTCCTTTAGTGTCCCCAATCTGCCCAATAGTGGCCACTTAAATATTCAATTTGACTACTTGCTGCCAGGTGGGTAACTGTTGCCATTGCCATTTACGGGGAGGCAGTGGCATACTGGTATTGTCACTGGACTAGTAACCCAGAGACCCAGGTATTTCTCTGGGCACATGGGTTCGAATCCCACCACAGCAGAAGGTGGAATTTGAATTCAATTAATAAATCTGGACTTTAAACCTAATCTAATGATGGCCATGAAACCATTGTCGATTGTTGTAAAAACCCATCTGGTTCACTAATGTCCTTTAGGGAAGGAAATCTGCTGTCCTTACCTGGTCTGGCCTATATGTGACTCCAGATCCACAGCAATGTAGTTGACTCTTACATGCCCTCGAAATGGCCTTGCAAGCCACTCAGTTCAAGGGCAACTAGGGATGGGCAATAAATGCTGGCCTGGCCTGCGACGCCCACATCCCATGAAAGAATAAAAAAAATAATTGATGACCTCCCTCTGGCAAGATTGCCCAGAGGTGAGAACGCATCAGCCCACTGACTCAACACCCTCATTTACTCAAATGTACTCCCAAACTTACTCACGTCCTGCCTTCAGGCCCGCCTCCACAGGACCAGGAAGATTCTGCCAACGTGTCCTAATAAATGCTATTGTGTCTTTTGATTGGTTAAGAGGAATATTCTATCATAAGTGCATATATATAATGAAAATATTGCTGTGTGTTCAGATGAAATGTGTAAACTATTTTAACACATGTGTTAAACTATTAATATATTCATTATTAATATGAAACTGAGTGACTTCAACTTAATAACGTAAAAAATAGAAAGAAAGTCTATTGATATTGTACTTACCGCATCACTGCTATGTAGGCAAACTTACATCTAATTGCATATAGCAAGGCACCTCAAACAGCAACTAAATGACTGGATAACCTTCTATCGATTGAAGAAGTGTTGAGCGGTGCATGAGAATTCCTTGCTGTTCTTTTACCTTCACCTCAGCTGGCAGATTTTAAAACTCCTGCAAAAGTTCAGCAATGTTTACACTGGTTTTCCAGGGTCTATATGGCTCGTCATTTGAAACAGGAGGCACCATGGAAATTCACTCCCAGCAATGCAGGCAGGGCAGGACTCCCTCACCACCATATTGAGTGCCAGCCTAGATCATGTGCTCAAGCTTGTATTGGGGTTTAAGCCACACCGTTTTGAGTTAATGGTGAATATGCTATCATCCGAGCCGAGGTGACACCTAGACCTCAATTCTAAACCTGTTGATAGCCTGATTATAAGGCTGACTGCCTGTTTGGCTGGAAACCCTGCAGCAGAAAGATACAGTGGAGTGGCAGATAGGCAGGGGAAAGATCACAGCCACGGGTATCTAGTGGTTGGGAGGGGTGTGATCATGGGGGCAGTGGGATCATGGAAGAGTAGAGTGCAGTCAGGAGCACAATGGTGGTCATGGTGCGGGAAGAGATCTAGAGGGGGACAATATGTTCAGGGGCAAGGGTGGGGGGAGATTATGGGGGCAGAGATCGTAGAGGTGGGGTATTAGACATATCAGTGCTGGATGTTTACAGGGGAGTTTGTTGGACTGGGGGCACATATTCTTGCTCCTCCCAACCCAGAAGCAGTGCTGTAAATCCTTATGGATCCAGTACTTCTCGCCTCCCTTTACCTGCCGGATTTCTTGAGGGCAGGGAAACCCAGCCGACATTAGTTAAAAAAAAACTTTGTTAAAATGGAGGCATGCAGTCTCCTTAAATGCTCTAACCAACTGACCCGCCTCCTGAAACTAGATTGGTTGCCTGCGCCCTATCCCACCTCAACTAAAACGAGAGGTAAATAGGTTCGAGACAGGTTAGGGTTTGGTTTGAAATTTCTAAAATGTTATCTCCTCACCTGACCTAAACCCATCTTTTGGGGATGGGGAGGGGGTTGTTGGGAGGGATTTAAAATTATCCCACTGTTATGTTTACGCCGGATTGCTGGATATTTATCTATCTGGTTTATCTAGCTCCACCCCTGGGCTTAAACAATCAAACACAGTGAACACTGATCAATGAACAGACTAATACAATCAAACCCAGATCAATCAAACATTCCACCCACTGCTTAAGATATTTTAGGATAGTTATTAATGGCAAAAATTTAATATAACTTCAGAAATTGGTCCTCCATCTCAGAATCAGAAGTTTGTTTATGGAGAAGTTACAGGTTGCTATAGAATTCAGATGTATCTAACCAATTAGGCCATCAAGTTACTGGAACATCACAAGAAGATAGTTCCTTCAACTATCAGCAGTCAAGTCAGATGTGTAAACCAACTGGGCCACCAGGGAAAACACAAAGCCATCAGACTGCTATGGAACTCAGATTACATCTTTGGGGAAATCATGGAAGGAAGGAGAGTAGACTGCTGCTTTAATTGGGATGGATGAGCAACAGAGATAAATAAAATAGATGCTACCTCCCTGGCAGTCATTGCTTGCAGCCATATGATCAGAAGTGCTTATGAAATGGGTCAGTGCATATCCTTTACCACACTAATAAAGTGACACTGCTTTATTAAAGCATCAGAAATGTTTAAATCAGGAGGTTTGAATCTAGTTAAAAGGCAGGATATTTACAAAGTGCCTCTACTAGCTTAATGAAGGTTCAAAATTGATCACATTTTCTGTCAAAAGCATAGGCAGTTTGTTTATTGGGATTCAGTGTAATATACGCTAAATTTCAGTGAACAAATGCCTCATGACAGAGAGAAGCTGCAGTGGCAGAATCCAAGTATACTTTGGATTCCAATCATTTGTTTTGCTATATATTGCACAATTAAAATTAAAAATTAAAAAACTAATGTGATAGCATGACGTTCCCAGAGTCTGAATTGCACAGTTTCAGATATATCAGAATATGCCAAATTGGAATGAAAATTCTGAATTCAAACGATGAACTTCTCAATCAATTCCTGATTTTGTATCCCCTTTATAATTGGGCTTGATTAACCAGAAGACCTGAGTTTAGACTGTTTCAGCATTGCCAGCAATATGGAGAGTAAGAATTGTGGGGGGGGGGGCTAAGTTTAACTTTTATTGTCAGGCATATTGGCCACTTGTTTTACACCATGCCTGGTTTTCCTTTCTACTGTAGTCAATGGAGATCATTTTAAACTTTATTACCAGGCAAGAAACAGATGATAGTGAAACGACCAGCATTTTAAACTGGGCTCGGTTTCTTGACTTCTGTGGGAAAAACTATCGGACTGGATGTAAAACAGGTGGCTGATTCCATATTACTCATTTATCACCCTTTAATAAACACTAAAATGACCCCCAGTAGAAAATAGAATCGGGTGGGTGTAAAACAGACAGCCAATATTCTATTTCTTGCTCTTTGGCCAGCGATAAAAGTTAAAATGATCTTCCATGTAATTAGTGTTAATACAGACACTACACAGCACTGAGTTAGAATCTTTGCAGTGTATTTATTAAAATATCTTCATAATTCCTCTGAGTAATTGTTGTGCCAATTATCTTGTCATTTCTCCCTTAAAAGTGCCAACATGATATTAATTGAATAAAACACTAAAACTTATGAGTTAATTCAGGAATTATAGATCATAGATTAATATAAATTAAATGCCTATTCCTTTTGTTGGGGCTGCACACATTCAAATGTACAAAGAAACTCAAAGCACAAACGGTGGTGTCATAAAATTATATTGAAGATCTCTTGTCTTTGTTGAAATCAGGTTTCCAGGAAAGATAAAGTAAGCAGCCCAGAGATTCTGTACAATGTGTGTTCTTTATATGGCCCTGGAAATTACTTTATCATAAATTATACCATATAACGACTGACTATGCTCTTATCAAACTTTCCTCTTTGCTACTTTAGCAGAGATGCTCAATTTTTTGTCAAATGGATGATGCCTCCATTAAAATAAGCAAGAGAGGAACATGGCTGTGAACTGCATATATCTGGATGGTCATTAGAAGCAGGAATCCAAGCCATAATACTCCTCTCTCTAACCCAGGGGCATTGAGGCTAACTTTCCCAGCTGAGATCAACTAATGCAGCACAGGCCTGGTCCTTTCAATATTTAGCTGCCCACTGACCATAAATCACTGAGGAGTGCAGTGGATACTTTGTCTCTCACAAAGTAGACTTTTACTAGCCCTCCAAGTGCAGCGAAGCTGGTGGTAATCTGGATATTAAAGGGAGCACCATCTCCAAGAAAAAGTATTTGGCAAAACTTTTTAATGTTTCTTTACAAGCATGCAATGTGATGGTGCTGCGATCAAAATGGTATGTGATGCTTCCCCCTCCTGAAACAGAAGCAGAGCTGCAAACATTTTTTCATGAAGATTGTGTTCACTGGAAGAATAAAAAGCATTTTTGCTCAAAAGTTTGATTTATTTATTTCTCATTAAAATACCCCTTTTGTTGTGTTTGTCATCACTGTCAGGCAAATCAGCCCAGGCCTTTGGGAACTGCAGCTGTTCAAATGCTTGAACTGCTGCAGATCCTAAATTGTGGTCCAGCAGAGAGGATTAACAGTGCTTTTTCCTTTAGAGGTTGATGGTTGCTGAATTGCTACCAGAAGACAGAGCAATTTAAGGGCGATTAATGCTCCATTAAAATATCTCGCAAGGCACTTTTACAGATTTTGAGTGAGAAGAAATGTGCAATAAAGTGACAATTGTTCACATCTATGATTGGACCAAATGCACTTTTTTCCACGCTTTATACAAATTGAAAATTAAATTGTGAAATTACCTGTAAGAGTTTCTGCTGCACACACCAGTTGGAGTTACCAGGCATGCATTGAGTGCTTTCTCATACCTAACATGGCAGAAGTGGTCATTGGATAGACATATGGATGAAAATGGAATAGTGTAGGTCAGATGGTTTCACAGGTCGGCGCAACATCGAGGGCCGAAGGGCCTGTACTGCGCTGTAATGTTCTATGTTTTATGTTGAACTGAACTTTTAGAGTAGACTGTTTCTGGCGGCTGCAGGATCTGAGAAGAGCAGATAGATCTCCTGAATACCGTGACCAATCTCTTTTCAATGAACAGTATGAAAATTGGAATAAGCTTGTTTAAAGAAAGATATTTATATAACACACTTCATGACCATAGGGAGTTCTGGAGTCTTTACAAGCCAACTGTATGCTTTTGAAGTGTACCCACTATTGCTATGTAGGCAAATGTTTGTTAGTCAGTTTGCATACAGCAATGTCCCATAGCAACAAATGAGACAAAAAACTTGATAATGTGTTTTGTTCGTTTTGGCTAAGAGCTAAATGTTAGCTAGGACATTGGGAGCAATGATTCAGTTCACACACACTTAATTGTATTGGAATGAATGGATAGAAGAAATACATCTTTTGCCATTGGGACTGTTCCACAGAGATTTCTAATATTTTCATGATTTATACTTCTAACAACAGGTTAGAAAGGTAACTCCTTTAAAAGACTGAAGCGCTATAGAGTGAATACTTGATTTTCAGACTATTCAACCATTACTACAATAGATGCACAAAACATTTGGATTGTTGTATTCTGACATTTATAGTTGTAACTATACTCTGTAGCCTAACATGACAAGACAACTGTTATTGCTATTTTCGGGTAGGTAGCGTAGTGCAAAATAAATATTTTCAGTGCTCCATTCGTGGATAGTTTGTTAAGGCAGTGAGGAGTTGAGCAATACAGACTAGAAAGGTCCAAGGTTTGATCCCCAGCTGGAGTAGCAGTTGGTCTATTACAAATGGAGTCAAGCTCCTATGTTATGAAGAAGAAAACTGATGTGGCCACTCACTCCTGAACACTATCCAGCAACCCTTGTTGGAGTTCGTAGGAATAATCTGTTATTCTCAGTTCCATGGAGTTAGGAGTTGACGTGCACATATTAGGGAACTAGTTCCATCAGCTTCACCAGGAATCCTGCATAATGACATCAATGTCACTCCTGAGTGCCAGCTGGTGCTGCCCATTTTGGAATACTAAGTTCTGGGCAGTTAATAAATTCTGCCACCTTAACAACCATCATCGATGCTATTCAGCAATGTCCAGGATGCAATCTGTAGGTTTGGTCTGGTCACTGGCATCTATTTTTGAAGACGTGAAATAGAGAATCTCGATAGGAAGAAAAATCAAATTAAAAATAGAAACATTGTTAGGTCAACATTTTTTAAAATGACTTTTGTTCAAAATATCCAATTTCAAAGGGTAGCATTTGTATAGATATGATTCCTCCTTTAATGTTTCTTTGAATATTCAAATTGGGCAGCCTATTTAATGTAAATTATTCAGTGATAATTTAATTGCAGTGTTAGTTAAAAGTAGCAATCTGTTGTTGCTGTGTCCTTTCAAATCAGTTTGTCAATCATAACGAGCTTGTGTGAGCTCCTGGAACTTCATAAAGCCTTCCTGCCTGGCTAGCTATGCTGAGAACAGATGGACTTGGGCTGGACTGTGGTTGAGAACTGAAACATTTGTACAAGCTTGTGGACCATCAACTTCATCACATAAAATACAAGCAAAATACTGCAGATGCTGGAAATCTGAAACAAAACAAAAAGTGCTGGAAATATTTAGCAGGTCTGGCAGCATCTGTGGAGAGAGAAGCAAAGTTAACGTTTCAGGTCTGTGACCTTTCATCAGAACTGGCAAAGGTTAGAAAAGAATTAGGTTTTAACCAAGTGAAGGGGTGGGGAGTGCAGGAGAGAACAAAGGGGAAGGTGTTGATAAGGCAGAGGGAGATTAAATAACAAAGCTGTCCTGGGACAAAGGCAAAACATGTGTTAATGCTTGTGGTGAAAGACAAAGCATTAGTCCAGAGAGACCGTTAATAGTGGAATAATGAGCAGCTCTGACTACATGAAAAGCAGGCACATGGTTAAAAAGTAAATTATTAAAAACTGGCCAGTCATGCTCAGAAGTTATTGAACTCACTGTTGAGTCCACAAGGCTGGAGAGTGCTTAATCAAAAGATCAGGTGCTGCTCCTCGAGCTTGCTTTGATATTCACTGGAGCACTGGAGCAGGCCAAAGACAGAAATGCTGGCATGAGAGCAGGGGGGAGTGTTGAAATGGCAAACAACCGGAAGCTCGGGGTCATGCTTTTAGACTGAGTGGAGGTGTTCAGCAAAGTGGTCACCTAATCTGTGTTTGGTCTTCCCAATGTAGAGGAGACCACATTGTGAGCAGTGAATACAATATACTAAATTGAAAGAAGTACAAGTAAATCGCTGCTTCAACTGAAAGGAGTGTTTGGGGCCTTGGATAGTGAGGAGAGAGGAGGTAAAAGGGCAAGTATTACACCTCCTGCGATTGCATGGGAAGGTGCCGTGGGAAGGGGACGAGGTGTTGGGCATAATGGAGGAGTGGACCAGGGTATCGTGGAGGGAACGATCCCTTCGGAATGTTGACAGGGGAGGGGAGGGGAAGATGCGTTTGGTTTTGGCATCAGGCTAGAGGTGGTGGAAATGGCAGAGGATTATCCTCTGGATGTGGGGGCTGATGGGGTGGAAAGTGAGGACAAGTGGAACCCTGTCGCGGTTCTGGGAGGGAGGGGAAGGCGCGAGGGCAGAAGTGCGGGAAATGGGCCGGACACGGTTGAAGGCCCTGTCAACCACATTGTGGGGGGACTCCTTGGTTGAGGTAAAAGGAAGACATATCAGAGACGTTGTTGTGGAAAGTTGCATCATCAGAGCAGATGCGTCAGAGACGGAGACACTGGGAGAATGGAATGGAGTCCTTACAAGAGGCAGGATGTGAAGAAGTGTAGTTGAGGTAGCCGTGGAAGTTTGTGGGCTTATAATGAATATTAGTAGACAGCCTATCCCCAGAGATGGAGATAGAGAAGTTGAAGAAGGGAAGTGCCAGGAATATTTCAAATACCTTATCTGGTCTGGAAAGGTGAGTCCAAAGATAGACCCAGATGGCATGCCTGCTGGTCAGCAGTCACCAGCGTGCAAAAGAGAGGAGCATCCTGACGGCGCATAGATTCTCCTGACCACGGGAGAGATGTGTGTTCAGCAGCTTTGATGACTGATAAGCATAGGTCAGAACCCTCGTGCTATTGGACAGGAGGCTGGAATGCGGCCTGCAGCAGAGCATGCGAATGGAAAGCTGTGAGTGGTGAGGGAGAGAGGCATTGTCCTAACTGCAACTTTATTCACCTTGCAGGCCAAACGGTAATTGAATGCCAGGGAGAATGAGAGGGCACAGCTTACATCACTGACGCACTTTGAGGAGTTGGTCCTTGATCTGGCCAGAGTGTCAAGTCATATGGACGCTGGGGATGGAGAAATGGGCGTCCGGCGTAGACAGGGTGAAAGCATCTCAACATCTCTAGGTCCAGGGGATGCATGGCAATGCTCCCCGTGCAACGAGCTGTCAAAGCATGAGCTGTCATCTCATTATTTTTAGCAGCAGGAGCATCTATTGACTGTTCCTATCTCTCATCACCACCTTCTCTTATGCCTCCCACATGGCCAGCTGCAGAAGGGCAGGAGCCCATACCACAGCAACAGGTTCTTGAAGAATCAGAGGAGGAAGACATCAGGAGCCTGCACTGTCACATCTTTCCTGCATACCCTCCACTAGCACAGATACTCGCACCTTGTCAGGACCTCGGGTGTTATTAGAGAGGGTAGCAAAGGGTGAAACATACATTACATCAGAACAGGAGGATATGGGGGAGGCAGAGTCAGCTGTGGCTAGTCTTGCTTGGAGGATGGAAGACAGGTGCAGCCCTGAGAAGATGCAGAGTCTAGGGAGTCACAAAACAGGTGGTTCTACCTGGAGAACTAGCATGAGATGTGTGTCCACTTGTAGGGGTTACCAGAGACACTGCAGACTGATGGGATGAGAATGAAGGAGTCCATTCATCTTGTGTGCTCCACAATGTCTCAGTGCTTTGAGCATATGAACTCCTCCATTGAAAGAATGGCCAACCTCATGGAGAGCCATATGCAGCAGCACACAGAATGGATGCAGAAACAGTGCACTGACGTGCACGGAATATATGCCACAGTCTGTAGCTTTGACCAGTATGTGGCTCAAATGGCGCAGCGAAGGATGAGTGGAAGGCAGCTGCGCCCCAGCTGGTGGTTCCCTCCAGCGATGAAGAGCGCCATGAAAGGGCTGAGATGGTGACAGATGGCGATGCAGGGGGCTGCCCCTCACGAGGCTCCATCATCCTCATCTGCTTCCATGCCCCCCTCTGACAGATGAAGCATCTATAGAGTTGCGCCCTGTGGCAGAGGCTGCCCCTGCAATGATGTCAGTGCAGCAAACTTTGGAGATGCTCCCTGGCACCTTCATGCCGAGTCTGAGTGCCACGGGCATATCAGGCCCAGACAGGCACAAGTGAGCAGTCTGCCTCCATCTCAGCCTCAACCACAGGGGGAGCAACCCATAGGAGTGGCCATGAGCGCAGACCTCTGCATTGGTAATGTCACTTTTTGGGTCACTGGGTGTGTCTGTTGTAAATAATATCACACTGCAATTTGATAATGCATTGGCCATGTTGTTGCACTAAGGCAGACTTGTGTGTCTTCATTTCATCATGGCAATGGCTGGATGACCCTCAACGACGGCACACAAGTCAGCAACCATCTGCCTGGACAGCCGCTGCCCTCTGCGGCACTGACACTCCAACATGTCCAAGTAGCTTCTCCATTGATGGTAGACCCTTTGTTGAGGGTCTCACCTTCGTTGCCTTCCTGTACCTCGTTTCTGACCCTTGCGCCCCTGTTGCCCATGGGGCTGCCTCTGCTCCTGGACATGCTGCTCCTCATCACTAGTACACCCTATCTTGGATTAGCTTAATCCCATTTACCTTTATGTCCCTCCTTCCTTCCTTTCTACTGGAAAATGTAGTCTTTCTGAGCCCCCCTCTCATGAACCTGTGAGGCCCCTGAGTAGAGGGAACCGTCCAACCTCACCACACCCCCTCCCCCAAAGCCACCCCCACCCCCCCCCCACCCCACCCTGCCAAATGCCCTTGTCCAACAGTGAGGAGAAATGACAGATAATTCTCATGACTCTGTGCAACAGTGGCGGCAGTGGCAACAGGGGCAGCACAGTGGCGCAATGGTTAGCACCGCAGCCTCACAGCTCCAGCGACCCGGGTTCAATTCTGGGTACTGCCTGTGTGGAGTTTGCAAGTTCTCCCTGTGTCTGCGTGGGTTTCCTCCGGGTGCTCCGGTTTCCTCCCACAAGCCAAAAGACTTGCAGGCTGATAGGTAAATTGGCCATTATAAAATTGCCCCTAATATCGGTAGGTGGTAAGGGAATATAGGGACAGGTGAGGATGTAGTAGGAATATGGGATTAGTGTAGGATTAGTATAAATGGGTGGTTAATGGTAGGGCCTGTTTCAGTGCTGTATCTCTAAATCTAAAAAATCTAAACTGGCTGCCTGTGAATGAGGGCCTTATCTAAGCCTTCCCTCTTTGATGGAGCCTCTTGCTGCTGTCCCCGCATGCTGAGCAGCTTCCCACTTTGTTTGCGCTTCCTCCTCCCTGACGAGGTTCAGACCCTGCATGGACCCTATGCCTCCAAATGAAAATTCAAGACTGGCCCTTAACAAGTTGACGACAAGCTCGTTAAGTGGCTTAACTGGCCGTTTGGTGATTTCGGGCGGGTTGGCTTTTCCCACGCTTGGTGGAGCCATTTAAACTTGGAGCATGTTGGTTCCATGTCAGGGAATTGGCACACCAAGTCGAGGGGTGAGTTTAAGCACCCACCCATCCCCGAACCCGCACGTTCAATCAAATAAAAATCCTGCGCCATATGTTGTATCTCTATAAATGACATAAGGCAGAACCATATAGCTGAATGGCGGTCAGGAGGAGAAAAACATATAAGACAATAAACAACATAGCAGCACTAATGCTCCTCTTAATAGTGGAACAGGAAAAGCCATCACCATGCAAACTGGTCAATAATTGGTTATCAGACCCTGGGAACAGTGTGAACAAGATGACATTCATTGAAGTGCAAACTCCTAAGTATGTAGCTTTTTGTGAGTGTTAGTAGGTGGGTAGTTAGTTGGAGATTAAATTGTTTGGGAAGTGGTTATTAAATATAAAAATGGATTTATATTAGAGATCTGAGTTATCTTCAGTGGCTGGTGTTGCTTTACCGAAATAACAATGTAATAGATTCCCTTTAGAAACAAGATCAACAAAAAAACATATGCTCTCAATGGTTAACAGACAAATCTGGTCTTAAAGTCCAATGCACTGATGTGTACACCTGTTTAGTTCTGCTACCCTTACAGTATGATTCTCAATATAAAGGCTGATCTGTGCAGTATTCATTATTCTAAGAGCCAGTTCTAGATGCCATACTCTTCAGAAGTCTTAAAGAACACTGTTGCTGTACAAAGGTGAGCACTTTTTCTGAAATCAATTAATTTCGATACATTAGCAAACTCTTGTGTTGATTCTTTGTAAAAGAGACTTCCTTACTAAATATATAAATATTGTGGAAAATCAGCCACATTTGTTTTCTTTATAACCAATTTATGAACACATCTCCAAACTTAGCATAACTCCTTTTTTTAGGATTAAAAGACATATAATTATTTTTGAATTATTTAATACATTCACTGGAAATTCCTTTGGAGGATTCTCCCAATTGGCCTCTCTGACTTCGGCCAAAGATTACCAGATATGGGCGTGAATGGAAGGGGCGCGGTTTTAACCTTACCAGCCCAGCAGAAACCTGTTGCAGGTAGCACCAGTGGCTTTATTATAGATAAACTTGCACTTTAAGAGATTTGCGTACTTGTGCACAGGACAAGGACAACTAGTTGTCAATATTAACCACTCTCTCTGACTCCACCTGGCAACTCCACCCATGAGACTTATTCTGCGTTATGAGCTATCCAACTATGGAAATGTGAAAAAAATTTGTATTTGTGGAATATTCTGCTGAGTTTTTAGAAAATCTTTGTTCATCGTAGTCAAATCAGAATAGCTGAGAAAGCTATCATAAATCATTGTGTGATGCCGCTGGGGTATTATAGTGTAATAAATGTCAAATAAAAGAGATAATATTTCTACACTTGGCAATGAAATATAATATCATAAACCCACCCACTTTGAAAGCAGGAGGTGAAAAATATGTCAACAACTGCAAGGACTCAAAAGAAACTCTGGATGATACACCATAAAGAGCGAAATTTCCTCTGGTCATTATATTTAATGTTTTTTTATTATGGGATTTGGATGTTGCTGGCAAGGCCATCATTTATTTCCCATCCCGAATTACCCTTGAAAAATTGATAGTGAGCCACCCTCTTGAACCACTGCAGTCCATGTGTGGGGTGGGTACACGCACAGTGCTGTTAGGGTTGACCCAGCGATGTCGAAGGAACGTTGATATTTTTCCATGTCAGGATGGTGTGTGACTTGGAGGGGAACTTGCAGGTTGTGAGGTTATCATGCGGCTGTTGCCCTTGTTTCTCTAGGTGGTAGAGGTCGCAGGTTTGGAAGATATGTTGAAAGCGCCTTGGAGAGTTGCTGCAGTGCACAAATCACAAATTCTTTCCTTTAAACTTACAATTCCATCAGAAATAAAGAAACTGAAATGTAGCTGATTTGCCACAATATGTATATATAATTTAGCTGGGAGGTCCCTTTAACAAGAAGTACGTTCATTTGCCCCATTTCTCAGGGGTTTCTGCTGATTTCTCATCAATGTCATAGCAGAAGATCATGAGAAACCCTGTGGAGGTTCAGCCCTATTTGTGCTTATATTTCTTATTGAGTTGTCTTGTTTTCTGTTTGAATTTTATTGGTTTTGGGGTTTTGGCAACACTGATGGATAAATCCTAAATCTGAGCACCAAGAACTGTTAATTTAATGGTTTGAGTTACGTGCAAGTTGGTGAGAACTTAATTCAATCTTTATGTGTGGCCCCCAAGGTTCCATGGTATGAATCTACATGGCTCCTAAAGCTTGGACATCTACTTTGCAGCCATTTTTGATTAAATTGAGTTATGAATGTTGAAACAAGGGCTTCCCTGGTAGTAGGGTCAGCTGATCAGAACAATCCCAAATTCAATTCCTGGTCTGTGCTGAGTTAGCTAATCGCATTTGGCGTGGGGACCATTACAAATGACCTCAGTCTCCCTAGATTAGGAAGGAAGCCAAAAAAATCAACCAGAATTCCCACTCCTGATTACACTGTATTAGCATTATAACCACTAATAATAAATCAGAGCACTGGAATAAACCTTTTCATCTGAGGACAGGATTGAGCTTGCCTCCGATGCCCCCTATGACCAAATAGACTGCTGACACTCACTGTCAGGCTCACACATGGATAATGATCACTTTGATGAGGTACCAGAAGGTGCTCAGGGACCACAGAGCCAGAACACTGTCAGAAAGGAAGGAGAAAAAAAGATGGAAAAAAGCTGCTAGCTAAACTAATCTTTGCTCCAGTATAAATGACACAATCTTTTTCAAACAGCTTAAACTTTTGATTTTGTGTGTGACACTGACTTCATACATCTGGGCAATTATGAAAGTTTCACATCTGCCCTGTCTTCAATCAATGAGGAACACAATGGACAGCTGGATCTAAGCCAATAAAAATCAAACCGTATTCTGAATGCAAAAAAACTGTCTAATGGACAAAATTGACATTTTAACAGTTTGGTGGCTGTTTAAAATGAGGGATGTTGCAAGAATCTGCATGAAAACTAAAAACAAGTGGTGGGGTTGCTGTAATGTACAGGATCTGAAATATAATAAAGCACAATTAGAAAAAGTTGCAAGTAGCCTTTGATGTGTAAACAGATACAGCTGAAGTTTCTGACAGAAGATGCCTTTTAACAAAAAGAATAATTGTTATCACAGGCACAAATGTTTTCTGTTTTGGCAAGCTTTTGAGCTAACCACATGCCAAATTAGGTGGGCGGATTTTTCTCAGCCGATTTAGTGGCTCGGTTGCAACTATCTTTCCTCACCTTTCCTTCTTGTTAGTAACTTGATCCCTGATTTGTCTGCAATGTTGACAGCGGATGGTGCACTCTGAGAGAATTACCAGTGGGCGAAGGCTGGCCTTTATCCTCTTTTTTTCTCTCTCAATCTTTGCAAGATAATGCTCAGTTGCGATGAACACATATGATATTTTAACTGTCTGATTGAATAGCTTCCAATCTATCATTCCACAGAGAGTCTTGCTAAGCTTATACTAGTCCATTGTCAACCTTTAACAACGGTCGAGAATGAACTAACATGTTGTATAAATGGGCCGTGCTTAATTTTTACGCTGTCATTTTAAAGATATGCCTCACTTTGAAACAAAGAGCAAGTCATTCTCTTTATACTGACAAAAAAGAAGACAACCTATACTGTTCCTGTGTACATGTTGGCAGCATGTCCAGAGAGGCAGAAATAGTCTGTGCAATCACTGAGAACATAAAGTGTTTGTATAATCAAACCAGGATTTAATAGGAATAGTTCAATCAGCTCTGGCCATCATGGCTCCCAGTTCTCAAGGGGTTTTATAAACCTGTTCAAATGTGTCATCCATGTAAATGCTATTTGGGCTTTTTTTTATTTTAAGGAGATGATGGTTGTACATAAACTGAAGGTTTATACAAAGAGCCTTTGGCTTCAGATTTCTGACTGAATATGGTTACTAAAAATTCAAATTCAGTCGCCCCACTGAAAATTAAAGCTCTTCTGGTATTCCTTAATCTTTGTCAATTTGCAATTTGCCATTTTGCGTAGAATTGAGTCGCAAGAGCATTGACTGATTATCATTCATGCACAGATATCCTGAGTATCACAAGACAGAACTATTGATTTCTTTGCTTGTAGACGACTCTTCTTTCCCTGATACCCATATAATTAAATGGGAGGTCCCACTGCCCCCACTGCCTTCCCGTGAGTTGTAGTTTTAACCTGTTCTTTCAACTAGATAAGAAGGTCCTTTTTAAAAAATATAGATCAAACTCTGATTATGTCATCAGGGCCTAACTGCGATTTTAACCCGAGGCCTGTGCGGGGAAGCCATTGTCACTTCCTCGCTAGGCTAACTTCACGACAGAAGAGGTAGGTTAATTGTGGGCCAGGAAAAGCAAGAGTATTCCGAGTTCAGATTGAAGACTGATGGGGCCTATGAAAGCTCAGAGTTAAAATCTCCCAGACCTCACTTTGCGGGGTCTGGTCAGTTTGCCATGTGCCTTGATCTCTGCCTGCATGACTCCTGGCAGAGAGTTAGTGTGCCCAGGACTGTTCAGAGTTTACACCTGGAATTGTGAATAATTACTTAGTTTAAATTAAACCAGAGAATTGAGTGCTATTTGCACTCAACCTTTTAGGCGGATGTTGCAAATTTCATGTCTGCCACAAATATTCTCTTGGGTGCTAGTCAATCCCATAAGTGGCCTGAGAATCTTACCCAGATGACCCAATATCAAATTGGACAATAGCATAAACTGCGGTGTAACAATTGGATTCCCTAGTGAACTGAATTGGATATCCATGCCTTTTATGTGCCCTCAAGTGTGGTTCTCCGATCTTTCTGAAGGCACACTGAAATACTTGGTGAGACAAGGCCAGATATCAATTATTCAGCTGCTTTGTTTTACAGACAGCAAGTGAACATGCGGAGTCACAGTCAAAGCACATTCCAGTTACTTAACTCAATTTTATTTCTCTCCTCCAAAATCAATTGAAAAAAACAATAAACTGCATGGCCTGTTTCTTTTGTGGGTTGACTTTTCTCTCCAGGCAACCTCTAACTGCAAGTGCTGACCTTCTGAATCTTTCGCTTCCAGCTAAAGGGCAAGAGCCGACGATTGCACGTTCCCACCTTTGGTTCCCCCTTCTTTTCTGTTAATTCTGGCTCGAGGAAACAGTGACACAATGACTCTAATGCTGACCCATGGATGGATTCACTGTAAAGCCTGCCACCAAATCATCTAATCCCTTTCCCAGAAGAAACTTCCCTGCAAATACTTTAGAGATGAAATTGAATATTGTTGCATCTGTTTTTTGAGTGTTAAATCACCACTGGGGGGGGACATATTTCAGGTCCTGCTGTCCACCAGATGTGAGCCAGCTGCCAAATTGGAAGCCAGTGACTTCTGGGTGTGCAGGGGTACCTGCCGGAAACAGGCATTAGGTGCCCTTCAAATATGCAAATCAGGATCCTAATGCCAGTTGCTGAACAGCGATCGAAATTGGTCAGCAAATGGACGATACTTGAGCTGTGCCAGATCTTCAGCCTCTTCAAATCATCCCCTCCCCTTAGGACCTACATGTGGGCTGGCTCGGCATCAGAGCTGAGCATTATTGGTCAGCGAGCGGCATTGGGATTGCCCAACTGGCATCTGCAGTTTGCCTGTTCAATACAGATGAAGCCTGAGGCCCAATTTCTAATGGGCCTCGGGCCAATATCATTGGGCAATTAACCCATTTCATGCCAAAAACTGGCACAAGTTTATTTTCTCTCCTTTGGTGCAGTGCCAGTGCCAGTGCCAGTAGAATCATCCTCGCTATAGTGGATGTGAATATTTGTTTGGTCAGTTCAGATGAGATGATGAATTGTTTAGTGTTCCCTGTCATTCTGGCTAGTCAGTCTAGGATGACACCTGAGAATTCACAGGCTCAAAAATACAACCCTTAAGCATAACAAAACCCTGAAACATGACAGCAGGTTTAACATCAGTTCAAAACCATTTAGAACTGACTTAGACCTGAAGATGAAAATTGACTCTGACGTCTTTACTTCTTTCTCAGAAAACCAAACATCGTGAAAGGTCAAAACAGGATGTTGGTCAAATAGAAGATTTAATCAGTTGCATACATGCGGCTGTCAAACCACCAAGCCACCACGAGGACATCTAATAATAAATGGTTTAGTACTATGAATATACACATAGGCTATCATTATAATGCCAATGTAAATTTAGTCCTTCACTCCCAATTTCTACTCCCTGCTCCCAGCTATTTTTCTGACGATAATCCTCTTATGGTCAAACCTGGTTTTGTGTGGCATGCACCATTTCCAAGGTTTGCTGTTTTAGTTCATTGAACAGCTCTGTTTTCTGCCTGATGGACTTCATTGCACGGATCCTTTATTAGCCAACGAGCTGTCTTACTGAGGCAACTGAAGGCAGACATAAGACCAATATGGGTCATGATGACCTGAGAAATGCACTTTCCCTTATTAGGTTTACTCTAACGTTATACAGTCATTTAATTTTTTTTTGCATTATCTAATACTGTCTCATTTGTTCTGTATTGGCATGCAGTATAATCTGTGATAACCTTCACTTGCAATGTTTTAAATCTAGAAAACAGCCACCAAGAAATACCAGTAACACAAATCCCCAACCTGATGCTGGTGGTATGGATTTGTGTCATGCTGCACCATTTTGAGAGAGCATCCATCCACTTGAGTAAAACAACCTGAGCACTCCAGGATGTTTTTTTCTGGTAACACCTTGAATTGTAAGACAATGGCTGCAATGGATACAGCCCCTTAAAGATATCTGACAGAAGATTTTTCTCCGAATTCATTTTAAATGTGAACATCTGCAACATGTTGAAAATGCTTGTGACTGGCTCTAAGAAGCTACGCAGATCGATTCAAGTTTTTAGCCAAGTCTCTATTTCAGATTGATCTCCTGCAGTCTGGAAGGGATTCATATCAGTAAATGTAGCTGTTAGGCTTTTACTGAATTTATCTGAATTGACCCACTGTTCACAAAAAGAGAGAATAGATTTGGTTCAAAAGCCCCCTTTGTTCTTACAGAAATGAAAGAGTGAGTGATAAGGTTTTCGCTATCCTTGGAAAAGGCATTCCTTTCATATAATCTCATCTGGACTTGTCACTGTTAAACTCAGAATGGTTTTTGGTTAACAAGTGATGTGATACAACTGAGATATTTCAATTGTGTTGTTTGGAGTCCTGATACGTTTGTAAAATTGACCTTTAATGTTGCAGAGGAGGATGTTGGAGTCAAACAACTGATGGACAAACGTTAACCAGTACATCACACATTATTGTGGAAAGCTTATAGGAAACCACAGCATAACATTAAGATGAATAATTATAAATGCAGTTCAACCTCAAAAGAATGTATTTGATTTTCGCAATATTGTACACAATTTCTCCAATTCACACAATTCTGCTCACAATTCCAACAACAAGCTGTATGCCATATGTTTATTGATTTAGAACATGCATCACTTTACATTTGCAATAATGGCATATTTCAAAGAGAAAAAGTGCATTGAACAAAGTGAAAGCACATACCTTTGCTATTGTAAAGTAACACAATTATCATTATACTAAAATCTAAAGTGGACATGTTCATGATAACAGAAAATGCTGGAAATGCACAGCAGATCCATCAGCATATACTACAGCTGAAATATTAATGTCTTCTCTATTCAGATACTGATCGTCCTGCTGTATTGTCAACATATTCTGTTCTTTTATTTCAACTTTTCTGCATTTGTGGTTTTTTTTGGGGGTAACCCAAATCTGGCCTCTGGGACCTTATATTACAAGTGATTTTTTTTTTTTAACTTACAGTGTTGTTGCCCTTGCCTTTAAAAACTTTCAAGACCTTGTCCCTCTCCATCTTTGTAATCTCCCGAAGCCTTCCATTCCCTACCTCTCTGTTCCTCTGCTTCCAGTCTCATGGGTATCCCTCCCTCCTTCCACCCCAGAAGAACCTTCAGCTGCTTAAGCCCCCTGCTCAGAAAATTCCTTCCTAAACCTCTCTACCTCTCCTCTTTCTCCTTCTTTAAGATATTTTTTTTTAATTTACCTTTTTGACCAAACATTGGTGAGGAGAATTTCATTCGCGTTCAATTTCCCAAGGGGAAAGCAGTGCTGCGGGCCACGCTAGAAGTGGCGCTACGCAAATGAATTTCTTTCCCTGAATCTCCTCTTTCTTGGCTCAGCATCTGTTTTCCTTCATGCCCCGCAAAGCATCTTGGGGCATTTTCTGCTTTATAGGCATTAATAAATGTAACTTATTGCTGGTGGCACTGCAAGGTAATTGAGACAATGATGCTACGTGGACAGGTGCCAAGACCCCACCTAAAGAGGTGGTTTTTGCCAATGTCTTTGGAGGCAGAAGTCAGGTGAAGTATTTACCTCAGGTGCAGTTGGTTGGCACTTCTCATGGGCTAGTTCCATCCAGTTTACTGATTAGCTCCCTGCACAAACCTCAATGAACTTCTGGAAAGGTTCAGCCAGCAGAACAAAGAACAAAGAACAGTACAGCACAGGAACAGGCCATTCGGCCCTCCAAGCCTGCGCCGATCTTGATGCCTGCCGAAACTAACACCTTCTGCACTTCCGGGGCCCATATCCCTCTATTCCCTTCCTATCCATGTATTTGTCAAGATGTCTCTTAAACGTCACTATCGTATCTGCTTCCACCACCTCCCCTGGCAGCAAGTTCCAGACACTCACCACCCTCTGTGTAAAAAACTTGCCTCGCACATCCCCTCTAAACTTTGCCCCTCGCACCTTAAACCTATGTCCGCTAGTAACTGACTCTTCCACCCGGGGAAAAAGCTTCTGACTATCCACTCTGTCCATGCCACTCATAACTTTGTAAACCTCTATCATGTCGCCCCTCCACCTCCGTCGTTCCAGTGAAAACAATCCGAGTTTTTCCAACCTCGCAAAAGGGTTAGGTTAGATGCGAGAAGGTTTTCACAGAGACCCAACAAACTGTTGTGACAGGCAATGGGTAAGGAGTCTCCACAGTCCTCTAAAAGGGAACTTGCTTAGTTCCTGAGAAAAGAGGGCATTTCTAGTAATAAATGGCTTGTTCATTGTGACTACAATAAGACAATAAGTCATGGGCAACTGCAGTCTCCTGGAGCTGGTTTAGAGATTTGGGTGGGAATTTCCAAGAGTTTTTCTTTAATTGGCCACAGAATTCCCCTTTTTTGTGTTTTAGGAAATAGCTCTATTCGGAGTGGGTGAATGGTTGCACCATTGATTGGATGGGGTGGAGTTAATGGGCCTGATGATCTTTTCTCATCTTTCACTTCGTATACCTGTATGTTTGTACAACTTTCAACAACGCACAAGCAATTCTGTGCATGTCCATCTGTTCACCTATTGCTGTCAGTGCTGAGGGTTATTCCCCATAATAGCTGCTTCTATATTGTGCGAGTGTCATGCTAATGCAGCTCTTAGAGTGGCTTCTGGGAGGAGTCCCAGAGAGGAGTCCACAGCCCTAAGCGAAATTGCTAATGGTTCTATAATATAACTACCGCATCCGAGCATGAGATGACGGATAGATGTGGTCAGATAATGAATAATGAGGTGTTAAACTGAGCCTTTTGGTGAATAATTAATATAATATCAATTACAAAGGTGAGATTGTGGAAAAGTGACCTGCTGCTGTATAATGATAATATTGTACAGAATTTACAGCACAGAACAGACAATTCAGCACACCTGGTCTATGCCTCTGCTTATAATCCACACAAACCTCCTCCTACTTCACCTAACCCTATCAGCATAACCTTCTATTCCTTTCCCCCTCATTTACCTTAATCAGCTTTCCCTTAAATGCATCTGTATTAACTGCAATACAGTTAATCACATTAACTGTAAATTAAAATTAATCTTATGAAGGATGTAACAGAATAAGCTTCCAGAAAAATGATATGCACTTTATAGGCAAGGGATTAAAGAAAACACAGAGACGATGGCCCAGAATGTTCTGGAACAGTGTGGTCAGTGACTTACACCATAAATTAGGCTGTTTCGTACCCGAACTTAGACCAAAATTTCCTGGAAAAGTAATTTGAATATGCCGTAGTGAGAAATGGCTAATCAGGATCCTCAGTGGCAGAGCAGTCAATGGCTTACACCATCTGCATTAATTAGGTACATCAATATTGGCATGATATGACTTTCAGATCCTTACTCTCTACAGAACTTTATCAACGTTATTACTTGCAGAGGATTGCTTGAGTTATGGACACAGTCCAATGCTGTATTCAGTTTTCAGGACCATTCTACATTACAGATTTAGTTTTTTAACCATTTAGTTAGAAGATGACATTAGGAATTTTAACTCAGGTCCCTAAGTATTCCGTTTAAAAACAAATCGCAGATTTAACAGATGGGTTGAAATGGGACCTCATTTTGCTTGATTCTTGATCGTGCAACAAGTGCAGAGAGGTACATTTTGGCTATGGGTTTCAGTGTTTGTGGTAAAGCAGTTCTGTTTGTAGTGCAGGATACTCAATATTTTGAGTTTCTGCAGTTTAATCAACAATTACAGAAATAAAGATGATTGAGACACAGTCTGCCATATCTTTTAACAACTCGATTATTATTTCTTCTTCAATAATCTCCATGAGGAGCCAAAACATACAGTAATAAGTGGCTTTCAACATGATGCAATACAACACTTGTATTTTAATTGTTCATTGAACACAAAAGGTATTTTGCAGTTGACACTTTTACTGGCTGTCTATAATTATGCAAGAATTATTGCATTATATGCCAGATATTGTAACCTCATAATTTTCTATCCTTTTGGTAAGGATATTGCTCTTAGTTTTCATTCAACAAAGAACAAGAACAAAGAACAGTACAGCACAGGAATAGGCCATTCGGCCCTCCAAGCCTGCGCCGATCTTGATGCCTGCCTAAACTAACACCTTCTGCACTTCCGGGGCCCATATCCCTCTATTCCCTTCCTATTCATGTATTTGTCAAGATGTCTCTTAAATGTCGCTATCGTATCTGCTTTCACCACCTCCCCTGGCAGCAAGTTCCAGGCACTCACCACCCTCTGTGTAAAACACTTGCCTCGCACATCCCCTCTAAACTTTGCCCCTCGCACTTTAAACCTATGTCCCCTAGTAACTGACTCTTCCACCCTGGGAAAAAGCTTCTGACTATCCACTCTGTCCATGCCGCTCATAACTTTGTAAACCTCCATCATGTCGCCCCTCCACCTCCGTCGTTCCAGTGAAAACAATCCGAGTTTTTCCAACCTCTCCTCATAGCTAATGCCCTCCAGACCAGGCAACATCCTGGTAAACCTCCTCTGTACCCTCTCCAAAGCCTCCACGTCCTTCTGGTAGTGTGGCGACCAGAATTGCACGCAATATTCTAAGTGTGGCATAACTAAGGTTCTGTACAGCTGCAACATGACTTGCCAATTTTTATACTCTATGCCCCGATCGATGAAGGCAAGCATGCCGTATGCCTTCTTGACTACCTTATCCACCTGCGTTGCCACTTTCAGTGACCTGTGGACCTGTACGCCCAGATCTCTCTGCCTGTCAATACTCCTAAGGGTTCTGCCATTTACTGTATACCTCCCACCTGCATTAGACCTTCCAAAATGCATTACCTCACATTTGTCCGGATTAAACTCCATCTGCCATTTCTCCGCCCAAGTCTCCAACCGATCTATATCCTGCTGTATCCTCTGACAATCCTCATCATTATCCGCAACTCCACCAACCTTTGTGTCGTCCGCAAACTTACTAATCAGACCAGCTACATTTTCCTCCAAATCATTTATCTATACTACAAACAGCAAAGGTCCCAGCACTGATCCCTGCGGAACACCACTATTCACATCCCTCCATTCAGAAAAACACCCATCCACTGATACCCTCTGTCTTCTATGACCGAGCCAGTTCTGTATCCATCTTGCCAGCTCACCTCTGATCCCGTGTGACTTCACCTTTTGTACCAGTCTGCCATGCGGGACCTTGTCAAAGGCTTTACTAAAGTCCATATAGATAACATCCACTGCCCTTCCTTCATCAATCATCTTCGTCACTTCCTCAAAAACTCAATCAAATTAGTAAGACACGACCTCCCCTTCACAAAACCATGCTGTCTCTCGCTAATAAGTTCATTTGTTTCCAAATGGGAGTAAATCCTGTCCCGTATAATTCTCTCTAATAGTTTCCCTACCACTGACGTAAGGCTCACCGGCCTATAATTTCCTGGATTATCCTTGCTACCCTTCTTAAACAAAGGAACAACATTGGCTATTCTCCAGTCCTCTGGGACCTCACCTGTAGCCAATGAGGATGCAAAGATTTCTGTCAAGGCCTAGCAATTTCAATATGAATTTTATCAGTAAATGCCATAAAAGGTTATGCATAATATGGGGCGTCACAGTGGCGCAGTGGTTAGCACCGCAGCCTCACAGCTCCAGCTACCCTGGTTCAGTTCTGGGTACTGCCTGTGTGGAGTTTGCAAGTTCTCCCTGTGACTGCGTGGGTTTTCGCCAGGTGCTCTGGTTTCCTCCCACCGCCAAAGACTTACAGGTGACAGGTAAATTGGCCATTGTAAATTGCCCCTAGTGTAGGTAGGTGGTAGGGAATATGGGATTACTGTAGGGTTAGTATAAATGGGTGGTTGTTGGTCAGCACAGACTCGGTGGGCTGAAGGGCCTGCTTCAATGCTGTATCTCTAAATAAATATAAAAGTTGCAGAGTGGACTTAAAGTGATTGGTAGAAGGATTAGAGTGGAGATGAGGAAAATGTTTTTTCACCCAGAGGGTGTTGGGGGTCTGGTATTTACTGCATGGAAGGGTGGTAGGGGCAGAAATCCTCATTTCATTTAAAAGGGGCCTGGATGTGCTCCTGAAGTGCCGTAGTCTGCAGGGCTACGGACCAAATGCTGGAAAGTGGCATTAGGCTGGGTATTTTTTTTTCGGCCAGCGCAGATACGATGGGCCAAATGGCCTCTTCCTGTGCCGTTAACTTTATATGATTCTATTCTATATGTAGTGACACTCTTACCTCTGAGGCAGAAAGTTGTGAGTTCAAGTCCCATAGCAGGTCCTGAGCACATAATCTAGGCTCACACTTCAGTACAGTCCTGGCAGATTGCTACATCTGTGTCGCAGTGGCACAGTGGTTAGCACTGCAGCCTCACAGCTCCAGCGACCCGGGTTTGATTCTGGGTACTGTCTGTGCGGAATTTTGCAAGTTTTCTCTGTGACCGCGTGGGTTTTCGCCAGGTGCTCTGGTTTCCTCCCACAACCAAAGACTTGCAGGTTGATAGGTAGATTGGCCATTGTAAATTGCCCCTAGTGTAGGTAGGTTATAGGGAATATGGGATTACTGTAGGGTTATGTATAAATGGGTGGTTGTTGGTCCGCACATACTTGGTGGGCTGAAGGGCCTGTTTCAGTGCTGTATATCTAAATAAAAAAATTAAAAATAAAGACATTGCCAGAGATACAGTCTATCAAATGAGATGTTAAACTGAAGTTCAGTTTATCTGCTTAGAGTGAAGTAAAACATCTAGTAGCATTAGTCGAATAAGAGTGGGGCATTCTACCAGTGTCCTTGCCACGATTTATCCCTCACTAAATGTATTAACTGGCCATTTGTATCATTGTTATTTGTGAACATACTTCAAAAGTGTATAATTGACAGTGATGCACTCTGGAACATCTTGAGGATGTGTAAGGTGCTATCTAAATGATTTTTTTCTTTGATAAGATTAATACAACCAAGCCATGCAATGGTGATGGCATTTTAGTCCTAAATGCATTGCTAGCTCTTGGTACCTTTAATAGGAGTGGAAACGAATTATGCAAAAATAGATGGTGGTCTCCAAGCTGCTCATAACAAATTGGATGGTATACTGCACACAGGTAAAGGTACAATGACTGGAATTTTACGATGGGTGGGGGGGACCTGACCACCGGTCGAAAGTCAGTGGTGAGCCTCCACCGGGCCTGGGAATGCAGACCAGATTTTACGCTCCACGGGCCCTTAATTGGTCTTGGGTGATACTTTCACCTCATTGAGGCAGGAAGTCTGCCAAATGGAGCTGCCAGCCAATCAGCGGGCCAGCAGCTCTTAGTCCCAGCAGCACCACTGGGAGCGGTGGCCGCTGCTGGGACTACACCTAGCTGCAGAAGGAAGATGATGGACGGCCCCAGAAAAATAGTAAGTTCTTAGGGCCTCTAGGGGCACAATCAGTTGGGCCCCGGTGATGCAAGGGGGGTTCGGTTAGGGGGGCAATGTGCGTGTTGTGCATTGGGGGCGGTTGGGGCTTCAGGGGTGGCCCTCCTTGGGGCACAGGGTACCCGATCAGGAGGGACCACCCCACCCCACCCCACCCCCTCCCCCTCCCCCACCAGCCTGTCAGAAGGCCGCCTAGTTTTATCAAGCAAGTTTTCTGAGACTTCAGCTGCCCGCCAGCTAAACGTAAAATACCTGTGGCGGCAGACGGAGGCTCTTAAGTGGCAGATAATTGCCCATTTAAGGGCCTTGATTGACCTAGGGTGGGCAAACCATTTCTCGCTGCCACCGCCCCACATAAGTTTGCAGCAGAGGTGGGAGCAGGTCGGGAAGAGCCTCCCAGCCTCCCACTCCATCTTACGCCCCCTCCCCCACCTTCCGTCACCAGCCCGCTCTTTTGGGGTGCGTAAAATTCTGGCCAATGTCTTATTCTACCCAACTAGATCTGACACTTTAGATGCATGAACTTTAATTGACACAAATTATAAGGCCATTTAATTGTTGTTGGTTAGGGAAATCTATAAATTGGGAAGTGCTTGTAAATTTTTGCTTCTAAGTCACAAGAAACCAGCACAAAATGACTGAATTTCTTCTACTATATTATAGTGTTACAGGCTCACTTACTAGCAACTCTCCTGTGGTGCTGTTTTTGGTGTAAGAGTATTGTTTGTTTTACATAGAATTCAATAGCATATTAAAACACAGAAACAGGCAATTCAGCCAAACAGGTCTATGGCAGTGTATAAGATCACGTTATTATACCATATAAAGTGAAGATATGTGCCCCCTTTAAGACTATAAAGTTTAACAACTCTTAAGTAAACACTGTGTCAATTAAGAGACTGCAGCCTTCCAGTATTTTTTAGTTCCTGAGGAATTTGACTCTTTAAACCTTTCCTGGGAGTGTGATACAGAAAGTTGGCTGTTACATTTAAGGTGTGGCAGAGAATTATTTATTTATTTATTTAGAGATACAGCACTGAAACAGGCCCTTCGGCCCACCAAGTCTGTGCCGACCAACAACCACCCATTTATACTAATCCTACATTAACCCCATATTCTCTACCACATCCCCACCATTCTCCTACCACCTACTTACACTAGGGGCAACTTACAATGGCCAATTTACCTATCAACCTGCAAGTCTTTGGCTGTGGGAGGAAACTGGAGCACCCGGCGGAAACCCACGATGGACGGGAAATATGCACAAGCTATACTGTTACAGTATTAGTGCATTGCTAGCAGGTCGCCCATCATGTTGCTCAAAGTAAGTCAGGGGATATGCTATTTTAGAACAATAAAGCTGGTGCATCATGCAACATACATTGGTCTGGATTTTCGGCACCTGCCAGGCCGGGATCAGAGGCAGGCAGGGCCGAAAATTAGCCCTGTCAGCCAGCATGCTGGTTCCCTGGCTACATTCCACCTCCAGACCATTTTTGTAGTGGGACCGGGGCGAGGAGGGCCACCCGCCTGCACAAGGCTGGTAGCCAATCAGGCTCGTCAAGGGCCTAATTGAGGCCAATTAAAGGAGGCTGACTGGAATTTTCCAGTCAGCCTCCAGGTTCCTGCACTGGCAGGGAACAGTTTAGGTGGCTGGAGGCGAGCACCTGGCAGCAAGCTTGGTGGGGGTGGCTGGCAGTGTTCCAGGCAGGCCTACAGGTTCTCCCTTCCTGCCTGGGTGCAGCAGCATCCACAGACCACCCTGTAGAGGGGCTCCCCCACCCATCCACCTGGACTCCCCAACAGTGGTGGCCTGGCTGCTGAATCCAATTTTTAATTAAAGATTTGAAAAAGATAGGGCACCTCCACGTTGAAGCTCCCTCTCTCCTACTTACCCTTCATTACAGCCTGCTGCCCCTCTCAAGCTGAAAGTCTCTAGTTGTCCCTCCAGCTTTGAAAGCCCACCCGCTGCCCTTATTTGGACAAGACCCTGTCTCCATACCAATTAAGTGGGCATCCCCATGAAAATCCCAATGAATATCTATTTCCCCCCCCCCCCACCTGGACGGGTTTCGGACTCGGAAACAGTCCTGACTTCTGTTTCCCGCCCATTGAGTACAAATCCAGCCCAATGTATTAACGGGGCCTTTGATTTACAGCAATCAGATGAATCTAATTCTGTTTTTATTACTTGGTATTCTGAGATTTTTTTTAATCAGTGTATTGGGAATTGAAGTCCATAAATGTTTATAGTTCTGTGAACACTGTAAATCAAATGTGTTTGGCAGCACTAGAGCAGTTCTGGAGATTGGCAGCGCTAGAGTAGTTGTCCTAGACCAAGGGTCAGTAACCTGCAGCTCTTTAACATCTCATTTGTGGCTCCCAATCTTTTCCAGTTGGATTGCAGTATCATGAAAAAAGCCTAAAAAAAAACTGAGTCAAGAAAAGTAAGAACCATGTTTTTATTATGGGGATAGAAGGTTAATCATCATACTGCAATTTATGGTTTCAAATGATTATTTTAATGAAAAACATCATTGTATTGTAATTAAACCTGTTCAAGCGGTTAAAGCTACACCTAGGGCTGGATTTTATGTCGGGCAGATGAGAGTTGGCCACCGACGTAAAAGTCAGTGGCAAACCTGCTTCCGCTTAGCCTGGGAATCCATCCCCCTTTTTACGGGTCCCCAGGCTTTAATTGTTCCAAGGCGGGACTTCTACCCCCTTGAGGGAGGAAGTCTCACCTCATTGAGCTGCCCGCCAATCATCGGGCCGGCAGCTCTTAGTCCCAGCAGCGCCACCGGGAGCGGTGGCCACTGCTGGGACTGCAGTCCAGCCGAGGACATGGAGCCAGGAGTGCAGGTACGTTTGGGTTGCCTCACCAGGGGTAATCGGTCGGGCCCCAGTGAGGCAAGGTTGGTCATTTGGAGGGAAAGGGGGGGCATCTTGGGTCCTGGGGTGGTTGGGGAAGCGGGATCAGCTCTGAATCGGGCCTATTTGTCAGGGCCCACCCCTGGGACGCTGTGAGAACACCAGCTTTCATTGGGCGGCCTTTCCTGGCTCCAGAACGGCCGCTTGTCACAGGTAAAATCACCGTGGAGGCGGGCAAAGGCCCTAAGTGGCCGTTATTTGGCAACTTAAGGGCCTTGATTGGCCTGGGGCGGGCGGCCCATTTTTCTCCCCCGCCCTACATAAAGTGGGGCAAAGGCGGGAGCGGGTCGGGAAGGCCTCCTGGTGCCTCCCACTCTATTTTATGCCACCCGTCCCCCCACCACCATCCGGCTCGCTGGGGTGGTGTAAAATTCCGGCCCATGGTTATAGATCAAGGTTGTCCAGCATACGGCTCGCGGGCCAGGAACTGGCCTGCCAAAGGTTTGCATCTGGCCTGCAGATGTAAGCTGTGCCTGGCCGTTCCTTGTCCTCGCCGGGGTCCACAACGAGTCCATGGTAAAATAAATTATGAGGTCCATGACTAGTAATTTCAGGGATGAGAAATTTCCCATTGGCTTCTTCTTTCCGACCAGACTGGCTTTTAAAAAAAACCACTGTCCATTTCACAGCTGAATTGGAATTTCTAAGCTCAGATCTTTATCTAATGCTTCTGTCCATGTTCACAGCTGACATGTGCTGAAAGTGGAAACAGCAGCTTCTGAACTTCGGACAGATTTGGGGTTTTCTGGCAGGTTTTTAAAAAAAAAATTGGAACCCACCAGAAAACCCCGAATCTGTCCGAAGTTCCGAAGCTGTTCTTCCCACATCAAGCACCTGTCAGGAGAGCTTCGGGGTTTTCCAGTGAGTTCTGATTTTTTTTAAACAGCCCGCCAGAAAAACCACGAAGCTGTCCGAAGTTTGGAAAATGCTGTTTCCACTCTCAGCAATGGTCAAGGCGGGTGCAGAGAGGGGGGTGCAGAGAGAGAGGGAGAGAGAGAGAGACGGGGGGGGGGGGAGGCAGAGAGAGAAGGGACAGAGAGAAATAGGGGGGGACAGAGAGAGAGAGACACACACACACACACACACACACACAGAGGGGGGATGACACACAGAGGGGGCCGACACACAGAGGGGGGAAATGACACAGAGAAGGGAGGGAACAATACAGAGAGGGTGTGATGACACAGAGGGGGGACAATACCAAGGGGGGCAACACAGGGCAGGGGGGGAACACAGAGAAGGGGACATGGGGGGAGAGAGAGAGGGAGGGAGAGAGAGAGAGGAGGGAGAGAGCACAATCAAGATCACTCCTGACAGATGGACATCTATCTGGAATACTCTACACCACTACAAGTGAGCAGACATTGACTACTTGTGCAAGCAAAAAAAAGCCAGGTATCTCAGTAAATCAGTGTCCAACATAGTGAAAAGAAAGTAAGTCAATAAATTAGTCTTCTCATTTAAAGATTCTTCACAAAAATGCACCTTTGTTGTTGTTTTGATTAATATTAAGAAATGTTTAATGCCTTTATCTTTCCAAACTTGTCTCACTGGCCTCCTATGTAGCACATAAATTGTAATGTGGCTCCCCACGTGAAAAGGTCAGACATCCCTGTTATAGATAATGCCTTTGATTCAAGGAATAGGTTTTATGGTTGCAGCCATTAGTGTTTCTAACATAACTGAGATGATAAATTACTCTGAATGTGTTATTAGAAGCTATCTTTTTTATCACAAGAATCAATAGCTGAAGAAATTGTCTTAATTCTACACATCTTAAGTTAAAGTTTGTTTTAAAAATTACTTTGCTAATAAAATTATAGTATAAAAAATCAATTTATTATAAGATCTGTTATAAAAACACAAAGACAAAAAGCATTCTTTCAATTTTATATGTAAATTTCTATTACATTTTTATTCGAAGTGGAAATGTGCTGTTTTTCCATTAAATTAATTTGGTTCTTCATTTTTACATTTTCTTTTCGAGCATGCTTATACATAATTCATGCAAATTGATGCATAAAACCTGAAGATGCATATATTGGACATACAAAGAAAACATTTTTTTAAAAGGCACAAAAAATGTGATAATTCAGAGTTCGGTCTATTTTAATTTCAATCTTGTTTTCTATTGATACATATATTCAATACATGTATGTTATTTACTATATATGAAAATTCTGCATTCTACTAGAGATGCTTGGCAATTTTCCATGTATTTAATTTAGAAGTGCCAAATTTTTGCCTTGCAGCTCCCAATAGTTTTTATTTTACGTAAATTTTTTTAAAAAGGCTCTTCAATAAAAAGGTTGCTGATCCCTGTCCTAAACATTGACAAAACTACAGTGATTCTGAAGCTTGTCTGTCCACTAGAGTTTGGGAGTAGTTAGGGGTGGGGGGAATGGGGGAGACTGGGGATTGGCAGAATTGTGAGGTATTATATGGTTTGGTGAAAGATGCTCTTTGGTCTGCCCGAAACTTGCTGTCTTCCAGTGCAAAGAGTTGTCCACGACCCAGTGTTGCAGACTGGCACATTCCAAGGTCCAGGACTACATGCTGAGGGACGCACTAAAGCTCAATGGGGAAACACCATGGTGTAAGGTTCTCCCGCCATAGTGAACCGAGGGGCTGGGACCTGTGCAAAACCCCCCGGGCTTTATGCACCAAAATATGGTTTTGCTGTGTAATGCAAATGTACATTGCATGTAAAATGGAATGGAAGGGTTGTGAGGCAACTCATTGAAGAAAGCTGATTTTTTTTTGCACTTTCTGGAATGTCAACTTGGAACTGTTTTGAACTGTTTCGTAATTTTTTTTTTAAAGATTTTTTGGGGAAAAAGTACTATATGGTTTGGCAGCACTGTGGAGAAGTAGCCTGGTGTTTGGTATAACTGGCAGTGGATGTGGAGTTTGGCTCATTGGTGGATTTCCAGGATCAGTCAGCAATGGAATAGGAAAAAGGAAAATGTCGGGGACGTGGGGCAGTCAGGCAGTACTGGTGTCTAATAAATCTGTTCTGTGGGGTTGGAACAAATCTTATGCTTTTTCTCTTTCAATTTACTCATTGGAATTTGCCTCTTCCAGTTCTGCTGGTAATGTTTCTAATACTTTATTCTATACTATGGCCATTGGAGTACTGGTATTGTGAAGTGGTCTCTTTGGTATCCAGTGTGAAACTGGTGTGGCTTATCCACTGAAGGCAATTCAGCTCAAATGGCAGTTCAGGCTAACAAGGGAACCGTATGCATTATTGCTAGAGTTAACCCATCACACAAACTCATTTGTTTTTCAACACACAATGAAGGATCACTGAACAAGCTTTGAAATTGTTTCAGAATCCAAATGGGACTCATTGAAATCCATTTTGTTTTTCCTGTTTGAATTTACTCATTGGAATTTGCCTCTTCCAGTTCTGCTGGTAATGTTTCTAATACTTTATTCTATACTATGGCCATTGATTTTTTTTTCCACGCAGCTTTGTCAATTTTCATTGCCAATGGATCTGGGGTTTAGTAGCATTAGGTGACAGAAATAGCTTATTTAAAGTGACTGTCTTAATGAAAAAGTATAAAACAAATTTTTTTTTTTGGTTTATAACCGCACATTGCAATTCTGTAAATAATGAAATGCATCATCCTGGCAACTGCACCATGCGATCATAACAAAGGAGGCGTGTTGTTCTATTAGTGATTCTACAACCATCCACATCGATAAAACGATTTTGCCAAGCTTTTCGGCCTTGACGACAGGACTCCTATAATTCTTTCACCGAGTCAATGAACGTCTTTAAAGTAAATTGGTACAAGTGATTGAAATAAAAACAATTTACCAGAGTAACACAACTCATTATTTGATACTTTTCCTGCGAATTGCTCGCATTCTGGGGATGCAACAGTCAGGCAGTCAGCTGTTAGCAGGAGGCTGTGGGAAGCAGAGAGACTGCATGTAGTGAGTCAGCGTGGGGAGCAGGAAGGGAGCGATAACTAATGAAAATCGTTAGCACTGAGGAAAAGTTATGTGGGAGCTCAATGGAGAGGGAACGCTGGCAACGGGATGCAGCCACACGGCCAGTTGGGATCTGGGCAGTCATCTGAAAATTAAATGCATTCATTTTGTGTGATTTATTAATTTATAAATAGTAATAAAACGTAGATCCGAAAAACGTTATATATCTCATTAATTTTAATAGCGCTGGGATGCTGTCTCACTGAAATTTCTTTTGTTACAGTGTGATTGGTCATTTTGTTACTGAACCAATCAGAAATGAGATTGCATTAAATTATTGATGATATAGATACAATCACTATCAGTAGAAACAAGGAACCAATCAGAATGTTGTTGAGTGAGGCTTTGGACAAATGAATAGGACAGACACGAAAAATAGATAAAACTAACACTTATATGTTATTGGTGATATCATTCCATAAACATTACAGGGGTTGAATTTGTGTCAGATTTTTGGGAAATAACACTATTATAATTTAAAATAGCAATAACTCTGACTATTGGGATCTGCAATTCCACACGACATGATATAGTGGAGAAACGTGTCTAAATTTAGGGTAAAGAAGATTATTTTAAAAAAGTATATTTTTTGTCAGGAAAACAAGGTGAATGACCAAGACCCATAGTTCAGAACAGTGAGGTTCAAATGAGTAAGAGAATACTCAGGAAGTAGGTTGTAAGTGTCCACAGGCTTGAATTTTAGAAGCCTTGAGATCATGGGAGGTAGGAATTACTGAGGGAGAAGGTAAACTAAAGATAACGTCATTCATTTTGCTTTCTCATTCAACCAATAGGTAGGAATAGCCAACAGTTCAGCTACACCGAGACCAGCACCTGCTTGGTGGCTGTGGAACTGACAGACCAAAGCTTCACTGTTGGTGTTGCGCTCCTGCCTAGATAGGGAGTGGTATCAACATTTTGAGCATTTTTTTTTATGTAAGTAAGCCACAAAGCAGTTTCTGCTAATAAGAGAAATGTTAAAGAGAGAAAAAAAGACAGAAAGGAAAAGCAAAAATCTTTTGAGTTTTGAATACCTCTAAGAACAATTTACTACCTACAGGAATGAGACTCTACAGTTTTATTGTTCCCTTTTGGGCCACAGAGGATAAGTGGCATTGCAGGAATATTAATCTCATCATTAGAAGGGTCTTTATGTCGTTAAGCACCAGCCCTAACTTTCTGTGATGAGTTTAATTCACATTTACCGCAGAATTGCTGCAATTTCTAGAAACTCACAGGGAGGTTGATAGTGAGCTCCCATTTTTGCAAGGCAAATGGGAGAATAGTGCAAATTGTCCAGTAATTTGTGGCGATTCACAACGCACGACAGATATCTTCCAAGCCACAAGTTTCTGGGTTATTTACACATAATAGTGACCAGCACATTAAACTCATTGTTATTTTGCCAGACAATTCTAACCTATAAAGCAATTAAGAGTGCTAATTCCAAAAACATAAAAGGAGGGGGAATGCAGATCACCACTTTGGATTCTCACTTCAGATTCACTACATTATGGGTCGCAATCTCAGCTATTTGGACCTTAAAATCCCTGAATAAAAAGCCTCATCATTTGCACCAGAACTCTAGTCTCTTACTCGAAATGTCAAATCATTTGAACTAGCACCAACAGACAACAAGTCACTGGGTCAGGAATTCTGCTGGGTGGGACCCAGACAGAGATGAACTAACTTAGAAAACAAAGTGGGGGAATTCTTTACAAAAAAGATGATTACAAAAATCATCAATGAGGCTTGACTCAGTAAAATAAAAGATGAATTGCATTTAAATACCGAGTGCTAAAATTGATTTTTAAAGCTGCTCTGTTCTGCTAATCAATCAATTAAATTGGGGAGCAGGAATTTTTATGCGTGGATGTGTCGCAAAATGTAGATTGCTTCTGCTGATAGATTTAGCACATCAAACAGCTGTAAAAATGTCACAACATGGGCGGAAAAGAAGGAAATGACCTAATTACCAGACACTAATGAGGTGGGATGATAATACAAAGTTAGACAGAACAGAAAATAGCCTCTGGCTAGAGCCATATAACACCAGCAGCACAGACTAGTTACTAGATCTCCAACAGTAAGGGATAACACTCTGATCTGTCTCCTAAAGCTTATTTTTGTGTATGTGAGCAAAAGTACTTCAAGAATACAAGTAAAGATTAGGTGATAACACTTGGATGCTTTTATGAAAAATGTATTTCTCAGCTGCTTTATTTGCAACAAGTAAATGATTACAGCAACTTGTATTTACAAAGCAGCTTTAACATAATGGGGGTGAGAACCCAAGCCACTCACAGTTTGGAGTCAGACTCAAGCAGGAGTAGGAAGCAAATGTTGACAACTAGGAGGAGAAGAGCAACTTTTTGGTGCCAGCTAGTTGAGAGGAAGCTTACCATTTTGTGACCTCTCACATAATTTCCTCCTCCACAAAACACAGGAATTATGTCCTGCATTAAAACTAGTCTTGTCAAAGGAGGCTTAACAGATATCTCCATTAAAATATCTCTGAAGGACAGAAGTATTAGTATGTGGGAAATAAATCAGACAGAGTAAGGTGTGCTTTTTGGTTGCAGGTATATATCCACCCTATATACAACAGAACTATGTAACTAGTACTATGAATGGAAACATTACTTTAAATTGTGTGGTACTTATGATTTAGACAGAACTTAGAGGAATATTGTTATCCCTCTCCTCTCATAAAGTTGCGAAGAAAGTGTTTATCAGCTCACTATTATTCTTTCCCAGAACTTTAAAACTGGAGCTCCTTCAATCCTCCTCCATCCAACAATCTACAGGTTTTTAAAAACAACACTTGGCACCACCCATTTCATGATTTATCTCTCTTTGTCTCCTACTTTCTTTCAACTTTGGTGGTGTCATACACTATGGGCCTTCACCATTCTAGAAATACACTGGAAGTCAGTCAGCATCGATGACAGGAAAAGACAAGTAACGATGTTTCATGTTGGAACCATTCATTGTTACACACCTGAAATGTCATAGCTTGTTCTCTCCTGCTACAAATGGTTAATGGGCTTTATCCTCTGCAAAGTATTTTGCAAGCATCCTAGTTCTATGAACTAGGCTGGTTGTGAATCTTTCGTGTGAAATGTTTAGCCAGTTTATCGATATATACATTATTTGATGTTTTTACACTAAGTCATGTAGTAGTCAGTACTGTGTCATTTGATTGAGCCTATGACGTGAGTGTTTTGCAGGTTTGCTTACATGGAATCTAGGTGTTTGCCTATTCAGAAAGAACAGGATGAAATGATTCTGCTTAAATGCAAATTTTAAAGTGAGTGTTCTTTATGCCCTTGTTCTGAAACTGCTAGAGCTTTCTGGAGCATCCTCTGACAGAGAATAAGTTTTCTGAGTTTTCTGTTCCATCTAGGGTAATAGGTAGGAGCAACAAGCCCAGAGAACCATGGATGACCAGAAACATTCAGGATATGATGAGAAGGAAAAGAGAAGCGTTTAGCAAATACAAGGAGAGCAAATCAATGGAAGCATTAGTGGAATACAGAAAGTGTAGGATGGAGCTTAAGAAAGCAAATGGGAGAGCAAAGAGGGGATATGAGAAAGCTCTGGCTGGTAAAAGTAGGGAAAATCCCAAGATATTCTATAAGTATATCAGTGGGAAGAGGATAACCAGGGAAAGAGTAGGACCCATTAGGGACGAAGGGGGAAATTTGTGGGTGGAGCCAGAGGACATTGGTAGGGTGTTGAATGAATACGTCACATCTGTCTTCACCCAAGAGAATGAGGATGTAGATATGGAACTTAGAGAGAGCGACTGTGAGGTTCTTGAGCAAATTGTCATAGGGAGTGACAAGGTATTGGAGGTTTTGGAAGGCTTAAAAGTGGACAAATCTCCAGGTCCGGATGATTTGTGTACCAGGATGCTGTGGGAGGCGAGGGTAGAGGTTGCAGGGGCTCTGACCCTAATTTTTAATTCCTCTCTGGCCACAGGGGAGGTGCCAGAGGACTGGAGAACAGCTAATGTGGTCCCACTATTTAAGAAAGGTTGTAGAGATAAGCCAGGGAACTACAGACCAGTGAGTCTCACGTCAGTGGTAGGGAAACTATTGGAGAAAATTCAGAAGGAGAGAATCTATCTCCACTTGGAGAGGCAAAATTTGATCAGGAATAGTCAGCATGGCTTTGTGAGAGGGAGGTCATGCCTAACAAATTTGATTGAATTTTTTGAGCGTGTGACCAGGTGTGTCGATAAGGGTAGTGCAGTTGATGTCGTTTACATGGATTTCAGCAAAGCTTTTGACAAGGTCCCACATGGGAGACTTATCAAGAAAGCAAATGAACGTGGGATACAAGGTAACTTGATAAGGTGGATTCAAAATTGGCTTAGCTGTGGGAGACAGAGAGTGATGACAGACGGCTGTTTTAGTGACTGGAAGCCAGTGTCCAGTGGCATACCACAGGGATCTGTGCTGGGTCCTCTATTATTTGTCATTTATATAAACGACATAGATGACTATGTGGGGGGTAGGATCAGTAAGTTCGCAGATGACACAAAGATTGGCCGAGTGGTTAACAGTGAGGTGGAGTGTCTTAGGTTACAGGAAGATACAGACGGGATGGTCAAATGGGCAGAAAAGTGGCAGATGGAATTTAACGCTGAAAAGTGTGAGGTGATGCACTTTGGAAGGAGTAATGTGACACAGAAGTATTCAATGAATGGCCTGACACTCGGAAGTTCCAAGGAACAAAGGGACCTTGGTGTGTTTGTCCATAGATCTCTGAAGGCAGAAGGGCAGGTTAATAGGGTGGTGAAAAAGGCATATGGGACACTTGCCTTTATCAATCGAGGCATAGATTACAAAAGCAGGGAGGTCATGTTGGAGTTGTACAGAACTTTGGTAAGGCCACAGCTGGAGTACTGTGTGCAATTCTGGTCGCCACATTATCGGAAGGATGTGATTGAACTGGAGGGGGTGCAGAGGCGATTCACCAGGATGTTGCCTGGGATGGAACATTTAAGCTATGACGAGAGGTTGGATAGGCTTGGGTTGTTTTCGCTGGAGCAGAGAAGACTGAGGGGCGACCTGATCGAGGTGTACAAGATTTTGAGGGGCATGGACAGGGTGAATAGGGAGCAGCTGTTCCCCTTAGTTGAAGGATCAGTTACGAGGGGTCACAAGTTTAAGGTGAGCGGTGGGAGGTTTAAGGGGGACTTGAGGAAGAACTTTTTTACCCAGAGGGTGGTGACGGTCTGGAATGCCCTGCCTGGGAGGGTGGTAGATGCAGGTTGCCTCACATCCTTTAAAAAGTACCTGGATGAGCACTTGGCACGTCATAATATTCAAAGCTATGGGCCAAGTGCTGGCAAATGGGATTAGGTAGACAGGTCAGGTGTTTTAATGCATCGGTGCAGACTCGATGGGCCGAAGGGTCTCTTCTGCACTGTATTATTCTGTGATTCCGTGATTCTGTGAAGTAACATCACAATGTGTAAATAATAAGGCATTGCAGCTGCAGGTACTTTACTAAAATACACAACGCAGATGGAAAATCAACAAACAGTTTTAATTAGTGAGTGGTGCTTAAAGGAACAATGTCTCACTTTGGACAGTCTTAGGTCCTGAAGCGACTTTCCTACAAGCTATACTGCAATAGATATAAGGGGGCAATTTTAACCTAACCTGCCCACTGGGAATCTCACAGGATCCGGTGCGACTCTGGTTTTACAATGAAGTCAATGAAAAGTAATGTTGGGTTGGGTGTAACACTTGTGTTTCACCTAATCCTGTGGGTTTTTCTCCTGATGTGTTTGGTTAAAATTAACTCCAATGTCTCCTGCAACATAACATTGGCATATGTACAAGCTATTGCAATACAATTTTGTCAGTTTTGCTTAATGGTAGCACTTCCACTTGTGAGTTAGAAGGTGGTGGATTCAATGCTGTATTCCAGGACTTCAAGCATATAATCTAGATGGTGCTTCAGGGCTGTACAGAGGAAGTACCACACTGTCAGAGGTGCTTCTTTCTCACTGAGACCTTAAGCCGAGGCCCCCCTTGCTCGTTCAGGAGGACGTAAAAGATTCTGTGATATATTTTCAAAGAAGAGCAGAGAGCAGGCCAAGCGTCCTTGTCAACATTCACCACTAAGCTAAAGCCTCCAAGACAGATTAAGTGGTCATTTGTCTCATTGCTACTTGTGAGATCTTGTTCTGAACGAACTGGCTGCTGCATTTGCCTGCAAAACAACAATGATTATATTTTTAGAATGATTCATTGGCAGTGAACACATTGGGATACAGTGAAGACATAAATGACGCAATATAAATGCATTTTTTTCTTTCCTTTTTTTCATAAGGGATTAGATGTTTTTTTAACCAAAAAACACAAGCAAGATAACGAAATCACAGCAGCATGCTGCATTCAAATGTGCAATTTCTGAGACTGGAACTTATTAGTGGGCCTTGAATTATGGAGAATGACATGGAATCTCTTATTTATCATTGAGAGAAATTTTACTACTTTCATACTTTGTGTCGATCAAAGTGAAGATGTCATTTTGGGGAACTGAATGCTTTTTGCAGCACTTGTACCTCAACGTCAGTATCAAGCATTTCCAGCTCATATATAACGTAGCCAAAGGCAGAGCAAACCTGCTTTTACTCAGAGACAACAATGCTTTTTTAGCCCCAATCTCAAAAAGTGACCTACTACACTAGGGTGCAATATTCTATTTCTCACTCCAGCAATCTTTAAGTGAAATTGCAAATTTACTACTGGCTATAGATTCACAAAGAGCTGGGTTGAAGCTTCCAAAACTCATTACACACAAGAACAGGAATGAGGAAATTTTCATCCTAAAAAGTCTAGGCTAGATTTTAAAAGGACAATGGTCTGGATTTTACGTTCATCAGCGAAGCCAGGTTGCTCACCGTTGACCTTGAAGAAAGCTGCACTGAGAGAACTAGCAATCTCTGTAGCAAGAACTTTACCTCTTTTGACATGAAATCGGTTGTAGAAAAGTTTAATAGGGATTCCCAGCATTGAGCTGCAGTGGTGTCATCAAGCTGACCATGCAGCCAATCACATTAAAGAATTCTCACAACCAACCAGAAAATAAAAAGCAGTAATAATAAAATCACTTGTTAAAATTTTTTACAGAGAATGAAATAAAGTTTGGGACATACACCAGTGTTAAGGCAGAAACTGAAATATTAGTTTTTTAATATAAAAAAATCTAGTAATTAATCATAATGGATACATTTAACAACATTCTGCAAATATAAAATTATTTTTTTCAGGGACAGATAGGTTGTTCATCAGTAGTTATTACTCTGATTGCCATTACAAACCCAGTTACACTTCACTGAATAAGGCTTATTTTTTTTATGCGGTGACTAACAGCGAATAGAGCAGAAAAGGGAAAGTTCTCGCCAGATCAATTGATTTCACTGACTGTTGGTTCTGGTAGGTGGAAGGTAGGTGAAGGACCACAGCACAGCTGTGGCAGAACAATGAATGGCACATTGCAACTTTTGGAGTTCCGCATTAATCTGCACTTGCTGCGGTCAGATTCAGAGGTGTAATGATGAACGCGGATAGCTCACTGTCAAAAACCCTGTAAAATCTGGGCCAATATCTGACCCATTGTACTGCCTGTATAAGCTTTTAATTACTTTTTCTCTCTCAGTGAGCACTTGACAAATGATACAGTCACTGCATCACTACTTAGACTATTGTGCACATTTATGTGATCAAACTGGAAAAAAGTATGCCAATTCAGCAGGATGACAGTTCCCCTTTCAGATAACTTGAGTTTGTAAAGAACAATAAGGCACCCTCATTCCCCAAACACACTACTCTTGATCTTGATCAGGAGAGATGGCAAGGGGAGGCCAGATTAGGGTCGGAAGGGAGGAAACAAGCAGAGGACAAATCACCCATAGCCCGTCTCCTGAAGATATTGGTGGAATATGGTTCTACAGTGGCAGGTCACCCTGCAGGTTGGCAGTTATCATGTGGGAGCCTGGATAGAGAGTGTTGCCAATCTATTCCACTGTGGAGGACATCACAGTCGAGCCTCTTCCAGAATCCATTCATGTGTACTTTCAACAAAGGTGGCAAGGTAGCAATCGGGAATGCAACCCCTTCTGATAATTTTTCTCTCTTCTTAACCCAAAGACACTTAGACTAATGAAAACATCCAAGAACCTGTAAAACAAATTGCAAAGAACATTTTGAACATTAAAGGGGTTGTTTTAACCTAACCTTCCCAGCAGAAAACTAATGAGATCAGATCAACTTTCTGTTTTACGTCTTGCTGACTTTACTTTTCATTAAAAACTAAAATCAGACAGGGTGTAAGGTACACGGCAGATCCCATCCCATCCGATCCGTTACCCACCAGGCAGATTAGATTAAAATGACCCCCCTATATGTTGTACTTCAAATCATCCTACTTGGGCTTTTTGTGTACTTTGGGCTATTGCATGTTGTCAGCTGTGGCTGGGTGACAGTATTCTCACCTTGGAGTCAGAACATTGTGGGTTCAAGTCCCACTCCACAGACTTCAGCACATAATTTAGGCTGACACTTCAGTCCAGTACTGAAGGAATGCTGTACTATTGGAGGTGCTGTCTTTCTGATTATGTTAAACCGAGGCCCCTTCCGCCCTCTCAGCTGGATCTAAAAGAAGAGCAGGGGAGTTCTCTGTGACATCCTGGGCAATATTTATCCCTCAACTAACACTATTACAGATTATCTGACCATTAATCATTGCTGTTTATAGGACCTTGCTGTACAGAAATTGACTGTAGCTTTTCCTACATTACAGCAGTGACTACAATTCTAAAGAACATCATTAATTGTAAAGTGCCTTTGAACGTCCTAAGGTCGCGAAAGTCATTATATAAATGCAAGTCCTTTATTTTGTTTCTTGGCTACTTCATAATTTTTTTTCAGTCTAAAGGAAACAAAACTAAATTGAACCATTTTAAGGATTAATGCATTTCCCCATTGGTTTATGACCTTGAGGAGCTCATGCCTAACAGATGAGGCTTGCTGAACTCATGAACAATTTGTATCTGGACTGGTTAAGACATTATCAGCAATTAGGGCTCAAGTAATGGCCAGAAGACCTTAGAGGGTATTTGACATGGATCCAGATGGCTGCCTTGTCCTACTGCTGTGTTAATTGTGATTCTGGTTAATTTTGTGGTGAGCAATGTAAACTATGATGTGTAAAGTTGTTTTTCAATAATGTCCCCTGTCGTGCTAACCTATAAACCCAAGAAACGAACACAGGATGTGGGAGACACAATTAACACGCAACCAGATCTGCATGATTTGTGAGTACAGTGTCATCTGTGAGTGCAGTGAACAGACCTTGTCATTAATCTTAACAGTGACAGACTTAATTTACACTGGCTAAGGTAACAAAGTGCTCCTCAGCCTCATAATGCCTTCATTGGATGTGGCGCATGCATGTGTGTGCATCTGTGTGAGGGAGGTGGGTGCAAGAAGGTGGGACAGAGGTTTGTCATATCCATCACAAAAAGACATATTGAATGTTATAGATCCTATTTTGTTCAGGAACATTTGTGTAAACTTTGAGTACTGTATGGAGATGTGCAGCTGAGTATTGCAGACATCACAGTACAACAGAAATTGAAATATACCTTGATAATAATTACATTTTATTGTAGATTTCTAAGATGATTTATGAAATGGCTATTTTTTTAAACTGCAAACAGTTAATGTCTTATAGGCTACAGTATAAAGCAATCATCAAAGCCAACTCCATTGTGAAGGACCAGTAGGGGTCTAGAAAGGTTGCATAAATCTTCTCTGTCAGTGTAGAAGTCGTTGTAGAATATGGCAAACATATTAGCTAAAGAAGCTTGGCAAAGACCTATGATAGTTCCCTTTTTAAAATTTGACTTTCCATCTATTTTTTGAGATATATTAATGATCTACAAATGCCATTCTGTTGCTTCATGATCATGAAATCTCCTGCTGCCATCCCTTGGTGTTCCCAGACCAGTCGTATCCTTTGGTTGAGAGGGAGAGGGAGGTTGAGAGTGTGAGCTCTTTACCTGCTGTTTGATCTCTGCCAATGGCGCTCAGCTGCCATTAAGAGGAGCATTATAGATTCCCGGGGAAGGCAATCCCTCTGATTTTCCTAACCATATCATGGAAAGGCACGTAGCCTTTGTTTGGCAATTCTCGATAAAGCAGATTTAAGAAAAATGAGGGTTGAAACCTGTGTAGAATGCTGGTAGCATGGGAAAACACTCTATGAGGCATCAATGTATGGCACCATAAATACTGGATGGGGAAGGTAATTGGGAATTGATGTATCGCCACAACATTGGAACTTGAAACTTTAATCAACTGTTTCATGATGAAACCTGCGATATAAACAGATGCTGCCACAAATACTGCACAAGCACATTGATCCCATCAATAAGTAAGCCAAAGTAAAACTCTTAAAAGAATCAGAACTACTCCACATAGAAATTCCACCCCTCCCCCACCCCAATTCCAACCCACTTACAAAACTATTTTGTCTAGGTTTTTTTTGGATGATCAGCCATGATTATAATGAATGTCGGAGCAGGCTCGAAGGGCCGAGTGGCCTACTCCTGCTCCTATTTTCTATGTTTCTATAGATGCTTATGATGTGTTAGTTTTCTAAAGCATCCTTTTGAAGAAATGCACATCACGTTTTTGTGGACACCATTATGAAGTGCTATTCAGAGATATTTGTTGCCCCGTAGATAGGTGAGAGAATATGCACTTCATAATCAGGCATGTGGAAAGTATTTAGATAGGCTTCTGTGTGGTTTGGTTTGTAGACTTAAGCACGGTGACAAATTTCTGCATGTGTTGGACACTCAGCTGATCAAAAACAAATTAAATAATTCAAAGTTTGCATCTTTGTTTGCCTTTTTTTTAGTGAATATGAAATTTGAGGCAATCAAACAAAAATACTTAAAATACATGTGCCTCTTTCTCCCATAATATTCTCATTGACAATACAGTAACTCGTCAGATACCAGAATAAATACCAGAATACTTAAAACAGCCTTTAGCAGTCATGTTTTTTTACCCACTATTACAAATCCCAAAAGGCTAAATTTCCAACAAAAATATATAAATATATTTAATAGTAGAAAAACATAAATGTAACCTTCCTCCAATAGTTTCAATAATTTTCACCCACACCGACATCCCATTACAATGGTATCCCTTCCCTTAGCAACCTTGAGCTTATCTGATCTTCCATTCCAGGACCCTCCATCCCTCAACTGGGCCTTTGGTCCTAATGTTTTTCAGGCCCCCTGATCACAGGTGCACACATGAGTTTCTATAGGTTTCATTACACATGTGTATTGGCTTGGGCAACAGCTGTCCATTTGCATCCTTCTGTTTCTCTACACCCCTCCCAACCCCTGCTCCCACCTTAGTCTTGCCACTGTGATACCGTTAGGCCCCTTCCTGTCACTGATACTGTATTGTATGTTTAGTGAGTTATGCTGGTAACTAGGTTATGTTGCAAACTTTTATTATACAAGAAAGAATGTCAATCCATTCCCTATCCACCCACTAGGGCCTCTCACTCAGCCGCCATCAACTGTCTGGGCCTCCCGCGAGTATACATTAAAAAGATACTTAGAAAACATTTTAAACGACTGCACAAAAAGAGTTCAGAGAATTGAGATCAACATTGCTATTCAATTGGCTCCTAAGGCAATAAAAGTTTTAAAGGACAGTTTTTCATAGCGTGCTCAACTATCATGTCAATTAAAAAGTTGCTCAGTGTATCTAATTTTCTCTCTATTTACATATAACTGGTGCCAGATATTGGTGTTTATTCAAGGCAAACACAAACATAATTAAACAAAATCTACTTTTTAAGACGTGGAATTCTTTAATGTCACGCTTACGGGAAGTGCAGTGATGGAAATACAAAAAATAAACCGAAGAGTTATAAAAAAAAAGAACAATTTAAAAAGACTGGTATGTTTGTCTTCAACAAAATGGAGGACAAAGTCACATGACACATACCTTCTCCTGCACTGAAATATGTATCCATGTCTGCTAGAACTGAAACTCATTATCCCCGTCTGCAACAAAATTAAATAGCTCATCACACATGGATATGAGCTGTCCACAAAGTGAGCTAAAACAAAGGCATTAGCAGACATTAAGTCTCCAGCTACAATCACTACAATAAGGTGTGAAAATCCTTCACCTTATTAAAATGGGCTGAGATCGGAAGCTATTATATAGCCCCTCAGGAATCAAAAACCTAAAGTCACATGGGCAAAACTAACACTTTATTAATTTACCTTTAAAATTAACATTTTTGGAGAACAAATACAGTCATCAGTCGTCATCAGAACATCAAGAACATCGCTCTAGAGTCATTAACCACAGAGAGAACATCGAAAGCCATCTTTAATTCCTACACAGGACTGAGAGAGAGAGAGAGATCAATTCCAGCTAAGACATTTGAACCCTGCTGAGAAGAGTTGGCAACCAACTGCAGCAGAGAAGTAAGAGAGTGCTTTTTGAACAACTTGTCCACCTGTGAGAATTGAATTAAGAAATACCAGCACTGTCTTCAAACTGAAGAATTATCTGCCAGGAGACTTCAGCAACTCAGCAAGGCCAAGTCAACCAGCAAACAGGCCTGCAACTTTAAAACTTACCCCACGCCACGTCTGCATCACTCATGTGATGCAATCTTCAAATGTAGATGCCCAAATTGGGCAGGCGGTGAGTGCCCAGTTAGTGGCACTGAGCTCTGCCAAGAGGCGGGAGCTGCCTGCTGAGCATGATCGTCAAGGATAGGTGAGTTTTGAACTGAGAGTTTTAAATTAGAGAAACATTGTGTTTGAACACAGAAAGCTCCTGGCTCCTGGATTGAGAACATCTCTCTCCTGTCTGCTCCCATTTCTTTCTCACAAGCTTTGGAATCCATTGAAGACACAGGAACCCCAAGAGAGAAAAATCTCCTACAGTGAACGAGGTTTAAGAAGAATACTGGGCCCCAATGAAAAGCAAGAATTACCTACAAGCAAGAACTACCTACAAAAGGACTCTACAGTGAGCGTGAAACTCTTCAGATATTGCCTCAAACCTCTCCACTTTATTTTTCTTCTACTTTTCTGTCCCTATCTGCATTTGAGTATTGCTTATGCATGCTAGCATGGGTGCATCGTGTATCCGTAAGTGTTAACCGAATTAGAGTTTAAGTTTAAGTTTTAATAAATTTCACTTTTCTTCTTTAAACCTAAGAAGGCCTGTTTGTGCTCATTTCTTTGCCTTATAATTGGAAAGCAGTGAACAAGGATTCACCAAGGGGGAGCTCAAAATTCACAGTGTGTGTAAAAATAAAACCCTGTTACAGTAAGACCAGGTAAAGGCTGAAAAGGAACCCTGAGACTGCTTTCTCACCAGGTCGTAACACCATGAATGAATTTTTAAAAAGTGACTGTAAGAGTAGAGCAGAGGCTGCAATGAGTGTCTCACTTCCTAACCCTTCAGAGCCTCTTCACTCTCCACAAGCCTTAAGCCAGTAGCATGATATTGCTCCACTGATGGAAGCAGCTGGAATAACAATCTAGATGCTCAATATCATCCAGGACAAATCAGTTTCCTTGATGCGTATACCCGCCACAAGACTCCATATCCACCTCCCACCTCTTCCAGCACCAAGATACTGCAGCTGCAGTATGTGCAATCTACAGGATGTACTCGATGGGCTGATGTACTCCTGCTGTGCCATAAATAACTCTATGACTCTATAAATGACTATACTACAGCAACTTACCAATGTTACTTCAACAGCTCTTCCCACTCATGAGTTCTCATCTTCTTCCATTGAGGTACACTGCCTCTTTTTCTAAGATTAGTTAAGAACTGATGAAACTCTCAATCGATTCTAGGTTTCAAATCTAAGGATATTTCCGCACAAAGTGAGGCACTGAACTGTTACATTACCTGGATAGGCAACTTCCAAGATTTATCAGATTAGTGGAACCATAATGCAAGTTAAATAGTCCAATAAGTGCCATTTGGCAGAGCAGTTGGACAACCAGGTTGAAAACTACGTTCAGTAACAGGACTCAGAAAGAAGAAAGTAAAGGGTGTATTTATAGTGCAGCTACTGATCTCAGATTGGAAGCTACAGTAACAATTCCAGCCAGCCAATAGCTGGTCGATATCATCTGGCTCTGACTGGAAGTCACCCATCCAGGAGAGAGCTGCGCACATGGGCGTTTACAAGTGAGGCAGCTCACCACCACCTTCTCAAGGGAAATTAGGGATGGGCAATAAGTGTTGGCATAGCCAACGACGCCCACATCCCCTGCATGAATAAAAGAAAATATGCAGAGCTCCTCTTCTAGCCATAAAACTTAAAGTGTTTGGACAAGAGTAGCTGCACGCTCCAAACATTTAAATCAACTTTGAGTATGTTAAGGTAGTCCAAGGGACTCCCAGTGTACATTTTTAAAACCAGGTGTGACAGCAAACTGGAGTTATACTCCAGGTGGTGTCAAATTCAGGCAATATGAAATTATCTTTTCACCTTGGATTCAGGTTGAGACTCTGTCCTGGAGTTTTACTGAAAGCCTAGCACTGTTGGGAAGCAGATGCCATCTCTGAGTAGTTAACAAACAAGCAAAACTGAGCACACACTTTTGCTTCCCAGTATATCTTCCCCCTTTCTGCATCCAAATATTCATGTGACTAAAAAAAACAGCTTTTGATTTATGTAGGGTAAGTTTCATTTACTGGGCTGATCCCTTCTACCAGTGTCAAAACAATTTCATTTTCTTCCCTGTTAGCACGTTCAGTAATCTCAGGAGGTGTAATACCTGCCCATTTACCTCCTCTCTCCTCACTATCCCAGGCTCCAAACACTCCTTTCAGGTGAAGCAGCGATTTACTTGTAATTCTTTCAATGTAGTATACTGTATTCGCTGCTCACAATGTGGTCTCCTCTACATTGGTGAGACCAAGCGCAGACTGGGTGACCGTTTTGCGGAACACCTCCGCTCGGTCCGCAAGCAGGACCCTGAGCTTCCGTTTGCTTGCCATTTCAACACTCCCCCCTGCTCTCATGCTCACATCTCTGTCCTGGGATTGCTGCAGTGTTCCAGTGAACATCAACGCAAACTCGAGGAACAGCATCTCATCTACCGATTAGGCACACTACAGCCTGCCGGACTGAACATTGAGTTCAATAATTTCAGAGCATGACAGCCCCCCCATTTTACTTTTATTTTTAGTTGTTTATTCTTTTTTCTTCTTTTTTTCTTTTTTACATTTTTTACAACCTTTTTTTTGCATTTATTTCATTTCATCTTAGTTTGTTCAGTTTGCTTACCCACTGTTTCTTTTCATGTTTGCACTTGCTGCTGTTCAATATTCAGTCCGTTAACACCTATTCCGTACTAATGCTTTGTCTTTCAACACACCATTAACATATTGTTTGCCTTTGTTCCATGACCTTTTGGTCAGCTATGTGGCCTTGTCCAATCTGCACCTTCTCCTTTGTTATCTCTTGCCCCACCCCCACCTCACTTGCTTATAACCTGTGACATTTTTAATATTTGTCAGTTCCGAAGAAGGGTCACTGACCCGAAACGTTAACTCTGCTTCTCTTTCCACAGATGCTGCCAGACCTGCTGAGTGGTTCCAGCATTTCTTGTTTTTATTTCAGATTTCCAGCATCCGCAGTATTTTGCTTTTATTCAGTAATTTCTTCTTGAGCAATGCTGAAGTAAGATGAGCCATCATTATCAAAGAACACTAACCCTGCTGAGCAGCATGTTATTGTGCAGCAGCTTGAGATCAAAATGATGATCAGTGTAGCCCCAGTAGGAGGCGGTATATAATACATTCCATCTGTTAGGTAGGTCCATTAAAAGTGCTTTGATTTATCTTGAAGGAACCTAAAATGTTTTTGCTAGCAAAGAGATCCATGAAGGCATAACAAGCAAATAAGAAAATATTGAACACACATATGTAAAAACACGAAAGCCTCTAAATAATATTCAGCAGAAAGAAGAATAGAGAAAAAAAAGGACAAGTAAGTCAGGAGGGGTCAAGACATCACAAGCCTGGGCTTGTTGTGAGAGTAGGTAGAAGTAAGAAGGCCGATTCGGGATAACTGTCCCCAAATCAATATTATATGGCCAAGAAACTTATTTATACTTTGTGCTGATGAGTTGTGCAGTTTTAGCCTGTTAAATTCTGAAGTATCCTTGAACAAATCTGAAGATTGCGAACCTTGGCTGTCCCCAAATGAATATTATATGGCCAATCAATCAAGGACACAGTGTGGGGAAAGGTTACATCATTTTTTGGTTAGCCAGATTTATGACACATAGGAAAACTGTCACCCTGCTTGAGTCTCCTGAGCAAGCTACTGAGAAATTCATACATGTAGAGTTTTGAATTGCTTATTTAACCAAGTCCAGAAAGCTTCAGTGCAGGTTAGTAGAAGCCAAGGTTAGCAATTGATAAGTTTCTTATTGCTCGGCCTGCCAGAACCATCATAGCGATTGGGGTATTAGCCTGTAGGATTATTTGGAGCCAAGTTTGAAGAATTCCAGTCCATAGTGACAATGTCTATCCATCTGGGTCCCATTAATGAACTAGGCTAACTGCTCAAGCATCCAGGGTGCCCTGCAGTACTGTGGATCTTCCTCGCTCAGGTTTCAGGTTAACGAACACTGTCACGGAGGATTAACTCTGTTCTGATGTCACAGAGTTTCCTTAGCCACCTCCAGCATGGTGAAAGGTCCTACCTGGGGCAGACACATTGATCTTTTAGCCTCCAATTCCCGTGATGCATACCATGCTTACTTAATTGCGCGTGTAACTCACCTCCTAACTCCCCAAAGCCTGTCTACAAGGCACAAGTCAAGAGCATGATGAAATACTGTCCACTTGCCTGGATGACTGCAGCTCCAACAACACTCAAGAAGCTCGACATTATCCAGGACAAAGCTCCCCGCTTGATCGATACCCCATCTAACACCTTTAACATTCAGTCCCTCCACAAGCAGTGCCCAGTGGCACCAATGTGCACTGCAGCAATTCACCATGCCTCCTTCCAAACCCACCACCTCTACTACCTGGAAGGACAAGGAAGCACCATCACCTTCTCAAGGGCAATTAGGGATGGGCAACAAATGCTGGCCTAACTAGTGATGCCCACATCCCAAGAAAGAACAAAAAAAAAATTGAGGTCCATATATGAGAGATTTCTGCAAAGGATTAGCCCATCATGAAGCTGACTCTGGCTCCAAAATGCTTAACAATAGGTTAGTGTAGGCCAAAGCCTCACTGCAAGTATTTTCCCCCTCTTTCACAAATTCACCTCATATGTTTCTCCTGATTCTCACACATGGACTGTTCCTTCAATTTCATGCTTAGGAGTATTGAGTGAATGAAGGAGAATGGTTTAGACACACACACTGTGCACCTACCTGCATCGGGACTTGGCTATCATTGAAGATGAGAAAAATAAAAGAATCCTTCATGTCTCAGTGTGGTTTAAAAGGAATATTACTTTAAATAAAAGTGTGAGACTAAGACAAGAGGAGATAGGTTCAAACTTGAATAGCGGCAACTTTAGGGCTGATATCAGAAAGTTCTTCATGCAGAGTGATCAACACCTGGGGCTGAATTTTTCAGCCCTGATAGGGGTGGACACAGAGGCAGGTGGGCTTGAAATTTCACACCACGGGCCAGCGTGCCAGTTCCCCAGCTCCAGCCCAACCTGGGCCATTTTCCCGGAGGCAGGATGCGGGGGGAGGCAGAGTTGCCCACCTGCAAGTGACAGGGTACCCGACTGAGCTGATTAATGGCCTGCTAAGGCCTATTGTATAGGGGAACAGTGCAGCTGCCAGGAGGTGGCCTCCCTGCGGTAGACCGTGGGGCCAGTGCTCTAGGCAGACTTAAAGGCCCTCCCTGCCTGCCTGACTTCAGCTGCAGCTGCAGGCCTCCCTGTGGAAGCATTCCCTCTCCACACAGTTGGCCCGGCTGCTGAGACCATTTTTTAAATTAAAGTTAACAATGTTGGAGAGAGGGCACCACAAAATGGAGGCGCACTCTCTCTCACTTACCTGTACTGCAAGTTGCTGCTTCTTCAGTGCTGGAGGGCCTCCTAGTGGCCTTTCAGCTTAGAGAGCCCACCTGCCATCCTTAATTGGATGGCAAGCCCGACCTCTGACCATTTGCCCATGACAGTAGGGTTCCGAAGCTCACGGGGTAAAGCCTGCCCTTGGAATGGACTTCTGCGCAGAATGGTGAAAACAAAAACCCTGAATGCATTTAAGAAACATTAGGCACTGCAGTGGGGAACTGTATGGAGCTTCTAGATAGACGAACTAATACCTATTGAATCTTTAATATAGATCAGCCATGATCTAATTGAAGGGTGAAGCAGGCCGATGGGTCTGAATGGCTGACTACTGTTCCTATTGTTCCAATACTTTTCTAATCCATAACTATCTTGTGACTATATTCTGCTTACAATTGGCATTCAGGACCCACAGGTACCCAAATAATTGGGAGTGGTCGTCTCTGTATCTTCCAATCAATACCTTTGAGCTTCCCGCTTGAAATCATGAGGCAGAGACAAAAGGTTGGTGTATATATGAATGTATTAAGAAAGAAGAAGTGCAATCATTTGAAGAAGTAGGAGTGAACAACAGATGAAGTAGAAGCTAAACCATTACTTTTGCTTCTGATAGTCTTTATTGGGATCACAGTTATGCATGTAGAGAAGGACAGCAGGACAAGCGGGGCATGGTGACGAAAATGCAGTGTTCACTATTTGCTGAGCATTTCTAGCAGTTCTGTCAATCTCAATTCTATCACTTGAAATGTCAAGGGGTCGGGGTGTAGTGAACATTGCAGTTAGAAGGTCAAAGATCCTGACCAAATTGAATCAATTGTTTTGTGACATAAGTCTACCTGACTGATACTGAAAACGTACACTGTGGCATGGATAGGTGGAACAAATCCTGTAAATGTATGTGTGCTTGTGAGCAAGGAAGTCACAACACTGTTCCTGTGGCACTTCTGCTTCTGGAACCAAAAGTATCTTCTCATAGTGAAGGCAACAAGTAGAGATAAAAAAATAAAGATTTGCATTTATTTCATGCTTTTCATGACCACCAGATGTCTCAAAGTGCTTTACAGCCAATGAAGTACTGTTTTGAAGTGTAGTCACTGATGTAATGTTGGAAACACAGCAGCCAAGTTGCGCACAGCAAGATCCCAAAAACAGCAATGTGATAATGACCAGGTAATCTGGTTCTGTGATGTTGATTGAGGGATAGATATTGGCCAGGACACTGGGGATACCTCCTCTGCTTCAAAATAGTGCCATGGGATCTTTTAATGTCTTATCCAAAGACAGCTGCTGGAATTTTACGCCGCCCCAGCGGGTCGCATGGTGGCGTGGGGGCCGCGTAAAATTGAGCGGCAGGCTCCGGGAGGCCTAACCGCCCCAAATCCGCCTCCGACCAAGTTTACGGAGGTCCGGCGGGGTGCGGGGGTGGGGGTGAGAAGCGGCCCGCCCACCCAAGGCCAATCAAGACCCTTAAGTGGCCACTTAACAGCCACTTAAGGGCCCTCGCCCACCTCCACGGGTATTTTACCTGTGGCAAGCGGGTGTGCCGGGGACCTGAAAGGCCGCCCAGCTACAGCTGTCGGCCTTTCCACACCCCGGGAGGGGGGGGGCCTGGCAATCAGGCACAGGGTGCCCGATTGAGGGCCGCCCCCGCCTCCCAACCCAACCCCGGGATCCAAGATGCCCCCCTCCCCCCAAATGACCACCCTGGCCTCACCAGGTCATGACCAATTCCCCCGGTGAGGCTGCCCAAACTTACCTTCTGTCCCAGTTCCATTGCGTCCTCCTCCGTCGGCTGGGCTACAGTCTCAGCAGTGGCCACCGCTCCCGGTGGCGCTGCTGAGACTAAGAACTGCCGGCCCGTTGATTGGCCGGCAGCTCACTGAGGCGGGACCTCTTCCCTCAAGCGGGTGGAAGTCCCGCCTTGGTCCAATTAAAGCCTGGGGATCCGTGAAATACGGGAAGGATCCCCATACTGGGCGGGAGCGGGATCGGCACCGACATTTACGTCAGAGTCCGGCTCCCGTCCGCCCAGCGTAAAATTCCAGCCAGCACCTCCAACAATGCAGCACATGCTTAGTGCTGCACGAGAGTATCAACCTTAATTTTTGTACTCAAGTCTTGAAGTAGGACTTGACCCCAGAACTTTGAGAGTCAAAGGCAAGAGTGCTACAAACTGAGCCACAGCTGACACACAATATAATAATAAGTTTCAAATGTTGGATATGTGAAAAATTCAGAAAATTGTGGAAATACACAATGGGCCAATCAGCAGTGAGCTCAAAAAATGGCAGCTGGCCCATGCAGGCCGCACGCCAAAGCGCCATTGCAATCTCCCACATGGCAGCTCATTTAAATGGCTGGGGTGGCCTGCCGAGCCTCCAAATAACATGGAAGGGGTGGACTGTCCATCACCGGCAATGACGTCTGCTGCCTGTGCACAGGCATTGGCGCCATTTTTAAAGAGCAGCCAGCCCTGCCAGCACATTAAACTTTTTGAAGAAATAACCCCTCAAAATTGAATAAATAAATTTATGACGCCTCTTTCCCAGCCCCCAACATCAATTACGAAAACTATTTGCCCTTTCCCCCCAAAACACTTACCTTTTATATCTCACCTTACCCCCCAAAACTGTGTAAAGTTTAAAGGTCAATCCTTCCCATAATCCCCTACACCTATGACATTTATTTAACCCCGTCCCCTCACCGCACCGAAAATCTTAATTCCTCCCCCTTTCCAACCAGTGTGGCACCATGTTTCCCGCGACGGGGATTTGAAGGCACAGCAGTGCCGGCTACCGTGCCGAAGATCGCAGCTAAGTCCATTTACATGTATTCATTTTATTGATTTGAATATTTTAATTGCGGTCCCGTCACCCAGTGGCGGGGGGGGTCGCCACGGAGCCTGGCCGCGGCCGGGAGGATTGGGCTGGACCCTCATGGCGTCGAGGTCCGTGGCAGGCCTCATCCAGAGCCATCTTCAGGTCCCCCCGCCACGAAACCCGAAACCTGGGAGAGAACAAAATCCAGCCCAATCGGTCAGTCAACATTTGAACTGAGAAAAAACTAGGTTAATCTTTTAGGTATATGGCACTTCTTTCGAAGATACTTCCATTGAAAAGTCTCCACCTGAAGCAATAACCTATCTGTTCTCAAATCGAAAGCTGACTTGTATGTTGTTTATTCCAGCAACTCTGTTTACTTACATCTGTGAAGATAGTTAGTACTATTTTGACATCATGGATCAGCACTTAGTAACATTGCTTACTGCAAGCAAGAAAATGGAGGACAATGGGTTTTACAATACAATATCGTGGAAAAGCTTTACCGAGTAAAATAAAAGGCAAATTGCACGTTCAAAATATTGCAGCAAAATTGTAATATACAGTTAAGCATGTTGCATTGTAATTTCTATTTTATGATGTTTCGGTAGCTAAGACAAACCTGGACAGCAGAGTATCTAAACAATTTACTGAAAAATATTGTCTGTGCATAAAGAGATAAAAAAAAGTAAATAATTGTCTCTTGATATGTTTTAGAATGATTTTTTAAAGCCCTTAGCAATCAGTCTAAGCATATGTCTACAGAGTGTGTTGGGCCCAGAGTCTTACATATAATCCCAGGATTTCTGGCACATCAGAGAGCACAATACATCTCCGTATAGAAGCCCCCATTCTGTTTAACAACAAAGCACATGCCTCACTTCACAGACCCAAGTTCTGGTCCATTTTCTTTCAGCTTCAGTCTCTCAATAATGAGTCTGCCCTGTAATTTGTGGAAATAGTATAATTGGAGACCTTTGACTCTTCTCTATGGACACACTCCTTTTATCTGCTTTATATCAGTAATTACCTAATTAAATGTTTCCTTCTTGTGAACAGATCTGTTTTATGTTGTAGTCATATTTAATAACAGGTATGTCAAATGAAAATTACAGTTGTGCTTAAGTGAAAATAAATGGAGAATTTTATTGTCTGTATGTAATAAAACGGAATAAGCACATTATACGCAATTGTTTGGAGATTATTACAGATCCTCCAGTTTTATTTTGCCATGCCGTGTAAGAATTGTACAAGGAATTCAGTTTTCCTCCATTTAATCAGCCGTTACATGCCAGACCACATTCTTAATTTTATTTGAAGAATGACATTGCGAAAGCAAGCTTGATTTATACAGCCAGAGAGAATATGAAATAAGCAGATATGAAAGCACAGAGTTCATATGTTCATATTAGATTCCTCTATCTACCTTTTTAGAGCAGGTGTTATTTTAAAGGACCAGTGCCTTGACCTAGCAATTTCCATCACAGTTAAAAATGGTGGGAAAAGGGAGGTCATATAACCGTAACAAGTATTCATTCACTGAGAAATATCCACTAATTGATATTAAGATCTTGTCTTAGGGTTTTGGGAGTCACTATGGGCTGGTGATAAATCATTAAGTTCGCCACCACAGATGTTTTTGCTTTGTTGGCAATAAGGAATATTACATTTTTAAATATAATATTGCTAGTGTTTTGATGCTTTATGGTATAAACAAGGGATAGTACTCGTGGAATGAGGAAATCAGAATTTTACACACAGAAGGAAGCGATTTGCCTTATTGTGCCCATGCTGGCCTTCTAAATGAGCTATCCATTTGGCCTCATCTTTCTGCCCTTTAAAATTTTTACTTTCCAACTCGTTTTTGAAAGCTATGATGGATTCTACTTCCACCACAATTTCTGGTAGGACGCTCCATGTCATAACAAAGATCTGCGTAAAGCAAATTCTCCTAACCACTCTCCTCTTTCTTTTGCTAATAACCTTCCACTCATGCTCTCCAGTTACAAAGTCATCGACAAGTGGAAATAATTTTTCCCCGAAGAATGACAGAGGTTATTACTGCTGAAAAAACATTTTTTTTAAGTGTAAACGTGCGTGCTGTGTAAACGGACAGCCACAGTTCTGCTTCACTGAGGACATGATGTCAGCTGACAGAACCATTTAAAAAAAGTAAATGTAAAACATGTCATCTGTATATCCAAAATGGTGGCAGCTGCAATCCAGGATGGTAATTCTGCATATACTTCCCAATACTGCCAAACGTGGGTATTAAGCTACCAGATGTGGCACAGTTGGTAGCACTCTTGTCCCACTCCAGCGACTTGAGCACAAAGTCTAGGCTGACAATCTAATGCAACGATGAGGGAATGCTGCATTGTTGGAAGTGCCATGTTTCAGGTGGGACGTTAAACTGAGACTGCGTCTTGTACTCTAAAGTGGACTAAAAGATCTAGAAGAAAGAACAAAGAACAAAGAAAATTATAGCACAGGAACAGGCCCTTCGGCACTCCAAGCCTGCGCCGATCCAGATCCTCTATCTAAACATGTCGCCTATTTTCTAAGGGTCTGTATCTCTTTGCTTCTTGCTCATTCATGTATCTGTCTAGATACATCTTAAAAGACGCTATGGTACCCGCGTCTACCACCTCCGCTGGCAACGCGTTCCAGGCACCCACCATCCTCTGCGTAAAGAACTTTCCACGCATATCCCCCCTAAACTTTTCCCCTCTCACTTTGAATTCGTGACCCCTAGTAATTGAATCCCCCACTCTGGGAAAAAGCTTCTTGCTATCCACCCTGTCTATACCTCTCATGATTTTGTACACCTCAATCAGGTCCCCCCTCTACCTCCGTCTTTCTAATGAAAATAATCCTAATCTACTCAACCTCTCTTCATAGCTAGCACCCTCCATACCAGGCAACATCCTGGTGAACCTCCTCTGCACCCTCTCCAAAGCATCTACATCCTTTTGGTAATGTGGCGACCAGAACTGCACGCAGTATTCCAAATGTGGCCGAACCAGAGTCTTATACAACTGTAACATGACTTGCCAACTCTTGTACTCAATACCCCGCCCGATGAAGGAAAGCATGCCGTATGCCTTCTTGACCACTCTATTGACCTGCATTGCCACCTTCAGGGAACAATGGACCTGAACACCCAAATCTCTCTGTACATCAATTTTCCCCATGACTTTTCCATTTATTGTATAGTTCACTCTTGAATTGGATCTTCCAAAATGCATCACCTTGCATTTGCCCGGATTGAACTCCATCTGCCATTTCTTTGCCCAACTCTCCAATCTATCCATATTCTGCTGTATTCTCTGACAGTCCCCTTCACTATCTGCTACTCCACCAATCTTAGTGTCGTCTGCAAACTTGCTAATCAGACCACCTATACTTTCCTCCAAATCATTTATGTATATCACAAACAACAGTGGTCCCAGCACGGATCCCTCTGGAACACCACTGGTCACACGTCTCCATTTTGAGAAACTCCCTTCCACTGCTACTCTCTGTCTCCTGTTGCCCAACCAGTTCTTTATCCATCTAGCTAGTACACCCTGGACCCCATGTGACTTCACTTTCTCCATCAACCTACCATGGGGAACCTTATCAAACGCCTTACTGAAGTCCATGTATATGACATCTACAGCCCTTCCCTCATCAATCAACTTTGTCACTTCCTCAAAGAATTCTATTAAGTTGGTAAGACATGCCCTTCCCTGCACAAAACCATGTTGCCTATCACTGATAAGCCCATTTTCTTCCAAATGGGAATAGATCCTATCCCTCAGTATCTTCTCCAGCAGCTTCCCTACCACTGACGTCAGGCTCACCGGTCTATAATTACCTGGATTATCCCTGCTACCCTTCTTAAACAAGGGGACAACATTAGCAATTCTCCAGTCCTCCGGGACCTCACCCGTGTTTAAGGATGCTGCAAAGATATCTGTTAAGGCCCCAGCTATTTCCTCTCTCGCTTCCCTCAGTAATCTGGGATAGATCCCATCCGGACCTGGGGACTTGTCCACCTTAATGCCTTTTAGAATACCCAACACTTCCTCCCTCCTTATGCCGACTTGACCTAGAGTAATCAAACATCTATCCCTAACCTCAACATCTGTCATGTCCCTCTCCTCGGTGAATACCGATGCAAAGTACTCGTTTAGAATCTCACCCATTTTCTCTGACTCCACGCATAATTTTCCTCCTTTGTCCTTGAGTGGGCCAATCCTTTCTCTAGTTACCCTCTTGCTCTTTATATATGAATAAAAGGCTTTGGGATTTTCCTTAACCCTGTTTGCTAAAGATATTTCATGACCCCTTTTAGCCCTCTTAATTCCTCGTTTCAGATTGGTCCTACATTCCCGATATTCTTCCAAAGCTTCGTCTTTCTTCAGCCGCCTAGACCTTATGTATGCTTCCTTTTTCCTCTTAGCTACTTTCACAATTTCCCCTGTCATCCATGGTTCCCTAATCTTGCCTTTTCTATCCCTCATTTTCACAGGAACATGTCTCTCCTGCACGCTAATCAACCTCTCTTTAAAAGCCTTCCACATATCAAATGTGGATTTATCTTCAAACAGCTGCTCCCAATCTACATTCCCCAGCTCCTGCCGAATTTTGGTATAGTTGGCCTTCCCCCAATTTAGCACTCTTCCTTTAGGACCACTCTTGTCTTTGTCCATGAGTATTCTAAAACTTACGGAATTGTGATCACTATTCCCAAAGTAGTCCCCTACTGAAACTTCAACCACCTGGCCGGGCTCAGAACTATTTGAACTATTTGAAGAACAGCAGGGCAGTGTCCTGGTCAATATTTATCCCTCAACCCACACCACTTAAAAAAACGTAGATCACCAGGTCATTGCTGTTTGTCAGACCTTGCTGTGCGCAAACTAAAAGTTCAGCTCTTAAAGGACTGGTGCCTTGACCAAGCAATTTCATCCAGCCAGTGATCAGTTAATATACCACCATCAGCATTAATTGAAAATAAAAGTTCTCAAGTAATTCACTTTAACAACTTAGTTAAAAAAAATGATGAAAGTTGAAATTGCCAATAAAATTGGTTCCTTAAAGTGGGAAATAAAATTTCTGTGACAGCTGGAACCCCATCTGTAACCCCTTAATGAAACTGAATAATGGTTGTTCGCAGCGACTGTCTGTGGGCAAAGTTCAAGGTACTCTTAAAGCCTCAGTAGCCCTTGGTTGTTCCAAATTCTTTCTTTTCAGCATTTAGGTGAAGATAAAATACCTAAACTGTTAATAGTTTGATGCAAATACGCAGATCTTGCATTTCTAAAACTGGCTTTCACCATAACATTCACATGCCAACTTTCTAACTTGCTCACCAGCAGTGTGTACTCCGAAAATAGGCTCTCATATTTTTATAGAGAATATATATTTTACAGCCCACATCTGCTGTGTTAATACTGCCTAGAAGAAGTTTATTCTCCTCTTTTGTGCCAACGTTTCTTCCCCTCAACAATTCAGAGCTGTCTGAAAAGCTCATGTCCCTTCAGGACTTGAGCACTGCTCCCATTATCTGGGGAGAGTTCTCTGGCACCTCTCATGCAGTCTTGGATGGAATACTAGAAAAGACATGCAGCTAAATTTTCGGGCTCCTCCTGGGTTGGGAACAAAGGCAGACGTGGCCAGAAAATACCAGCACCAGCTGGCATGCCGGTTTCCTGACCCCAATATCAGCCATTTGTGCAGAGGGGGGTTCGGGGCTGGCAGGGTTACCCGCACCCACAAGGCGGGTAGATAATGAGTCTCATTGAGAGCCTTGTTAACCAGAGTTAAAGGAGGCCAACTGGGAGTTTCCCGACATGATGGGGGGGGCGCAGTTTAACTATCTGGAGGCGGATGTCCAGCGCCAGGCTAGGGGGTGAGTGTTCCATGCAGGCCTACAAGCCCTCCCTGTCTACCTGGGTGTAGATGTAGCCAAATCCTGGCCTGTAGAAGGATTCCACTACTCCTCCCCCCAATCCACAGTGGTGGCCTGGCTACTTTTTTATTTAAACTTTTAACAGTCCCAACTCCTGTTTCCTGCCCCTGAAGTGAAAATTCAGCCCATGTTGTCTGATAAGTAAACCTTCTCTCACCATTTTGCCTCCAACCATTCTCCCTCCATTGTGACCTTGACTGTTGCCTTGCTATACTTTAGTGTTATTACTTGCTGATTTACTTCAGCTTCTCTCCTCTTTTGAAGCGTGGTAGTGTCCACTCATTAGGAACCTTCACCCCTCACTTGTATTAAAACAACCAAATGGGAGGAATTCTGTATACATTTAGCTTCTGCAAACATGTGGAGCATGGGGCAGTGGTAGGAAACATTTTGTTACTAATATGGAGCTCTGCACTTTTAACTTTCTTTTGGCTTCTTAATTAATACAGCAATGGTCAAAAGACTGAAAAAAAAGTGAAATCAACTCCCTATGCTTCAATTTTCTTTGATATTAGTAGAAAGTTTCAATAACAGAACAGACATTTGCATTAAGATGGAATGGGATCACATGTTCAAAAATCAAAGTGAGTCAATAATGAGGACATTTTATTTTGAAAAAGCATGTTGTTAACTATCTGATATAAATGAAAATATATATGGGTTTCACAGGGTGGTGGGGGACAGAAAAGTGTGAGCTTCCCATTATGAATGGAGTTGCTGCTAGTACTTTAAATAATATACAAGTGGAATCTACAGAACATGCAGAATTTTTATCCATGCATGCAAAATTTTAATACCCTAGCAAACCTTGTGTGTGTGCGCACGCGTGTTTGTGTTGCATTTTACCGTTAAAGAAAAAAGTATAAGCATTCATACTAATTTAGAGAGTCTGAAATAAGCATAAAATTTAACAATGCTGCAGAATAAATATGGAGGTGGCTGAATTAAAATGGCCAGGATTTGGTACACGCTGCCAGTAGTTTGCTGAGTCCTGGGCATGCTTTACAGAATGTCAGCGTTGTTGGTAGGGCCAGCATGTATTGCTCACTCCTTGTATAACTGAGTGTCTTGCTAGGCTACTTCAAAGGGCAGTTAAGAGTCAACCACATTGGTGTGGTACTGTAGCCGCTTATAGTCTAGGCTCCCTTCCCTAAAGAACATTAGTGACCCGGTTGGATTTTTATGACAATTCAACTTTTACTGGTACCAGTTTTTTACATAATCTTTGCAGTTTTTTTAAAACTGAATTCAAATTTTAAAATTGCTACGATGTGATTTTCATTCATGTTCTATTGGATTATTAATCCAGGCCTCTGGACTATTAGTAATATAGCTACTGCATTACAGTACCCCAATAAAGGCCAAAGGCCTGGGTACATTTTCCTGCTGGACAACAAGGGGCTGGACACACACTGTCACTAGGCAACTAGGGTCTTGGACAGGCAATAACACCAGATACTTCGATACATGCTATCACAAGACCACCAGAGACTTGGACATACAGCATAATTTGACCTCCAGTAAACCACCAGGTACTTGGATACATACTGTCATTAGGCACACTGCCATCAGACTTCTAGGGACTTATATAAGCATTGTAGTAAGTGGTATTCCCACTACATGAGAATGTATTATTGTCTGATAGAATTGGGATCAGTTGTTTGTCTCTAGTTACAGTATTTATAAGTTCAAAAAGGAGGCAACAAGAAAGCAATGGAAAACTCAAATTAACTGGTAAACCTGGTCGTAAGGTATTCCATTACATTTAGACAGAATGGCAGAGATTTGGAAGATTAGTAAAGGTGGAAAAATTATTATCTAGCTAATCACCATGAAAAGTACAGAGTGGTTGTTTCTTAGTTCTATTATTGTTGAGCAGTAGCTGCTGAGACACAAGAATAGGTGCAGTTCTAGAAGGACAGTCAGAATCCACCAGAAAATGGCAGGAACCCAAATGCACCGGGGGGGAGGAGGAGAAGTCTTGTCATTTCTCGGAATTTCCAGGCAACCTTGTAAGGGATCGTACCTCCATCCACCCCTTAGAAGGCTAATGATGACAAGGGGCAGTCCTAGAGGCAGAGGTGCCAAATCTGAAAGTTCCTGCTTCCCCTGCTCAGTAGTCTCAACAAGATGAGATATACAGGTTTTCAGATGGATGGAACTGGGTCCAATCGGGGAAGGATGCGGCCTGGATTCCTGGAGACAGGTATATCCAGATCAGCCAACATACATGAGCGGGCTATTGGGCAACCCTTCCAAAGGGGGCCATGCACTGGATTTTTCAGTCACTTGGTGCAGATGGAAACTGGAGACGATATATGTGTCCCCGTGCAAATTAGGTGCCTATCCTGCTTACTCGGCAAATTTCTTTGGGGGTCAGTGCTGGAGGACACAATTCTAGCAGAATCATGGTACAAGAATTTTTGGGGGCTTGAATACAAGTTGCCAGTTGTTTCTGCCCAATTTCCCTGTGTCTCCTTGCCTAAGTCTCTTTTTCAACAGCTTTGAAAGAAAGGTCAACAGACATTCAGATCGATTTTAAATAACATTTAAACAAGCACTTTCCAAAGTTGGTTACCTGACTGAGTGTCTTCAGTTTCTGATAATAGTTATGGGTCTCACAGTAAGTAAGTTCAAACAATTTCGGTTGGGTTCCCGGTGGATTTAAGTTCACATGCAGGCAGTTGACCGTAACTCAAGCACTAACTAGGCAATCTCACTGAAAAACACTGAGAATTGATGGTTTGGGAAATGAGCATGTCACACTGGTGTAGTGGAGTGCTGTTCTAAGGTTTGATCATTGTACAGCTATATTTGTGTTATATCTGGCCTGTCCTATACCTTGCCTAACATTGTCTGATTCTGTCAGTTGTTCTTTTATTAGCTTTGACCTTCCTCATTTTGTTGAGTACAAGATGCTATCCCACTGCAAAAGAGACATCTAATGAGGCTTGATTTAGAGTAGTTAACCAAGCAACAGTTAATATACTAACTGTCCTGCCAACTGGTACAAAGTTAATAGCAGTTTTAACGTGAATACATTCTCGTAGATTTTGGTAAATATTGGGCTCCTTTCACATCTTTTATAAGTATAGCAACAAAATTGATCTTTTTTTTATAAATGGTTTGTAAAGAATACAATATAATAATTATATTATCTGTGTACTGTACCTAGGACAAAATTCAACATGTCAAAATTAAACAAAAGCATGGATATTTGCATTTTTAGCATGTGGACATTCCACTATCTGCTGTTTAACCAGAGGTATTAATTTATTTAAAATGAACACCTCTGTTAAAGCAAGACTCAGAGGAATTTCATACAAAAGCATGAAGCATCATAAGCCAATAAGGTAAATAGTAAGTTCAAGGCTGTTTCTTTATTACATAATATGCCTCCAATAGTTAAATTGTTCAGTGAGACTTGTTTCTGTATTTTGTTCGTGTTCGTCAAGCAATTTAATTCTGCAATGACCAATTTCTGCAGATTCATTTATAAAGAAGTGTATGGAGGCTTATATCACTTGAATATCTTTAAGTAACAATATAGCTGGACTGTATCTACCAGGAATGATGCTACTTACTGTGGGTGTAATAGAAAATTGTTGAAATTCTCTACACTTAATCTAATTACATGCATCTCAGGTTTAAGCTGCAGAGAAACCTTTTGCATTATTAAACAAGTAGGTTAGATTATTGAATAAAACAGGCTACAAAGTAATCAACCTTAAAGAGCATCTCCATTACTCCCTATTCCTTGTCCAGCACATATAATATCAATGTAATTATATTGAAAGCCAATGGTTCTGTGGGCAAACATCCCCATGCTTATTAGTACAGACATTGAATAGTTGTGTTATGCATTTACTTGTAGGCTAGCTTCCAAAAGAGTGGTTAAACAGAGAAGGAATTCCAAGTACACGATCGATATTTTAGGCTCTACGTTAGAAGTTGGGTTTCTTTCTGGTAAGGCACCAGTTACCAAATGGATGCTCTTAATGGATTATCTTGGGTCCAGTGCCTTATCCTATGTAATAAATCAATCGTGCATACATCAAGGATAGTTGCTTTGAAAGGCAAATTATTGACCTGGTTAGGAAATTGACTGAGCAGCAGGAGACAGAGAGTAGGGATGATGGGCAGGTATTCTAAGTGGCAGAATGTGACTAATGGTGTCCTGTGAAGATCTGTGCTGGGGCCTCAACTATTCATCCTATTTATTAATGACTTAGATGATGGGATAGAAAGCCACATATTCAAATTTGCCAATGACACAAAGATAGGCCACATTATAAGCAGCGTAGAAGGAAAAGTAACATTATAAAGGTTAAGTGAATGGGCAAAACTGTGGCGACTGGATTTCAATGTCAGCAAATGTGAGGTCATTTAGTTTGGACCTAAAAAGGTTGGAACAGTGTACTTTGCAAATGTTGAAAAGCTAGAAACAGTGGAAATCTAAAGAGACTTGGGGTCCAGGTACAGAGAAAACTATAATGTCATGAACAGATACAGAAATTAATCTGAAAGTCTAATAGAATGCTGGCCTTTATATCTAGAGGACTAGAATACAAAGGGGTAGAAGTCATGCTGCACTTATCCAAACCCCAGTTAGACCACACCTGGAATACTGTGAGCAGTTCTGGGCATCACACATTAGGAGGAATATATTGGCCTTGGCAGGAATGTAGCATAGATTTGCCAGACTGGACTCCACGGGTTAAGTTACGAACTTAATTTAGAAGGTTAAGGGGTGATTTAATCCAAGTTTTCAAGATGTTAAGTGGAACAAATAGGGTAGATAGAGAACAACTATTTCCGCTGGCTGGGGAGTCTTAGAATAGGGGGCACAGTCTGAAAATTAGAGCCAGACTTTTCAGGAGTGGAATTAGGAAACACTTCCACACACAAAGGGTGGTAGAAGTTTGAAATACTCTTCCACAAATGGCAATTGATGCCAGCTCAATTGTTAATTTTAAAACTGCGATTGATAGATTTTCGTTAACCAAGGGTATTAAGGGATATGGGGCAAAGGCAGATATGTAGCGGTAAGTCACAGCTCAGCCATGTTCTCATTGAATGGCAGAACAGGCACAAGGGGCTAAATGGCCTCCTCTTGTTCCTATGTTCCTCAGTTAAGGAGAAGAATGATTATGTTAATAGTGTAGAAAAGCTTCATTAGGCACTTGGCATGCAGCCAGTAGTCAACACTATCCTAGGTAGTGACCAACAGTGAGCTGGGAACAATCTGTGTGAAGGATTTATACAGCAGCATTAAAAAATGCAGCACTGAGAGTATTTACACAGATGGATGATTGATATCTACACATTGATTCAAATTGAGTTTTAAAGGATTTGTGAGATTTGACAATTCTGAAGTCTATTCTACAGTAGGTTGTCTGTTACACTAAAGCATGCACCCAAGTATATGCCCTTTTAAGTGTCACTTGTTTTTAAACCAGAATGTTTCCCTGACGGTTACTATGGCAATGTGTTCTTTCAAGTGTTTAGTCTTGCGGTCCATGCCTCCATTCTCCCTTTGTAAGTAAAAAAATTGCTTTAATCATTCATCTGGTAGAGTCTAGCCAGTGCAACAATTACACTTGAAGCAATAGTCAATAGCTCTAATATTGCAAATAAATGAAAAATCTTTCCCAAATAGATTAGATTTTGCACCATATGCACTTTCCTTCAGTCTATGCCTCTGTTAAGTATATATGAAGCATTTATACTTAGCAGGAATGTACTGTTAAATAGGGCACAGAAACCACAGGAAAATTTGTTCACTTGGTATTATTAGGACTCAGTGATAATTGATATATTTGTGTAATGTTTTGTGCATTGAGCACCTCATTTTTTGGCAAAGGGTTAGTGTCTGTAGTTGCTTTGCAAATCATGCACCATTTTTCAACACTGTATGTCCTGACATTTAAGGTGCAATTATTGCAAGGGAGATGGAGTACATAAGTAGGGAGGTCTTGCTGCAACTGTACAGGGTGTTGGTGAGACCACACCTAGAGTACTGCATACAGTTTTGGTCTCCATATTTAAGGAGGGATATACTTGCATTGGAGGCAGTTCAGAGAAGGTTCGCTAGGTTAATTCCTTGGATGAAGGGGTTGTCTTATGAAGAAAGGTTGAGCAGTTGGGCCTATACTCATTGGAGTTTAGAAGAATGAGAGATGATCTTATTGAAACATATAAGATTCTGATGGGGCTTGACAAGGTAGATGCTGAGAAGATATTTCCCCTCGTGTGGGAATCTAGAACTAGGGGGTACTGTTTCAAAACAAGGGGCCTCCCATTTAAGATGGAGATGAGGAGGAATTTCTTCTCTCAGGGTTATTAATCTTTGGAATTGTCTACCCCAGAGAGCAGAGGAGGCTGGGTCATTGAATATATTCAAGGCTGAGTTAGACAGATTTTTGATTTGCAAGGAAGTAAAGGGTTATGGAGGGGCATGCAGGAAAGTGGAGTTAAGGCCACAATCAGATCAGCTGTGATCTTAGTGAATGGTGGAGCAGGCTCAAGGGACCAAATGACCTACTCCTGCACCTATTTCTTATGTCCTTATGTTCAGTTATATTACAGGTATTGGTTGGAATAAGTGCCAGCATATGCAAATTGGCAGACCTAAATCATACTGTATTGCTGTTGGTCTGAAATTACATCCAAATGCCAGTTTTTACAGTTAACAGAGATCCAAAAGGACAGGTGTCTGTCTGCTCATGTTAAAAAGGCAATGTGAAAGTAGATTTCATGCCACGCCCACTAAAATTAAAGGACAGAATATAGTGGAGGGGAATACATCTGCGTTCTGATGTGCATTCCCATGCATGAAGCCCTGAGTCAAGAGTGCTAAAGATGAAAATTTATTCCTGAGTTTAAAGTATTCCCAGGCAATGAACTGCTTAAAGTGTGGTTGGCACTGATTCCTGTTACACTGCAGTGGGGGAAAAACCTGAATGGTACGAGACTGCTTCCATCAGATTGTCTCACAAAATTTTTGTAAAATTTAGGCAACTTTGTGCCAGTGTTTAATTAATACGAAGCTGAAACATTAAGTCTGTTTCTCTCTGCACCAATGCAGCCAGACCTGCTGGGTATTTCCAGCATTTTCTGGTTTTATTCCAGATTTCCAGCATCTGCAGTATTTTGCTTTTGTTAATTTAAGAAAATCTTACTCGAATGCGCGGCTAAATCTTTTTCATATTGATGCAAAATGTGGAGCAGCTCTCATTGGGCCATATATTTTATTCATCAATATACCTATTCAATTTTATGACAGGGTGGCAAAGGAAACATTAATAATTGCATCACCTGGATGAAATCATCAACTTTATTAAATTTTCTTTTCAAAAGCACATACTGTCTTTTGGATTACATAACATGTCCCCTTGGTTTGCCTCCAGCTGTATTGCATATTTTCAATACAGCAAAGTTTGACAGATCGAGGTTGGTCTTGAAGAACTGCAAGTGTTTCAAACTTGATTTATATCAAGTCCCAACACCTTAGTCTGTAATTAGCCCTCACGTCTGCAATTCAGATTGAGTGGAACAGGCCTAGTTTACATTGGTGACTCTTGTCGCAACACTTTCATGAGGCTGTTCAAAAATCAAAGCACCTGTTCATATCGTAGTGCTGTGTGAACATTGAAAACTGTGAGCAAGCTGATATATTTAATGGCACAAGACCATCCTTCGCAGATCACCATGAGCTTCAAACTAAATTTTGGGAATATTAGGTACAAGCATGTTTGGATGAAATCGCTTTTTGTCCATTAGTTAAAGAGTTAAAATAGCCTACAAAGGAATTTCCTGTGAAAGCTTGTATGCTTAAATTTGCACAGCATAATTTCAAAGCTGACTTTTGCTACTTTTTAAAAATGGTCTATTGAGTCTATCAAACTTAGAGCAGACACAATGTGAGGGATGAGACAAGCAGAAAGATGTTGATGGGAGGCAGTAGGGAAAACCAGAGCTAATACTGGATCAGAAAGGAATCAATGAGAGTTGCAAAAGAACCTATCAAGCAGGCTGGAGAATGGATATTGTTGGCCAAAAAAGTGATTCAATGCATTAAAAAAATCATGCAGAATAATGAAAGAAGCCAAGGAGATTGATAGAAAAGGGCATATAAAAACAAAAATTGCTGGAAATACTCAGCAGGTCTGGCAGCATCAATGGAGAGAAGAGCAAAGTTAACATTGTAGGTCAGTGACCTTTCATCAGATGGAAAAGGGCAGTTCCACTGATATATGTGCAAGTCTCTGGACAAGCTGTAAGGGATTGATCTACTTGCCTTTAACACCTGATCCTTGTTGACTACTCTTTTCAGAACAGATGGCAAACAGGGCCCTATTAATGTAAATATATTGGGGAATAAATCAAAGAAGCACTGGCTGAGTATCTTCCATTGACAGTATATACCCATAGAGGTACCATCTTCTTTAATCATCTGACACATATTAGCCACATAGAATTCTGGGACGCAAAGTTTAGAATAATAAGCAGAATTTACCAAGTACCTGAATAAAGGTCAGGTCAGGAGGGAAACCTACATTTTAGCAGTGTGGTAGCAGACTGCCCATTTTGGAGTCAAATACATCACCCTGTAGTTAGATGTGAGTTCCAGTATCATTAGTCAACTGGTCACACTTCTATTTCAGCAGCTCAACAGCAAACAAAGGTCCTTCATTTTTTTTTGTTGATTTCCCAAACGGTTTTATCTCTCTGCTCTAATCTTCCCTCCCCAGACATGGGTTTGTTATTAGTCAAAACTACACAGAGAGCAGGAGAGAGGTGGAATCACAGCTTGAGCTCTGAGATTTGATTTGCTGCTGATGAAATTTCAGCACACTAAAAAGTTTGGTAACCTAAATAACTGAAGCCACCAGAGCAAGAGATTCAGTTGTCATTAGAAAGTTTGAGTGTAGGTTACTGCCATCAGGTGTGAAAAGGACATTCACAAATTAATGCTCACTTTTGACTGGTTGAGGCTAATATAATCAATTTTAAATAAATATGTATGTGCCTAAAATCAAGCTCTAAGTACACATCAGCTGTACAAATTGATAAACAATTATTGCAGCCTAAAGAAAGAAAAGGGGAAAAATGGCAAATACTGAGCAAAGCATCACTTCTGTGTTTTATTTCTCAATATATTTGCATTAACGGGGCCCTGTGCTGAAAAAGAGTGTCCAATAAGGTCCAGGTATTAAATGGCAAAGGGATCAATCCCTTACAGCTTGTTTATAGAATGACAATCATATCAGTGGAACTGCTCTTTTCTATTATCATGTTAACTGTCTTCTTTCATTATTCTGCATTAATGTTTTTATATTCTTTGCATCCAATCTCTTTGCCAACGACATCTACCCTCCTGCCTGCTGTATTGGCTCTTTTGCAGCTCTCATGTTGACTCATGTTCCTTTGTAGCTCTCTTTTACCCAGTCATATTGCACCTTGTCATTTCCTCAGTGACATCCTAAAGAGCTTCAGGTGACTCTGAAGTGCACTAACTTGTGCAGACAAATGTGAGAACCAAAATATCCCACAAACAGCAATGAGCTGAGTTATTAATTAATTATTGTGGGTCCTGTTAGTTGAGGGAGGAATGTTGGCCAGGGCACTAATAATATAGTAGCCAACAGATAAATAATCCCAGATCACTGTCATGCATCTATAAGGAGTTCAAAGCAAAAATGGGCTGGGACTAAAAACCTGTCTACAGTTTTAGGTGGAGAATGACACACATTAGGCTGAGATGGAGGGGGAGAATCATCTTGACTTAGTTTGTAGCAATGGCTACTCTATGTCCCATTCCAGGACCCAAACTAGGTTGATGCTGCAGTGCAAATTATTAAACTCTCTGTTCCCGTGATTCGGGTAAATGTTAAAGATACAACAACACTATATGAAGAGAATAATATTTTCACAAGTATCCCAGCCAAGATTTTGTGTGCACAATGTATGCTGTGTTGTTTACTTAATTATATTCACTGCACTTCACAGTAAAATACAATTTCATAGTATTTGTAACACTTTGAAATGTTTCTGAAAGAAATTTTTCTCTTACAAAAACAAAAAATACTGCGGATGCTGGAAATCTGAAATAAGATAAGAAAATGCTACTAACGCAACAGGTCAGGCAGCATCTGTGGAGAGAGAAACAGAATTGACATTTCAGGTTGACGACTTTTCGTCAGAACTGGAAAATGTTAGAGATGTAACAGGTTTTTAAGCAAGTACAGAGGCAGGGAAAGGGGGAGGGGAGGAAAGAACAAAAGGGAAAGTCTGGGATAGGGTGGAAGACAGGAGAAATTAAATGACAAAAGGGACGATGATGCGAGGCAAAAGTGGGTGAATGGAACAAATAAAGAAACAAAAGATGGGTCCAAAGGAGCAGAAATTGATAAAAGCAGAATCAGACCTAGCAACTGCTGTCCGAAAGATTGGGAGCAGTGGTTATGATCTGTCTTTGCGATAAATCTCTTACAATAAGTTGTTCTTGTTTTAGAGAAAAACAGGCAGGAACTTTAATTTTAAGAATGAAGGAAAATAAAAATGGCATCATTTTGGATTCATGAACACACACTTCTGGTGGGGACTCTTGGCTGTACATTTAACCAGTGGACAAGGCTTTAATGAGCACACATGAAATCGGCCTTATGGTGTATGAACAGCACAATGCTGAGGACTGAGTTGAAAGCTTCAGTTTAATCTCTGGCTTCAAATGACAGTCACAACTGAGCAAAGTTCACTCTCACAGTTTGGATCATCCTTTAACTCCTTCAATCAAATTACAGCCTTACAGCTCACTATCAGGTGTCTATTATTCAGATTTGGTTCCATGAAAGGCTTGAGTAGAGTTACACTATTTAACTCATTAATTTACTCAACCTCTGCTTCAGCTTTAGGCCCATTTTCTACCCTGCATAATTTTCAAGAATATGCCCTAAAAACAGACAGACCAGTATAATTGAAGATACTGTGCCTACTAATCATTTATTCAGTTGTAATACAAACTAACCACAATTTTTATCTGCAAAATATTATTACAAATCTCAGAAGATTTAACAATAATAACTTATTGATATTAAAGATAAAAGTTGCTTCCGAAAAGCGGCCTGGTATTTCCAGTAGCAGAGTATCTCAATTAGGTCTCATTTCAGATTCCCAATCTTGCCCACTAATTGAATATTCCCCTACAATGTGTGGGTATTGCTAGATCTTAGAAAGACTGCTTCAGAGAATACATCATAAGAGTGGAGAAAGGACTGCATCTCAAGGAAGAGGACTAGCAAGGAGGCCCAGCTCCACTACAGAGACATGCACGTTTTGTCGGCTGATCACAGAGTGGCATTGACAATGACCATGGTCTCAGCCTGTTCTATCCTCCTGACTGAAGAGGAAGCTTGGCAGTGGGTGGCAGCAATGGGAATCTATTGGGGGCGGGGAGATGGAGAATTGGTTGGAGGAGGGGAAATAAAATCTCTATGCAGAAAGTTGGCTTGAGGAAATCAGATGTGTTACTTGTTCCTTTGATCAGATCAATCGCCCCAGTGGCCTGATGCTGAGCGGGGACTGTCAGACTGTGCTGCTGAAAACTGACAAGAACAAGATCAGACCAGCATGACATCTAGACACATAAACTGTCAGTCACACCAGAGTGAATTGCCTGCTAATTATTCCTTTGATAATGCATTGCATATGTTTAAGCAAGGATGGTGTGACCGAGGGCACATGGTAACCAGTACTAAGCTGATCATTTTCATCCATCACAGAATATATCCCACACCTCCAGTGGTTTAGACTGCTCACTGGTCTAGTAGCTTTGACCCTTTCCACTGCATGATTGTCTAAATAACCTTCTCACACTACCCTTAAACAGAACGAGTCACGCTATTGAGGAAATCGGATACTTCTAATTCACTTAATAGCCCGAGAACATCCTAGCTAATTCCCTTAAGTACACACTGAATAGCTACATTTCAGAAGCAAGTGATTTTTATCTAGTCATTTGCAGTGAGGGGAAAAAAATTAAGAATACAAATTTCTTTTGAACTTCCCACTTAGATCAGGCACAACTTAAACTAAAACAAAACCAGCTGTTGGAGAATTGTCACTGCTGTGTCTGTCCTGGATGCCAACCCTCTTTGTTTTAAATATAACAAATATCAGGAGAAAATGGCTCATGCGTGGTACATATAGTTCAATATAAAATTTCTCTGAGGACGTAATTGTCTTGTAGTTGAAGCCTACTGGAAAAAACCTTTCCACAGGAAATTGTCCCAAGTGTAAACATACAGCCCCTGCAGCTCTGAGCTATATTAGAGTGAAGCATTAAGGAAAGACTCTCTCCAGGGCTATTACAAGCAGGCAGAACATTTTTCTCTGTAAAAACATTTCTCAGGCATCTTTTCCACATTGGTGACTGGTATGTCCAAGATCTAAATTCCCTCTATATAAGATTGCTGTCAATGTAATTAGTGCTCTGTTGGTGTGTTGAGATATTTTTATAAAGTCTATGTTATGTAAACCTTTTCTCCTACTCCAACTAAAGCACTTTAAAGGGCTTATGTTATAAAGAAGGCCCATTTGAGGCAGGTTCATCAGCAATGGAAAAGCTTCGGCAGGCTAGTGTAATTAATTATTTTATGTTGTCTGATGCATTGGTTGAAGATCTTAAACAAGTTTATCACAGCTAACTATTATATACAGTACAGAGCAAACTATTTACAGAACCTTACTCTGGGTGTTACAGTTGCTGAGTGACTGGCTCTGAGTCACATGACTATGTCCTGGCACTTAGCTCACTAGCATACTAAGATCTTAAAGGGACATCACTCTGAAAGGCAATCATACATCAGCTAAGTAGTTTTGCAGTGTCCATAACTGCATTTTTATGACAATAACTATGAAGACTGAAACGTAAATCACTCGTGCATCAAACAAAGTGATGTCCACATTATATTGTGCTGATGACCTTTTCCTTTCTTACAAGAAATAAAATATGCAAAATATATACATATGACCAAATGCAGTAAAAACAGACATGTAGGGAGTTATTTCAAAACTGGTAATCTATTTATTGCTGTGCTAAATTTATATATACTTACATATATAAAAGATCTCTGTTTACTTCTCTAAATCTATTTTATAATATACAACTTTGAAAGTGTATTTTTATTTGGATGTGCAGTAGAACTGTCTGTAAACATGATATCAATCAGGGCAGCAACAGGGGTTCTCTACAACTTAATATTCCTTGGCTAGGCAAATGAAACAAAGCTAAAACACAGGGCTTTTTCTCCTGGGCACACCACTTGTGGACTGGATCTGCTTGGCTATCAGAGGTCTTGAGCCTGCCACCAATCATTATTCAAGCTGATATGATGGCCACTCCGGTGATGTACCAGTGCTTAAACTACCTAACGAGCTATACTGAGAATGGCTCAGGAAGGGAAGGATATGATGAAAAGAAAAAAGGAAGACATGTATTGAAATAGCACCTCATCACATCTCTCTGATTGTAGCTTATTTATTCCAGATTTTATTTAATCAAGGGAACTTAAACTCCCCAGCTGCCATGCTGGGATGTGATCTCAGATCACCTATAATTAAATATTTTCATACGCAGTGATCATTGTTATGTAGTCTTGATGATATCCTCAGCAGAACTAAACTGTATGGGTTACTGAGGTTAATAGTATGAAGGAAGTGAATAACTGTACCATTCGAGGAATAAAAATTGCTAATGGACCATGGCATGATGATAATCACAGGTGACAACAAGTCTTCACACCATTGCGCTCAACAATTAGGGGTATGGTAGCATAGTGGCTATATTACTGGACTAGTAATCAAGTGACCTGTACTAATGATCTGAGATCACATCCCAGCATGGCAGCTGGGGAGTTTAAGTTCCCTTGATTAAATAAAATCTGGAATAAAAAAGCTACAATCAGTCCTGCTGACCATGAAACTACTGAATTGTCATAAAAACCCATATAGTTCTCAAATGTCCTTTAGGGGAGAAAATCTACTGTCCTTACCTGGTCTGGCCTACATGTGGTTCCAGTCCCACAGCAATGTGATTGACTCTTAACTGACCTCTGAAATGGCTAAGCAAGCCATTCAGCTGTATTCAAGGAGTTGGCTCACCACCACCTTCTCAAGGGCAGCTAGGGATGGGCGCCGGTGACACCCGCATCCCAGGAAGGAGTAAAACAAAATTCTTCCAGGTCAGTTTTTCAATTTAAACTAAAACATTCCCAAATTAATTTACTGAAAAATATCAAACCTTAGGGCCGTTTTTTTTTACAGGCTCATTCTTTATTGTCCCTTGCACATGAGCTGAATGACACAACCCCAACCGTAAACCATAGGGACTAATTTACTTCTGATCTTCCAGACCCATGTTGAATGTATCTCTAAGTGTAACTGTAAACAGGATGTTGGAGAGACGGAAAAACAGGAACTTTCCAGCATTTGATACTTAAATCCAAACCGATTGCAACTGAAGGAAAGTGACATCCTACAAAGCCTTCAGCAGAAGAGAGGAGAGGAGATTCATCCCATTAATCTAGGCTGGATTCAAACTCAGGTTGCAGAGATGATAGGATAATATGTTAACCAAATATGGTAATCCAGTCATTTAAGCAAGCGGGATAGCGTGGGAAAGCAGTGTTGTGGCAATGATCAGCCATGATCTAATTGATGGCGGAGCAGGCTCGACGGGCTGAATGGCCTACCCTGCTCCTATGTACCTATTGATGAAAATTTAGAAATATGTTTTAATCACAAAACACTTTCAAGCCTTACTTTTAAACATAATCTCTACTCTAGTTTCAAATATTTTCGAGATGTTTCACAATGGTTTCGTCATTCAGATTTAAGATTCCTCAGGCAACTCCACACCCCACCCCCTCCACCTCCACTATATTTAATATTTAGCCCCTTACCCTCTGAAAATAATTCTGTTCATATGGCCATTTCTGAAAAAGATATGTTCTAGCTTGAAAGTTTATATTTCTTAATTATTATTATCATAGCCTTTAACACCCAATGGCACTGCACATTGGGTTGTAGATACTAAGTGTAGTTTTCAGGTGATGCACGGTAACTGGGCCAACGTTGAGAGTAAGACACTAGATATTAAATGTCCTGTTTTACAGAACATTCAATTTTATTTCTCAGTGTAGTCAATGGACAGTAAAATTGGGCAGAGTGTCAAACCAGATCTGATCCTGTCAGTTTCTCTCCATGTAGGTTAAAATTAGATCCCTCACCAATATTCCCTCTAAGCTGCACGGTGCTGCAACCCAAAAGTTCCCATGCAGGCCATGCACGAGTTGATGCCTTTAAATTACCACACGTGTGTGGCCACTCAAAAAGATTTAAAGGGGTCACACACTTAAACAAATTACCCACACACTCCAAAAAGAAATTAGAGGGTACATTGCTCCTCACCCACACACCCCAGCAAATGTCTCAGCAGTGAGAAAATTGTCTGCATAATCCAGTACCACCAAATGTTTGCTGTTTGTTTCCAACCCATATTAGACCTGAAATAACCACCCTTGCTAACAGTGATCACTGTTGCAGGGGAAGGGGAAAATAACTATCCCATCCATAGGGTAAAATACGGTGGCCCTGAAATAATGGGGCTGAATTTTATCAGCATGCCGCGCTCCACGGTGGTGCACTGTGAAGTCAGCAGCCTTCCGGCACAGAAGTGCCATCGCCGAGCCCTCACAATATTACGCTCGGGGGGGGGGGGGGGGTCATTTAAATGGAAGGGGCAGAGCAGCCGCCCCCGATGATGTAGAGGAGGCAGCGGCCGTGTCCCCAGCAATGGCGTCCAGCACCACCGCACAGGTGCTGGCACTATTTTTAAAGGGCTTCATGCCCTCCATGAGAGATTTGCATCTTTAAAGGAAAATTACCTTTTAAAATTTTTAATTAAAAAGCAAAAGCAGGAGGCCCTTTCCCAACACCCCCAATGGTTGTTTTATTTGCCAATCTGACAGACTTTATTCCCACCCTGAATTTCCCCCCCAACCTCGTCACTTTTGCCCTTCAACCCCTTCCCACCGTCCCCACAGCCAATACAAAACATGTTCCCCGCTCCCCCCACTCTTGTCCTGATAATTTTAGTCCTCCCCCTTCCCCACCACTATCTTGTCTTGGAGTTCCGAAGGCACTCAAGTTGCGATTGGCAGCAGTAAAATCAGCGTGGGACGGCTGCCGGTGGCAGGTAAGTTCATTTGCATGTTAATGTTTCTAATTTCCATATTTTAATGAAGGCCCCGCCGCTTGCACCAAGTTGCGCCACCACCGGAAAAATGTGGCAGGGCCTTCTCGACATCAGGAGTAAAGGCAGGCGTCTCCCGGCAGAATTTAATGGGCCCCCCCACCACGACCCCCGATGTCAAGGGGCTGGTAAAATTCAGCCCATGGTGTGGGATGCTAACTTAGAAGTGCTTAACACACCTGCCTAAAGTTTCTGTCTCTGCTATGTAAGCAAAGGCATTAAAATAAATAGGTTAGCACCTTTGCTAAAGTACCAAAAGAAGAATTTCAGATGAATACGCTTGTATATTATCATCCCCTGCTGTAATGTCAGTGTTTATTAGTGAGTAAAATTCTTAAGCATTTTTCCAAAAGTGAAAGCAAATACTTGGAAGCGGTTGTAGAAAGTTGCACACGGATCTTGACAGTTGATTCCAGTCAATTTCATCATCAGCCTACACAGTAAAATGATGCCCAGTCCCCCAGAATACAAATTACTCAGCCCCACATTTTGCGATCTGATGGCTAAATAAAGTCATGCTGTATACAATGGTGATTTTTGTTTTCATCCGAAACTTTGTAACACTGTCGGTCATCGGTCATAAGGTTGAGCTCTCTTGAAACTGTATGTCATGTGGCCTATCAACAACATTCTGACCCCTGAAAATACATGTAACTCCCATTGCATATTGTTCAGTTCTAACAGAAATAGACACATATGCAGTATTACGAATAATACTGAATACCTCAGTGAATTAAACTGGTAATCCAATTTTGAGGTTCAGAGCAGTTTGAGTTTTCTCTTACAGTTGATTTGAACCGAAACCTCAATTGCATTATTATGTTGTATTTCATTAATTTGCAATTCCTAGTCTGCGACTGAACCGCAAAGACTGGCAAAACCCTCAGTTCAATTTATGGTCTGCCTACTAAGTTAGCTGATCTTAGCTGGGGTGACTGATATACGACAATTGGCCTTAGCACTACTGGGCTAGGCAGCTGAAAATTAGCTAGGGTTCCGACCCCTGGATGCTATGTCTCCCCTACAGAAATGTGCGTATGTGTGGACACCCATTGAAAACTGGATCAGACATGATGTTAATACAGTACAGGATCAAATAGATTTAGATTTAGAGATACAGCACTGAAACAGGCCCTTCGGCCCACCGAGTATGTGCCAACCATTAACCACCCATTTATACTAATCCTACACTAATCCCATATTCCTACCACATCTCCACCTGTCCCCATATTACCCTACCACCTACCTATACTAGGGGCAATTTATAATGACCAATTTACCAATCAACCCGCAAGTCTTTTGGCCGTGGGAGGAAACCGGAGCACCCGGAGGAAACCCACGCAGACACAGGGAGAACTTGCAAACTCCACACAGGCAGTACCCAGAATTGAACCCAGGTCGCTGGAGCTGTGAGGCTGCGGTGCTAACCACTGCGCCACTGTGCCGCCCATTGATAGTCCATTGATCCTCGCCAGCTAGTTCAGGCAGGAAGAATAAAAGTTAACTGAAGTACCAGAGGGTTGCTGACACCTGAAGCACCATAGCCCAGGTAGGGTTAACCTAGTCAAATTGAGAAGGGAAGAAAATTGAAATGAAAATTACGTACTCTTCTCACATTTTTCACGACAAATGATTTTATTAAGCCAAATAGCAGCTTCAGTCCAGTATTTATCTTTAGGCTTTAGCAGTTGCTCTCAAACAGTAATTAGATTTTAGCCAAATGGTACAATAACATGTTAAAATGGATTGTTTTTGAACTGTTTTGATCTCACTAAGTACTTCACGCAAAATAAATATGAGACTAACAAGATAGGCCCAATTTTAACCCATTCAAAACCGATCCACTTGCACAGAATTAAAATTGGGCCCAAAAAATTCTGAAAGATTCTGTGTTAAAACCCAGTGTTCAAAATGTCCAAGTTCTTTAAATTATATGGGCAAAATGGTGATATCACCTATTTTTGCATATGGAATATTCCTCTGGGGGATAACAGTGTGTTCTGTAAATGAGCATGCTTGAGATTCAATTCCAATTAGTGGAACAATGCAGCAAGAACGGGGGAACGGAACAAATGTATTAATAAAACTAGAAGCCTGGATTTAGGATTTTAAAAATCTGAGTGCTATGTCCGGGTTCTACAATTATGTCTGGAAAATCTAACACCCACATGCGCAGTATTGCAAAAGAAGCCAATGTACTGCTTTTTTTATTTGTTTCATGGGATGTGGGCATCGCTGGCAAGGCCAGCATTTGTTGCCCATCCCAAATTGCCCTTGATAAAGGGGCGGTGGGCCGCCTTCTTGAACCACGGCAGTCCATCTGATGCGGATACACCCATAGTGCTGTAAGGAAGGGAGTTCCAAGATTTTGATCCAGCGACAGCGAAGGAACAGCGATATATTTCCAAGTCAGATGGTGTATGGCTCGGAAGGAAACTGTATTCAACACATCTGGTAACGTGTGGGCTAACACCAGAAGAAATGATCTCGCAACCAAATTGTTTGGTAATGTTCTTCAGAGAAGGGAACCTACCACCCCTTACTGGTCTGTCCTACATAGGACTCCACTCTAAATGAAAGCTAAATACTGCAGATGCTGGAAATCTGAAATAAAGGGTTCAGATGAAAGGTCACAGGCCTGAAACGTAAACTCGGCTTCTCTCTCCACAGATGCTGCCAAACCTGCTGAATATTTCCAGCACTTTCTGTTTTTATTCCATTCTAAATGGTTGCCTCTTAATATCCTCTGAAGTGGAGTAGCAAACCACTCAATTAAACTTCGACTTTTCTGTGCATTGGCTCTTCTGGTAGTACTCGCACCTCTATGTCAGAAGATTTGTGTGTTTGACTGCAGTCTTGAACTGACACTCAAGTGCTGCATCATTTGATACCATCTTAGCAACAATTGGGCAGAGAAATGGCAGATGGAGTTCAATCAAGGCAAATGCGAGGTGATGCATTTTGGAAGATCCAATTCAAGAGTAAATGGAAAAGTCCTGGGGAAAATTGATGTACAGAGAGATTTGGGTGTTCAGGTCCATTGTTCCCTGAAGGTGGCAACGCAGGTCAATAGAGTGGTCAAGAAGGCATACGGCATGCTTTCCTACATCGGGCGGGGTATTGAGTACAAGGGTTGGCAGGTCATGTTACAGTTGTATAAGACTTTGGTTCGGCCACATTTGGAATACTGCGTGCAGTTCTGGGCACCACATTACCAAAAGGATGTAGATGCTTTGGAGAGGGTGCAGAGGAGGTTCACCAGGATGTTGCCTGGTATGGAGGGCGCTAGCTATGAAGAGAGGTTGAGTAGATTAGGATTATTTTCATTAAAAAGAAGGAGGTAGAGGGGGGACCTGATTGAGGTGTACAAAATCATGAGAGGTATAGACAGGGTGGATAGCAAGAAGCTTTTTCCCAGAGTGGGGGATTCAATTACTAGGGGTCACGAGTTCAAAGTGAGAGGGGAAAAGTTTAGGGGGGATATGCGTGGAAAGTTCTTTACGCAGAGGGTGGTGGGTGCCTGGAACGCGTTGCCAGCGGAGGTGGTAGACGCGGGCACGATAGCGTCTTTTAAGATGTATCTAGACAGATACATGAATGGGCAGGAAGCAAAGAGATACAGACCCTTAGAAAATAGGCGACAAGTTTAGATAGAGGATCTGGATTGGTGCAGGCTTGGAGGGCCGAAGGGCCTGTTCCTGTGCTGTAATTTTCTTTGTTCTTCTTTGTTCTTTGGGTGCTATCAGGTTTCTTTCTGTGTTTTTGCCTCTCCCGGAGATTACATGGTGGTGAGGGTTCAGCTATGGGGAGGGAGGACAGTAACTAGTTATGCGACTCCCGGCATCATGGGGCAGGTTTGATGAAGCAGTTGGTCTTTTCCTACTGTCATTTTTGCACATTCTTAATAATGCCTATCTTAATTTATTTTGGTAAATATATTTTGCATGATAGAGTGGGAAGGTGTAAGTCAGTTATGGGGACATTTTTGAGTCAGCAACATTGGTCAGAACTCTTCAACAAATCACTGACATGATAACATGAACACTGTAAAATTCAAATTGACTTCTTTAATGCAAGTTCATTAAAAGTAATAATTGCAATTGATTATAGGGAAATTAAATCACCGTAGTAAAAGAATAATTAGAAAATTTAGGGGCGGCACAGTGGCGCAGTGGTTAGCACCGCAGCCTCACAGCTCCAGGGACCCGGATTCGATTCTGGGTACTGCCTGTGCGGAGTTTGCAAGTTCTCCCTGTGACCGCGTGGGTTTTCGCCGGGTGCTCCGGTTTCCTCCCACAGCCAAAGACTTGCAGGTGATAGGTAAATTGGCCATTGTAAATTGCCCCCAGTGTAGGTAGATGGTAGGGAATATGGGATTACTGTAGGGTTAGTATAAATGGGTGGTTCATGGTCGGCACAGACTCGGTGGGCCGAAGGGCCTGTTTTAGTGCTGTATCTCTAAATAAATAAATAAATAAATGTTCACAAACAGCGAAGGTTTTTGTAACTTGATGTATTAGCAATCACTCATGGAAACTTGAAAAGTAACAAAGAAACCATCAGTTGAAATCCAAATCAGTCTTATAACATGCTGTTGATTTTCACTGAACCAAACCTTAGTGATCTTCGAAGTTTACATTTTTAAAATCTTAGCCCTTCGTTTGTTGTTACCACATCACTAAAAGTCTCTGAGGATATCATTCTGGCAGATTTGCCTGATTAGACATTCTAACTGTTTTCTTATTACCCCAGAGAGAAACATTTTGTGTTCCCATCGCGTGATAACTTTAATTATTACTGAGCCATTGATAATAGGCCTGCAGTAAAATTGATTCTACCCAATTGGAGATATGTCTTATCAGTCGAAGATGCCAGATGAAAGTTCTTATCAGATCTACCAGCTGACTAAGTATGTGTGCTGTTGTCAACAATCATTCCTGGCTGCCAAAGTCCCATTCTATTTCATACGCCCTGGTTCTACTCAGCTTTTTGTAAGTTTAATCAGTGGATGGGTACTCTAATTACGACAATGAGAAAATCTTTTACTTTGCTTAGTCTGTCCACCTGGGCCTGCTCTGGTTTACAATGGAATTGCAGGTTGAATTGTCTGACAGCTTTTAACTCTATTCCGATGGAGGTCAGCTGAACATAGGCAAATGGTTATAAGACTGCAGGCAGTGAGCAATTCAGCAGAGTTTATGCACTCCCTGACTTAACCACGGGATTACATCCAGGCAATTTTTATTCAACTCAGAAATGTTTAGGTGGTGTACTCATAAATCACCAAGTGTCTTAGCTATTACAGTTGTTTTTTTTATAATCACATTTTCAAGCAAATAAAGGTAGTTATTGAAAATTAATCCCGGCATTGTAATTCTGTAAGAGTTTAGACCTTAGAGGCTATGCAGTTGAAGTCACTCTTTGGCTTATTTTTCCACAAACCCTCAATGTATTACATGTACATCAATGATGTTGCAGTGTTGGTGTTTGATACCACTTCCCTTGTCAGTGTCAATTCTGCAGAGATTAAACAATACTGATCGGTCTTCAGTGATGCTATTGAACTCACATGAGCATCATCCCCAGCCAGTGCCCTTTGAAATGGAACAGAATCTATTCAGGGCCAGTTTGAAGGAAGTAATATTGAATCACATATTATTGATAGATAATGGTTGCTTGAAACAGGTGATAGTAGAATTAAATATTTTTGTTTGAGTTTCTGGAATGTTACTATTTGCACCAAACCAGTCTTCAAAAATGGATATAGAAAGTCATGATATTTATTTATTTAGAGATACAGCACTGAAACAGGCCCTTCGGCCCACCGAGTCTGTGCCGACCATCAACCACCCATTTATACTAATCCTACACTAATCCCATATTCCTACCACATCCCCACCTGTCCCTATATTCCCCTACCACCTACCTATACTAGGGACAATTTATAATGGCCAATTTACCTATCAGCCTGCAAGTCTTTGGTGGTGGGAGGAAACCGGAGCACCCGGTGAAAACCCACGCAGACACAGGGAGAACTTGCAAACTCCACACAGGCAGTACCCAGAATTGAACCTGGTTATATTCTAACCCTGTTGTGGTTGGTATGACTATTATCCAAACCTTACCCAAAATTCACACTGTTTTGAAAATTACCCCATCCACATGCTGTCAAATACTGCTTTAGGACATAGCTTTCAAACTTGAGCCATAATGGGATTTATACAGACCCCTGAGACCTCCAGATTGTTATATTTTTCTGTTCTTATTGACTTGCCAGAATGCTATTTCTATAATTACTATATACAAATAATTTACTGAGGGAATTGTCCTCCTTCAGGTACTTGATGGTCTTTCAGAGGTTAAGATAAAGGCGAGGGTCATTTTCTGTGTTTGTGTTAGCAGCAGAGGACCTCACCACCACCAAAAAAATCATAAAATGGCAGGTTTGTTGCCCACAATATCTTGTCTATTGATTCCCTGCTGCCAGCACAAGTTCTGAAAATTACCCCAGGGTCTCTGAAACTGTTTTGATATTGTGTTGATACTTACAGGAAGTCTTCCACGTGGAAACGTTTGAAAAACAGGGACCTATCTAACTAATAAGAACATTTATACTAGTAGATTAACTGCTGTATTGTGACTCTGCCTGCAGTGACTCACACAGAGTTGCTTTGGGTAATGACTGCTCAATGTATCACAGGAAGCAGGCCATTTTCCAATTCAGTCCTTTAACAGAACACTTTGAATTCCAGACTGCATATACTGTTATTTTCTAAACAGCCACAATATTGTCCCACCAGCAAGTTGGGATGTTCATTGGTTTCAGTTTTGGGGCAACGTCAAACATGTAAAATTATTTTGAGTAACATGCAGCAATCAGTTTACAATTTATAATTAGACCCTATCGAAATAGCTGCCATAAGAATTTGAAGATGCTTACTGGTGGCATTAACATTCACTAACAACCCAATATTTATCTACGCAACTAAATGGTTTGGGTGTAAAATTTGGATCTGTAGCATCCATTTTTTGGGCATTACGAGAGCCCTGAGGGGTCCAAAATGGTGGCCGTGGCATGCATGTACACTCTTCTGGGGCGAGTCACGTGGATGCCATATTGCTGAGGGTGTTAGAGTCTGCCAGAAGTATGCAGAATAGGCAGATCATAACATCAATCTGCAGAGCGAGTGTCAAGATTGGTGGTTGTCTGTTGCACACTGCACAACCTCATCATCATGAGGGCGCATCCCTTGCCACCAGCTATACAATGAGCTGAGGAACAGGAGGAGGAAGAGGAAGGGAGGAGGCAGCCCCTTTCTGGATGGACTATCCATGAACAACTCATCTGACTGTGATACCGGTAAACACAACACCAATTCCTCATTCACTAATAGTCCCACACGCTATCTGCTCTGTCACTGACCATCACAGTATCCACTTGGCCACAGTGCAAAAATAAAAACCAACACAAAAACAAGCATTCCAAACCACATTTATAAATCAAACCATGCCATATGTCATGTAAACGTAAATTAATTACTCTTGTGCATTCCTTTAGTGCCTGTCCTCTATGTGCCTTGTGCTCCTACGCAGTGCTACCCCAGTGGCTGCAGTATGGTTGGTGGAAGGCTGCTGACTTTCAGTGGGGAAGACTGCAGATGGCCTTGATAGTAACTTTGAGCAGCTATGGACCTAGAAGGCCCGAATTCGAACTGTGCCATCTCAGCATGGGCAGCAGCAGTCGGCTGGATGGCTAATGGGCAATAGCAAGGGCACTGGTGGAGTGGCAAGGAAGGCAGGATGAATGCTGTCATCCTGAGAGAAGGCAGCGGATTTGTGCTCCACAGAACCACTGCCACTACCCCAGGGCAATGCCTCAGCAATCCTGGGAATCTATTGAAGTACAGATTTCTAAACTGCTGAGACACCCTGCAAGAACTTTTAAACTTTGGTATGTGCAACCATGATGGCAGCATCCCGAGCTTGCATGCCAGCAAGCCGGCCTTGTGTGACTGAAGTCTGAGCTTCTGCGACAGCACTCAGACTTTGGGTGGATTCTGATTCTGCTGCAGTGGAAGCTGAGACATGGCCATCAGATGTTGCAGCATAGTTGTGTCCACAAGTGTGCTAATGGAGTTGGCCACCATCTCCATGCTGGAAAGGATCGGCTCTAACCTCTGCACAAAGCCCTGTGGATAGTTGGTGCTGGAATCCTCCATTCTTCTTAACAGTTCACACAGGCTTTCTGGCAGGTCTGCCATTGCACCAAGTGGTTTGTTGTGCATACCTATCAACCTTCTTCTGTGGCCTGCCCTATCAAAGTGCTCATCTCAGTCCTCTGCAGCAGAACTCATGTGCAACTTCGCCATCCAGTGAGCTGGCAGCTGTGTAAACCTTTCCCCCTGCCCTGGCCACAGGCCACTCATGCTTGTTGTCTCACCACGTGCAAATCCCGCCTCTTAGTTGTCCTCTAAATTGTGTGCAGTGTTAGTACCTGAGCTGGCGGCTGCAAATGTGAAATCGCACGACGGTGTTTCTTTATCATCAGGGTTTTGTTGCTCATCCACCTGTTGCCCTTCCACCACAGCCTGGTCAGGTGGCAGTTCTTCGGTATCTGAAAGGAGAAAGGCACAAGGGTCACGTTGCGTTGAAGGGAGGCGGGGAAATCAGCTGATGCATACTTACACCATGTGCAACTTGTAAATCAGAAGAGATTGTGAGATAAGGGGATGTGAGAGGAAGGATTAGGTGTGAGAATATTGTTATGAAAGCACTTCCATTTTTTGTTAAATTTTGAGGACTTGTATATTATTTGGGAAAATTGAAAAGGATTCCGTGGATGTATTTTTCACTGGAGTCATTGAAGGGACTGAGAGGTCTTGTTTGCAAACAACATGTACTGGAAGTCACCAGCCTTCAGATAAATACCCAGCAAGGGGTGTTTTTTTGACTTGGAGAAAATGTTTACAGAGAATTGACAGGTCAAGATTTATAGGAGTCAGGAGACTCTTGAGATTGTTTTTGGTTTCGCTTTGGACAGTCAGTTGGAGTTTTAAAAAAACAGCCAGTAGAGCAATCGCCCCAGCTCAGCCTGTTCCTTGTCTTTGAAAAGCCTGCCAGTTTTTCCATCTCTTTGAGAAGCTCTTAGAAGCGAGTGTAAGAAATAGAGAAATTGATGGTGCATTCCTCCCAAAAGGCCTGCCTTAAACCCTGGTTGCCACATTTCTCCTGAGATGCTGGGAAAACTTGTCGAATAAATCATTGACGCCGCCAGAACGTATTTCTCCAAAGAAAGATCCCCGTGACAGCCGCCTACGCGTATATGGGACGCCAAACCAAAAAAGGGACAACTGACATCTTTCCATATCTTCTCTTTTTTCCTTAAGAATTAGCAAGTATTTGGCCAAAGTATTCTTTTTTGCCTTTTTTTGTAGCAGTGCTCTAAAAAGAAAATCTCTGTTTTTCCGGTTAACCAGTGTGTGTGCTTGTGTGTGAGGGGCTAAGGTAAAAGGGAACTTTCATATTTCGATCTGTGTATTAATGCTTTGCTTCATTACTGGTTATGTCTTGTTTTATAATAAACTGATAATTTTGTTATTTATTAAAGAAACCTGGTTGTTATATTTTATTCGGGGATAGAGTAGAGTATATGATTGACCATAGCAGTAACTGGGTAAACATTTAAATATATGTTGTGACCTGTGGAGAAGTGGAACTAGAAAAGACAGTGCACTCCTCCCACCTTAGTCATAACAATATCTTCATCTTCTATACATATGGTTTCAGCCCTGCACTGGCCATGACCTCAGCAATGGCCATTCTAAAGATGGCAAGCACCATCTCCTCCATTTGTGTAAGGACATGAATATATACCTGTCCCCGCCAGTTCCCTCTTGCTGCCTCTGTTGATGCACTACCTTGTCCTGCAAGAGAGAGGGAAGTATGCCCTTAAGCATAGTACAATTTGTTTGCATGATGTGGCTGTGATGGCTGAATAGCTGGCAGTGTGTGTAAGCTGTGAGATGCGGGTGTGAGGCCTGCAGCAGTGCTAAGTGTGTGAGGGGAAGTGCAGCTGTAAATGTTGGATTAATGTCCTGATTGATAGGGATTGTTGGTAGATGAGTGAAAATGTATGGTGAATTGCGCAGGGTCTGAGGCTATTGATACAGTTGATGGGATATGCCATTTGATTATGAATTCACTGAACTTGTTCACTTGTGTGAGCTCATCATACTGGTCCTGGGCGTTTAACTCCTGGCACTGACTGCCATTGCTACCTAATCCCACTGCCTTCCGAGTTTTTTTTTTCTGGAGGGCCTCCTGGCCCCCTATGGAGACAGCACTTTCCTCCTCCTTTTGCACATCCTTCACCAAGACCTCACTGTGGCCTTGCTGGGACTGAAGAACTGCCAGTCCTCCTATTGGCCGGCAGTTCTTGAGGGCGCGCTCCAGTCTTTTAAAGGGGCAAGAGCCCCGGCACCAGGCAGTTAATTGAGTGAGCGCTGAAAAATGCGGCGGGGGTCCCACGAGCGGCCAAGGTGGGGTTGCCCCCAGCTTTCCAGTCCGGCATCAGGATCCCCGCCGCAGGGACAGAATTCAGCCCCATGTGTCCCCGTCTACCACAGTGATAGATTTCCTATCCCACTTTGGCTCTTAATACTTGTGTTGGCCAAAATGCATCCATGGTCCCCTTGAAATTTAGAAAGTCCTCCATTGCAACTCAGATTTGTGCTACTTCAGTTTTGCATCATTTCCTGTAGTCATGTTTTCCATTTAGTTTGTGCTTCCACAATTTGTTTCCCTTCCACAACATTTTACATTTCTCTACATTGAAAGACAAATGGGCCAAATGGCCTGTTTCTGTGCTGCAACAGACTCTGTTCTACAGACTCTTCCTATGTTTTTCCTTCTGTCTACCACCTTTTGGCTTGATCTCTCATGCTATCCAGTACCTGGTTTACGTATTGACCACTATTTACAGTCTCCCCCCAATTTGGTACCATTGACAAACTCAGAGGGTTTTGTTACCATTCCTTTCTCCAATAATTGATTTACATCAAAAACTCAACAATAGCTTCACAACCAGTCACCATGATACCTAATTAGACACCTCTTTCCATGTTGATGCTGCTGCCTTAGCAACTATAGGCTGAATTTTCTAGCAGCTGGTGGGACCTGGATGTTGGGCCCATACAGCGGTCCTGAGGCTGCCCATGTCTCCAGCGCACTTGCCAGTGCAACCTTCTGGGAGGCCTCCTAATTGGCCACCTCACATTCGCTGTCTTATTGAGGATGGCGGGTGGATTCCTGAGGCTGGAGGTCCAATCAGAGGACCCGGAGCAATGTCAGGCCGCAGCTCCGCTGGGAGAAGGGAGCACTGACGCTGAGGCAGGCAGACGAGCATGAAGGCGCCTCAACATAGAGTTCAAGTATTTGAAGTCATCAAATAAAAAGGCCCAAAGCCAGTAGGGCCATTGGGATGGAGGGGAAACCCCTTCTCAGGAATAGTGATAGATGAGGTTGTGGTCTTTCAGCCCCGCAGCCCCGTCATTGGCGCATGGAGCCTCCAGCTCCAATGGCCACCTGGCTTGCCGCCAGGAGGCCGCCTTGATCGAGCTGGCGGGAAAATGCTATTGCAAAATGGCCCCTAAGTGGGGCCTTAATTGCCCTAATTGGCTGCCTGCTTTTGTGGAGCAGTCAGCCAACCCCGCTTCCAGCCGCCCCTCAGAAAGTGCCCCGGAGGTGGGAATGCATCGGGGAGCCATCTCGATGCGGTTCCCCCCCTATTTCCACCACCAACATCCCCCCAACCCCCAGCCTCCAACCCTCTCTCCACTGGGCAGGGAAATTTCAGCACTATATTTTGATCTTCTGATTCAACCAGTTAATTATCCATTTCAAAGGCTTCCCTCCTCTTCCAAATTCTTCTACATTATAAAATATTCTCCTGCATGGTATGATATCAAAGGCTTTACTAAAGTCTAGGTTTATTAAAACTTTTGAGTTTTCCTTGATGAAATCTTATATCCACAAAGAACTCTAGATTTGTCATACAAGGTCTACCACCCATTGACTACTTGTTATCAGACTTTCTTTCTTCTGCTGCCTCACTATTCTCCTTTTTTGACCAATTTCTATAATTTTATCCACGATTTTTATTTTGCTGATGATACCAATGTCATGCTCGCAGGTTTATAGTGCCTTAGGTTATCCTTTTGTCACTTTTTATAAATTGGCACTACATTTGACTTTCTCCAGTTTCTTGGTACAATTCTTATATTCAGTGATCTCCTTGAAATACTGATCAAGACATCATCAATTTTAATTGCCATCACTTTAATACTCTGTTATTAAATCAATAAGGGCTATCTGGTTGGTTCTCCGTTAGTGTTCTTAGTCTATTGTTTCTTGATGGGTCATTTTTTTATCTGTCACTTTTTTTTTCTCTTGCCCTTTAAGAAGAAGTTTTCCCTTGGATTCTGACTTTGCAACAATGTTTTCTGATTTGTTTTTAAAAATGACCTTTTGTTGGCGAGCACTGCATGGGCTAGAACGGTTGCTGAGGAATCCCGAATGGAGCAGGGTCACTGCCTGTATTTACACATTCAAGGGACTTACACCTGTTTTAGATGGCTGCCTGGGATGCTCAGAAAATGGCCCAACCAATGCAAAAAGTGAAACAGACTTGTGGCAGAAATTGCAGCTCATGCAAAATTGGATGTCAGTCAAACAGTTTGACAACACAGAGACAGCAGCAGAGTTGGAAAAGGCGGTGGAGAGTTACAGCTGAGCGTTGTCAGCTGACCCCATCTCTGCAGATGATGTCGCCAAGGGACAGTATTTAAATGAGGAAAAAGAGGCCAAGGATAGTTCCCCAGGTGAATCCTTGGGGGCGGAAAGAGAAGCCATTGCTCGAGAAACTATCTTTAAATGCTATATAAATGCAAGTCCTTTTTAAAATTCTGTTTATGATCATAGAGGCAAAAGTGCAGGTAAGCAAGGGTATTCCCACCAAACTAGTCATGGGAGTGGTGTTGCTGACTGTGTTAAAGGCTGAAGAAAGGTTTGAACGGAATGAGAAGAGACAGTGAACCATGGTTACAGTCACTAGATGTAATTTGTGACTTTGGGTTGGTCTGTTTCAGTGCTGTGATGGCAGAAACCTGACTGGAGTGAGTCAAACTGGGAGTTGCAGAAAAGATAGGCACAGATTTGAAAGGCAACAATACATTTAAAGTATTTGGGGAGGAAAGGGAGATTAAAGATGGGGCAGTCATTTGAAATGACAGGAGGGGAGGGGGGAAGGGCGGCAGTTCAATAATAACTCCTCTGAATCACCGTGAACAGCACCGTGAGAGATCCACAGGTTTAAAATAAATAGGTTCATTAGCAGTTCAAAATAGGAAAAACAGGACATTAATACAAACAAGACTATTTAAATTACAGCCCTTTGGGCCATATGTAGCCCATGAATCTAAAGTAATCCAACTCATGAAACCCATGTAAATTCAATTCAACTTGTCCTTAAATTTCTTGCTGTTTGAATTTCATTGGTTTGAAGGTTTGGGAAGGGTAGTTCTGAGTGCTGTTTCCTTATTGGCATATAAATTCTAAATCAGAACACCTAAATCTATTACTAAGTGCTGTCTGAAATATATGTCATCAATGGGAACATAGATTTCAACTTTATTCATGACTCATGGGATCCCACGCAGTACAATTAGTTGCCCACAAAGATAAAATGCTTGGATATTCCTGGCAAAGACAGATTTAAATGCCATATTGACTGCATCATTTACCACACCCTAAATTTGAAGTGATTAGGATAAAAGAAATCCTCAATCTTTCACTGAAGCTGCCATTACAACATAGTCTGAAATATACAATATTTGTCACAATACCCACAATCATAAACACCTGTAATAAAAACCATAGAACATATTAAAATAACAAGTACGTGGGAATGAGGTTACATCTGTAACCACATGTCTGGTTCAGCTGAACCTGGTAAGTGCTAACGACAGCATCTGTGACAAATCTTCTAGATCCGCATTACATTAAAAAAAAGTAAACTCATATTGCAACTGCCATGCAGAAGAATTACTCAAAATTTACGATTTTGCTAAAACTAATGAGAGGAAATTTGCATAAAGGCATTTACAATGTTAATGCACTTAGTGACCAAAGTAATTACTTCACTGGTTGGTATATGAAAGTGGGCCTCCCAGCTAGCTTTAGGGGAGGATGAAACAAAGGCATACAAATTTCACTGTACTACCCTTTAACGCACGCCAGAGGTATAGATTGTATAATTGTGCATTTCCAGCCCCCAATTTCCCAACATACAGAAGATCATAGATTGGGAGTGCACGTTTTGCAATGCTGCATCCATGGGATGGGCCAGGAGCAGGCGCGATGATTTTTTTTAACCTCAAGGAGACCCAGATAGAAATTTAATTCACTTTTCTTTGGTGTGCAATTTAAAAAAAATAAGTTGCTGTGTTAAACCATGGATTTGGTGGGGCAGTTGAAGTGATCTCCACAATATAGTTCACAAAACACAAAGCTTTTCAAAGCAAAGTGCTGTTTTTAAGGAGCAAAAGCCAAATGATAAAAGCAACATCTGAAAAAAAGATCAAGGGAAGGGGTAAGGATCGATTTGTTCTTTGTTCTGGCTATTCCACCACAAAACACTTTTAGAAGTGGTATTAAAGGCAGCTTCAGGTGGCAGACTCTTGTGCGACTCTCTATCATGATAGAAAGTTGGCACATATTTAAAGTGCTATCATTTCCTGCATTGTATTTAAGCACATTTTAAATGACAGCAATGGCATTATCCACTTTGCCATAGTGTGAAGGTTTAATGAAATCAAGATTAATGTCATTCTTGTTTGCCAAGACCTGAAATTTAGAGTTCCATTTGATGGTCACTAATGCAAAGCAGTAACTTCTAGAAATAATTTTCTGTCAGCAGTGCTTACTTTAGCTTCCAAAGGAAGGCCTAGAGCAGAAAGGGTTACAAAATTAGGTTAACTGCAGCAGACAGCTTCCTCTCCCCACGCACCACCCACCCCCAACCCCCCTACCCAACCCAAAGAAAAATCCAAGGGGTGAAGAGAGGCTTTTGTTCACATTTAACTGTGACAGATCACCACTACAGGGCCAGTATGAGAAAGGCGTGTTGAAATGGGAAGGTAGACCTTAAGCCTACACAAGTGCAGCCAGCATGGGGCACAGAGTCCCAGATCAAAGGTGCTAGTCACGGTCATTAGCTGCAAATGCAGAGTCAACATGAAAAGATGTCTTAGAAGCAGGCCCTCTCCATTTATAGCTGAGCAAACTGTGAAATAATTGAAAAGGTATGTCAATCAGAGGAAGGCCATGGTGGGATTTGATGAGTTCCCATGCAGTATTGTACTAACTGGGCTGTGGTGATGGGGCCGGCACAGGAAAAGCTTACTAAAGCCTTAGAAGACTTTGGGTCTGCCCTTTAATCTGTACAATTAATAAGCCTTTTACTCTTTTTTGTACACTCATTGAATATAACTGGGAGTTATTGTTAAAGCCACTCTCAGGTGAGCACTTTGGGGTCAAAAAGGAGCCTTGTCAGAGCTTTATTCTATAGACCACACAGTATTTTAAACCTGACAAAAGGCCCTGTCAGGCCATCAGGTCAGAGTTGGTTGATTGATCTTATACCCAGTCTTTTTTTTCCACAAGGCCTGTTTCCTTTTGGTTGAAGCGGAGTCACTCTTATGTTTCGAACATGTTATAGCTTTTATTTCAAAGCCTAGAACCTTTAACTAGTTTCTTGCCCCAGTACACCAGAAGCCTAAATGCACACTGACAAAGAGCATTAAAGTGCCTTTGTATTACATCGCTAAACAGCTGAAGAGCATCAGAGAGAAATGGACTTGAAAGACTAAAATATTCCACTTACAGTAACCAGATGACTGGCTTGAAAACAACGTTTTTTCATTTTATAATTAAAACACATTTTAGAATTTGTTATACAATATACGTACAGCAAGATAGCTATTTCAGAACAAAGCAGGACTTTGAAATTTGGAAAATCTTGCATTAAAAATGTGGGTGATAGATTTGCTTTATTACTTTCTTACTAATCACCGCCACTGATCTACGAAAAAAATGGATGAGATTGCGCAGTACAATCCCAATAATGCTAGAAAGATATCCTGAAAATCCATAATCTGTTGTAATAAAAACAAAATTTGACCTATTCAGTCAACATAAACCAGTGGGCATGATTATAGACAGACAGTATCACAGAATGTGATCCCTGAAACCACAAGGAGAAATGCTGGACTCTCGGGTAATAGAATGGAAGTAAAACTATTCATTTGCAGTCAGATAGTGGCCCTGTTAATAATGGAAGTGTAATATGCACCAGGGCCAGATGGCTGGCAGCAGGTTACAGTACAGACTTTGTTAATGGGGGACGATTTCCGCTGGTCCCTATGTATTATCAATACCAAAATACATTGCAAGAATAATTGCTCTGTTTGTTACTTCTAATGGGATTGTAAACACGTCCTTTTAGATTGCTTTCACGACTTTGGGTGGAAATGAGACACAAAGGGAATTCATCCACTATATTTATGATACTAAAATAGAGTGATAGGAGGAAATCAGCATCCTTTTTACTTCTACTTAAGTTATGTGGTAGAGGTACTGAGTTTGGTAGAAGCAGTGCTTATAGGTGAAGGAGTGATAAAAATCAGGATACAAAAGCTAAATTGATATGTTTATACCAGCTTGTTATCTGAACAAAATGTAGGAAAATGCACTATGAATTGCACACAATAACAAAAGGCATTATCATGGGTCATCTTACATTGTAACAAAGGTAATTAATTTATAATACATTGTTTGTTGTGACACCACAATGAGTTCTAAGGCTGCAGTGAATTATACTGTAGACCTTAGAATGGAATTGGCAAAGAAAATTAATGAAAGTACAAGGTGAAAGCAGGGGCTTTTATATTACCTCAAAGCACTCTGTGCCTGCATAAAATATGTTAGATTTCATTGCAGCCATGAAGTTGTGGATGAACTATAGGGCTGATTCCCCAGTCAGGAGTGGCATTTGCAGGGAACTATTCATTTAAATGATCTGAAAATCAGGCACTGAAGACTCTGATTACCAGACCAGAGCCTCCTGTGAGCACTACTCAGTGTTGGGACCACCAACTGGGCAATCCGCCCTAACTAACTTTTGCTGCATAGTTTTTTGATCTGCTCCTCTCTGTTGGCAGCTAAGCGCGTGGTAATTACTATTAAAATGTGAGTATAACTGGAAGCTTGTGAGCACTTTTGTTAGAACAATTTCCCTATTCCAGCATAAAATGTGTCAGAAAAACATAACTGACTCACCCAGACTAGATAGTTCAAAGCTTCATTCCTGCTCTGGGCTGCATTTGCTGATCCCTCTGGGTTAGAAAGGGAAAAGTCAGCTGATTGTTACATGCACTTTGCAGCAAGCATCACTGTGTATGTGGGTGTTAGGTGAGAGCAGATTAAACACGGCTGGGACATTACTGCCAAACCCGCAACAACTGAATGGTCTTCTAACACTTGCTGTCTAAACACACACATGAGGAATGACCACTTGGGTGTGGTACCGGAAGGTGCCCAAGTCTAATAGATTCTTTCACCAATAACAAACAATGCCTTTAGATGGTCAAAAAAAGGGATAAAATGGGTAAAAGCTAGCGTATCACCATTATTATTTTAATTGCACTCATAAAACTCAGGTCATTCCCTGTAATCACTGGGATGTGGCATCTATCCTTACAGTCCAGAGTAATGTAAATCAATACTGAAACTTTCCACGATTCCAATGAGATAGAGAGAGCTACAAGAGAGAAGGGTGATACTAAAATTACCTAGCGGTCAGTCTTCATCAGTCATGTTATGCATTTTGTGTCTGTTGCCAAATTACTATTGCAACAGTGTGGCAAGCACTGTTCAGCCACTATAGTCTCCTGTTCTCTCTCCACATCCGAACAAATAGCGTTCATTTCATCACCTCGGAAGGCTGAAAGGCAGAGTTAAGTGCTGGAGGCCTGGCCTTGGGTCCAGTACTGAACTACTTCCTGTGCTATACTTACAATAAAAACTCTTATTCAGTTCAAATCATTTGAACATGGTCTCTCAGCATTTACATTTATCCACTGCTAATATAGTTCACATGCTCCACTTTGATTACCTTGATTGTAAGAACTACTGCCAGCACCATCTGTCAGTGCCTCAGGTCTACTTTACTGACGTGCACATACGCCTCTGAAGATTGGATGCAGAGCATCCCACTGCTAAAGTGGTATCTTTCACGCCAATTTGCAATGTGTATCTACTTCTACCTTGTAATATCCTTAGTGATGAAAAAATTCTAAGTATTTCAGTCAATTCGCTAGCCCACCAGTTTCAGCTGAAATTGTCTCATGGTGCTGTTTTGTAATGTCACAGCTGTGAAAATCACATTTTATTTCCATTCTTACTTTGTGTTTTTTTTCCCTTCTGCTGAAACATGATGGTTTCCAATAGTAAATGCATAAACCTTCATAATTAGGATTTTAAAGCTACTCTTCTGGCTGGCCAATGAGGTACAGGCAGCAGCATTTATGTTAATATTATCTCCCACTCATGCTTCATTACAGTGTTACATATAACCCACCCACAACTACCTGGTACAGTAGCGCCATGCAAAGGCACAACTAGAAATGATTATAGAAGTCAATGTTTGTTTGCATTTTTTGTTCCAAAAGGTCAATTTTCAAATGTTTTCATGTTGGGTCCATCCAATATATGAAACTCAGAGGCTGCAGTTATTAATCCATTACCATCTCATTGATACTACAAGCTGTGAATCTGTACTCTCAATGCATGAGAGAGGTCTCCACATTCATTTTTCTTTAGATTTTATAGACGGAAGCACCTAGCTTCTCAAAACATTTCTGAAGCCTTTATTTCAATCTATATTCTATGAGAACCTATAATGTCCAGCTTCATAAATTGATGGTCTTAGATGGTCTCTTAGAGTCCCTTAGATGATCTCACAATGTTCCACTCTGGTTAGGTTTAGTATGGGTTAGATTCAGGGTACAATTCTTCCCACTCCGCCTCAAAAATGCCCTTAACCCCAGTCTCAGATGAGTGAATGTTTGATTTTACACACTGCCCATCTTGGTTAGAGTTATGCAATTGGCAATTACTGGGAAATTATGGGTGGTACTTTGCTACGAGTAACGTCACAGCCTCACGTGCAAAGCTCATTCAGATTTGATTGATAGGAAAGGTGACATATAAAACAGCAACATCTAGTCTGTAGCAACAAGATTATAGTTATCACAAGAATCAACACATTGACAGTTGCGTGGAAATGGAACTTAAAAATACATAACAAGGTGACGATAGGTCATCAGATAATGCAAGTGGCATGTCTTCATCCCACAGTAGTTTTGGAAAGCAGGTTTGTTTTGATGGGGGTTTTATTATATTACAAATAGTCAATCATTTTGTGCATACAATATATGTAACTTCCTCTACAGTTACTTTCATGGATGTAGTGACTTAACCTCCTGCAGCCCTCATGTTTTCAATAGTAAGATATCAGCTGGTAGATAATTATCCTTTTCTGTCAAGATAAAATGTTGTAAGGATTTTTCACTTAACGATGCATTGAAATTAACAACTGCATCTTCTTGTAAATCGATGGGCTCCTTGTAAACTTGATAATCTGATTTTAAAATTTCACATTTAGTCTGATATCATCCTGACTGGGAGACCACAGCAACTGAAACCTCTGACAATCTTCACTGTGACTGTGCACTGCAGTTGCTTAAGCCCAACAAAATCTTTAATAGTGTGTGAGTCCTGCCAGTGGGTGCCAGGAGGCTATTTAACCACTGCCCTTAACTGGGGCTGGATTTTGCTGAGGAGGTAGAGGCGGGTTACAAGGCGGGCAAGCCAGCAAATTTGCACTGCAGGTCAACGTGCCGGTTGCCCAATATGTTGCCATCTTGATGTGATTTTTCGGAGGTGGCTTGTCGGGGGGACGGCCACCCACCCGATAGCAGTGGACAGTCAACTAGCTCAATTAATGGCCCACTTGGGCGCAGGTTGAAGACACTGCCAGGATTTTCCTGTTATCGGACCAGCAACACCCGCCCCCCCCCTCCCCCACCACCTTCCCCCCCACCCACCGCTGAGTTGGGAGGCCGGCAGCAGTTCAGAGGTGGCCTCCCGGCAGCAAGTTATAAGGCCATTGGGGTATTACCTCACTGGCCCCGTGAAGGGGCCCTAAAAGTGTGAAGGCCGCAGCTGCCCTATCTGCTTCAGCAGTACCCAACTCTGTCAGTGGGGTTGCCGTCAGTCCATTGCTGAGGCTCCTCCTTTTGGGCCTCCCACCTCAGGAACCCACCCGCGGTCCTTAAATTGGACGGTGAACACAGAGAGGGCCTGTTTATTGGCTGCCTCCTGGAAGATTCCCCAACTGTTGACGCATCTCTGACCTGTCTGTGGTCATAACACAGAAATGGTCCCAACGTCGGAGTCCCAACAATGTCGGGAAAATTCAGCCCTTGCTGTCTGCCATAGCACACTTCCAGCAGGTAATGCTGGATTCTTATCAGGAGTCAAATGATTGGCTAATTTTCCTTCCCCAACACCAGGAACATTGAGGAGAATGATATCACCTGCTGAGATTAGATAATGCAATATAGATCAAGGACCAAAATCTGAACACTTCTTGATTCAACTAGGCACCTTACAAAACTCACTAAATCAACTGGGAGCTCATCAACATCCTTTCCCCTATTTCAAAAACACTTTCCGCACATCACTGTCCAGTTTTCTTTGAATGACTTTCAGTAGCCGTAAAAGGAAATTCAACATCTAAAAAGTGTAGCTTTAGCTAGTGGCTCAGAAATATTCGACAGTGAGTGCTCAGCTTTATAGACCAGAAATTTGCCAGGTTCAACCGCTGGTTTGCGTTGAGCTACCTGATCTCAACATGGGCAACCATAAGGTAGCTAGAATTGTCCTCTTCAATGCAGTATTATGGAGGGCAAGATTGGCTAAGGTTCTCTTTGCTATACAGTGATTCTTGCTGGAAGTGCATTGTTTGGATGTTAGGTGAGGACAGAATTGGGTAGGGTGTTTCTGTCGTCAAATAGGCTGTCAGCATTCACTGCCAAGGTTTGCACAATGGTCACTTTGCCAAGCTACCCCTGACATCCAAGGAGTCAGCGTGATCCCAGTAGATCAGCAATGCTACTGCTGCAGCAAAGAGGAAAGGTAAAAATGGAGAAAAAAATTATCAAGAAAATTCAAAGATTAAGAATTGGATGTAAAACTTTTTAGTTGATAATTTATAGCGATTCTACAAAATATAGCAATTATTACAGTTTCAGGTGTTTGCTCCAGAGCCACTGATTAATAGTGACCCTATAAATCAAATTCTGTTTTATGAAACAGGATTCTGGGTGTTTCGGGAGATGCATTCTGTGATTCTGCTCGCTGTTCTGAGAAAACTGAAAATTAGCTGCTTGTTTATCCTTGTAGATCTTGTAATGGGTAACAAGGTTTGCTGTTAATAACACCCAATGATTAATTTATCATTTTTTAATGGAAGACTTAGAACACTAAGTCACTCTTGATGATGTTGTAGAATACTATCTGCTTTGGACCCTTTCAGTACAGCTGAAGAATGTCATAAATTCATATTAATTTGTACGTTCTGACTCAGCATTAACCAGAAAAATTCAGAGGTTAGCCTCAAACTGACAGCATCACAGACACTGTTGCCTGTTGGTAGACTCAAGGTCCAAGGGCTGTTCCCCATACTACATGGCAAATGACCTGTTGGATATTCTTATAAAGTGTTGCGGTCATAGCTGCCATCCACTGGTCCCTAAATTTTAAATTATTCAGCTGATGGGGCAAGTATATCTTTCTGGAAGTAATTGTCTGAGAGTTTACAGTAGAACAAGTTGAGTTCCGTTCAATGGGGTAGATTGTAAACACGTCCGCTCCCACCCCGCACCACCACCCCACCCCGCCACCCCCACCACCCCCCCGCAACCCCCCCTCCCCATCCTGCAGGAATGGTCCAGCTGGGGGTGGGTTAAGATGGTGGGGAGGGTCGCGCAGAATTTCCACAGCTTTCCAGCCACACCATCTTAGCTTGGCCATGAACAGGCACATGAGAGCTCCACGTCCCACCAGTTAGGCCTACTTTACATAGCAAGTCGCACCATGATGGCATTTGAACTTCCAATTCGCAAGGCCTGCTTATGGCAATACCTGACAGCTGAACTCTGGAAGGTGCCTGGAGTGGCCAGAAGAGGCCAAGATCAGTTTAAAAATGTAACTTACCTGTAGAATCCTCGTGAGCCAGGAAGAGCAGGAATGCTCTCCTGGGCTTTACAAAGAGTCCCTGGTCTTTCTAGCCCCAACCTTACCTCTCATTCCCAGTGTTGAAATTGGCTGCCAACTCCCCTCTCCAGCACTAACTTTATGCTGGGGACCATTTCCTTGTGCCCATGGGCTCCTACCTGCCTGCCCTGATGTGACTCCTTTTAGTTTTGGGTGAGAGACTAAACTGCTTTATTCAAATGAGGCCAGGAGTTTAAACGGTCCAGGGTTCACTATGACTTCCCCTTGGGTCAAAATCCTGGAACTCCCTTCCTAACAGCACTGTCTGTGTACCTACCCCACATGGACTGCAGCGGTTCAAGAAGGCAGCTCACCACCATCTTCTCAAGGGCAATTCGAGATGGGCAATAAATGCTGGCCTGGCCAGCGATGCCCACATCCCATGAATTAATTTTTTAAAAAGACAACATTTGGATTTATTGGATTCTTGAAACACAACTAATCTAGAATAACAATACTCAGTTTTTGTCTGTCTGGACTGTTTTGATTGGTCAGTTTAATGGGCGCATCTGTTGATGGGTTTATTTCATGGCTGGTGCCTTGTGCATGTGGAGGCATGTGGAGCACAAGGAGGACTGGAGCACGTGACGTACATTCAGCTGCCAACGCTTGGTGGTGGCAGTGTGGGGTGGGGTGTTTGATGGAGAACACAACCAATGGAAGGTAAGCGTAGCCAACAACAACATTACCCTAGCTGGAGAGATGGAGCTGAATTTTACCTAATCAATGGGGGTCCTGGTGGTGGGCCGGAAGGCAATCTGTGGGCCCCCCCCCCCCCACCCCGTTGCAAACTTACGGCCGGCAGGCAATTAACTGTCCACCATCAGGGACGCCATCTCTTTAAAGTATGAGCTCCCGCCTCCAAGATCTGCTGGCCAATCGGAAGGCCAGCTGCTCAGCAGAACCGGCAGTACCACTGGGAGCAGTGGTGACTGCCAGTACTGCAGAACGCCCTGCAACATCAAAGAGAGGGAAGACCCTGGAACAGGTGAGTGGGGTTGGAGTCACGTGCAGGCAGGCCCTGGCGAAGGGATGGTGTGTTGTTGGTGAGGGTAGGGTATCTTCTAGGGAGCTGTGATCACTGCCGTGGAACCTTCCAGGGCCCTGGGTTGCCCCCAAATGAGGGACTACCACCCCCTACTCCACTAGGTGGCCACTAGGTTTTACCATTAACTTAAGGGCCTCAATTGGCTTGGGGGCTTGGGGGCAGGAAGGCTGTCCTCAGCCTTTCCCGACTTGGTCTAAATTGGATGGTGCCGGGAAGGCGACGGGCAATTCAACCACCACCCCCCCCCCACCTTCCCGTGCAATTTTATGGAGCCCTTCTGCCTCCATTCCTGTCCCGCGGGGGTCCATAAAATTCAGCCCAATGTTTCTGTGAGGCACGGGATGGAATTTGTGGAAGGGATGGGGATGGCAAGAATGGGATGGGGATGGCATGGGAAGGATGGAATGGCATAGGATGGGGATGGTATGGGAGGGGTGATGAGATGATGGAATTGGTTAATTGTGACAAAATGGTGTGGAAAATTAATGATACAACTTATTATTAGAAAGCTATTCTTTGTGTTAAAAATGAAGATTCACTAAATTTAAATGTAACAGTTTTAGAAAAACTTCTTTTAGAAAAACTGTTTGGTGAATTAAAAGAATACATCAGCATTGACTCTATAGATGAAGAAGATTATAACAGTCTATATCCTCTAGAGTTTCTACATAGTCTATCTCTGGTGGGCATGCCACCACACAAATGTAGACTAAAGGAAGAAGCAGTTATAATGTTGCTACGAAACTTGAATCCTAAACAAGTACTTTGTCATAGAACAAGATTGGTAGTTAGGAAGTTGTTTTCTTCGATGACAGATGCTAAAATTATAATAGACAGATTTCAAGGGAATACAGTGTTTATTGCTCGAATAATATTGAGCCTTTTCAACTCAAGCGAAAACAGTTCCTAATTATACTTTCATATTCTATGACTATAAATAAACAAATCACAAGACCAGTCTCTTGACAAAATTTGTATTTATATTCTTCGGTCTAATTTTACACATGGACAGCTTTATGCAGCTTTTACCAGAGTGAGAAGTTTTGATTCTGTTAAAGGCTTTGGTGAAAGAATAACTAGAAATCCTGTATTTAAAGAAGTACTGTAGCAATAAAGATACGAACTTGACCCCAAGTGTTTTGCTGATCTCTGCAAGTAATGCATGTAAATTTAAAAGAGGGCAGTCTCAGTGCTATGAGGCAGATTTAGGAAACAGCTGGAAAAGTCTACCTTGTTGCTTAATTGGGATAATTTTGTAATTAGGAAACATGATAGGTTATATTAGAAATAAATGCAGAAAATATAACCCATAATGCTGCAACACAAACGTTTGCAATAGTTTTGACCATGAATGTAAACCCACACAGCATCATTGGCACAGTGATATCTCGAATTGTACCACATGACAATTCAAGGTTATCAGTCATTGGGGAAGAAAAGCCTCTTATAAGACATTTTCTTTTTCATTTTCAGGCATAATGGAAATCAGGTCAGTTAATGTCGGAGTAGTCGCAATCAAAGCGGTGAACACTGGCTTTTATTTAGCCATGAACAAGAAGGGAAAGCTATACGGCACGGTAAGGTTATACAAGCATCACAGTTTCACATAGTATTTAAAAAAACTAGGTCCTAAATTTCTCTTTAAAAACCTTGTGTGGGTTTGGTGGGTGGGGAATCTATTTGTGGTTGGCCCACTAACTTCATGCTTCAGGGACCAGGGTTCAAATCCTGCTCAGACTGATGATCTCCCCTGCCTGTTGACTGTAAAGATCCTATGGGAAATGAACGTGGGCACTCAATACAATTCCCAGTGGATGTTGGCCCACGACATAAAACTTCCCCTAAATTGGTACTCTCACTCAGGGAGGCTGCAGGAAGGTTGCTTTGATAAATGGAAGATGTCGTACTTGCACAGTAATTGCTGCTCTTCTAACACTGGGGCTGAGGCAATTGTTGAGACAGAGTAACCGAACTCGATATATCAGATTTAGGAATCCTCAATACTTAAATATAACCTATCATGTTTCCTAATTACAAACTTATCCCAATTAAGGAAGTAGATAGAGTTTAATTTCCAATACTAAGATCTATCACGGTGATGAGTGTAAATTAGCTCAGAAAAAAGAACAAAATCGCCTATACTCTGGGGTAGACTAACCTTTAACATTCAAAATTTCTCTACAGAAATACAGTAACTTCTACAGACTGCAGTGTTAATACAGAAATACCGCAACATTTCCCCAAAATCTCTCAGACATATTTCACTTGACAAATCCAGATTGCTACAATTGTAACCTGTTGCACATTTCTACGCAGATATTGGCCTTGAACATCCACAGACCAAAGCCTGCATGCTAGGAGTACCCTGGTTCTGTCTCCTCTTACCTGGTGTACTGGCCTGCTGGCAGATTCCCAGGCTGGGGCTGAGAAAACTCCCTGCTTGCGAGACCCCAACCGTGTCTTTCTAACATGGGTGACCTTGTTTGGGAACAGGCAGAGGTTCCTCTCAAAAGAAGGCTCCTTGGATACTGGCAGCGCAGGCCAAGTATCAGGTCCATGTTGAGTTTGTGGCCCTTCCACTACAATCATGCCCTACCTACAGCAGGCATGAACCAGATTTTCAGAGCCCTTGCTTTCAAAATTTCTATTTAGCAGGGTCTGCCCAATGATGCAGTGCCACAGAGAAATAGGACCTAGATTGGCACCCGTGACTCACTGTAGAAAAGGGTTGCTGATTTCAACTGTGCCAACTCTGTCTTTCACTTTGTGTGGAAGATCTTCCCTGGTACCTAATTTCTAGTAGCTATTTTTTAAAAAAACATTTCCATTCCTGTCTGTAGATTCTGTTGCAGATATGTTTTCCTCAACTCCGCATTGCGATTGCTAAATGGTCAGACATCATATGACAATGCTATTAAAAAAAAAATTGGACGCACTAAATTCCAAGGAACACGATGATTTTCTTAAAGAACAGGTTTTCAAATGAGGTTTCCAAGATTCTAGGGAATCTTCAAAGTGATCTCTGAAGGGAGTTATATGACCTAGAACTGCTAAATACTAATTTTACTAAATTACAATAACTGCAATAAATAAGCTGGATAGTTCTGTTTCAGCCCTCGCAGGCAGAATGGGCTGAATGGCCTCCTTCTGTGCTGTAAATTTTCAATGTATCTATAACATTCTCAACAACAAATGAGAGGAAACCCCTTAACTTTAATTATTACTTTGTGCTAATAGGTAGATTTCAAAATATTTTGCCGATTTTAATATAAAAAAGATTGACTTTTAAAAAATTGTAAATTGAAATCCAATTTGCAGGAATTCATTGAATTTGATATATCTACATGCAAAGTGAAAATACGATGACTGTCAACTTCCCCTTCTTCATCGCACACCCCCATATTTCCCTTCCATTTTCTACTCCTGAAGACACTCAGACAATTCTAGAGTATCCACAGCTCCATCCTCATCTCAGTATTCATTCTTCATGTATAAGCCCAAGCCCTTTGACTGACAGTGGAGAGGCCTGAAGGCCCAACCTGATCCTGTACTTACCCAATGTCTAAATATATACAATTTCCATCAAGATTCATTGACTAGCAATAGGAAAGAAAGAATGAACTTGCATTTCTCTGGGACCAGTCGCATCCAAAGAATGTCACAAAGCACTTCACAGCCAATGAACTGCTTTTGAAGTATGGACACTGTTGTTTTGAAGATAAGCACAGAAACCAGCTTACATATAACAATGACCCACAAACAAGATGAATGACCAGTTACTCTGTACTGGTGATTTTGGCTGAGAGATGATTATTGACCAGGACACCCGAACATTTTACATTCACCTGAACGGGCAGGTGAAGACTTGGTTTAAAGTCTTATCCAAAACTCACCACAGTAAGTTAATACAAACCCTGTTTATCTTCCCCCCGCCCCCTCACATTGGCCAGTATTGCTAAAATGCCACCTCGCTTTGTAAAATGTTCAATTTTTGCTCTGCAATAGGAAACATGATCACAGATTCTGTCATTTCTGGGCTGTTACTTTGCTTAAATAATGTACCAAAGTTTAGTGGACTTATTGACAGAAAAGGACAAGGAGATCGACCTAACCCTGCCCACATTACTTATTTACTTAATTACCGAGCAGCTGTTAGAATAATGCCTTTTGCTAAACTTCACACCCGACCCTGCATTTGAGTGGATTCTGATACCTGCCACTGATACTGGTAAGTGTGATGAATTTCATCCCTGATAAGGGCAACAAAAGAACAAAATACAAAGGAAACACATTGCCTGGATCATCTTTCATAACCTGACACACAATAAATTCCTACTTTACCACATGCTTCCATATCATGGTTACTGCCTTGGTCTGGAGCACAATACACCAGACTATCCTGGAGACATCTTAGAAACATTTTACAAGCACTTGTTTTATCACGCTAATTATCCAGTGAATTGGTTTGTCTCTATTTTTGGAGGGTGGGGGTGGTGGTAGGAGGTGGGACAGTTGACTTTTTGTGCTCATCGCTAACAAATGGAGCACTTTCTATCTCAGGTGACCAGCATCAGTACTCAAATCAGGAAGGTAAAGTTCTCTCGATTATATGGCATTGTTCTTAATAAATTACGGCCCTCAATCTCAAAGTTAAGCCTGTGCTCAATAATCACCACTGCAAATATATCAGTATGTCTACCATCTTGATCTGAGTAATTCCTGAGTTGGCTGCTGATGCTGGACTCCTGAAAAGGGGAAATGCTTCATTTGTTGGTCACGAGTACAAAATGTAAATTCCCACTTCCTTCAACAGTAAGACTGAACCCCAACCTCAAGAATGCAACCCTCTCTAGCACAGTGTAACATTTCCATTTCCCATCTGTGTGCCTTCATGATTGAGATTATTTCAGTGCCAAAAGGTATCTGTCCCCTAAAACACTTGAGAAAAAGTTCACAAGCGATTATCTACAACACAAATATTTGACTTCAACACCCACAGATTACTTGAAGTTAATGTTACTTTTCTAATGGGCAATCTGAAAGTTTAACCCTTAAACTCCTGAAATATTTTGAATGTTCTTTATACTCTGTGTTGGTCAATTCTGTTACTTAAATCATGTTTTGTAGAATTGTCAATACATCAATCCTTATGAGGCTTCTGAAGCATATCAACAAACAATAATAAAAATGGCTTATTCAATTTTTTATATTATGAATAGCATAGATGCATCTAAGGGGAAGCAAGATTGATAAATGGGGAAGAAATGAATAGAAGGTTATGCTGATAGGATTAGATAAAATAGAGTGGGGGGAAACCCATGTGTGGACCATAAACACTGGCATTGACCAGTTGGGCTGAATGGCCTGTTTCTATAATGTAATTTTATGTCATATGCATGCACCTGTATGGATAAGAAGCAGAGATGCTGCTGAGTATGGTAGGATCTTTATGATTCAGCTGCAAACTGCATTTGAACCCCTCAACGAGGCAAATAGAAGTAAATGACCTGGGTATTGATGTTTTTGCTGATTGATTGATAATTACAGCAAATGTTTTATGGTCTAAGCCTGTGAATTATGGAGTCTTAATGTGGTGCGAACTCTCCAGTAGTACCATGCCAGTCAGCCCAATGGAATGCAACAAATGTAATTTCGATTCAAACTGCTTTTCATTCAGAGCCCCTTACAGTCTGCAGCACTGTGAACTGACCTTTTGGAATCTGTAAAGATGGGTTTGATAACTCTATGCTTTGAATTCCAATCCTTGTAATCTCCACGTTACAAAGTTGCAATTTTCCTTAGACCACTGTCTTGCACTTTGTTCCAGACAATGAAGTCAACTATATAGTGATTGGCTGAAATCTTGAGGTCATTGACCTTTTATCAGTCAGGTCAACTGAAGTTCAGTGTCTCTTGACTGAAGTGCAATGTAAAGGGATAGAGCAGACTCACCAACGTCATTTTAATGTTGAGAATAGAAAATTCTGTCAGCAACCTACACTAAAAAGAAACATTTGTTGGTAATTTTTTTACAGATTAAAGATTCTGCCTAAGACCACATGATAGACTTTGGAGAATTGACTAGCCATTCCAACTTTCATTTGCCTTTTTTTCAGGAAAAAATTAGGGAAAAGGCTACTTGTCCTTTGAGCTTGCTTTCCCAAGCTGTGAGCAGGCAGATAGATAGAGTGGAACACACTATGTGAATGAGGGAGGAGGAAACATGACACAGTCTATGCTTGCCTGCCTTGCTTGCCAATGACAACTGTGGAGAAATCTGAGATGATCTTACCTTCCTAGACAGTGATCTGCTCCTTTTGGTGAAACAAATGGGAAGGAAATATTGACAACAGAGATGGGAAAAAAAAGTTTACTGTAATAATTCACCTTAAAAAATTGAACACATGGCAAAGTGATTCTTTTACACTTTAAAAAATCCCATTGATCCCCTTCCATTATATTTATGCCTCTCCCTGATTGGGATTGGGACAAACCTGCTTATAAACCATCTATGCTACTTTTGTAAAACCTACCTTGGCTGGAGGTATGAGTGACAGTTGCAGAAAGGGAGCTTTTCCTCAAAAGTTTCCTGCCTCTCTCCCCACTGCCACCATCCCACTAAGATGACAATTCTGCCAAATCTACTCACAGAGTGGAAAATGCTAAAGCTTTTCAAATCATAAATTGTTAAAGCACAGAAACAGGCCATTTGGCCTATCAGATTTATCTTGCTATTTTTCCCCACGAATCTTCACAAATTACTGAGTCTTTTCCCATACCTTTGCCACTCTCATACCTTTTTTATATTTTCAAGCCACTATCTAATTCCTTTTTCAAAAAAAATTATGGAGTCTGCTTTAAAGACAGATTGTGGCAAAAAATTTCACAATCTAAGCACCTTCTGCGTAAATAATTTATTTCTAAACTCCCATGTAATTTGTGCCCCCATTACTACTGTCTGGCTGACGAATTATTAAAACTAATTTTCCAGTTGTAGTCACCCTGGATTACTGCAGTGCAGTTCATACTGGACAACTATAGGGTTCCATTGGCACAGTGCTGGAAGAGGCCTCTCTTCTTGGATAGCGTAGATCCATATTTTGGAAATGGAGGCAACAGGAGAAATCGCAGTACCTATTGAGGAAGGAAAAATGAAAAAAACAATGGTCTAACAATTTTCCTCCAACTGTTGATTTTCTTTCTTTTCTAGGAAGAGTACAACAACAATTGTAAGTTTAAGGAAAGGATAGAAGAAAATGGTTACAATACCTACGCCTCGCTGAAATGGAAACACAAAGGGAGGCAAATGTTCATCTCATTAAATGGGAAAGGGTCCCCTCGCCGGGGACATAAAACAAGGAGAAAACATCTCTCAGCACACTTCCTACCCATGATGGTGCCCTAGAGGTCAGCTTGTGCCCACATGCCCTGAAACTTATATCATTACCAAGTCTTGCCAGTTGACGCTTCGAAAGAAAAAAATGCACATTTTCTTTTTTTTAAATTGTGGATCTCATATACAGAGCTATTTTCTCTGCATAAAGCTTGCGCAAGCAACAGAGCATATACTATTGTAAATATATGTTTTATTGGGACCATTTACAGCACCTCGAGATCTTCATCAATATTACTTTAGGACTTCTGTAGAGGAAAAGAAAACCCTTCAGCCACAATAGACAAAAGAAATGAAGCAGTAGGATTTAATGGAACAATTTGTTTTTTTTAAGAAAAGAAACCTGAAAGAAGCTGATTTCTTTTTTTGGCTTAGAGTGTGGACAAAAGCAGTAACAATGCTGTATGTGTGTCTGGGGTGGGCAGATGAGGAAGGGTAGGGAGAACAAAATAACTGTTGAGCACCTATACCAAAGTTCTGAATTGTTGCAATGCACCGAAGACTATGCTCTAGTCCCAGAAAGACTGCATTTGTAATTTGCACCAGGTTTAGAGAGACTACGTACAAGTAAACCATTAAAAGGTATCTTCCATAGGTTCCTGGACTTCATATCAACTGCATTCCCATTGTAGAAGATCCACACATTGGAAGTCCAAACTGATCTATTGTGAACACTGAACAGATTGATTTGTGACTCTTCTGTTACACACTGACACAAGAGCTCGGCTGCACTGCATGGTAACTGTTGGACAGGCTGATGATGTTGTAGGAAATGGTCATATTTATGCAATTATAAATTGTGATGTTATTCCTAGGTTAATACAATCAAACGTTTCATTGCATGGAACATTCTTGATGGTGGTTTTGCCAAACTACCAACATCACTTCAGAACAGGGGAAGCTGGCTTTCATGTAACATAACAACTCAATAAATCTCTTTCCTAGAAAGCACATGCAAGAGACATTGTTTTGTGATGCATTTCTAAAGCTTTGATGTGTTTCTTAGAGTGTTACAACTCTTTTACAACATTGTGAATAAAGTGGTATCTTACTAATTATATCCTTGCAGTTAATCACATTATCTGAATCCCTTGATTGCGTATTCACTGTATTTGTGAATTAGTATGATAAAAATTGCTTAAAAGTCACTGGCAGTTGCAGAGGAGAAATATTGAGGGCATTGCAGGGAATATTTTTCTTCATGGATGGTTAGATTCCAATCAGGTTTTCTTCCTTACCAACTTTAATCAGCAACATATTTTCAAGTATCAGAGCTCAACTCTGCCTGCCTGCCTAACACTGAAGGAAGTTTTGAGTCGATTATTACAAGAGCGCCCAGCTCTATGCAACTGACCACCAGATTAATTCAGGCTTTGAATTTAAACATAGCCTTGAGCAAAGTAAAGCTGATTGCCTGTTGATTGTAAAGCAAGAAAAAGGAAGATTTGAATTTGTAATCCGCTTTTCACAGCCTCAGTCATGATAGCGGTGGCTCAGTGGGTAACTCTCTTGTCTCTGAGGCAGTAGGTTGTGGGTTCAAGTGCCCCTCCAGAGACTTGAGCATAAAATCTAGGCTGTCACTCCAATACAGAGGGAATGCTGCACTGTTGAAGGCGCCACCTTTTAGATGAGCCGTTAAACTGAAGCCCTGTCTTCCCTCTCAGGAGAATGTAAAAGATCCCATGGTACTATGTCAAAGAAGAGCTGGGGTGTTTCCACTTGCTGCAGAATTAACATTGTATCATCCTTGAAGTAGCCATTGACGTTCCTTAGATTATTTCATACCGCTGCAGAATTTGTACAGCTCAGTCCTAAAGGTGATTTTGGGGCTCAAATGCCTGCAAGTGTGGATGGCACAATTCAGGCAGATTGCCCGAAGGGGAGGTCAAAATATGAATGGAATGCAGATCTGTTGGGGTTTTTATCCCATTGAAGAATCGCTAGTAATTTCCATCAGCAGGAGGAGCATTTTAATCTTCTGCACCCCAGATCCCCCCTACCTCATGTCTGCAGCCAGCTTTAGGGCAATGCATGGGTCATCCCAGGATTTTTGCCATCCATAGGCCTAACAGAGCAAACACTCATAGAGAGCAGGCATGGGTTTTGTACTGGGCCTTTCCAAGGCTCCAAGCTTCTCAAGAAGTACAGACAATAAATTCACAGGAGATCAATTATCATGTAATGGAAACGCATTTCCAGGTGGGAAAGGAACATTTGTTTTGGAATTCAATCTTCAACTTCTGAAGCACTTTAGCTCCCTTCGCGGCTGCTTCAATTTGTGAGCAATCCTTTGGGCGAGCGCCTCTACAGGCGATTATTAAAATGTCCCAGTCCCTGGGATTTGGGACAGGATTAATAACCTCAGCGATCATCAGCTGCAAGTCAATCCCCTCCCAGCACTCATCCCACAGGAGAGCAGCAATCCCAGAATGTATGAAGAACATGCTTCAAAATTTAGTATGTATATTTTTTGTACACAATTTCAGATTTCCCATATTGGAATGATACAAGTCACAATAGTCATAATGCCCTTTGTATGTCATTGGAAGCTCATTTTGTCGTCTCTCAAAGAATCCCTCTTCACCACACACAGCAATCAATGTTTCTTATCCAGGAAAGTTCCCAGAACTGTTCGCATAGAAACAAAAAAAAACAAAGAAAATCATCTTTTATTTACAAAGTTTTCGCAACAAAACAGTTACGAAGAATAAATTGTATAGTCCTTATTTATTTTAAAATGATGATTCATAACACATTGAACGTCACTTATCCATTGCATATCAAGTAATGATTCACATGAAGTGTATAGAAAATCAATCATCTCACATACATACAGCTGCCAACATGTTGGTTAGTTTTTCCTGCTACACATGATTGTTACGTGTAAATGCTTTCCAATATACCCAGCTGATACACCAATAAAAGTTCATATAAATAATACCCGTTGTATGCTGACTTTGTATACCCAGTTCCTGATGTGGTTGGTGCTGCAAGGAGACAAATAATTCTAGCCATGTTTCCACAGTTGCATTATTGTCATCTTCAAATGTATTTCAGTCCTAAGAGCTTTAGGATAAATGCTGTTGTCTCTTATACGCATGACACTTTCCTGTTAACTTTCCTCCCCATGTTTTTAGTGGTTGATGTGAAACTGAACTGGTGGCTTTGCAATATTGTCTGAGCCCCATTCGACTTTAGACAGGCATTAACCCATTTATTTTAACTATGTTAATGCTTGCCAAAACATATGTGCTAAGAGCATTTTTTTCATTTGTTAACTTGATGTGGGTGACGCTGGCAAGCCACCTTTATTGCACCCCCCCCCCCCCACCCCACACTAATTGCCCTGAGAGGATGATGGTGGCTCTGCTTGTTGAACCACTGCAGTCTTATTGGTCATGATGCCACCATAATGGTGTCAGGGAAGTGGTAGTACCTGACCTTTTCCGATTGGAAACTTTTGTTCCTTGCTGTGTTTTTGAAATTGATTTGGTAAGTTAACAGCCTTCCCCTTAAATTCTATGTACATCTTATTGCCTTTGTAATTTGCATCCAACAAAAATTGGTAAAAAGCTGAAGCTGCTTTCATTGGAACCTTTGCATAAAACTTTGCAAAGAACATCGTCATTCCAACATTGTATAAATTAACATTATTCACATGCTTGTGGCAATACAGATAATGGATTGTGTATTTTTAACATTGGATATATACTTTCAAAAAATATTGGCAAAGAGTATCTTCTAGGTATCTAGGAATCCACATTATGAAATATTAAGATTCAACAGCATGCAATTACATAGCGCCTTTAAAATAAAGAAACGTCGACCATGTTTCACAGATAATTAGAAAGAAAACTCACCGAGGCAGGAGGAAGAGATTAAAAGGGACGACCAAGGTTAGATTAAAGAGATGAGTTAAAGGAGGTGGATAGGTTTGGGGAGGGAATTCCAGAGAGTAGGGCAGACAAGCCACTGATACTCAAAGACTTAGTTAATACTCAGCTATATCGATAAAGATTAAAACTTCATCTGATCAATAGCTGTATGACAAGTAAGTATTTTAATTAGCACACTTTACTTGAACTTTACAGCTTGCTTTTTATACACATTTCTAAATGTTATTCAACCCACTAATTATGTTCCTAATCTTGGGAGCACAATACATTTGAATCCTAAAGAACACACCCAATCTGACAAGTAATTTAGATTGTGTACAAGACTTTTTATTCGCATTAATTACATTTAAGGCTATCTCTGGCAGCTATTCTGCAAAAGAAGCAAGCAAACATGCAGAAGTTTGTGAATGTTATTATATTTTATTACAAAGATAACTGTGTACAAAGACTTTAACTTCTGACCATCTTGGTGAGCATCTGAACTCTTTCAACACATCTCACCCCCTCCCCCCCCGCCCCCCCCCCCCTTCATCCCCATATTCTCTGTGCTCTTTCTCAACTGTTACTAAAATAATGGGCCAGCTTCCCCCTGTGCTCCAATCAATGCTAGTCTGAACTGTTATGGCCAGGCAAGGAGGGAGTCTCAGGCTCCCCTCTTGCCCTTCCTCTTATTTGACCGCAACAGGGTTTATTACTTTTAGACAGTGGTAGTGCTTACCACCTCTATGAGTGTTTTACCTCTTTCCTTTACTGTGATCTTGAAAGAACCAATTAGACAGGTTTTCTTGAGTATAAGTAAGAATGCGGTAAATTTATTATACTTAATAATCTAATCCCGATTTAAAAATAATCAAATATACGCTACACAGTCACGCACACATTCACATGAAAATCACACGCACACAAATTGATTACAGAGGGAAAAATAGATATGGCAGTTGGATTAAAGTCCAGAATAAATGGAACTTAAATACATAGTCTGTGAAGTAGATGATCCGTAGTCCTGTATTCTTGAAGTTCTCGACTGGTCAAAGTGCACTTTGTGGTTGGCCTGCTTTGCTCAGAGTTTTCTTGAAGGCAGATTGGTAGGTGGTTCTCTTCCCCTGGTCTCTGGCAGTCTGTAGGCTTGGAGAGTCTAGGAACTCTAACTGTCTGTAGGCTCGGAGAGTCCGCAGTCGCAGATAGTTTTCAAACTTGATGTTTTCTGGAGAGAGGGAGTAAGGAAAGCATGCAGCCTTCTCTGCTGCTGCACACTCAGGGCTGAATTTTATTAGCTCGCTGCACATTGCAACAGCGTGCTTTGAAGTCGGCGGCCTTCCGACGCGGAAGCGCCGCCGCTGAGCCCCCGCGATATTTAACTTTCTCTTCAATCTTCCCTTTCTCTGTGGAAATGCTGCATTCTTTAATGTTATTAGAGATAAAAAGTAAATAAAGGATTGACAGTGTTCCTTCTGCCAAGCAGCAGAAACATGAATGGGGGCGAATCGCTTTGCTTAGTTCATGGTTATGCATTGAGGGACATGTTTTATCGAGTTTATGATTTCTAGTTATATTGTGCTCACATCAGGTACCTGTTTATCCAGTGCAATACTCTAGTATTTCCTAACCTCTTTTGCAACACTAACTGTATAGGGCTCCCTCTCATCCCTGATTAAGGAGTGCCAGATATTAAAGTTTAGTTTTTTTAGTTTAGAGATACAGCACTGAAACAGGCCCTTCGGCCCACCGAGTCTGTGCCGACCATCAACCACCCATTTATACTAATCCTACACTAATCCCAGATTCCTACTACATCCCCACCTGTCCCTCTAATTCCCTACGACCTACCTATACTAGGGGCAATTTTATAATGGCCAATTAACCTATCAACCTGCAAGTCTTTGGCATGTGGGAGGAAACCGGAGCACCCGGAGGAAACCCACGCAGACACAGGGAGAACTTGCAAACTCCACACAGGCAGTACCCAGAATCGAACCCAGGTCCCTGGAGCTGTGAGGCTGCGGTGCTAACCACTGCGCCACTGTGCCGCCCTAATCATCTTGCTTAAAGGCCCTTTCTTAGAAAAATATTATAACTCCACTTATGAAGATTTCCTTTGCTTGGCACTTCTAAATAAATTGTAAATTTGTTCTTTTAGTAAAAGTAGCTGCTTGTTTCAGTTGGTAACATGTTCACCTCCAAGTCAGAAGAATGTTTGTTTGAGCCCCACATCAAAACCTGAGAGCACAATTTAGACTAACACGTCACTGCAATATTGCGGCAATGCTGAAGTGTTGGAGGTGCCACCCTTCAGATGAGTTGGTCAGCCATGAAGCAACTGCCAGTTCCAATAGTTTGGGTGAATATTCAAGATTTCCTGGTGTATTTGAGGAACAGGGAGCTGCTTTGGCTAACATTCTTCCTTCGATCAAGATCATTTTAAAAAGACGGTCATTTGTCTAATTGTTGTTTGTGACACCTTGATTTGTGTAAATTGGCTGCTGTATGTGTCTACAAAACAACAGGACGTGAAATGCTTGGTTCCAAATAGCTCTAAGTTTTCTCTTTCCCCTTTTGATTGCGTTGGAAATATCAACCAAAGGAAATCTTCCAGGATGAGTTGCTGATGCAATTACCAAAACTGTTCTTCCTTCAAAAATGTGTCGCATAAACCCCAAAAAGAAATAAGGCCTGTAATAAATGTTATCACGCTCTGCTTTATTTGAAGTCCTGAGGTTTATTATCCTCACAAAGTACCTACTGGCCAGCCCCCAATTTTTATCATATTTCTGAAAATGTAGCCACCTCAGTGGGTAAATTTTGATGAAGCCACGCAGCCCATGATAAGGTATAATTATTTTGTTTTTAATGATTTTGTGATTCAATCAGTAGCACAACAAACAGAATCTGTAGTAGCACTTAGAACAAGATCAAAGTGGCTCTTTTGATCTCAGTTTAAAAAACCTTCAGTAGACACGCCATTCTAAATCAAAAGGAATGTTCAGATGCCATGCTCAACCAAACATACATAACTTAACAGACACAAAACAAGTGCAGGTGCTTTTTGTGGTTTTACATAGGCACAAGCACAAGACCATTATAATAGGATGTTCTGTCTTCTATGTATTAAGTGGTCATTATTGCTTTTGATGGACTGTATTTATGAGCCAGATGTGGCCCATGGTAGAATTGTAACTTAGACGTTTGGCAAACTGTAATGTTTGTTCTGTTTTGTTTCCTAATGTCAGATGTTTATTTTCATGACTTGATTGAATGAATAAATTGGGCAATCCCCTAAATGTCAAATTCTTTTAAAGGAGTACTGAAGGGTTGAATCACTCTATACCCACTGGGTCTACAAGAGTGACAGAGTGCCACAAATTTAATTCCCCAGCCATCACAAGCACAAAAACATTCTAAATCCCTCTTCTATAGTCTGCAGTTGTTCCTGCTTTTCAAAGCACAAGAACTTGGGATTAGGCTTGTTTTGTTTAAAAAAAGTTCTATAGTACTTTGTGAATGAACCTTAGGACTCATGAGCATAAAACACTCCTTACCCGCAGTGTTTTTTTCTACAAAATGTACAAGTCACTGTTCTACAGCCAGTACTGTCTCTATGTGGGAGGGAATGGAAGGTCATATTTCAAACTACAAGTACATTTTCAAATTGAAATCTTTACACATTTATGGTGACTGAATACCCATAATTGTAAATTGTGCCAATGTCTTTTCTTTGTTGAAATATGTGTCTAGATTCCTTGTAATAATTCATTGATACTGGAACCCCTGAATACTCCTTAAGGACTATCCTTACAGTAGAATTATTTGGATGTTGCTTTTTTTATTATTCAGCGTATGAAGGTAGAGATTAATGAATTGCTTCTGCACCTTACCTTCCCTCCAAATCAAATTTGGCCTCTGGTTATCAATGTTAAAATTTTTGAAACAAGTAACGCAGAAAATGTCCAGGAATAGGCTTATTCGTTTTAGCAAAAAATATATCATATTAATGCCAATTCAGAGAGTCATGTTCAACTATTGGGCGAATTACATTGCCTGCCTTCACAGTTATTGATCCCAGAATTTGGTCATAAACCACAACAGTGCGAGGTGAAAACATGTAATTTGCCCCATGATTTGAAAAAAAACTAAGAAACGTCAATCTAGCATAAAAATTGCTGGGTCAATTGAAAATTTCAAGACTGAGATTGATGGATTTTTATTTGGTGAGGATGTCAGAGGATATGAATCAAAGGTGAGTAAATGGAATTGAGGGACAGATCTAATCAAATGGTGGAACTAGCTAGAGGGTCTGGTCTATTCTTGTTTCTATGTTCCAAGATATATTATTGTTAGTGAACAGAAATGTCAGAAAATATTTAACACATCTGTATAACATCCCTCTGTCTACTATATTAACAGAGGTGAGATGCTTTCCCATATATTTCCTTGCTTAAATAATGGTGCTGATTTTCCAAACCTTTGGTTTTGCATTCTTGGAGCGTAAAAGTCGGGAAAATGGAGATGGAGACCATTTACACCAAGTCATCCCCCTTGCACTGACCCAGCTGTTGCATCTCAAACTCCTCTCCAGCATCAGCTGGAAAGCCCCAAGATTGCTGCGGGCCCAATTTTAACCTACTCAAACCCATTCACTTACACAGAATTAAATTGGGCCCTGTACAATTTTTTTTTCCAGTTTTCTGGTGATAGGCACTGCCAAGGAGGGGATTGGGCCCAGGTTACACCAGGCCATGTTAATAGCCAAGGACAGGAAATTCAGGCAAACCTGAGCCTGGGAAGGCACAGTGTACTTGGGTGCACTCTTCTTGTCTAGTGCTGGGCAGGAAGGGAAGGGAAGGGATGGGAGAGGGGTGGGTGGTGGTGGGGGGGGGGGGGGGATGGTGAGCAAAATTGGGCCCAAAGTTTTTTCTTAAGTCATTTTGAAAAGTATCCCTATTAAATATTAACACAAGATTGTATTCTAAAATTTCTACAGCTGAAAACAATGGGAGCATTGGAAGACATTAAACATAGGACTATATGTTATTTTCCTACCCTCTTGAATGACTGTTATTTTTGATTAAAGTACACAAATGTATATAATTCAGAACACAGTATTCTATTGCAGTTATTTTATACCTGTAATCATAACTTTATATTATCTGAGGAAAAACAGCACTGAACTGTGCCTTATGTCTTACACTTCATTTATAACACTAATGTAGACTGCACTGGTGCAGACATGATTATGGCCTACTGACTATGAATGGACCTAAAATCTGAACCAGGTGAGCACTTGGTTTTCTGAGGCTATCATGGAGAGATGACAAGGAAAAGCAAAGCATTTCTCCACAGAGGGAATGGGCCACTTTGCACAATTGCATCTCTCGTCATACTGGTACTCAAACTGGACCTTGGTAAAACGTTCAGAAAAGAAATAATAACAGTATCCCCTTGAAGCTTTCAAATTTCTACCATCCATGTGTAAACATTCTAGGCTGCCAATGGGAGCACCCAGTCCACATACCCATCTCTAAATTCTTGTGAAATGAATTAGGAGTCTCAACCCAGCTCTTATTAGACATGGGTCCATAGCTCTAAATTGCCTGCGTTGGCAAGGAAGGGTGCAAAATATAAGTTAATATGAAAAGTAGAAATGCGTTCTGCATAGCTTTAATTGAGTGAATTAATTGCACTCTTAGCATAAGTAAAAACATTCTCTATAGAGAGAAATACAATCTACAACTTTGGCAAGGGCAATATTTGGGGGTGGGGGGAGGGGGGGAATTCCATATTATTAACAAATCTTTTGCTTTCATTCCATTTTGAAATTAGATTGCTCGAGACTTACCAAAGCTGGGATCACAGCAAAGATCATTCTAACAGTTCATAAATAATATGTTTCCTGAAGTATGGGAGCTAAATTTATTAAAGCTGCCAGTTTTTATGATAGTAACATTTCTCTCATTTGTGATATTAATTTTTTAATGTGACAGAAGAGGAGAAAGGATTTCCCTGGCCAATGTTCCCCTGTTAACCAACACCACGTTGTTCAAGATTCCAAAAATGGCCAATAATTGATGTGCACTATCTTGCCATATTCGCCTTCAGAAATACCAGTGACTGCAACTCAGAAGTAATATTTTGCCAACTTGGGCAGTTTCGAAGTATGGGTCCATGGAGTTGGGTTGAGACTCCGAATATGCTTTGTAGGATATTCTAGGGGTGTTACAACATGCTATTTAAATGCAAGTTCATTCTTTGCCTGTTCATATCTTGATCTATCTACCCCACATCAGCTAATTTGGAGGATTCTGAATCCTGCCCTGCATGATGAGTGGTAGAAAACCAGGGCAGAACTAACAATATGGATACAAAATAGGGATGAATGACTACATAAGGAAAACATACAGGCTATAAAAGGGATCATGGCATTAAAATGGGAGCCTCCAGTGGGATTGAAGTACAGATTAGCCATGATGTAATTTAATGCCAAAACTGAATGGCCCAGTCCTGTTCCAATGACCTATTAAATGATAACGTCAGTATATGGGAGTGCTTTTTCCAAATTCCCACCTGCCCCCCAACCCGCTCTGTCTAAGGCAGTGACCCATTCCACAGGGACTTCCTCCTAGGCTCCCTCCTACTTCTCACCCACATGCTGCCTCTCGGTGACATCATCCAAAAACACAGCGTTAGCTTTCACATGTATGCTGACGACACCCAGCACTACTTCACGACCACCTCACTCGACTCCTCCAATGTTGCTAGATTATCAGACTGTCTATCTGATGTCCACTACTGGATGAGCAGAAATGTCCTCAATTAAATATTGGGATGACTGAAGCCATTGTTTTAGGTCCCCGCTCCAAACTCCGTTCTCTAGCTACCGGCTCCATGCCTCTCCCTGGCAACAGTCCAAGACTAAACTAAAAGCAAAATACTGCAGATGCTGGAAATCTGAAATAAAAACAAGAAATGCTGGAAATACTCAGCAGGTCTGGAACCGTCTGTGGAGAAAGAAGCAGAGTTAACGTTTCAGGTCAGTGACCCTTCATCAGAACTAGCAAATATTAGAAATGTAATTTGTTTTAAGCAAGTAAAGCCGGGGTGGGGTACGAGATAACAAAAGAGAAGGTGTTGATAGGGCAAGGTCACAGAGAATAACTGACCAGAAGGTCATGGAGCAAAGGCAAACAGTATGTTAATGGTGTGGTGAAAGACAAAGCGTTAGTGCAGAGAGGGTGTTAATTGACAGAAGAATGAACAGCCCTGGCTCCAAGCACAAACATGAAAAAAAAGTGGGTAGGCACCATAGAAACAAACTAAACCAAAATAAAGAAATAGAAAAAAAGAAAAAAGAACTAAAAATAAAATTAGGCATGATACAGCCTGCCGGACTGAACATTGAGTTCAATAATTTCAGAGCATGATGGGTCCCCCTTTTTATTTTTATTTTTAGTATCTGATTTTCATCACTCCACCATTGGTGGCCACGCCTTCAATTATCTAGGCCCTAAGCTCTGGAATATACTCCCTACACCTCTCTGTCTCTTTACCTCATGTTCCCCCTTTAAAGTCACTCCTTAAAACCTCTTTGACCAAGCTTTTGGTCATCTGACCTAATATCTCCATATTTTATTTTATAATGCTACTGTGAAGAGCCTTGGGACATTTAATTATGTTAAAGGCGCTATATAAACGTAAGTTGTTATTTTCCATGTGAGTCCAGATATCCAAGTGACTGCAGTAGAGAGAAATAACAGCTGTACCCAATCCTGTCCTCGACTGATATCCTCTTTTTAGTGGAGATTATCAGGTAATGATCGATCTCAGTCTTCAAAATTTCAATTAACCTTGCATTCACCGCCTTTTGTGGGAGCAAGTTTTTACTTTCAACCACCCTTTTGTGTGAAAAAGTGCTTTCTGACTTTACTCCAAAATAGGCACCTCTAGTTTTAAGATTATGCCTGCACATTCTGTATATCTCCTCCAGAGGAAATACCACATCGAATTCTTTGATTATTTTAAACACCTTGGCTGGAATTTTACACCACCTCAACGAGCCGGATGGTGGCGGGGTTGTGAGGGTGTGGGGGTGCGTGGTGGTGACATAAAATGGAGCAGGAGGCTGCGGGAGGCTTTCCCGACCCACTCCCGCCTCCGCCTCCCTTTAGGTAGGGTGGTGGGGGGATTGTGAAAAACCGCCTGCCCACCCCAGGCTAATCAAGGCCCTTAAATGGTCACTTAATGGCCACTTAAGGGCCTTCGCCCGCCTCCACGCGGATTTTACACATGGCAAGTGGGCGTCCTGGAGCCGGAAAAAGCCACCTGTGAAAACTTAATGAGCATTAAAACAAAAAGACAATTAAAACTTAGCAATTTTTTTAGCTTCTCCCTGCAGGTGGTTTCCTTGTTTCCACTCGCTGTGTGGATATGCAGCTTCCGATCGTCTCGGGGGCGGGACCTGTTCATCGGGCACAGGGTGCCCGATGGCAGGCCGCCCCTGCTACCCCAACCATCCCCAGCACCCAACACGCCCTCCTTCCCCCCAACCGACCACGTTTGCCTCGCTGGGGCCCGGCCGATTACCCTCGGCAAGGCAACCAAAACCAACCTGTCTTCCCGGCTCAATGTCTTCGGCTCGGCTGCAGTCCCAGCAGTGGCCACCGCTCCTGGTGGCACTGCCGGGACCAAGAGCTGCCGGCCCGCTGATTGGCGGGCAGCTCAATGAGGCCAGACTTCCTCCCTCAAGCGGGTGGAAGTCCCGCCTCGGAACACTTAAAGCCTGGGGACCCGTAAAATGCGGGTCGGATCCCCAGGCGAGGCGGAAGCAGGTGCGCCACCAACTTTTCAGTCGGTGGCTGGCTCCTGTCTACCCAACGTGAAATCCTGGACCTTGTTTAGATTACCTCCCCAGGTATGGTAGTATAATGGTTATGGTGCTGGACTAGCATCCCAGAGGTTATATGTTCTAAATCCCAGCATGGCAACTTGTGAAACTAAATTTAATAAGTCTGGGATAATTTGAGGGCTAGCACCAAAAAATGACCATGAAAGCTGTTGAATTGTTCAGGGAAGGGAAACTGCCACCTATCACATCTGAGACTAAAGACAAGATCATTGTGAATCTGAGTCTGGCTTTTGTACAGAGTGTAGATGGCAATTGCTACCCAATAGTTCACAGCACAGCTAATGGCACACCTTTTCTTGGCAGTTCACTGGCAGCCTACCTGTCAGCATGAACAGCTGGGAAAACCATGGCTCATCAACAGGGCAGATATTTCAATGAATTAATTTGCTATTATGTTCATTTTGAGCTATAGAGGTACATCCGGCAGTATAACTAGCGCCAAATTCATATCCATGCAGCAAGTGGAAACAGGGAAACCATCTGCAGGGAGAAGCTAAAAAAATTGCTGAATTTTAATTGTCTTTTTGTTTTAATGCTCAGTAAGGTGAGTGTTCTGATCAGATAGGAGATGAAATATTTTCCACCAATGTTAGCATTAAAAATGCCAGAATGGCTAGTGTTAAAGACAAATTTCCACTATCGAACATCAAAAATGTGCCTATGCTTATCGTGGGCATGGATTTTTCTATGTTGTCTCACCAACGATCTTACTGGCCTCTGAGGCAAATTGCCATTTGGAACCAATTGCCGGCAGTTTTGTCCATATTAGCCCCTGCCCAGTAGAAACTGGGTTAAGGTTCTTCAAACCCATTTCACTTAAGCATTACAGTTTGCAAATAGAGGAGACCTACATCTCATCAGTCTGGGCTGGATACAAGCCCAGATTCCTGAGGTGAAAGACATGTGGTTTAAGCCTTGGCATGTACAGTCCCCCATTTTCCTCAATATTAAATCTAAAAGCAACCGTACTTCCTGCACTTCTGTTGCACTGTAATCACATAACAAATGACTCATAGGTCAATACCATCTCTAGATCCATAATAAAAAGATTACATTTAAGTTTATTCCAATGAGTAATATAAACCAATTCAATGAGAAAGCACTGATGTACTTAAAAAAATGTTTTGTCTTTCATTCCCACATTTACATTTTGTGGCTAGGTTTCCTGCCTGAACTCTGACAATGTTTTGGTGTAATTCAGACAGGTAGGAGTTGAAAGTTACTTCAGGGTGGAGTCTGCCACATCCTTGGCTGTTTGTTTTTTTCCACCTCCCCAATTTCATAAAAGCAGGACCCAGCAGTGCACAGCAGGTACATCTGGGTATGGATACCAATACACAGATAGGTGTATTACAAACTGATCCAAATGAACAAAATCTGTCCACTAATGGATTTCCCATCATATATGCCTTAGTAGCGCTGTTAATACCTGTTAATTCCTGGCATCCAACATTGCTAAGGCATTTGATGGGTCTTTTTAATCAGTCACCAAGCAATTAACATGTGCATGTGGTTTTAAACGGCTTCAGATATTTGTTCAGGCTCAATATGCATTAAATTATTTGCTAACAACTCTTCAATATATTTTACAAAATGAAGGTTAGCTATCTGAATTTAGAATTATAAAAGAGCATTTTCACTAACCACAGTTTATTTAATCAGCACCTCTTAGTTTGAAGATCCTCAGATTGAATTAACTGCAAATTTGAACTGAATTGATCGAAAACAATGCTTCTGTGTTTCTTTTGAATTAAAATTGCTTAATTTGAACTACTAGATCTTCCAATTTTTTCAAGCAAAAAAGTTCTTTGAATTAAATACTGGCCAAGAGTTTCCATGCTTAAAAAAAGACTCACCTTTATATAACACCTTTCACAACCACAAGACCTTCCAAAGTGCTTTATTGCCAATGAAGTACTTTTGAAGTGTAGTCACTGTTGTAATGTAGGAAATGCGGCAGTTAAATTGCGCACAGAAAGCTCCTACAAAACAGCAATGTGATCATGATCAGATAATCTGTTCTTAGTGATGTTGGTTGAGGATAAATATTGGCCAGGACACCAGAGATAACTCCCCTGCTCTTCTTTGAATTAGTATCATGGGATCTTTTATGTCCACCTGAAAGGGCAGATGGGGCCTCGGTTTAAAGCCTCGTCTAAAAGACAGCATCTCTGACAGTGCAGCACTCCCTCAGCACTGCACTGGAGTGTCAGCCTAGATTTTGTGCTTAAGACCTGGAGCTGAATTTTATTTGGGCGCCGCACTCCGCGGTGGCACCCTTTAAACTCGGCGGGGTGCCTGTATTCAGTGGCCGCCGCAGAACCCCCGCAATATTTCGTGCTGGGGCTCATTTAAATAGTAGGGCGGAGCGCCCGCCCCCGATGACGTGTAGCGTCGGTGCCATTTTTAAAGGGCTTTAAGCTCTTAGAATTACTTCAAATTTTTAAATGGGCAGCGGTATGAAATTTTTATTAAACAATAAAAAAAATGTGGATGACCCTTCCCCGACCCCCCAATGATCATTTCAATGCCCGAAATGACCAACATATTCCTTTTTCCCAACCCGAACCTTACCCCCTAATCTTATAACATTTGGCCTATAACCCTTTCCCCAAATCCAATAAAAATTGATTTCCCCGCTCCTCCACCTCTCCCGCCCTGAAATTTTTATTACACCCCCCTCCCCACCAGGTTCTTGTTTGGGAACTTTGCATTTCCGAAGGCCGAACGGATGCCATAAAATCGGCGTGGGACGGGAGGTAGGTTAATTTGAACATAATTACTGTTGATTTAAATATGCAGATGAAGGGCCTGCCGCCAGGAAGTGGGGGGGGGGGCCACACCGAGGTCCCCACACCGCCGGTAATATGCGGCAGGCCCTTCTCAACATTGCGGGTCAAAGCGGGCCTCTCCCCGCAACATTTTACCAGCCCCCGCGCCGTGGCTCACCGCGTCGAGGGGCCAGTAAATTCAGTCCTGGAGTGGGACTTGAACCCACAATCTTTCACTGATCCACGTCACACACTAAGTTAAAATCATTCTAAAGTTGAGTACTTTAAATGTGATCACTAATACCATTTCTGGCCTCCTATTTGGGCATCTGTGTTTGTGTCTATAACAACCTGAGTTATTAAAATTAAACATTAGATATTGTGTAAAGAACCACATCTCCTGATTGCTGTTTTTCTCCTTTCAACTGCATATTTTCAGTGCAGCAAATTATTTTCTATTCATTTGTGATAAAAGCATTCAGTTACACAGTATACCCCCATCGTGCATCACTCCTGTTTGATCCACCTACTAAATTTTTACATGTCATTTTTCACCAGACATAAAAAATGAGGTTCCCAAACATCTGTGTGTTTAACATCACACGCAAGTCCTTTGGCTCTACTTCAAAATATTGTGTTATCACTTTGTTCATATTGTACAGCATAAAATACTGTCATGCTTTCAATACCAGCAGTACAAACTATTTTACCATTGTATAAGGTCTTAATCTGATTCAGTCAATTCTGCTTAAGTGAATTATGAGCAAAGACTGGAAGTGCTTGGGCTTTTCAATCTGGAAATCTGGCATCTGAGAGATGATTGTGTCGAGGTACACAAGATAGCTAGAGAGTACAGAAGGTAACTGTAGAATATTGCTTTAAAGTAAATCGTGAGCAGACAAACAAGGACATACAGGTTCAGACTAGTAAAAGGTCATTTAAGGAATGCTATCAGGTAATTATTCTTCACAAACAGAATGACCAACACCCGGAACAGAATTGCAGAGAAAGTACTAGAGGTCAAAATCATTTAAGAAACATACAGATGCTGTAGTGGCGGAATGGTATAGTCTTTCTAAATGGGTGAAGTAAGACAGGCCAAAAGGTCTTCCTCGTTCATAATTGTCATATGACCTTTGAATATTTAAGTGAACTGAAACTGATAGCCCAAAGCACCAATTTGCCACATACTTATATTTGTTCCTGCAAGACGGTGATCCGAGTATCATTTTTCCTGTCAATTTTAGCAAAGATATTAATGAAAGTACTTTAGTTTGTAAAATTATTGACAGCAGCCCAATATGTGTCTTGTCTCATTTACACATTTTACCTCAAATTGCACAGCGAACTCTGTGTAACATAGTCCCACTCTCTCTCTCCAGCTGGAATAGACTCATTCAAGACTACAGTTCCAGGCCTCCCAGTTACCTAGATAATGAGAATAGAGCAGTTGGGAATCACAGCAGATTCTGATCATCTCCTCACCAAAACTCTACACACCATTTTCCAGCAGGAGTGACTGGATGGCAGCTGGGTGGGATATCTCCCCTCCTCCCACCATGAGCCCATGTACCTATGCTCAGTTATAGTTCTGCTAGTGTTACCCTGGTTGACCATGAACCAGCTGCCAAACCTCGGCTAGTCTGCATGACCAGGTTTTACACAGGCTGGTGAATTAACCAACTCAACCACTGGGGAAGGGGTGGCTTGTAATATTTTGAGCAATGATGGCAAACTGTAAAGGATCCAAGCGCAAGAGATTAAAACAAAATATAAGGAGACAGGATTGATGATTTTTTTTAAAGGCGTCATTTGTGTACAAATGTGTATATCCATTTAGCTTAGCAATAAAGGTCCACAGACTCCCCAATTTCACCCCTCTATCAGTCATTTATTGACCTGTTGTTTCTTAAGGATCTGACCTCTGAATTATATTTCAGAATGTGCTGCGAGTCTTCAAAGAGATCCTTAATCATTTTAAATGTAAAGCTCGTGGTATTTCCTTTTTTTTCCCCTTTCAAAATGCTCTGAATAGCCTTCGACTCAATAAATTTCATTTTTCCCCTCTTCTTCACGCATAATTACCTGCTGTGTCAGACGGTCTGAGCTCCTTTGACCCAGACCGTTTAAGTTTCTTCAGACACTATTCTTTTCTCTTTTTTGTCTCATTTCCTTCAGACTGTTCAGATCCCCTGTTACCAGCCAAGGCAACACGCAGTCAGCCTGTACTGTACCCAGCCACAGGGAAGTGGGCAGCAAGACCTAGCATTCGGACACTGATTCTCCCTCCCTCAGGAAAAACACTTCACCTCCTCTTGGAACTAGAAGAGCCATTTAGCCTGGCACCAGGTATCCGTGGACATTTATACTGGTAGGGGAGAGAAATTGGTGAACTTGTGGGCAGCTGATTACAACATGAATTGTCTGGATATGTTGGTCCGCAGATTAAAGATTTTAAAGGACTATGATTTTCGGGTCCCCTTATATTTTGCAGTATGCAAAATACAGCCCCTTCCTGCTTGCATTCCCCTTCTCACCATGCACAAGCACACTCTCAAAAAGTATTTTGACTAATTTTAATTAAATAATAAAGGTATAGCCCACAATTAATTTTTAAACCATGTTGATCTGGCACCCAAAGAAGAAAAAGAATTCATAACATTTTGTAATGACCATTGTTTATTTTCCTCTACTGTATCTGAAGCCTTTACTTCAGGCTTACTGAACGATAAAAATTATGATCTGATTTAAAAGGCGTATTGATTCAAAGAGATCAAATGGAGTAGGCCAGGGTCCATTTAATATGTCATTGCTGAAGTCTTAGCAAAGATAAAGCTCACTTTTGCCCAAATGAAAAGACTTGATGTGATAATTTTATGCCAAGAATATTTCCTCTCATCAGGATTAGTGAATATGGCTGGAAATTTATGCCCCCCCCCCCCCACCCCTACGAGCGGGCTGGTGGTGGGGGAAAGCGTAAAATTGAGTGGGAGGGGGTGCCGTTCCCGATGCCTTCCCACTCCCGCTGCAATTTTATGTGGGGCGGCGGCGGCGAGAAACGGCCCACTTGCCCCAGGCCAATCAAGGCCCTTAAGTGGCCAATTAACTGCCACTTAAGGGCCTCCTCCCACTGCTGCAGCTATTTTACCCACGGTGGCCGGATGGCAAAGGCCCCAAGAACACTGCCTGATAGAACGTGGGGGTGGCTTTCTTGCGAGCTGGGGTTGGGCCCTCCTGATCAGGCACCCTGTGCCCCACGGAGGGGTGCCCCCGAAGCCCCAACTACTCCCATCGCACACTCTCCCCAACTCCACCCCCCTACCCCCCACCACCAACCGACCCTCCCCCCTTGCCTCACTTTGGCCCGGCCGATTGTCCCCAGCGAGGCCCCAAAAACTTACCATTGCTCCAGGACCATCCTTCCTCTATCTTCCGATGGCTGGGTGTAGTCCCAGTCGTGGGCACCGCTCCCGGTGGCACTGCTGGGACTAAGAGCTGCCGGCAGCTCCATTAGGCGGGACTTCCTGCCTCAAGTTGGTGGAAGTCATGCCCAAGACCAATTAAGGGCCTGGGAGTGAAAAATCCTCGCGTGGCTTCCCAGGCCAGGTGGAGGTCCAGATTTGTCGGCCTCCCTGCCCAACATAAAATCCCAGCCATTTTCTCCATTCTCAACAATAAGAAAAAAAACTCCACTATTAAGAGAATTCTAATAAAAATATGTTGGTAGATTCGATCCCTAGGTCAACATTTGTTCTACAAAATCTTCTGTTATCTTCTGTACTAATTCCATTTTTATTAACCTGTATCTATAATATTTTGCATTAAGCTAAGAAAAATAGCATCCATTGTGAGGGTTACTAATAACAAGGCACAGATCCATGATGCACTGTTCAATCTCGTTAAATATATTCAATTAAAACATTCTTGTAACTGCAAGCCTGGGTTTAATTGGAAATGTATGAAAGCCAGAGGCAGATATTCCTCTCTGCATTTGTCATAAAGAATTAACTGGGTGCAGAGGAATACAGGAAATTCAGATAAGGAGGACTGACACCCATAAGGGAGTCTGCCTGATTATTCATCCGGTTAAATGAATGGATGGATACTCAGGAGGGCTCTGTAACCATGCTTGCAATCCTCCCTGCCTGCTTTGCCTCTCTGCACTCTGCCTAGGCGATCCAGTGCACCAAGTGCAAAACATGTAAATCGGCCCCAAGGTAATTATTTGTGTATTCAACAATCCCTTAATACTAAAATAAAGCAGTTTAAAATTTAAAACAGGCAACATTCTTTTTGCTTCTGTTATTACCTTGAACTTGCCTGGATGAGTGCAGCTCCGACAACACTCAAGAAGCTTGACACCATCCAGGACATAGCAGTCTACTTGATCAGCACCCCACTCACCGCCTTCAACATTCACCCCCTCCACCACTGATGCACAGTGGCAGCAATGTGTACCATGTACAAGATGCACTGCAGCAACTCACCAAGACTCCTTCAACGACACCTTCCAAACCCACGACCTCTACCATCTAGAAGGACAAGGGCAGCAAACACATGGGAACACCACCGCCTGCAAGTTCCCCTCCAAGTCACACATTATCCTGACTTGGACCTATATCACCATTCCGTCACTGTCACTGGGTCAAAAACATGTTCCTAACAGCACTGTGGGTGTACCTACACCACATGGACTGCAGCGGTTCAAGAAGGCAGCTCACCACCACCTTCTCAAGGGCAATTAGAGATGGGCAACAAATATTGGCCTAGCCAGCCACACTGACGGCCCATGAAAGAATTGAAAAAAACATTTGGAAAGATAAAAGAACGTTTAACATTTCAGGTGTAATCTTTTCATCAGGAGCAGATATTAAAGTAAGTTTTGTTGCAAAGACATACAAAACAAAGTTTCTTTCTTCTTTTCTTTCTTTCTTTTGGGCCTCCTTATCTCGAGAGACAATGGATACGCGCCTGGAGGTGGTCAGTGGTTAGCGTGTTAATAAGTCTGTATTAGAAAGCAATGTGAGCTGCACTGTACTTTTTAACAGAATGGATTTGCGTAGGTTATGAAAGTTTTGTGCACTCAAAAATCGGTGATTATTCGACACATCTGTCACAACCTGAGGTATACTGCCACCTGCTGGCAAAAATTGACAGCAGTGTAATGGGTTTCTCACATATCAAGCTCATTTTAGTATATGGCAGCTATATGAATCATTATGATTTCTTGATGTAGCTTTGCAGCCAAGTGACTATTCCTGCAGAAGTCACTAAATGAACTATAAATGGATACTATACTTCTTGTAAGAGTGAGAAAAGTTAGATTCATTACTTTAAGTCATCACCTTTAAAAAAACAGATTTGGCTCAATCACAATTGAATTAAACACAGCTGAAACCAGCAGATACCACCATCAATACAGAAAATCCTTCCACCCAGCTTTAAAGCAAAGCATCAGTTCTCTTAACATGAATAAAAATGCAAGGGCTCGCAACTACCTCAAATCACTTTAAAGACAGAATCTACTGTGTCTCACACACACACATTCTAAATGAATACAGTAATTATACATTACAATTCAGTAGAACCATATTATGAATTGCAAAATATAAACTTTTATGCAGAATACTCACGCTAGATTCCAAAGATTTTAATACAGATTTCAGATTCTCATACATTCTGTTGTTTCTGTCATACTTAGGGTGAGTTTATACTTCCAAGTTTAGTTGTAAAGTGATTTCTATAGAGAGAGGTGGTGTGAGACTCAGAGTAGTCTCACACTGCTTGGGTTCGACACCCCACGGAGTATGAATTGTGTGTATCAACCCAGATTTTAAAAGTGTTCAAGTCCTAATTAGACTTTCTAACCTACATTTGTTTTATATATATGTTTAGATGATGTAGACTGCTGCCTGAAATTGCTAATTTCAGGAAAATTACCCAACAGTGAGGGGGAGATTTCCTTTTTAAGCTGTTTATACTTTCTCGCCACTTCCCACTGTATTGCTTCCAACACTTTGTTAATGCCATTCTGCTGAAAGGTAAATAATGACTGCTCACAAGATGACCCTTCTGTTTTCCCTCCCTGTGGACACAAACCTCACTGAGGCCACATGACTGAGATAGGGAACTCAACAGGTTATTCATTTTGGTCGGAAGAATAGAAAGGCAAATTATTATGTACATGGAGCGAAACTTCAGAGTGCTTCGGTGCAGAGGGATCTGGGTGTCCTCGTGCATGAATTGCAGAAAACTAGTATGCAGGTACAGTAGGTAATAAGGAAGGCAAATGGAATTTTGGCATTTATTGCTAAAGGAATAGAATATAAAAGTAGGGAAGTGTTGCTGCAACTGTACAAGGCATTAGTGAGACCGCACCTGGAGTACTGCATACAGTTTTGGTCCCCTTCCTTGAGGAGGGATCTAGTTGCATTGGAGGCAGTTCAGAGGAGGTTCACTAGATTGATTCCAGGGATGAGGGGTTTGTCTTATGAAAAGAGATTGAGCAGTTTAGGCTTTTACTCTCTAGAGTTTAGAAGAATGAGTGGAGATCTAATTGAGGTACATGAGATTATTAAGGGGATTGACAAAGTAGACGTAGAGAGGATGTTTCCTCTTGTGGGGCAATCTAGAATGAGAGGTCATAGTTTTAGGATAAGGGGTAGCAGATTTAAAACAGAGATGAGGAGAAATTACTTCTCTCAAAGGGTCCTGAGTCTGTGGAATTCACTACCCCAGAGTGCGGTGGATGCCACGACATTGAGTAAATTTAAGGAGGAGATAGACAGATTTTTAATTAGTAATGGGTTGAAAGGTTATGGAGAACGGGCAGGAAAGTGGAGTTGAGGCTGAGATGTGCTCAGCCATGATCCTATTGAATGGCGGAGCAGTCTCGAGGGGCTGAATTGCCTACTCCTGCTCCTAGTTCTTAAGTTCTTATGTGGAGCACTGCAGGTATGAAGAAGCCATGTCTCACCCAAATCACTAGCACACTATGCTGCACCTTTCTAGCATACATCTCCTTTTCTTCACAAAATGATACATAGGAGTGAGCAATGGTTTTATACAAACCTCAAATGACACCAGGCTCATGGCTCATCACGGCAGTTGCATAATAATTTTGCATAAAACCTATCTTATATAACATTTTTAGCTTCCTTAGAAGTGGCTTTCATTGGTGCACATGTAGATGGATTCTCTGGAATGAGGCACATTGTGATTTCCTGTGCTCCACTCCTGCAGTCACTGTATCCTTAATTTGAAACTGAAACTTGTGTGCAATTGGAAAAAAAAGTTCATTTTTAAAAAAACAGTCGTGACTTCGTTGGTCATTTTGTGAGAGTTCATGAATCTAAAGCTAAAATACATCCAAAAATTAATTATGACTTCAAGGTAAAGAATTATTGCATCTCTCTAATGTAATGTGATCAGCTAAAAAATTCACCCTGTACTTGTACCAAATTCACCCAGTCACTAATCACCTATATAGGCAACCGGTGTATAACTATATATGTTATGGTAATTGGGGAGGATTAATGTCCTATTATTGCTAGTTTCACTTTTTATTTTTTCTCAAGCTAGGTGAAGAAGAAAACCGAATTGTAGGCTGATTATAGAGTATGATTTCCAACTGATACAGCTAAATAAGTTAATGTCAGTGTTAAAATAAACTTGCATGGATGATTTTAAATGTTCATAAGGCAACAGTGGCAATTAGAAAATATATCCCTGCAACATTGCCTGAGAAATTGGCTGATGGGCAGGTAGTCACAGCTTTAGCCAGCTACCCAACCTTACAGGTTAAAAGGTATCCCCTACAGAAAAGCAGGAAGTGCTGCTTTGTTTGAAATGAAGGGGGAAAATATCTATTCATAGCTGGCAATCATTGCTAGCACAATCATATTGTTACCACTAATGGAAGATTAAAGCAGACATCCATTTATGCAGTCAGTATCAAAAGATTGCAAGAAGCTAACCCATTCAATTTGACCTTTAAAAGCATTATTTTGCACAGCTGCACTTTAGCATAACTCAACCATGATAACGACATCATAACCTCAATCAGTCTGGTCTTCACGGAAAAGCAAACCTGTTTTGAGAAAGGAGAAAAGCCGAAGGACTCATCCATCATCTTCAGCAGAAATGCTGTGCATTCACCAATCCTCCACCCTCCATCTCTCCTGAAGGTACTGACTCCATGTTGGGGTACAATTATCAGACACCAGGTACCAGGCACCCCCAAGTATCTCAACCACGTAGCAATTTTGTGAGCCGGAACAGCAAGCTTCAGCAAGCTATTCGAGAGTGGAAAGCATCGTAACTGAGTCTGATGCTGTCTTCACCGGTCAATTCACTATGCACTTGAAGCAGACCTGACAGGTTAGCATTCAGGAGCCTGAACAATGAGCAAATTTTCCCTCATTGGCCTAGCGATGCTGAGGTCAGTTTTAGGCTTCCCACTGTTGCTCAGGCTGAAATTAGCTAACTCCACACACACTAGAAAGCAAACCTCATGCTTCCTGGTCTGTATGGCTTGGGCACTGTGTCATGCAGGCCCCCACCTGCCAAGAATGAGGCACACGTGTTTCGTCACATGAACGTTGATTTTTAAACTGTTACTGGAATAAAGAAAGAACTTGTTTTTTTAAAAGAAACACCAGACCCTTGACTGGAAAGACATTTGCATAGTAACAGACAGTACTTGGAAAGGACAAAGGGGCCACTCCCTGCTCCAATTTAATCCACAATAGACTTTTGATTACCAGACGTTGAAGGTGGAGAGGCTAGCATTCTAGGTTAACTGCTAAGATGGCCAAATACACAAACAGACATGGTCAGACCAGTTTAGTCACATGATTAACTGGCGGTTGGAGTTTTTTGAATTTGAACATGCCACAGAGTTTTTTAAAAACTCAGAAAGTTGTTTGTTCCTGGACTGAAAAGACCTCTCTCCTGTCTGCTCTCATCTTGCTCTCACCAGCTTTGGAAACCATTGAAGACATATGAACCCCAAGAGAGGTATTTGTAGGCTTTAACCGAATTAGAGTTTAAGTTTAATTTTTTAATAAATTTCACTTTTCTTCTTTAAACCTAAGAAAGCCTGTTTGTGCTCATTTCTTTGCCTTATAATTGGAAAGCAATGAACAAGGATTCACCAAGGGGGAGCTCAAAACACAGTGTGTTTAATAATTAAAACCCTGTTACAATAAGACCCGATGAAGGCTGAGAAAGACCCCCTAGACACATTTCTCACCTGGTCGTTAGAACTGACTTAACCATTCTTGTGATTAAAAGACTTTTTAAGTCACAATTATATCATAAACTAGTAACTTAACTCTGTGCTTCGATGAGATTTACATCAGTGTGTTGTATGCTTGCAAAATGGTTACCAAACATGTTTTTTTACGTCAATGGCCTTATGAATTTGACAATATATTTTAAAAATGCTTTTCTTAATTGCCCAACACCCATTAAAAATTGAATTTTGACTTTTTCTGGGCTTTAAGGGGCTGCTGACACCTCAGAGCTCTGAATCATCCCAGTGATTGTTGGAATGAAACGTATGGAGCCATTGCCATCAGTGCTAACTTGCTCTATCTGTGATTGCATTACCGTGGCAGATTGAAGCTTCTATATTAGTCATGACTCACACAGATTGTGACACTACATACGGAGGTGGACAGATGAATATTTTTGAAGTCCATCATCACAAATAATGTCCATTGTAAAATTACAGTGGGACTCATCAGTTCTGCATGCCTATTCTAGAATGTACTGTTCAGTTTATGAGTCATATTTTCTTGGGTATTTAATATTTTTGAACATATGTTTCGCTTTTCACCCTGCCCTTCTAGCAAAGGGGCAATTGCCTGTTCACACTTGCCTGCCAATGGTCTGTCAGCAATTTCCGGTTGACACACAAACTGCAGTATCTCCGCCTTCTCGCAGAGGGGACTCTGCATCCCCTCCCCACCACCACCCCTCCCTTCTACTTGACCGAATATTTGAGAACTGATATCAGTCACTGGCTGCGCAGGGAACTGGGGGAATGAAACAGAAAATAGAAGTGCACAGCAGGTCAATCAGTATCGGAAAGAGAACTGTGGGTTTGCAATTCAGCTTTGACATTTCATCAGTTCAGGATCACACTCAATGTGTGTCTTATCACTTCCTGGTCATATCTTACCTGACTGGAATTTTCAGCCTTTGTCATTTTAATTTCAGTTGCAGTGACTTTTTTTTTCTCAGACCATTCAGTACATGGAGTTCACATCAAACTATAGTTTTTACTTTTGCTTCAGTTTTTAAATATAAACTTTGCAAAGACCCTGGGTGAAAGAAAAAGAGTTCTGCAGCTTTAGCGTTTGAGAGAAAATCAATAGGACATAAAAGTCTGTTGTGAAAAAACAGAACCAAGAGAGTGACAAGTTTGAGCATGGGGATCATTTAATCTGGAGATTCTCACCACACTTGTCTCAGTCATCTTCTTGCTCAGGGCCTCTTCTGACATCGCCTGAAAGGGCAGCTTGTTCACCTACTTGTGCATGGTGATGTTGACTGCAAAGGCAGATGGAAAGAAATCCTTGTTCAAGAGATTCCAGCCTTGAAAATCAAGATGCAGCTTTAATTACTGCTGAAAGATCAGCTGGACCCGAACAACAAGGACACTTCAACTCCTGAGATCTAGTCTCAGATCAAGCGAATATTCTTTTCCAAAACTGTCAAAGGGCAAATAATCCAGCAATGCGTGCCACAAAATCCCATCATTTTCATATCAGTGAATCAATTGTTTTTTTTCTGGTTTTGATTCCAGTAAAAAGGTTTATTACAAAAAAGCTCGACTGTGTCATCAGGAAACCCTATTAAGATATCTGTGGAGCTGTCAGTGAGACAGTGCCCACGGCTTTTTACCTGCATTGCACTGACAACAAAACCAGATGCTGAACATTCTTTCAAATCAACAAAGTTTATCCCTTTCAGATAAAACTACGCCAATACAAGTCGCAGTATTCCTTTGCCCGTTTGCTTCCCACCCAATTGCAGATGAAGTCTAATATTTTGAATTTAATAACTTTGTTTCCTTATAAACTTCAATTATAGACTCGTAACCATGGTTGGAAGTGGAGTACTGTTCCTTTTGTATCGTAATTGATTCTTTTGTAACTGGAATTCTCTCTCCCAAAAAGCTGTTGAGGTTAGGTCAACAGAACCTTTCAAAACAGACACTGATAGATTTTTGTTAGAACATAAGAAATAGGAAAAGGCATAGGCCACACAGCACCTCGAGCCTGCTCCACTCTTTAATAAGATCATGGCTAAACTTCTACCTCAACACACTTTTCTGCCCTACCCCCATATCCCTTGATTTATTAATGCCCAAAAATCTATTCATCTCAGTCTTGAATATACTCATTGACTGAACATTCACAGCCCTCTGGAATACAGAATTCCAAAGATTCACAACCCTCTGAGCATAATAAGTGATTAGGAAAGGCTATTAAATGCTACGGAACAAAAAACGATAGATGGAGTTAAGATATTGATCACCCAAAATCTAATTGAATGTCAGAACAGGCTCAAGGGGCTGAGTGGCCTATTCATGTTCCTATTATGCAAGGAGAACTAAAATTAATTTTACTAAGGTTACTAAGGAAATTTATTTTTCAAGTTATCATTTTTAATTGGGTGGTGTATTAGTAAGGTATCAGCCATGGCTCAGCAGTAGCACTCTTGCCTTACCATCAGAAGATTGTTGGTTCAAGTCCCAGTCCAAGACTTGAGTGAGGAAATCTAGCTGATACTCTCAGTAAAGTACTGAGGGAGTACTACACTGTCATAGTGCCGTCTCTCAATGAGATGGTTAAACCAAAGCCTTCTCTCTCAAGTGGACCCAGATGATCCCATGGCACTATTTGAAGAAGAGCAGGGGAGTTCTCTCAGATGTTCTGGCTAATATTTATCCCTCAACCAACATCACCAAAACAGATTATCTGGTTGTTATGACATTGCTGTTTCTGGGACCTTGCTGTGCATAAATTGGTTGCTGTGTTTCCTGTATACAACAGTGATTACACTTCAAAAGCACTTTGAGATGCCTTAAGGGTATGAATGCAAGTCTTTCTTTTCTCATAGAGCATTATGCTTCCACCAAAACTTTGCAGTAGAATTAAATGTGGCTTCATGTGGGAATCTATAGATTCTTTGCTGGAGTTCAGGAATGGAAAGTCATGTTCTTGAGTGGTCCGTTGAAGAATGCGAGCAGCAAGGAAATCGAGGTTAGGCCCAGGTATTGCAACATACAGGACTGTGGAAATGAAGAATGTGTAAACGGGTAAGATGAATAAGGCATATATTGAAAGAGAAAATGATTGGCTTGTCGTTGCATTATGGATACCACTCAATATCCCAAAAATCTGATCATTCAAATGCTCAATCTGCAATTTAGAGAACACAGTCTGTGACAGGACTGGGAACGGGTAACCCAGCATATAGTGCCAAGTATTAACTCAACTAGATCTCTTCATATTAAATTTACTGAATATCAAACCATCTGGGACTCATACAGGAAATGTACTAAGCAGCTTTATATTTATCGGCATTTTCAATGGAAAGTAGAACGTCCTCAGTTCGTTCTGAGAGTACGCTACCCTGGAAATATTTAAATGCTGACAATATCCGTTTTTTAGGGTAATTTTTGCAAAGGCACACTTTTCGTGATCTAATCATTAATTGTACTTTCCACATCCACATTTATCCCATTTAATATGTTCCCAGGGAAATAGCACTGAATATAACTGTACAAACACATGTCTAAACAGACTACTTTTAACTTAACTAAATTCCATAGAATGATACCGCACAGGAGGAGACTTTTCGGTCCATCGTGCATTCAATTCGTCTCACTCCCTTGCCTTTTACTCACAGATCTGCAATTTTTTCCCCCGTTAAGTATTTGCAAGAGTTTCAATGAAAGAAAGATTTGGATGATGCGTACTGAAAATGAGCAGGGACCCTGGACTCGGGTTGCAGTTGGAACACATCCTTGTGCCAAATTGCACACGGATATTGGGTTAGGACAGAATTGGCGTTAACAACAAAATTCTCAAGCAGCTTTTGTTACGGGTTTTGAGGAAGGGTCTTACACCCAAAACATTGACTAGTCTCTTCACAAATGCTGACTGACTTACTGCATATTTTTGTTTCTGTCAATGGTTGTCAGTTAGCAACTTTGAGTACTGTGTCCAGTGCTGGTTGCCAAGAAACAAGGAATCATTTAAACTCTGGAGGGAGGGCAGGTAAGAGCCATTAGACTGATTTCTAGTTTCAGAAAACCAACAGGAAAGACCATTGAGTTTTTCACCTAGAAAGGAAATGGCTAAGAGGTGATCTCATACAGGTATATAAGTTAGAAAATAGTATTGGAAAGGTTGATCCAGAATACTACTCAAACTGTGAGACTAGAACAAGGAGATGCAGGTTCAAACTAGTAATAGGTAACTTTAAGACTAATATCAGGAGATTAAAAGTGACCATTTAAGAAACAATTAGATGCAGCAAGGAGGAGAATGTAGGCTCTTTCATTAAGACAAATAAATGGTCTTCTTTATCCATAAGTCACTTCATAACTGAAGTTCCTCATCTCTGGAGCTATTCTCGTGAATCTTTTCTGAGCTAAGGCCAAAACACAAGAGTTGAGGGAGTTGATTCAGTGGGTTTCATGGGTCTTCACTGTGCTTCAGTACCTCACTCAAGTAGAAGATTCTTCAGGTGCAGACCCAATGAATGCCACCATGCTATTCAGCTGAACAAAATCCTTTCCTATCAGAACATTTACACATTCCAGCAACCATTGGTCATCCATCTAGAGTGGGAACTTAGCTAATCTTTCCCTTCTCTTGACCAGGGACATTGATAATAAATGAAGCACCCTATTGCTGCTCTGAAACAGATCTGTGTCACGGTCCTGTGTTTCTTTTTTCTCCTCGGAAATATTGCAGTGCGCCTTTAAGACTGTAGAAAGTACAGTACACCTTTAAGGACTCTCCAGAGTGCATTTTGGTTGCTGAGCAACAGCCACAGAGAGCGAGAGAGAGGACGAGATTCAATGTTGCAGTTTGACATTTGAAAAACTGGCTGGCAGAAACTGGTTTAAAGCAGTCTGTTGAGAGCTCTCTGAGACAATTTAAACTGAAAGGAAAAGAGCTGTGTTATTTCTCTCTCAAGAAGATTCCACAAAGCTTCCAGCGGAATTAATTCCATAAAAAATTTTTTAAAAGCTTTTTTCTTTCACATCATATTATTGATATCCGCTGTGTTCATCGATGGGAAAAAAGAAGAGTTTAACACTACAACAGCTGAACTGTTGAACCCTTATCTTTGGAAGAACTTTCTGTTTTCATCAGACCTTGGAAGACTGCAAGTGAACTTTGACTGTATTGTAGTGGAAGACCACTCATCAGGAATGTAATCTGCAAAGACTTTATTTTTTTTTCTATTTTTTCGGTCAGCTAATTTAAAACCGAGTATATGTATGCGAATGTGGGAGATAGATTTTTTAAATACAAAGTTATAAGGCCTTTAGATATTGTTTATCTGAGTAGTGTTTAAGATTTTAGTTTTTTAAATAAATGGTTAATTTGTCGATATCTAAATATACCTGGTTTGGTTCGCTTCCTTCGGGGGTTACTAGATTATTCAATTTGGCTGCTTTTTTCTTCGATTTGGAAAGCTTAAAGAAATGCAACCTATGGAGGGACGGGTCTGAATTGACAGTGTGTTGCTCCCACCATGATCAGAATCACATATTTTGATTGGGGGCTTTGTCCTGAGTGGTTGTAACATCAGTTAAATCAGCACAAATTTGGAATTAAACACAGAACTTTTCTTTCAACTCTCTGCTCACCGACCTACAATGGCTTGAAGTTAAAATTTTCATTTGTGTGTTCAAATTCCTCCTAGGCCTCATCCCTCCCTATCTATGCAACCTCCTCCAGCTCTACAGTGCTCCAAGAACAATGTGTTCCTCCAATTCAGCTACCGAGGCCCAAACATCTTGAATTCCCTTCCTAAAACTCTCCACCTCTCTACTTCCATCTTTTCCTTTAAGATGCTCCTTACAACCTTGTTCAAGCCTTTGGTTACCTGTCCCATGTCTCCTTATGCTCTCGGTGTCAAATTTTGTCTGATAACACTCCTGCTAAATGCCTTGGGATGTTTTGCTACATTAAAGGCACTAGATAAATGCCTACATAAGCATTGTTCAGGTGGAGATGGGAGTGCCTTGGTCTGTAATTGGGATGGGAGGAGTGCATTGTTCATTCTAGTTCCACTTCTCCACGGTTCACAACATATATTAAATTTTTTTCCCACTTATTGACATGGTTATTCATAGACTCTATTTTTATCCCAGAATAAAACACACCAACCAGGTTTCTTTAATAAAAAACAAAATTATCAGTTTATTATAAAACAAGACTTAACCAGTGTCATGCTAGACCCCCACCTGCCAAGAATGATGCATATTAATTTCACCATATGGACATTAAATTTCGAATTGTTGCTGGGAAGAAGAGAAGGCCTGTTACAAGGTCTGCAAGACAGTTGCATATAGGGACAAGAGAGGTTACTTCCCTTATCCATTTAACCCACAATGGATTTTGAGCACCAGACATTGAAGGCAGGGAAGTGCATTCCAGGCCCTGCTAGGATTATACAATCCATAGAACAAAGACATGGTCAGACTAGTTAGTCACATGACTAACCTGCTTGGCAACCTGGGGTTTTCTGAATTGTACAAACAGTTTGAACTCAGAGTGTCTGTTTGCTCCTAGACTGAGAAGATCTCTCCTGCCTGCTCCCATCTCTTTCTCACAAGCCTCTGAATCCACTGAAAACTCATGAACCCCAAGAGAGAAAAGTCTTCTACAACGAACAAGCTTTAAGAAGAATACTGGGCCCCAACGAAAAGCAAGATCTACCTACAATCAGGCACTCTACTGTGAGCTCGAAGAACCGTAACAAAAACTCTTCAGATATTGCCTCAAACTTTTCCACTTTATTTTTCTTCTGCTCTGTTCTGTCTCTATCTGCATGTGTATATCACGTATGCATGCTAGGGTAGACGTGTCATGTATCCGTAGATGTTAACCAAATTAGAGTTTGAGTTTAATAAATTTCAACCTTTTTTCTTTAAACCTAAGAAAACCTGTTTGTTCTGATTTCTTTGCCTTATAATTGAAAAGCGGTGAACAAAGATTCACCAAGGGGGACCTAAAAACATGGTGTTTTTAAAATTAAACCCTGTTATGGTAAGACCAGGTGAAGGCTGGGAGGGACTCCTAGACACCTTTCTCACCTGGTTGTAACACCAGTAATGAAGTAAAGCATAAATACACACATTGAAATATTAAATTCCCTTTTTACGTTCGCCCCTCACACTAAAACACATACATACAGTGGTTAACCAAAAACCTAAAGGGAATTTTGTTTTTAGAGCTTTATTATAGACAAAAAAAAACACTTGAGCTGAGTACTTGCTCATTCTTGAAAGAACAGCAGATGAAATGCTGTGTTCCAAAACTGGCATACAGTTTGGCCTCCGAGTACATGTAGACAAGTCACTGGGATCTTTTAGAACAGTTCTTTTCAGGCGGCATTGAGAATTAATTTAGCAGGCTTTTTTTCAAAGAAAGGCGACGAGATGAGTTTACACAGTGGACTTCTCAGGGTCTTTTAGAGAGGTGCTCGAAAGCTGAGCTGGGTTGTGGTCTTCTCTCCTTCCTTGGGAATTCTTTTCTCTCCTTGAAAGTTCCCTTCTCTCCTTGAAAGTTCTCTCCCTTTTTATACAGTTCAACCCCAACTCAAAACAATTCAAAAGTGAAACTGACAACAGGAAATCAACCTTTTGACCTCCATCAATCTTGACCTGCCGCTTCTTAGTAAACAATTTCGCCAGGTTGAAAGTATTTTGAACTGTGAGGGGGATAGAGATAGACTTCAAGAAGACATAGACAGGCTGGTGTAATGGGCAGACAAGTGACAGATGAGATTTACTGCAGAGAAGTGTGAAGTGATACATTTTGGTAGGAAGAATGAGAAGAGGCAATGTAAAATAAAGGATACAATTCTAAAGTGGGTACAGGAGCAGAAGCGACCTGGGGATATATGTGCACACATCTTTGAAGGTGACAGGGCAGGTTGAGAAAGCAGTTAATAAGGCCAATGGGATCCTGGGAATTATAAATATGGGCATAGAGTACAAAAGCTGGAAGTCAGGTGGTTTCCCAGAAAAGTTTGTAGTTGTCGCTGGAAGTCAGGTGGTTTCACGGAAAGGCTTGTTTTTCTCACAAGACCTCTCTGTGCTCCTCTAAAAAACATTTCCAGGAACTGTTTTTTAATGTCAAGTGGCCTTTACATGACCCTGTTGGAAAACTCCAAAGTTTAACATTTCTTCAATCTTTCAAAAATAAATCCTCAAAAAATATATTTAACAAAACACAGAGGCACTTTTGTAACACTACTTGCAACAGGAGGTAGGTGCCCCCTGTGATCCCCAATTATCTTGGTATCTCAGCATTCCCCTTCTCCCCTCATTTACTTCTAAGTAACCGAGAGTGGAATCTCTATAGCATTCACCAGTGGTTTTCCACTGAATGTCTCAGACTAAACCAAAGGAAGACCAAAAGCCTGTGGCAGAACACTGAACCTAACAGCAAGATTTTGATGGGTGAGTAGCAAACAAAATACTTAGCTAAATAATTATTGTGAAGCAAGCTTACAGTGATTTACATACCCTATGACTCTTCTTTTCAAACACATCTCCACCTGGCAATGCTGAGCACATCTTGTATATTGATGTTCTCAGCAATGGGCAGCCCACAACTACAGACAGGAAATGATGTCACTGTAATATTGATGTACAATTTACATACAATTTATGGGCCGCACGGTGGCGCAGTGGTTAGCACCGCAGCCTCACAGCTCCAGCAACCCGGGTTCAATTCTGGATACTGCCTGTGTGGAGTTTGCAAGTTCTCCCTGTGTCTGCGTGGGTTTTCGCCAGGGACTCCGGTTTCCTCCCACCACCAAAGACTTGCAGGTTAATAGGTAAATTGGCCATTATAAATTGCCCCTAGTATAGGTAGGTGGTAGGGGAATATAGGGACAGGTGGGGATGTGGTAGGAGTATGGGATTAGTGTAGGATTAGTATAAATAGGTGGTTGATGGTCGGCACTGACTTGGTGGGCCGAAGGGCCTGTTTCAGTGCTGTATCTCTAAATAAATAAAATACGCCACTAGTATTTGGGCAGTCACTTCCATCAGTTGACTTCATGTCTATTGGGAAATCTTGCCCATTCCAAGTCTAAGCACTTGCCGCATTAAAAGTTTTTCATGTCACCTCTGGTTCTTTCGCCAATCACCTTGCATCAGTGCCCTCTGTTTCGTGACCCTTCTGCCAATGGGAACAGTTTCTCCCGATCTACTCTGTCCAGACCCCTCATGATTTTGAATACCTCTATCAAATCTCCTTTCAACCTACACTTCTCTAAGGAGAACAGATCCAACTTCACCAATCGATCCACGTAACTGAAGTCTCTTATCCCTGGAACCATTTCCGTGAATCTCTTCTGCGCCCTGTCCAATGCCTTCACATCCTTCCTAAAGTAAGATGCCCAAAATTGGACACAATACTCCAGTTGAGGCTGAACCAGTGCTTTCTAAAAGCTCACCATAACTTCCCTGTATTTGCACTCTATGCCTATATTCATAATTCCTAGGATCCTATCGGCCTTATTAACTGCTTTCTCAACCTGCCCTGTCACCTTCAAATATTTGTGCACATATACTCCCAGGTCCCTCTGCTCCTGCACCCCCTTTAGAATTGTACCCTTTATTTTATATTGCCTCTTCTCATTCTTCCTACCAAAATGTATCACTTCACACTTCTCTGCAGTAAATCTCATCTGCCACTTGTCTGCCCATTCCACCAGCTTGTCTATGTCCTCTTGAAGTTTGTCACTATCCCCCTCACAGTTCAAAATACTTTCAAGTTTAGTATCATCTGCAAATTTTGAAATTGTGCCCTGCATACCCATGTCTAGGTCATTAATATAGATCAAGAAAAGCAGTGGTCCTAATACTGACCCCTGGAAACCCCACTATATACCTTCCTCCAGTCTGAGAAACAACCATTCACTGCCACTCTCTGTTTCCTGTCACTCAGCCAACTTTGTATCAATGCTGCCACTGTCCCTTTTATTCCATGGGCTTTAACTTTGCTGACAAGCCTGTTATGTGCATTTTATTAAATGCCTTTTGGAAGCCCATGTATACCGCATTAACTGTATCATTTTCATCAACCCTCTGTTACCTCAATCAAAAGCTCAATCAAATTAGTTAAATGAATATTTTGCGTCAGTATTTACAGTAGAGAAAGAAAATGTTGTTGAGAATACTGAGATTCAGGCTACTAGGCTAGATGGGATTGAGGTTCACAAGGAGGAGGTGTTAGCAATTTTGGAAAGTGTGAAAATAGATAAGTCCCCTGGGCCAGATGGGATTTATCCTAGGATTCTCTGGGAAGCTAGGGAGGAGATTGCAGAGCCTTTGTCCTTGATCTTTATGTCGTCATTGTCGACAGGAATAGTGCCGGAAGACTGGAGGATAGCAAATGTTGTCCCCTTGTTCAAGAAGGGGAGTAGAGACAGCCCTGGTAATTATAGACCTGTGAGCCTTACTTCGGTTGTGGGTAAAATGTTGGAAAAGGTTATAAGAGACAGGATTTATAATCATCTTGAAAAGAATAAGTTCATTAGAGATAGTCAGCACGGTTTTGTGACGGGTAGGTCGTGCCTCACAAACCTTATTGAGTTTTTCGAGAAGGTGACCAAACAGGTGGATGAGGGTAAAGCAGTGGATGTGGTGTATATGGATTTAAGTAAGGCGTTTGATAAGGTTCCCCACGGTAGGCTATTGCAGAAAATACGGAAGTATGGGGTTGAAGGTGATTTAGAGCTTTGGATCAGAAATTGGCTAGCTGAAAGAAGACAGAGGGTGATGGTTGATGGCAAATGTTCATCCTGGAGTTTAGTTACTAGTGGTGTACCGCAAGGATCTGTTTTGGGGCCACAGCTGTTTGTCATTTTTATAAATGACCTGGAAGAGGGTGTAGAAGGGTGGGTTAGTAAATTTGCAGATGACACTAAGGTCGGTGGAGTTGTGGATAGTGCCGAAGGATGTTGTAGGGTACAGAGGGACATAGATAGGCTGCAGAGCTGGGCTGAGAGATGGCAAATGGAGTTTAATGTGGAAAAGTGTGAGGTGATTCACTTTGGAAGGAGTAACAGGAATGCAGAGTACTGGGCTAATGGGAAGATTCTTGGTAGTGTAGATGAACAGAGAGATCTTGGTGTCCAGGTGCATAAATCCCTGAAGGTTGCTACCCAGGTTGATAGGGCTGTTAAGAAGGCATATGGTGTGTTAGCTTTTATTAGTAGGGGGATCGAGTTTCGGAGCCACAAGGTCATGCTGCAGCTGTACAAAACTCTGGTGAGACCGCACCTGGAGTATTGCGTGCAGTTCTGGTCACCGCATTATAGGAAGGATGTGGAAGCTATGGAAAGGGTGCAGAGGAGATTTACTAGGATGTTGCCTGGTATGGAGGGAAGGTCTTACGAGGAAAGGCTGAGGGACTTGAGGTTGTTTTCGTTGGAGAGAAGGAGGAGGAGAGGTGACTTAATAGAGACATATAAGATAATCAGAGGGTTAGATAGGGTGGATAGTGAGCGTCTTTTTCCTCGGATGGTGATGGCAAACACGAGGGGACATAGCTTCAAGTTAAGGGGTGATAGATATAGGACAGATGTGAGAGGTAGTTTCTTTACTCAGAGAGTAGTAAGGGCGTGGAACGCCCTGCCTGCAGCAGTAGTAGATTCGCCAACTTTAAGGGCATTTAAATGGTCATTGGATAGACATATGGATGAAAATGGAATAGTGTAGGTCAGATGGTTTCACAGGTCGGTGCAACATCGAGGGCCAAAGGGCCTGTACTGCGCTGTAATGTTCTAATTCTAATTCTAACATGATTTGCCCATAACAAATCTTTGCTGGCTTTCCTTAATTAATCCACATTTGCCCAAATGACTGTTAATTTTTATCCCGATTATCTTTGCCAAAAGCTTTCCCACCACTGAGGTTAAACTGACTGGCCTGTAGTTTTTGGATTTATCCTTAAACCTTTTTGAACAAGTATGTAACATTTTCAATTCTCCAGTCCTCTGGCACCAACCGTGTATCAAAGGAGGATTGGAAGATTATGGCCAGTGCCTCTGCAATTTCCACTCTTGCTTTCCTCAGTATCCTTGGATGCATCTGATCCAGTCCTGGTGACTTATCAACTTTAAGTATAGCCAGCCTTTCTAATACCTTCTCTTTATCAATTTTTAGTCCACCCAGTGTCTCAACTACCTTCTCTTCCACTACGACTTTGGCAGCATCTTTCCTTGGTAAAGACAGATGCAAAGTACTCATTTAGTATCTCAACCACGCCCACTGCCTCCATGCGTAAATCTTCTTTTTGGTCCATAATTGGTCCCACTCCTCCTTTTACCACCTTTTTGCTATTTATATGCCTACAGAATACTTTTGGATTCCCTTTTGTTAGCTGTCAGTTTCTTCTCATACTCTCTTTTCTTCTCTTATTTGTTTTTTCACTTCCCTTCTGAACTTTCGATATTCAGCCTGGTTCTCACATGCATTATCAACCTGACATGTCAAACACATCCTTTTGCTGCTTCATCTTAATCTTCATCTCTTACGTTATGCAGGAAGCTCTGGCTTTGTTTGTCCCTCATGGGAATGTACCTCAACTGTACCCGAATTATCTCTTCTTTAAAGGGAGTCCATTGTTCAATTACAGTTTTGCCTGCCAATCTTTGATTCCAATTTACCCGGGTCAGATCCGTTCTCACCCCATTGAAATTGGCCCTCTCCCAATTAATTATTTTTTACTCTGGATTGTTGCTGGTCCTTTTCCATAACTAACCTAAACCTTATGATACTATGATCACAGTCTCCTAAATGTTCCCCTCCTGACACTTGATGAACTTGACCCACCTCATTCCCCAGAATCAGATCCAGCAATACCTCCTTCCTTGTTGGACTGGAAACGCACTGATGTAAAACATTCTCCTGAACACACTTTAGAAACTCTTCCCCTCTCTGCCCATTACACTATTACTATCCCAGTCTATATTAGGATAATTAAAGTCCCCCATTATAACTGTTCTGTAGTCTTTGCACCTCTCTGTAATTTCCTTGCAAATTTATTCCTCTATATCATTTCCACTAGCCAGTGGCTGATAAAATAGTGTCATGGTACCTCTATTATTTCTTAGTTCTAACCAAACAGATTCTGTCCTTGACCCCTCTGGACATTCTCTCTCTCTCCAACACTATAATATTATCCTTAATCAATACTGCCACCCCTCCTCCTTTCCTTCCTTCCTTATCTTTCCTGAACACGTTATCGCCACAACATCATATTCCCACATGGTGACCTGGACCTGCAGCTCACCCAGCTTATTTACTACACTCTGTGCATTCACATACATGCATAGCAAACCCAATTTAGACTTTATTGCATTCCCTCTTACTATGACCCCACCTAATAACTTATTATTTCTTACTCTAGCTCCATCTGCCTCACTCAATTCTTTTTTCATCTTTTTTCCTCTCTAATATTACCTCCTTAGTTTCCATTCCCTGCCAAGATAGTTTAAAATCTCCCAGCAGCACTAGCAAACTGCCCTGCAAGGACATTGGACCCAGCTCAGGCCTGTACAGGCCCCATCTCCCTGAGAACTGGTCCCAATGTTTCAGGAATCTAAAGCCCTCCCTCCTGCACCATCTCTCCAGCCATGCATTCACCTTCTCTATCCTCTTATTTCTATACTCACTAGTGTTTGGCACAGGGCCTAATCTGGAGATTACTACCTTTAAGCACCTACATGTTATTTCTTTCCTGGGTCCCTAAAATCTGCCTGTAGGACCTCTTCCCTCTTTCCACCAATGCTGTTGGTACAGATATGGATCACGACAGTTGGCTGTTCACATTCTGATTAGGGTGTCTCGAACCAGGGGACACATTCTCAGAATAAGGAGTAGGCCATTTAGGACTGAGATGAGGAGGAATTTATTCACTCAGAGGGTGTTGAATCTTTGGAATTCTCTGCTCCAGGGGGCTGTGGAGGCTCAGTCATTGAGTATACTCAAGATTGAGATCAATAGATTTCTACATATTAAAACATCAACGGATACGGGGATAGTGTAGGAAAATGGTGTTGAAGTAGAAGATCAGCCATGATTTTATTGAATGGCGGAGTGGGCTCAAAGGGCTGAATGGCCTACTCCTGCTCCTATTTTTTATGTTCTTATATTCTTACGTTCTCCCCCTCAGAGTGCTCTACAGCCGCTCAGTGATACACTTGACCCTGGCACCAAGGAGGCAACAGACCATCCTGAATTCATGTCTGCGGCCCAGAAATGCCCATTTCCCTATCTATAGAATCCCCTATTGCTATTACTTTCCCAACCTTCCTCCTCCCTGATTTGTTAGGGGTGAGAATGTAATGCTACATGTCACCATCCTTTCCCCGCTTTGGCCACCTCAAGACATCAGAAGAATTCAGTTCATGCCATTTGATACTCTTATCAGTAATCCAGTAGCTGGCAAGCATACATATCTCTAGATCAGTGGCCTCTATTGGACAAGCTGAAAAAGTGCAATCTTGAGTCTATTGCATATCCCTGGTGTATGACAGACATCAGACGAACAGTAACCTTAGCACCATCTGTTGGATCAATTTTAGACTGCAGTATAATGAGACTCTCATTACACACAGGAGTGCTTTCATCAATGATACAATCAATGCCATCTGTCGAAACAGATAGGATCAGTGTCATGTGAACTAAAGTACTGTGTGGCTGGTAGCAGGTTTTGAATTGGGGCAATTACTAAAATAGGTCAACCAAGAAGTGACAATGGTTCCACTCCGACTGCAGAAGGATCGGCAGCAATATCAAAGGATGCTTTCATTTACCATATACCTATAATGTAGCCCTGCAAAGTCTGTTTCTCTCAGATCACCGGGGTTGAAATTCATACAAAGCCTATCTCCACAAAAAGAAGTCCAAATGTTGTGACAGGTACCCATCCATTTTACCATCACAATGATGGTCTGTGCATAGTGAATATTCGGTCTAATCTCAGCATTGAAAGATTATTTTTACTGTTTTAATTACAATAAAGGAAAACAGGATAAATGCATTGCATTAATCTATGAAGGCCTAACAAATATAGTATTCACTAGTGTAACAAATAGACAATTACCATGTTGCATCAAGTTTGTTCATCCTGAGTAAGCCAATAAGGAACTGCTGTTATCTTCCCTTCAAAGAATCATTTTACTTCACAATAAATCATTCCTTTCTTCATAATGAAGAACTTGTATTTATACAGTAACACAACCATATCTCATAAATATCCCACAGCACTGGACACAATGAATTAAAGTGCAATTGTTGTTTTGCAGGCAATGCAGCAGCCATTTTATATACAAGGCTCCACAAACAATAGAGGTGAAAGACGAATTCATCTATTATTTGTGATATCCTTTGAGGGAAGAATGTTGGCCAGGAATACTGTCTGCACTTCTTTAATACTGCTGTTAGCAGGAATGAATCTGAAAGAATCACTCGACACTCGGGTCTGCTCCAAACGTCAAACAGTTTATTGGATTACGCCGGCGGGGAGCAGGTCACTGGGCAATCCAGATTCCTCTCCACCGAACAAAGGAAAATCATCAATACTTATACAGTTTCAAACAGTTACTCAGCCCATCCTGGCTGGACACGGTCCAATCATAGTGATTATAGATTACATACATTGATTATTGGAACCAATGAAATTGGTTACCAAGTATTGGGGGACTGCGTGACCAGCTCATGGACAGCTCGGGGGTTACTCATGAACTCATGATGTCTTCCAAACCCCCTTATCTACTATCCTTGGGACTTATGTATACATAACATCTTGGCTTAACCTTGTTACAGGCTGGTATCTTTGTCAGCATTCCATAAGGGCATCTGCTAGAGGTTGCTTGATTAGAGATATTCCACTGAATGAGCCTTTTTCTGTATGAATCTGTGTGAATCAGCCCTTATAAGTAATGTAGTCAAGTTAGTTAGCTAAGTCCCATGGTGCCTTGCAAACATTTCATTGCTAGCTAGAATTATATGTTATTGGTTATTCGTATAATATTTATTGCAGGTGCCTCTGCCCTGGGAATACACTTCAACACTGCCATGGAATTTTTTACAGGCATCTAAATAGGTACAGAGAGGTTTGGTTTAATTCCTCACTTCAAACAGTGCAACAGTTCCTCAACAATATTGAATCATCAACTTAGATTGTGTCCTCAAGCCTTGGAGTTAGGCTTGAATCAAGAACCTTCCAATACAGAAACAAAATTGCGACCAGCTGAGCCAAACTAATGGTTGGGGTGAGGTGAGGGTCTAGATGACATTACATTACTTTGTTAGAGATGCTCTTCTGCCATTTTAAATGCATTTCTTCTTTTGGGCCTCCTTATCTCGAGAGACAATGGATACGCGCCTGGAGGTGGTCAGTGGTTTGTGAAGCAGCACCTGGAGTGGCTATAAAGGCCAATTCTGGAGTAACAGGCTCTTCCACAGGTGCTGCAGAGAAATTTGTTTGTTGGGGCTGTTGCACAGTTGGATTTCTATCACTTGCATATAACAATCTTAATCCTCAACTCAGTAGCTGTATGCAAAACTTGTTTCTGGAACTTCCACGAAAACTGTTTGGCATTAGGGATGTGAAATGATGGTTTAGAGCAGTGTTTTTTAGGTTTTTTTTTAGTTTTAGAGATACAGCACTGAAACAGGCCCTTTGGCCCACCGAGTCTGTGCCGACCATCAACCACCCATTTATACTAATCCTACACTAATCCCATATTCCTATCACATCCCCACCTGTCCCTATATTTCCCTACCACCTACCTATACTAGGGGCAATTTATAATGGCCAATTAACCTATCAACCTGCAAGTCTTTGGCATGTTGTCCAACCTTTTCATGTGGAGGGGGCCACATATTTTTCTTTTACATGGAGGGCTGGTGAGACAATTTTGGAAAGATAAAGGCATTAAAAAGTTATCTTATTATTAATCAAAACAACAACAAATGTCCATTTTTGTGAAGAAGATTTAAATGAGAAGATTAATTTATTGACTTACTTTCTCATCACTGTGTTGGACACTGATTTAGTGCGATGCCTGGCATTTTTTTGCTTGCACAAGTAGTCAATGTTTGCCCGCACACTTGTAGCGATGTTGAATATTCTGGATAGATATCCATCTGTCAGGAGTGATATTGATCTCTCTCTCTGTCTCTCCCTCTCTTTGTGTTCCTCCCTCTCTGTGTTGTTTCCCCCCTCTCTGTGTCATCATTGCTCTCTGTGTTCCCCCCGTCCCCCTTTCTCTCTCCTGTGTCCCCTACTCTTGAGGTCTCTCTCTTTCTGTTCCCCCTTTCTCTTTGTTTCCCTCTCTCTTTGTTCCCCCTCTTTATTCCCCGCCCTTTGTTTCCCCACTCCCTCTCTGTTCCTCAATCTCTTTGTTCCCCCCTCTCTGTATCTATTTCCCCCCACCTCTCTCTCTCCCTCTTTCTGACTGTTGCAGGGAGCGAGAGCACAGCAGCTTTGTGGTTAGTCAGTTTGTTTAAAAACATCACGCTATCAGTTTCACAGCTGCTGAAGCAGGAACGTGCTTCCCAACTTCAGACAGATTCAGGGTTTTCTGAAAAAGCCCACTTGAAAACCCCAAATCTGTCCAAAGTTGCGAAGCATGTTCCTGCTTCAGCATCTGTCAACTGTGAAACTGACAGCATAATGTATTTAAAAGGACCGGTCTGCAAGAATAAGACAAAGGGAAATTTCCCATCTCCAGTCAAGGAGCCCTGGTGAGGATGAGGAAAGGCCCCGAGCACAGTTTACACCTGCGGGCTGGATAGAAACCTTTGACGGGTTGGATCCTGGCCCGCGGGCCATATGTTGGACAATCCTGGTTTAAAGAGTGATTTTTCCTGCCAGGTAACCATGATTGCTGTCAATTAGTTATCTATTGAAGTTACTTATATTTAGCCCTCCAAAGCATTTAATGCAATAATTCAATTGTATTCTTGCCGTGGTTATTAACCCAGGCTGATTTTTCCAACCCTCACCCAACCACAGTGAAGCCAGTGATGGCATCTCAGCCATGATCTGACTTGGGATCAAACCTTGGGCCTTCTACTCTGAATGATTTGGTAGCACACCACCACATGCAATGCAGCTAATATCTGAGATTAGTTATTCCAGACCTGTTAGGTTCAAATTGTAACCTATTGATAAATACAAGTTACAATTTAAGCTTATACTTGTTGATCCTTAAATAATTATGGGAGATAGCGGCATCGCGGTAATGTCACTGGACTAGTAATCTAGAGACCCAGGCTAACACTTTGGAGACCTGGGTTCAAATCCCATCACAGCAGCTGGTGGTATGTAAATTAAATTAATTGATTTAAAAATTTGGAATTGAAAGCTAGGGCTGGATTTTATGCCGGGCGGACGGGAGCTGGCCACTGACGTAAAAGCCGGTGGCGAACCTGCTTCTGCCCAGCCCAGGAATCCGACCTGCATCTTACGGGTCCCCGGGCTTTAATTGTTCCAAGGCGGGACTTCCACCTGCTTGATGGAGGACGTCCCGCCTCATTGAGCTGCTGGCCAATCATCGGGCAGGCAGATCTTAGTCCCAGCAGCGCCACCGGGAGCGGTGGCCACTGCTGGGACTGCAGCCCAGCCGAGGACATGGAGCCAGGACTGAAGGTATGTAAGTGTTGCCTTGCTGCGGAGATTGGTCACGCCCCAGCGAGGCAAGGGTGGTCATTTGGGGGGAGAAAGTGGGTGTCTCGGGTCCTGGGGGTGGTTGGGGAAGCGGGGGCGGTCATCAATCGGGCACCCTGTGTCCGATTGTCAGGGGTTCCCCCCCCGTTGCACTGAGAGGCTGCCAAGTATCACTAGGTGACCTTTCACATCTCCCGGATGCCCGCTTGCCACGGGTAAAATACCCCTGGAGGTGGGCGAAGGCCCTTAAGTGGTCGTTAAGTGGCCACTTAAGGGCCTTTCACTATCCCCCCCTCCCCCCACACCCTGGCCCATGTAAAGTGGGACAGAGACGGGAATGGGCTGGGAAGGCCTCCCAGAGCCTCCCACTCAATTTTACACAAACCCCCCCACCCCCACCCCTGCCACCATCCATCTTGCTGGGGTGGTGTAAAATTTCGGCCCGAGTCTCAGTAACGGTGACCATTAAACTATCGTTGATTGCTGTAAAAACCCATATGGTTCACCAATGTCCTTTAGGGAAGGAAATCTGCTGTCCTTACCTGGTCTGGCCTACATGTGACTCCAGACCCACAGCAATGTGGCTGACTCTTAACTGCTCTCTGAAATGCCCTAGTAAGCCACTCAGTTAAACAAACCTGCTACACAAAAAACTGCAGTGGTTCAAGAGGGCAGCTCACCAACACCTTCTCAAGGGCAATTAGGGATGCAAACAAATGCTGGCATCGCCAGTGACACCCACATCCCATGAAAACAAATTTTAAAAAATACCATTTGTTTAAATAGGTTTTGTAATTTGTCTCTTTTTGACCAGAAATGCCACTCCTAACATGATCATGTAGTGTGGTTACTTTGCCCCATGTATGCAAAAGAATGGAGAGAGTCTTTTCTTCTCTGAAGAAACTAAAACCAGGTGTTACCTTTCTAAATCAGTTCCTGCCCATTGTCATTTTGGCCTCCCTCCAAAAAAAACTTCATACAGATAGGCATTACCAGCCCCCCCCCCACCCCACCACCACTTTCACACGCACCACCTTCCTCCTGCCACCATCAGAGATATTAAAGGTCACAAAAAGGTTAAACCTCTGGCTTCCATTTAGCGATCATCATATTTTTAATTAAGACCCACAAGACATGAAGAAAGAAAAAGTATGCGGAATGCAATGAGAAGCTTTTTTTTATGTTGTCTGATGCAACATAAATGAATGTGTGAGTTCAGGTTGTTTGAAGATCTTGAACAGGTTTATTAAACAGCTAACAATTATATATAGTACAGAGCTATTACAGGACTTGCCTCTTGGTGTTACAGTAGCAAAGTGAGACTGAAATGTAGTCACATGACTACATACTGGTACTTGGCTCATTAACATACTAAGATCGGTTTTATTAAACAGCTAACAACTACGTACAGTTCAGAGCTAACTTTGTACTGAGGGTCTACACACAGCTTGATGCAGCCGCACACAAAGGTGGCCAACAGGATGAGGGCGATATTAGGTACATTTTTTCCCCCTTTCTCTAGTGATTTGTACATGGTGTCCCTGCAGACACGGTTCACTTCTGATCTCAAGATAAAGTGGAAGATGGTTCGGGTGACCACTGTGGCACAGGAGCGGGGTATGGCTAGACCTGCGCCACGTACAGTAACACCGACAGCACCTCACAATTGATGATCAGGTTCTTATCCGCAGTGGAGAGGGAGTGTCGCTTCTGCATGCCCAGTTTCTGCTGCACCATGGCTATACGCTCCTCCCAGCTTTTGGCGCACGCCCCAGCCTCTCCGAACCATATCCCCAGCACCTTCAGGTTGTCTGATTTGATGATGAAGGGGACAAAGTATTGGTCGGCCCAGTTCCCAAAGAACAATGGTCTTGCTCTTGCTGTGATTTACTTTGGCTCCCAAGGCCAGTTCGAAATGGTTGCAGATGCTCATCAGTCTTCAAACTGACAGCTTATCCGAGCAGAAGGCGGCGACATCATCCATGTACAGGGAGCCTTTGAATAGAGCGCCTCCACCGCCTGGGATCATCACCCCTCTTATGCCCGCATCCTTCCTAATGGACTCAGCAAAAGGTTCAAAATAGCACACGAATAAGAGAGAAGCGAGAGACAGCCTTGCCTGACTCCAGAATTGATAGGAAGCTTTCTGATTCCCACACATTGATTGAAACTGCGCTACCGATGTTTGTGACGAGCAGCTGGATCCAGTTGTGGATTCCCTCCCTAAACCCTATTTTGGAGCACATGTCCATCATGTACTTGTGTGATATTCCGTCACAGGCCTTCTCCTGGTCCAAGCTGATGAGGCAGGTGTTCACCCTCTGTCCTATACGAGCTATCAGAGATCATCCTGCTGGGTAAGTGCAGGTCTGGTCAGGGTGGATCACCAACTCCAGAGCAGACTTGATCCAATTGGCGATGATGACCTTGGACAGAATTTTGTAGGCTAAGTTAAGCAGGGAGATGGGCCGCCAATTTCTGATTTCCTCCCTCTCCCCCTTCTGCTTGTAGATGAGGGTGATGATGCCTTTCCTCATGGATTCTGACATGCTGCCAGCCAGAAGCATACTCTTGTATACTTCCAGCAGGATTGGACCAATCTAGTTCCACTGAGTCAAATACAACTCGGCTGATAAGCCGTCAATTCCATCTCAAAGGACCTGACAGTCTTTGTCAGCCTTTTCAGAATTGGCAGTTTTCCCAGACTCTCCTGCTTACTGTTGTCTACAACCTCTGTGATAGAGGACAGGAAGGACTCGGAGGCAGTGTTCAGAGAAAAACACCGGCTTGACATTGGTGGATATGACTGTTAGTGCTTGGGACACAAAGAGGAAGTCTATCCAGGAACGGACGGACTCCTACAGGGCATTCTGTCTGCAGGGTTGCTGAAGATGACACGTAGCTTGGCATTTTTTACCGTTTCTATCAGGAGTCTGCGTGTAGGTCCAGTTTGTTGTCGGCCCTGCTGGATCATCCAGCTTCATCGATAATGCAGTTGAAGTCACCACCTAGAATGATCGGCCTGGATGATGCCAGCAGCGGTGGGAGCTGTTGCAAGATGACCAGCCACTCGTTCTATAGAGCCAGGGTGTGCACATTGATTAACCAGAGTAGAGTGCTTTCGTACATTACGTCTGCTAGGAGGAAGCGACTGCCCACCACCTCAACTTCAGTGATAGTGAAGTTTGCCTGCCCGCAGCAGAATACCCACGCCGGAGGAACAGCAATCGTTTCCTCCTAACCAGATTGATAGCTCATGGGACCACCATTGCTTGTAAGTGCTGAGGTGCAGTATTCCGCACTTCGGCAGAAACAGAGGTCGGCTTTGATCTTGCTGAGGTACCCCAGGGTCGAAACGCATTGTGTAATGGCCTTGACACTACACACGTTAATCAAGGCAATCTTAAAGCCCATTTAAACTGTATTTAGTTCACCAAACCCATTGTCTATGCTGGAGGGAATGGAAGCAGAAAGAGTGGGGGTCGCGTAAGCAGGAGCTTTGGGACGTCCTCCGTTAGTGCTTTCTTGTCCCTCCGTTCCTTCTCTGGGACTTGGTTGCTCTCGGTTTCCCAGAGATGGGGTGTGCTGGGCACTACGTTGTTCCTAGTTTCCCAGAGATGGGGTGTGCTGAGCACTACATTGTTCCTAGTTTCCCAGAGCTGGGATATGCTGGGTGCTTTGCTGTTCCCAGTTTTCTGGAAATGGTGTGCGATGGGCAAGTTGCCACTCCCAGTATTCTGAAGTTGAGGCTGCCTTTCTGTGTCCCTGTCATTCGTGGCATTTTGCCATTTGTTTTGTCCCGTTCTTCGTCATCTGGCGAGCAGCAGCTGCTGCTGTCCATCTGGGACAGGAATGGTCTTTCACCATCTATCTCAGCATCGGCGGCTGCTCTTACATTATTTTGGGATTTCCTTTTTCTGGCTTTCCTTTTCACCATCTGCCAGTCTCCTGGTTGTTCCTCTGTTGGCTCCTCTTTTTCCATGGACTCTGTCTGCTCCAGTGGAGACTCAGGGCTGAGTGTTGTGGTTTGGCAGCTTGCTGCAGTGCCATGTTCCTGCTCCTTGCTTTTCTTTCTCATGCATTCTTCACCGGGCTTCTTAGTGGCATGAGGGTTGTTGGCCTCCCTTTGAGGCAGCCACATTCGCTGTTCATTCCTCGCGTACCATCTTGACCCTTGCTGCCTGTACATAGCTGAGGTTGTGCTTTGGGCAGGCCTTGTACAGATAGCTGGTGTCACCACACAGGTTGCAGTTCTTGCTCTCCCTGCAGTCCTTTGGTGGCCTTCCTGCTTGCAGTTCCTGCAAAAGATTTCTTTGAGGTTGGCCACCACGTGTCCAGATTTGCCGCAAGTGCGACAAACTCTGGGGTACCCCTTGCAGATCAAGTAGCCCTGACTTCCTCCAAAAGCGAAGCTGGAAGGAGGGTGGGTGGCAGATGGCTCCCTTGGCATCCACTTTCAATGTCACCTTCACCTCCTGTTTACTGGTCCAGATGTCAAACAGGTCATTGACGTCACTGCCATTTCCAGCCACCTCGATGTACCTGGTCTGGAATGTGAGCACATTCCAACAGGCAAGTGCCCATCCAATTTCCTTTGAAATCATTATCTCCGCTTCCACCACCCTTGTGGGCAGCGAGTTCCAGGTTATTACCACTTGCTGCATAAAAAAGTTCTTCCTCACATTCCCCCTGCATCTCATGTCCAAAACCTTAAATCTATGTCCCTTGGTCCTTGTACCATAAGTTAATGGGAACAGTTTTTCCTTGTCTAACTTTTCTAAGCCTGTCGTAATCTTATACACCTCTATCAAATCTCTCCTCATCTCCTTTGCTCCAGGGAGAACAACACCAGTTTCTCCGACTTAACCTTGTAACTAAAATTCCGAATCCCTGGAACCATTCTGGTAAATCTCCTCTGCACCCTCTCAAGGATTTCTTACATAACAAAAGTTTAACTTAATTTTGTTGCCATTTATAATCCTTTGTGAGAATATGATTCCAAACTTTCATAGGCACACAGATGGTGATAGGAAGCAGTTACAAACAACAGTTCATTTTAGAAATAAAAACAAGAAATGCTGGAACCACTCAGCAGGTCTGGCAACATCTGTGGAAAGAGAAGCAGAGTTAACGTTTCGGATCAGTGACCCTTCATCGGAACTGACAAATATTAGAAAAGTCACAGGTTATAAGCAAGTGAGGTGGGGGTGGGGCAAGAGGTAACAAAGGAGGTCTAGATTGGACCAGGCCGCATAACTGACCAAAAGGTCACGGAGCAAAGGCAAACAACATGTTACTGGTGTGTTGAAAGACAAAGCATTAGTACAAATTAGGTGTTAATATACTGAATATTGAACAGCAGCAAGTGCAAACCTGAAAAACACAGTGAGTAAGCAAACTGAACAAACTAAGATGAAATGAAATAAATGCAAAAAAAAGATTGTAAAAAATGTAAAAAAGAATGTAAAAAGAAGAAAAAAAAATCACTAAAAATGAAAGTAAAATGGGGGGCTGTCATACTCTGAAATTATTGAACTCAATGTTCAGTCCGGCAGGCTGTAGTGTGCCTAATCGGTAGATGAGATGCTGTTCCTCGAGCTTGCGTTGATGTTCACTGGAACACTGCAGCAATCCCAGGACAGAGATGTGAGCATGAGAGCAGGGGGGAGTGTTGAAATGGCAAGCAACCGGAAGCTCAGGGTCCTGCTTGCGAACTGAGCGGAGATGTTCCGCAAAGCGGTCACTTTGTACTGGCCACCTAACATTAACCACACTGTAGGATAGAGTTTAAAGGAAGAAATAATGGCAGCCTGTCAGAAATGTACGGCGATAATCATGGGGGATTTTAACCTACATATACACTGGAAAAATCAGATGGGCAGAGGTAGCCTAAATGAGGAGTACATAGAATGTTTTCGGGATAATTTCTTGGAACAGTATGTTCTGGAGCCAACCAAAGAGCAGGCTCTACTGGTATTGTACAACGAGATAGGATTAATTAATGGCCTCATAGTTAAGGCGCCCCTAGGTAGCAGCGATCATAATATGATTGAATTTTACATTCAGTTTGAGGGAGAGAAGAGTGGGTCCAAGACCAGTATTTTAAACTTAAATAAGGAAAATTATGAGGGCATGAAAGTAAAGCTAGCTAAAGTGAACTGGCAAATTAGGTTAAGGGATAGATCAATAGAGATGCAGTGGCAGACATTTAAGGGGATATTTCAGAATACACAGAATAGATGAATCCCAATGAGAAAGAAAAATTCCAAGGGGTGTGGGAGGGGGGGCCCACCTTCCGTGGTTAACTAAAACAGTTAAAGATAGTATCAAACTTAAAGAAAAAGCATACAATTGCGCAAAGATGGGTGGAAGGTCAGAAGATTGGACAGAATATAAAAAACAGCAAAGATTGACTAAAAGATTGATAAGGAAGGTAAAATTAGAGTATGAGAGAAAGTTAGCTAGAAATATAAAGACAGATAGTAAGAATTTCAATAGATATTTTAAAAAGAAGAGTTAACAAAATGAACGTTGGTCCTATAGAAAGTGAGTCTGGGGAATTAATAATGGATAATAAGGAGATGACAGATGAATTGAACAGGTATTTTGCATCGGTCTTCACTGTAGAGGATACAAGTAACATCCCAGAATTAGCTGCAAGTCAGGAAATGGAAGGGAGGGAGGAACCCAAGCAAAATTACTATCACCAGGGAAGTGCTACTGAATGAATTGTTGGAGCTGAGGGCTGACAAGTCCCCAGGTCCTGATGGACCTCATCCTTGGGTGTTAAAAGAAGTGGCTAGTGAGATAGTTGATGCATTAGTTTTAATTTTCCAAAATTCCCTAAATTCAGGGAAGGTTCCGCTAGACTGGAAAATACAAAGGGATATAGATAGGTTAAGTGAGTGGGCAAAAAGTCTGGCAAATGGAGTATAATGTTGGAAAATGCGAAGTTGCCCTTTATTCAAAAAGGGAGACAGAAAACAGGAAACTACAGGCCAGTTAGCTTAACATCTGTCTTAGGGAAAATATTAGAAGCTATTATTACAGATGTTATTGCAGGGCATTTAGAAAAATTGAAGGTAATCAGGCAGAGTCAACATGGTTTTGTTAAAGGGAAATCATGTTTAACCAATTTATTGGAGTTCTTTGAGAGAGTTACATGTGCTGTGGATGAAGGGAAACCAGTGGATGTATTGGACTTAGATTTCCAGAAGGCATTTGATAAGGTGCCACATCAAAGGTTATTGCAAAAAATAAAAGCTTATGGTGTAGGGGGTAACATATTGGCATGGATAGAAGATTGGCTAGCTAACAGGAAACAGAGAGTAGGCATAAATGGGTCATTTTCTGGTTGACAGGATGTAACGAGTGGTGTGCCACAGGGATCTGTGCTGGGGCCTCAAATTTTTACAATTTATATAAATGACTTAGATGAAGGGACCGAAGGTTGCTATATTTGCTGATGACACAAAGATATGTAGGAAAGTAGGTTGTGAAGAGGACATAAGGAGGCTACAAAGGGATATAGATAGGTTAAGTGAGTGGGCAAAAAATCTGGCAAATGGAGTATAATGTTGGAAAATGCGAAGTTGTCCATTTTGGCAGGAAAAATAACAAAGAAGCATATTATCTAAATGGTGAGAGATTGCAGAGCTCCGAGATGCAGAGGGATCTGGGTGTCCTCGTGCATGAATCGCAAAAGGTTACATGCTGTACCTGCATACTAATTAGGAAAGCTATTAGAATTTTATTATTTATTGTGAGGGAATTGAATACAAAAGTAGGAAGATTATGCTTCAACTATACAGTGCATTGGTGAGACCACATCTGAAGTACTGTGAGCAGTATTGGTCTCCTTATTTAAGAAAGAATGTAAATGCATTGGAAGCAGTTCAAAGAAGGTTTACTAGACTGATACCTGGAATGGGCGGGCTATCTTATGAGGAAAGATTGGATAGGCTAGGCTTGTATCTGCTGGAATTTAGAAGAGTAAGAGGCGACTTGATTGAAACATATAAGATCCTGAGGGATCTTGACAGGGTGGATGTGGAAAGGATGTTTCCCCTTGTGGGAGAATCTAGACCCAGAGGTCACTGTTTAAAAATAAGGAGTCGCCCATTTAAGACAGAGATGAGGTGAAAATTTTTCTCTCAAAGGGTCATGAATCTTTGGAACTCTCTTTGTCAGAAGGCGGTGGAAGCAGAGTCTCTGAATATGCTTAAGGCAGAGGTAAATAGATTCTTGATCAGTAAGGGGGTGAAAGGTTATCGGGGTAGGTGGTAATGTGGAGAAATCAGTTCAGCCATGAACTTATTGAACGATGGAGCAGGCTTGAGGGGCCAAGTGGCCTACTCTTGCTCCTAATTCGTATGTTTGTATGTACATATGTTCAGAGCCAACAGCTTTCTCTGTGACCAACAGCCCATCTGAAGTCAACAGCTTTCCAAAAGCTTTACAACAGGCACCCCCTGCATCATCTATCTCCATAGGCATGTGGCTACAAATGGGATGTCCCAGATAGCAATGTAAACTAATTATTTTCAACTCCAAATCTTCTCTTTGTTCTGCAAAATCACATGAATAAACTCCAGATTGAGGCTGCTACAGACACAATGGCCGGGATTTTACCCTTGGCAGATGGGCGCCATCCACCGACTGAAAAGTCGGTGATGAACCCACTTCCGTCTGACCTGGGGATCCGACCAGCATTTTGTGGGTCCCCGGCTTTTAATTGTTCTGAGGCGGGACTTTCGCCCACTTGAGGCAGGAAGTCCTGCCTCGGCAGGCCGGCAGCTCTGTCCCAGCAGCGCCACCAGGAGCAGTGGCAACTGCTGGGACTGCAGCCCAGCTTCATGAGGAAGATGTTTTTAGCTGCCGCCACCCTGTATAAAGTGACAGCAGAGGCAGGAGCAGATCGGGAAGGGGCCCCCGAGCCTCCCGCTCCATCTTACGCGCCCCACCCACCTTCCAATCTTTTTTTTGTTGGGGGGGGGGGGGGGTTGTAAAATTCCAGCCAATGTCTCCGTTTAAAAAGTCCAGAGGTTCCCATTGTTTAGGATCTTCATTCTTCTCATTGTGACCTTACTAAATAAACATGGCGAATCCTTTGATTTGTAACCACCCTCGGTTTGTTTGTTAGCTTCTCAAATCAGGTTTTCATTTGCCTTACATTAAAAAAATTCAATTGGCAAACTGAAATTTATGTCTTGAAAATTAATATCAACCATGAACCAGGTGATCGTAACAGTATTAAGTGAGGGAGTGTGAGGAAACGTGAAAATTAGAACATTTTAGGAACCACCATGCTTGGACTTTCTGGAATTGAGCAAGCCTGAGGAACTCAATCATTATTAATTATATTTGGATAAGTTCATAATGCTACCCTCCTCACCTTATTGGTTCTGGCAAACTGGTCCAATTGTCACTCTATAGTGCATTACAGACACTGCATTTGAAAAGTCATTCACTCAATAAAGCACGGATATGTTTCAACTTGATGAGGTGCTATGTAATTGGACACAAGGTGGCACTGTTGCTTTGGAGTGACAGCATGCAGTAAAGCTTGGAAATAGTCATCTTCACAATCCCTCAGAAAAGTCCGTCATTATGGCACAGGCCATTCATCCCATCAAGTCCATACCAGCTCTCTGTGGAGCAATCCAGTCAGTCCTAGTCCCCTGCTCTAACCCTGTAGCCCTGCAAATTTATTACCCTCAATTGTCTCTGCACAGATTTAATAAAGTTTCTGGATGTCTGGTTATGCAGTTTGCCTTTTAAAAAAAAAATTCAAATGCTATATGAGCTATTTTTTGTTGATTTATGCAGAAATAGACACAAAGGGCTGCAAATCAGAAAAAAAATAAATTACTGGATCTAAGATCTGTTGGATATTCAACAGCACAACCACTTGGAAAAAACAATTGCGGTAGTAGTTAGCTCCTCAATGGTTCACTGGGTAAATGCCATTCAGCCACAAAGATGAGGGAACTCCCACTTGTTTCCTGGTCTGCTAAATGTACCCATCTCAGCCCAGGCTAGAACTGGCCTTGGCTTATGTATCCCACAAACTATAGGGGGTTGGGGGGTGGAAACAGCTTTTTTAATCTGACCTAGAAATGACTGCTGGAACTGCATGTGAACAGTGGGCAAGAACAGAGCGTAAGATGGCCCAGTAGTTGAACAGCTTGTCAACATCCCTTGGTGGAAGGGCTCCCAAAGGGGGGGGGGGGGGGGGGAAGCAGGAAGGAAAGACTTTCATGCTATGCACTGTATGTTACATTAACATTTCTGCTGCAGTTGTCACATGCTGGAACAAAACATGGATTTATATGAAATAATTTCCCATCAATATTTAAATTTTTAACCATTTTATTAATTGAAACCGATATATTTATAGTACATTTACAGGTATTGCAATTATGTTCTCCACAATAGGAGCATCATGTCTGGACTTGCTACCAGCTTAGTGATCAATTTTGTGCACCACTGTACAGATTACACTACTATATAGTCCTGACAATATTTACATATTCAGTAAAAATGCGAGCAAGTCGGCTCAATTTATCAGCTTACAGAACTGCAGTTACTGATCCTCCTTTCGTTTCCTACTAAATTTCTTCCAATTAAACTGCATATCTGTGTACATGAAACCGAATGCAATACAGTGCTTCTCAGTAGGAAACCCTTCATGATTTAACAGGAAAATTAAAAAGCAAGATTGTGGGGATGCCTAAAAAGGAAACCTTTAAATATACTGATGTCAACATAACAGGCATTTGAGTGATCTGCGTTTCTTTGCATCTCATTTCAAATATTGCAATTGCTGAAGAACACCCTTCAAATAGTTACACAGGTTTATGCAGTTGAACAATTCAATCTTGCAACCTGATTAATCTTGCTGGAGATCTCTGCAGATTAGGGTTGCAATTTCAATTATTCAAACCATGAAAGGTGGAAAAATCATTTACTCAGGTGGTCAAAGGAACATATGCATGAGATCGTCACATATTAGATGGGCCTTTTTTCAAATGGGGGTAATGGGGTGGGAGTAATTAGGTCATTGTATAAATACAGATGGTTGATGATTTACTCTAAAGATGAAAACTCATTGCTTTCAGAGAATTTATCTCCACTTCCATGCCATGTCTTACTTTTTAAATTATGCCCACCCTTTTGGGAAATCATATACTGGAACAGTGCCATTCTCCATCGCCTCAACTAAACCTTAATCTAAACACACTTACACCCCAATGAGAGGTCTGTACTCTGCTTTAAAAATGTCAAAATGACTGTTTCCTTATGTGAATCGCACCATTTCAGTCTTCGAATCCCACTAGCAATCACCCATAAGGTTCGGCGTTAAGCACAGAAGTTGTCCTACTACATTTATCAAGATATTGCTGCTTCAGGACAATTGTACAATTTAGAGGTGAGGAGCAAGAAAAGTGCAAGACAACAGAAAAAAAAACAAACAATGGAAGGCTTGTAACGTAACATAGCAGATTCAATTATCCCTGATGTTTCAGTGAATAGTAGACTTCGTAAAAGAGAAGGCAATCTTTTAATTAAAAAAGTTATGGTAAGTCAGTCTTTATTTTTTGAATCATACTGTACCTAAAACAGCCGATCTACTATCATTGTGCAATGCATCTTCAAAATACCCTCAAAACCATGGCCAGTAGATGAAGGGAAAAAAAGTTAGATTTAAATCAGCCAAACTGTTCAAACAAAAAATGTTTCTGAATGCAGAATATAAATGTTAAATTCCACACCCCCCCCCCCCCACCCCACCCCAAATTTTATTGGTGTCAGAAGATTTTTCAGATGTCTCGCAATAGTCAGGGCACTAAAGCTATTGTGAGCATACTTTAGACTGGAGTAGAAATACATGCATTGATATACTTGTCAGTGGGTAATGCACCAATTGAGAGACAACACAAAATCCAGAAGTAAAATTAATTAAAGCATTTGTCGAAATTTGAAGGCAACTTTGCCATTTGTGTGTGAATATCATCTTAGTGAAGGTTGGCAAAGTTTACTTTTGAGTAGTTTCTTTTTGGGTGGGGACATGTTAAATCAGTGACAACTGCTGAATTAATAGGGTAACTTCTCTTCATACTTGCAGTGGTTACCAAGAACCAAATCTTAAATGTACTGAAAGATTTATCTCCGGCTCCAAATCACCAAGGGTCAAAACCGCAGAAGTGATTTTTTTTGGTCTCAAGATTGTTTTAAAATTGAGATAAGTTCCCACATACACCACTAATATGCAGATATATTCATACACCATTTCTTAATGTATACCTATATACATATATTGCACTTCTTTTAAGATTGTCCGAGAGCACATTATGAAGTTCATGTTATATGTAAAGTTCTACGCCATCTAATCAAATTTTAAAAAGAGCCTCGTCTTCAGTAGGCGATTTAAAATTTCATGCAGCTTTACTGAGTCTCATCACTTCAGTTCCGAGATGTGTTTCCTCAGCTGATCCTCTGGCTCAGATTCAAATGCTTCCCCATAGACAACTGAACAGCATACCCATTTTTGTGGACTTGAAGCCCATTTCCTAACAAGTAAACATTGGTGTGAACCAAGAGATTCTGTTTTAATTTCAAATCCTGGATTTCAGATATCCAGGCAGCATGACAAAATTAAAGGAAAGCTCTCATATTGATCTTAAAGCAGCAGGCTTAAGACAAGTGTAAGAGACATACATGGAATTGCAAATGACAAAGCCAATTTCCCCTTATTCTCTCTTTACTTTACAGACAGTATACCCTAACCACCTCTGTTAAAAGCACAGACACTTCACATAATCAGCCTCATTAACTGTACACAAAAAGACATTGCTCTTACCTACAAATTATGCATCACTAAAGTGTAGTTGTAGTTTCTTTTTAAAAAAGTCAGTGAAAACAATCTAAGTTAAAGATTGAAAAGCTTCCACTATAAATATTGAAGTTAGAAATGTTTCACATCACTGATCATTTAAGTTTGCCCTTTACAAGAAGAATTGTGTTCATATGCAAAAGAATCAAAGAGGACAACAAGTTTTTTTTAAAAAAATGATTATTCACTGACTTGTATACAATTGATGGTGATACAGTATTAACAAATTCAGTAAATGCCACAAATTTACTAGTTATTTGTTTGGATCTCATTTCTATACATTGTACTTTACCTACTGACAAGCATACCTTTGGGCATATCTTGAGGTTTCATGTCTTGCCAGGACACCCAGGATTACAAAATGCTTTACAGTGAGCCAATCAGGCTTTTAAATAGGAAGTGACTGATGACCAGCAGCCCAGCTGCTGATAAAGTAATGTTGCTGGACTGCATCGTAAAATGCGCCAATTAAGTCAGTAGAGGCATTGCACTTCTTCCATGATTCAAATATTTTCAGATTCAACACAAGGAATGGTTGTTAAAAAAGAACTTTTAGCAGACATGTAATCAATCATTTCAATGTTTTAAGATAAATTTTTACATATATTTTCTCCCAACCCCTCCCTCTCACTCCTATCTCCAGTCCCTTGATTTGAGCAAACAGCCCTCACTTTCTATTAAACAAAAATGGGAGGCTGTTGGCTGACATTGAGCTTTCCACAGTAACCATAAAACAATCAAAAAAAAATTGAAAATAATCATCCCTTTTAGTATGAGAAAAACAAAATTCAGGACTATAAAATAGCATGAAAATACGCAGAGTTCAATAGCTGCATTAATCTTAAAACACATTACAATGGTTAAAGATTTAAATATATTTGTGAAAGAGCAACAGACATCTTCCACTGCTTAAGATAATTCACAGCAGTAATGATTACAGCAATGTGCACACAGGGCTTTTTCCACCCCAAGTGAGATGAAGTGAATTGAACATAGCAGCTTGTCGATAAGAAAGTTTTAAATCGGTCCCAGAAGTTAAATCTATAAAACAAATCTTGAAAAAGAAAAGTGGGTATTCATGTTCGAGTAGAGATTTTAGAAAAGAGTTCTTTGTTTAAAAAAAACTCCATTTACTCTGGCTTTCTTTGTGCCATGCATAATACAATAATTTAAATTATAAAATGTTTCACGGTAGTCATCAAACACTGTTGCATATGAAAACAGTAAACCTTAGATGCTTTTTTCCCCCAAATTCAGGAATTGTTTGTTGTATTCTCATTACTCGGTGAACTTGAGGCAGAGGAGGAGGATGAAGAAGAAAAGTTCATCCTTGATAAATCAGGAGGATTTGTTGCTGTATTTTGTCCACTTAAGCTTTTTCGACACACTGGACAGGTGTCATGCTAGGAATCAAGAGAGAGAAGGGTTTTTATGAAACATCCCTGTCAGTAGAAAAAAAAATACGCACTCTGATGAAGGGTACCCAAATTATAAGTCTTTTCGCTTTAATGCTGACTGATCTTGCTGTGCATTTCTAGCATTTTCTGATTTTATTACGGATTTTCAGCATTTGCAACATTTTTTGATACCTTTATGACAATTTCTGCTTCATTTAAACGTTTAAAAAAATTTAAAATCAATTTTATTATAACCATTCTGTGAACTACATGTATTTATATTGTGCTTCTCATGTAAAATACATCTCAGGAGTGCTTTACAATGGTGACAGAGGGGGTATAATGGATAGCATGGGGAAAGAGAAGAGAAATAAATGGAGGGGCTAAGACAAGGAACACAAAGTACTAAAGAAAGGAATACTGAGTTTTTGAAAGCAGGGAGAGGGGTGGCCAAGCAGAGAAAATTAGATAGTGAATTCTAGCCACAATGCTTCTCACCTCAATAACCAAATCAATTATGGAATGGAACAAACAGAAGAAAAAATATGGAGTGGATGGTGCTAACAGGGACATAAGATGGATCAGTCTAACCTCCAACTGCTCTCACTAAATGGTGTCACCCTAAAAAAAAACCGTGACAACTTCTAATCCACGGTGCTATTAACCTCAATCTAAACTTCCTTCGGCCCCTTTCTTCCATTTCTCTTTTCCCCTCATTTAATCACACTCACCACGGATAACTACGACCAGTCCCAAAAATGATCATTTTCTGGTTTCCCTTATTAGTATTGCCCTATCTGATTCAAGTCTTTCTGAAGGTACTTTCTACTGCTTGGAAAAAAAACAATTACTCTGCTCCCTTTCCAATACCCTCAAACTCCTAACTTTCTTTGCTCTAGTATGCCATTTGCCTCAATACATCTGTTGCATTCAACTTGTTCAATAAATCTCTTGCCTCTGCCTCTAATGTCCTCTCCAAGTCCCTCATTATGTCCAATCTTCATTCTATTGGTACAATGCTCATCCATGCACCCTTAGCAGAGGTCCATGGATTGGAGCATACTTGGTGCACAATTGTCCCATGAATTGTAAGGTAGAAAATGTAACCCCGCTATTCAAGAATGGAAGGAGACAAAACAGGGAACTACAGGCCAGTTAGCCTGCCATCAGTCGTTGGGAAATGCTGAAATCCATTAAGGATGTGGTAACAGAGCATTTAGAAAATCATAGTATGATTAGGCAGAGTCAACATGGGTTTATGAAAGCAAAATTGTGTTTGACAAATCTAAAGGATTTTTTTGAGGATGTAACTAACTAATAGGGTAGATAAAGGGGAACCAATGGATGTAATATACTTGGATTTTCAAAAGATATTCGATAAAATACCACAAAAAGTTGTTGCACAAGATAAGGGATATACACCATTTTCTTGATGCGTACTCCCCTCCAGTACCCACATTCTTGACCATACCCAATATCATTCCAAAGATTTCCCTAGGAAGCTCACTAAGCTGCTCTCCTCTGAGACCCAAATCCTGTGGCCTCACCCCTCTCCCAACTCATCACATGACTATCTCTGCTTGACCCAAACAAGATCAACAGCCTTTTCTCTAAGCTCTAGCTCCATCTTCATTCTATTGGTACAATGGCACAGTGGTTATCACCGCAGCCTCACAGCTCCAGGGACCCAGGTTCGATTCTGAGTACCGCCTGTGTGGAGTTTGCAAGTTCTCCCTGTGTCTGCGTGGGTTTTCGCCGGGTGCTCCGGTTTCCTCCCACATCCAAAGACTTGCAGGTGATAGGTAAATTGGCTGTTGTAAATTGCCCCTAGTATAGGGAATATGGGATTACTGTCGGGTTAGTATAAATGGGTGGCTGTTGGTCGGCACAGACTTGGTGGGCCGAAGGGCCTGTTTCAGTACTGTATCTCTAAATAAATAAAAAATAAATAATCTCTCAATGCCACCATCATCCCACTTCTTACAAAGCCTTCCCTACTGAGCCTCCCCACTTCCACAACCTGCAACTTGTTCAGAATTTATATGCCTATTTCCCAACCCACTCAATTTTATCACAGCTGCCCTTGCCAGGCTCAACTGGTTCCCTGTGCTCTTAATCAGCTTCAAGATTGTCCAAGTCTCCCACCCTACCTTAGTAAGCTTCAACCCACACTCACCCTTCGCTGCTCTGAAATTGTTTTCCTCAATGTTCCCTCTAATTTTTCTTCATTGCATGTGGCCTGTTTATTGCACTGTGTGGTCTCTTTATAATTGCTGTGTGGTTGCACTCGTGCATGTTAAAGGGAACTTTGCTTGTGCACAGCCTGTGTGGTACACTGCAGACTGCTGCACAGCCGCACACCCACTCAGCTTAGAAGGAACATTGAGCCTCATCTTCCCCATCCTCAGCATTCTATTGATGGTTCATCAGAAATTATGCCTCTGGAACTCCCTCTGCCTTCCTGCTTTCAATAGCTTACACTAAAGGCTTCTCTCCAACTACTCTGAGCACTGTCACCAACTCCAATCCACCTATTCTCTCTCTCTCTCCCAAATGGGACCCATTATCTTCTCTTTCATGAAAAGTCCAAGGAGCACAATATAAATGCAAGTTGTCGCTGGGTCTCAGACAAAGATCTAAGGTGGGTTTGTGCAAACCTAGAATTTGCAGAGATCAAATTTTAAAAATCTGAGATTCTGTCCAGTTAGCTGGAAATCTTAAATCTAAAACAAAACATTAAAACAGGGTAAACTCAGTTTATTTTTTCTTGTGTGTTGGGTGGGGGGGGGGGCGGGTGGAAATATACATTGTTCTGGTTAGAAAATTGAGATATCATAAGATTGGTTCTTCAGGTGTCATGACTTAAGAATATTTGTTTCCTTCTTGAATTTGGCACATCACAAAGACACAAACAGATATGACTGAGGCACCCAGGAGCAAAAATCCTGTCCACCACCTAACAATGACACCAAGGGCAAATGCGGGCAAATGCCGCCAAAAAGAATCGTTATCAAATTTGGGACCTTCTGGTCTATGTGGCACAGTTTCACAATATTTTTATTAACTGAGCCATTTAGAGCACTTACATCTGTTGTTAAATTTGATACCAAGATCAAACGAGCTCTGTAGCACAAGCTATTAAAAAAATCTGCCAGAAACCCAGGCAAATGGAATTTGAAAGATCGCCATTTGCTCTTGAAATTAAGGAAATTGCAACTGCATTTATGTACATCGACACCTGTGTGATGTAAACAGTTGGCATAATACAAACCTGGGCAGACCAGAAAGAGAGAGATTTTCTGTGATCTTCTAAAGTAATGTACTGCTTCCAGTCACATCAACAGCTCACTTGTGAGGAGCGTGGATGGTGCCACCCTTTTCATGGCAAGGCTTGGGTCATGGAAAGTTGCTGGGCAACTATTGTGGAATTTTACTTTACTCAGTATAAATGAATATACTCAAAAAGGATTTCTCAATCGTTTGCTTGAAATCCAATTTTCTGAGGTGCGATGCTGCTTCAGAGAAAAACTGAAACACTACTTACATGTTTTACCACTGGGATGCAAATTCAGGAAAAATGTATAGAGCAGCACAAGAACATGTATACAGTTTTTATTAACCGCGCCAAATCAATTTGCGTGCCTGGCTGACTGGGTCCACAAAAGTTTCTGTTCCAGTTTGGGCCCCTAAGAGATTTGTCCAAATTGGCAGTCTGTTACAGGATGCTAGGTAAGCTGCATGCTGATTGATGGTAAAAGGCTTGATCATTACTCAAAGTTAACAGGAATGCATGAAACTAGCCTTTCTGGGCTCCTCTTCATGGCTATGCTTAATGATGCAAAAAAAAAAAGAGGCAAGGGTGTTTGCATACTCTTCAGCATATCTGGAAAGCTCTGCTACCCAAATACTCTATCAAGCCTTGACACAGATCAGAGAAGTCACAGCGATCTTAATTAAATAGTGGGAAGACTGATGTCATTGTTTTTGTTCCCGCTCCAAACTCCGTTCCCTAGCTATTGACTCCATCCCTCTCCCTGGCAACAGTCGGAGACTAAACCAGATTGTTTGTAACCTTGGTGTCATATGTGACATCAAGATGAGCTTCCAACCACAATTCGTGCCGTCACCAAGACCGCCTATTTTCCACCTCCATAATATCACCTGACTTTGTCCCTGCCACAGTTCATCTGCTGAAATCTTCATTCATGCCTTTGTTACCTCTAGACTTGACTATTCCAATGCATTCCTGGCTGGTCCCTGACATTCTACCCTCCGTAAATGGGAGGTCATTCAAAACGCTTCAGGTCCTAACTTGCAACAAGTCCCATTCACCTATCACCCTGACCTACATTGGCTTCCAGTCAAGCAACCCCTCAATTTTAAAATTCTCTTCCTTGTTTTTAAAATCTCTCCATGGCCTCGCCACTTCCTCCCTCCATGATCTCCTCTAGCCCCACAGCCTCAGATAGCTACGCTCATCTAACTCTGGCCTCTTGAGCATCCCCAGTTTTAATCATTACACCACTGGTGAACATAGAACAGTACAGCACAGTACAGGCCCTTCGGCCCACGATGTTGTGCCGAACCTTTAACCTACTCTAGGATCAAACTACCTACATACGCTTCATTCTACTATCATTCATGTACCTATCCAAGAGTCGCTTAAATGTCCCTAATGTATCTACTTCTACTACCACCGCTGGCAGTGCATTCCACGCACCCACCACTCTCTGTGTAAAGAACCTACCTCTGACATCTCCCCTAAACCTTCCTCCAATCACCTTAAAACTATGCCCCCTGGTGATAGCCCTTTCCACCCTGGGAAAAAAGTCTCTGGCTATCCACTCTATCTATGCCTCTCATCATCTTGTACCCCTCTATCAAGTCAGCTCTCATCCTTCTTCACTCCAATGAGAAAAGCCCTAGCTCCCTCAACCTTTCTTTGTAAGACATGCCCTCCTGTCCAGGCAGCATCCTGGTAAATCTCCTCTGCACTCTCTCTCTCTAAAGCTTCCACATCCTTCCTAACATGAGGCGACCAGAACTGAATACAATATTCCAAGTGTGGTCTAACCAGGGCTTTACAGAGCTGCAGCATAACCTCGCGGCTCTTAAACTCAATCCCCCTGTTAATGAAAGCCAACACACCATACGCTTTCATAACAACCCTATCAACTTGGGTGGCAACTTTGAGCAATCTATGGACATGGACCCCAAGATCCCTCTGTTCCTCCACACTACCAAGAATCCTGTCTTTAAGCCTGTATTCCGCATTCAAATTCGACCTTCCAAAATGAATCACTTCACACTTTTTCAGGTTGAACTCCATCTGCCACTTCTCAGCCCAGCTCTGCATCATGTCAATGTCCCGTTGCAACCTACAACAGCATTCCACACTATCCACAACTCCAGCAACCTTTGTGTCATCGGCAAACTTGCTAACCCAGCCTTCCACTTCCTCATCCAAGTCATTTATAAAAATCACAAAGAGCAGAGGTCCCAGAACAGATCCCTGCGGAACACCACTGGTCACCGAGCTCCATGCTGAATACTTTCCATCTACTACTACCCTCTGACTTCTATGGGCCAGCCAATTCTGTATCCAGACAGCCAACTTTCCCTGTATCCCATGCCTCCTTACTTTCTGAATGAGCCTACCATGGGGAACCTTATCAAATGCCTTGCTAAAATCCATATACACCACATCCACTGCTCTTCCTTCATCAACGTCTTTTGTCACATCTTCAAAGAATTCAATAAGGCTTGTGAGGCATGACCTGCCCCTCACAAAGCCATGCTGATTGTCTCTAATCAAACTATGCTTTTCCAAATAATCATAAATCCTGTCTCTCAGAATCCTCTCCAATAATTTGCCCACTACTGACGTAAGACTGACTGGTCTATAATTCCCAGGGTTATCCCTATTCCCTTTCTTGAACAAGGGAACATTTGCCACCCTCCAATCATCTGGTACTACTCCAGTGGACAGTGAGGACGCAAAGATCATCACCAAAGGCGCAGCAATCTCTTCACTCGCTTCCCGTCATATCCTTGGGTATATCCCGTCTGGCCCCGGGGACTTATCTGTCCTCATGTCTTTCAAAATTTCCAGCACATCCTCCCTCTTAACCTCAACCTGTTTGAGCATATCAGCCTGTTCCACACTGTCCTCACAAACGACCAGGTCCCTCTCACTAGTGAATACTGAAGCAAAGTATTCATTTAGGACCTCCCCTACCTCCTCCGACTCCAAGCACAAGTTCCCTCCATTTTCCCTGATCGGCCCTACCCTCACTCTGGCCATCCTCTTGTTCCTCACATAAGTGTAGAACGCCTTGGGATTTTCCTTAATCCTACCCGCCAAGACTTTTTCATGTCCCCTTCTAGCTCTCCAAAGTCCATTCTTCAGTTCCTTCCTGGCTACCTTGTAACCCTCTAGAGCCCTGTCTGATCCTTGCTTCCTCAACCTTAAGTAAGCTTCCTTCTTCCGCTTGACTAGCTGTTCCACATCTCGTCATCCAAGGTTCCTTCACCCTACCATCCCTTCCTTGCCTCATCGGGGCAAACCTATCCAGCAGTCGCAGCAAGTGCTTCCTAAACAACCTCCACATTTCTATCATGCATTTCCCTGAACATCTGTTCCCAATTTATGCTCCCCAGTTCCTGCCTAATAGCATTGTAATTTCCCCTCCCCCAATTAAATATTTTCCCATCCCGTCTGCTCCTGTCCCTCTCCATGACTATGGTAAAGGTCAGGGAGTTGTGATCACTATCACCGAAATGCTCTCCCACCGAGATCTGCCACCTGGCCTGGTTCGTTGCCAAGCACCAAATCCAACATAGCCTCCCCTCTAGTCGGCCTATCTACATATTGAGTCAGGAAACCTTCCTGGACACACCTGACAAAAACTGCTCCATCCAAACTATTTGCACTAAGGAGGTTCCAATCAATATTAGGGAAGTTGAAGTCACCCATGACAACAACCCTGTTACTTCTGCACCTTTCCAAAATCTGCCTCCCAATCTGTTCCTCCGTGTCTCTGTTGCTATTGGGGGGTCTATAGAAAACTCCCAATAGTGACTGCTCCTTTCCCGTTTCTGACTTCCACCCATAATGACTCCGTAGACAAACCCTCCTCGACGACCTCCATTTCTGCAGCTGTGATACTATCCCTGATTAGCAATGCCACTCCTCCACCTCTTTTACCTCCCTCACTATTCCTTTTGAAACATCTAAACCCCGGAACATCCATTCCTGCCCCTGTGATATCCAAGTCTCCGTAATGGCCACAACATCGTAGCTCCAAGTACTGATCCATGCTCTAAGTTCATCACCCTTATTCCTGACACTTTTTGCATTAAAATAGACACACTTCAACCCATCATACTGGCTGCAACTTTGCCCTGTCAACTGTCTAACCTTCCTCACAGACTCTCCACTCAGTATCTGCCTGTTCAACAGCTACCCCATCCACTGATCCGTAGCTCCGGTTCCCATCCCCCTGCCAAACTAGTTTAAACCCTCCCGAAGAGCGCTAGCAAACCTCCCGCCAGGATATTGGTGCCCCTCCAGTTCAGATGCAACCCATCCTTCTTGTACAGGTCCCATCTTCCCCAGAAGGTCGTGCCTTCAAATGTGTAGGCACCAAGCTCTGGAATACCCTCCCTACCTCAGTTTCCTCCTTTGACACTCTTAAAACCTACCTCTTTGACCAAGCTTTTGGGTCATCTGACCCAATATCTCCTTATATGGCTCGGTGTCATTTTGTTTTATATTGCTCCTGCGAAGCTCTTCGGGAGGTTTTATTACAATGAAGGCATGATATAAATATACGTTTTTATTGTTGTTTCAGGTGACTGTTATAAAGGCACAGACCCAGAAGAACCTTCAGCTACTAACTGATTTGCCAGTGCTGCTTTATCATAAGCTTGAAGAAAACAGAGGTCATGTATCAGTCAACCCCAGTAAAGTACCGAACTGAATCTGGTCAACTTGGGCAACTTTTCAAATGGTGCACTAAAACGCTGAAGTGCTCTCTCGGATCAAAAAAACTAGTTCTACATTTAGAAGGCTGAAACAGCTTGAATGTAACCAATGAGATGAAATTCATGACAAAGCTAAAAGTGGACAGGGCTGTTGTGATCACCAGCAGCAGCTTAACAGGCTTCATCTCCAATAATTGAGGTCCATCATGAACAGAACAAAATACCAAGTGCAAAATCCTCAAGGGTCCAAAGACAACTAACTTAAAGCTATTCTGATTAAAGCACAGCTGTACTGGTCATGACATCAGGACTCTAGAATACCAAAGGACACACTCAAACACATCATGATGATAAGTTATATCAAAGTCAGCAGCTAAGAAAAGCTGATTCAATAAGCTGCTGAGAAGGGGTACAAGGCAATCTCAGTTGATATGAGTACTAGAAATTGGATCAACTGAAGCAAAAACAGTGTAAATGTGAACAGTTGCAGTCTGTTGATTCTGGACAGAATATGTGTCTGTGAAATAAGTGAGCACTTATCTCCTTTGTATCAGCTTTAGTAATCAATGAACTCTTTCCAGTAAGTATAAAAGACTACCAACCAGTACCAAAGCTACAGTAGGAGCTGGTCAATAGATATGTGAAAATCAAAATGCAGAAGCCAGTTTATAGTATTTAACAGTAAAACTTATGGGAGAAGCCTTTTCTATGCAGCCACTGCAGTGCAGAAATTATTGGCAAAGAAGTTTTTTTAATATTGTAGTAGAAAGAGGAAAAAAAGTACTTCTGATTTTTATTTAATACACAAGAGTTTATTTTTTGGTTGCCAAATCTGCATTACTTTCAATGTTTTAAACTCAAGTGCAGGACAATGAGCAATATATCCCAATAATACTCATATTGGCCTGCTTGATAAACAAAATATACGAACATACGGATTAGGAGCAGGAGTAGGCCACTTGACCCTTCGAGCCTGTTCCGCCATTCAATAAGTTCATGGCTGAACTGATTACTCCACATTTCCACCTACCCGATAACCTTTCACCCCCTGCTTATCAAGAATCTATTTACCTCTGCCATAAAAATATTCAAAGACTCTGCTTCCACCACCTTTTGAGGGAGAGAATTCCAAAGACTCACAAACCATTGAGAGAAAATATTTCTCATCTGTCTTAAATGGGCGACCCCTTATTTATAAACAATAACCCCTAGTTTGAGATTTTCCCACAAGGGGAAACATCCTTTCCACATCCACCCTGTCAAGACCCCTCAGGATCTTATATGTTTCAATCAAGCTGTCTCTTACTCTTCTAAATTCCAGTGGATACATGCCTAGCCTGTCCAATCTTTCCTCATAAGACAGCCCGCCCATTCCAGGTATCAGTCTAGTAAACCTTCTCTGTACTGCCTCCAACGCATTTACATTCTTCCTTAAATAAGGAGACCAATACTGTACATAGTACTCCAGATGTGGTCTCACCAATGCCTTGTAAAGCTGAAGCATAACCTCCCTATTTTTGTATTCAATTCCCCTCGCGATAAACAATAACATTCTATTAGCTTTCCTAATTACGTGCTGTAACTGCACACTAACCTTTTGCGATTCATGCACAAATATAACTACTTTTTAGCAAAAGACTCAGCACAGCAGTGTAGACAACTGAACTTCCAGTCAGTTGTACGCACTAAGTGAGCATGCATGCACTTGCACAGAGTACTCACTCTACAACATGATTATCATGTCCCCAAAAATCACCGGGTGCTCCACCCACTACAGAGCTCAAGTGCACTGCTCCCAACCCAAAAAAAAAGCCAACATGCATGCGAGCCCCAGAGAAGTAAATAATGAGCCACCACATATACATTCACAGGATCACAGAATGATACAGCACAGAAGGTGGCCATTCAGCCCATTGTACCTGTGCCAACTCTTTGAAAGAGCTATCCAATTGGACCCATTCCCCTAAAAATTGTTCCCTTTCAAGTATTTATCCAATTCCCTTCTGAAAGTTAATGAATTTGCTTCCACCACCCTTTCAGGAAGTGCATCCAAATCACAACTCTGTGTAAAAAAAAAAAACTCATTTCATCTCCGGTTCATTTGCCAATTGCTTCAAATTTGTGTCCTCTGGTTACCGTTCATGATTTTGAACACTTCAATCAGCTCTCCCTTTAACCTTCAATGCTCTAAGGACAGCAACCTCAGCTTCTCTAGTCTTTCCACGTAAATGAAGTCCCACATCCCTGGTACAAAATAAACCAAGTACTTTGACACAGCAGTTGGCTCTTCTCATTTTGCACTTGCCATCCTGGTTTGTTACCCAGTGGTGATTCATACATGGATCTGACAACCCACGTGCATGATGGATTTCTTCAAGTCCTGATCAGACTTTAAGTGAAATCACTAAGTGCACCAAACAAGGCATTTAACTTAACTTTAACTTAAGAAAGGAACAACAGGTTGCTCTAGCACATCAGTAGGAAGCAAAGAAAAGTTAACTGCTGTGAATGTTTTAATGTAGCACTATCTGAAATAGAACATATGCTTAGCTTTGCCCATTTACCTGGAGAATATCCTCTGTAGTGACTGGGGACGGGGAAGCAAGAAAAAAAAAGTAAGGGCTTCAATTCCTCAAACCCTGCTGTAAAAGGCAGCTTGAACATTAGGTAAGGACAGAATCAATATCAACAACAATGTCCTCAGAATCAAATTCAAGAAACAAAGGAGCAGGAATAAGCCATTCAGCCCCTTAATCCTATTGCCATTCAACTAGATATACAGTGGATCTGTACCTCAACTCCATTTTCCTACCGTTGCTCCAAAAACCTTGATATCTTAACAAAAATCAAATTAATCTCAATTTTGAAAATTTTAATTGACCCAGCATCCACAGCCTTTTGTGGGGATATTTCCACCATCCTGTGTAAAAAAAAAAGTGTTTCTTGATTTTACTCCTAAATGGCCTGGCTCTAATTCTCTGATATAAAAACAAGAAATGCTGGAACCACTCAGCAGGTCTGGCAGCATCTGTGGAAAGAGAAGCAGAGTTAACATTTCGGGTCAGTGACCCTTCTTCGGAACTGACAAATATTAAAAATGTCACAGGTTATAAGCAAGTGAGGTGGGGTGGGGCAAGAGATATCAAAGGAGAAGGTGTAGATTGGACAAGGCCACATAACTGACCAAAAGGTCATGGAGCAAAGGCAAACAATATGTTAATGTTGTGTTGAAAGACAAAGCATTAGTACAGAAAGGGTGTTAACGGACTGAATATTGAACAGCAGCAAGTGCAAACATGAAAAAAAAACAGTGGGTAAGCAAACTGAACAAACTAAAATGAAATGAAATAAATGCAAAAAAAGGTTGTAAAAAATGTAAAAGAAAAAACAACTAAAGTAAAATGGGGGGCTGTCATGCTCTGAAATTATTGAACTCAATGTTCAGTCTGGCAGGCTGTAGTGTGCCTAATCGGTAGATGAGATGCTGTTCCTCGAGCTTGCGTTGATGTTCACTGGAACACTGCAGCAATCCCAGGACAGAGATGTGAGCATGAGCGCAGGGGGGAGTGTTGAAACGGCAAGCAACCGGAAGCTCAGGGTCCTGCTTGCAGACTGAGCAGACGTGTTCCTCAATGCAGTCACCCAGTCTGTGCTTGGTCTCCCCAATGTAGAGGAGACCACATTGTGAATAGCGAATACAGTATACTACATTGAAAGTAGTACAAGTAAATCGCTGCTTCACCTGAAAGGAGTGTTTGGGGCCTGGGATAGTGAGGAGAGAGAAGGGCGGCACAGTGGCGCAGTGGTTAGCACCGCAGCCTCACAGCTCCAGCGACCCGGGTTCAATTCTGGGTACTGCCTGTGTGGAGTTTGCAAGTTCTCCCTGTGTCTGCATGGGTTTCCTCCGGGTGCTCCGGTTTCCTCCCACAAGCCAAAAGGCTTGCAGGTTGGTAGGTAAATTGGCCATTATAAATTGCCCCTAGTATAGGTAGGTGGTAGGGAAATATAGGGACAGGTGGGGATGTGGTCGGAATATTGGATTAGTGTAGGATTAGTATAAATGGGTGGTTGATGGTCGGCACAGACTCGGTGGGCCGAAGGGGCTGTTTCAGTGCTGTATCTCTAAACGGGCAGGTATTACACCTCCTGCGATTGCAGGGGAAGGTGCCATGGGACGGGGACCAGGATGTCGCGGAGGGAACGATCCCTTCGGAATGCTGACGGGAAGGGAGGGGAAGATGCGTTTGGTAGTGGCATCACGCTGGAGGTGGCGGAAATGGCGGAGGATGATCCTTTGGATATGGAGGCTGATGGGGTGGAAACTGAGGACAAGGGGAACCCTGTCACGGCTGAGGGAGGGGAAGGATTGAGGACAGAGGTACGGGAAATGGGCCAGACACGGTTGAGGGCCCTGTCAACAACAGTGGGGGGGAAATCTCGGTTGAGGAAAAAGGAGGTCATACCAGAAGCACCGTCATGGAAGGTAGCATCATCAGAGCAGATGCGTCGAAGACAGAGAAACTGGGAGAATGGAATGGAGTCCTTACAGGAGGGTAGGGTGTGAAGAAGTGTAGTCGAGGTAGCTGTGGGAGTCAGTGGGCATATAATGGATATTAGTAGACAACCTATCCCCAGAGATGGAGACAGAGAAGTTGAGGAAGGGAAGGGAAGTGTCAGAGATGGACCATGTAAAGGTGAGAGAAGGGTGGAAATTGGAAGCAAAGTTGATAAAGTTTTCTCTGATGTTCCTTTCTTCTGAATATCCCCACCAAAGGTAACAGTTTTGCTCTACCTACCTTATACAATCAGTATCATTTAAAATCTCAATTAGATCACTCCTCAACCTACTTAACTAAAGGAAATACAAACCAAGTTTATATGATCGGTTCTCATAACGTAACCCTTTCAGCTCCAGTATAACTCTGGTGAATCTACACTGCACCCCTCCAAGACAAATACATCATTCCTGAGGTTTAGTGCTCAGAACTGAATGCAGTACCTCTACTTGGGGTCTGACCAAGAGACCATAACTGAACCATCGCCATTTTTGCTAGCTGTTAATGATTTGCGCACATTGACATCCAAATTGCTTTACTCCTTCCTTGATTCTCACTATTAAGAAAATATTCCGATTTGCCTTTCTCGGATCCAAAGTGAGTGACATTATACTTCCCCACATTGAACTCTATCTGCCAGTTCCACCCACTCAGTCTGTTTGTCCTTTTGTAATTTCCTGCTCCCAGCAACACAACTTGCTGTGACTCCCATCTTAGTGTCATCTAAAAGTTGCTCGAAGGTTTCCACGGCAACAGCAGTAACGTTGAGTAGGATGATTTTACGGTTTGACACCATGTGAAAGAGCAGTTGTTTCCTTGAAAAATAAGTTCTAAGAACAACTGGCAGGTACATAATTTTTGATTCTACCAGGAAAACTGCACTGATCCTCTGCAGATCGGAGTAAAAGTATGCAAATGTGTTCATTGGCACAGTTTAATGTGAGTTGAATGTAGTACTGCTCCTTACCATTTCTAGCCAAGGTATTATACAATCATTATGGAATAAATGGTTGCACGGAAGTTGCCTAACAGTTTCTCCAACGCTGTAATCTTCTTTACACACGGGGCATTCTATACCAGAACCTGCCAAGAAAGAAATTAAATATTCAATTTGCTTAATCTGTTCCATGAAATACTGCACTGGAAACAAACACAATCCAGCTGAAACAAAGTGATTATCCAACTGAATTTGTTTTTACAAATTCTGTGTTACAGACCTTAAGACCCATCTCAAAGGCTGCTTATGATACACGTTTAGCTAAAATAGAACCTTGAGCCTTTACAACAAACTCTTCCACTGAATGTCTCAATTTTTTTTGGTTAAACTGGTAAAACAGGCAGTGGTGGTGGGATGACAATGTGGGAGGGAAGCAATTCAGCTGTAGGCTGCAGACTAATATGATCTCAAGTATTTTTCTGTCAGCTAATTACAATGTTTTTTTATTTTAATATGAGGAGTTCTTGTTGATTTAATACCACCCCGCCAACCTAGGCCCTCGTGACAAGAATACTAATAAATTAATAAGGTACTCTACATAGAGGTCCGACCCAGACAGCCTTAGGGCTTTCACCCATGGCATCCAGATCCATGAAAATGTGCTATGACACCTAGGTTACCACTAAGGCTGCAGCTGATTGCAATTTAGATGAATAATCATCATGGCTTGCAGAGATAAAGGAGTCAAATATTGGCAAAGCATCATTGTGAAGTGTTCTGCAATAACATCCAGGGTATTACCAAACCAGTCATCCGATGTCTAGCTTGCCAATGTGATATCAAATGCATCTCTGGACTCATCGATGGGTAGAACCGCAGAGTGCTGAAAGTTCTCAGGGATGGAATCACATATGGTGTACTCTCCAATTCCAGGGACATACTATCAACTCTGTGGTTGCAGAATTCCACAACACCTGTTAAATATTAAGTGTGATGTTATACGTGGGCATCTCAATTTTACATTTATAATTCTTCAAATATTTAGAAATACAACAGCAATTTGAGATAGTTAGTTAAATACTGCATTTTGCATCCAATTACAAGTATCATTTCACTACCTATGTATTGTTGCTGGATCAACAGTGATTTCACATTTCAGAAATTTTTGCCTTGAAACAGAAATTCTGTTTATTCACTTTGTGTCATTCTTTTTGATTCTAGTGGTAAGATGAGACATATGCTGACTTGAAATGTCCCTATCTATAGGGGAGTCAAGGGTTTATGGGGAATAGGCAGGAAAGTGGAGTTGAGGTGAAGATCAGATCAGCCATGATCTTATGGAATAGCAAAGCAAGCTCGAGGGGCCCTTTGGCCAACTCCTGCTCCTATTTCTTATGTTCTAACATATGGCTTAATATTTATATTCTAAACTGTTGTGTGCAAATGACAAAAATAAGACCAGTTTTCTTCATACTGAACTACTATCTAGGAAACTGAGTGGTACAGTAGTTTAGCCAGTCACCATTCACCTATGGATCCAGAGTATAAATCCAGCTCAGAATGATGGAATGAAAATCTACAAGTAAGGATCTTACATGAAAATGAGTTTGAGCAGTCTCAGTACAGCTCCTTTTGAGCCCGAGTCTACAGCACAAAACTGTCCCTGGCGTAGAACTAACTGGGAAACAATGATTGGTGTGGGAAAAGGAAAAAATGTCACATTGTTGCAGTAAGGGGTGCTATGGTTGGGTTGATGCACATTACTGGGGCAGAGCTTTTTTCTGCATCTGGCTTTGCTATAGCTGACCTTGGAGTGCTTGATGCTAATACAGTCCTCACCACTTATACCACTCATGGTTATTGTGGCAAGCATCTACAGTGAGCAATTATCAGCCATTTGCCATTCCCATAGAATTCAATGCCAAAACACTGCTTAAACCACATTAAGCGCTCCAGCTATTTCACGCAGTCAGCTATTCAAGCAGCAGTTTACACCTTAAGGTGCAATTACCATGGCTACGTTATGTTATTATTTTACATGGAACCTTCAGAGCCATGGGGGAAAAGAGAGAGAGACTCATTGGCTGGCACTTTCCACTTTGACAGGAGTGTAAAATTGATGATATTAGATCAGTCACCCGTTATATAGCTCGCCTGATTTTCTTCATTTATTTCAAAGGCTCGAGGAGGTAAAATGACAATGGGCTAATCCACTGGATCACTCCGTTCCAATATTGAGTTAAAATGCTATTGCTCCTCTGAGAACAAAATTGACAAAATTGTATGATTTATTTGCATAATATCATTTGCATTGTAGGACACCACACTGAGCTTTATGCTCTTGAACACTGACTCAATAATGCTTGCATTCCAATGAGCATCCATTATGGAAGACCAAACAATGAACACTTGTTTACATAAATGTGTCCAGTGAGGCAGAAAACAACAATGTCACAAACTTCTTTGGCAATAAGAAGTCCATTCTCTACCATGCACCTGGAGCTGTTCCTTCCTTCTTAGATTTTCAGGTTGAAGAATTGGCTCAATGTTTTGTTGGCAATGCTACGTGAACTGAAAATCCAAAAGCAGAATTCAAGATGGATTTCATTACTACCAAGGAAGTTTACAAATAAGCATGTGTTCTTGCGACGCAGAATCTGTGTATCAGAGGATGTTATTCCCATAATTTTAAAATTACATTTAGTGACAGACCTTCCTACATTGTTATTGCAATAAAAACTAAATAGCTGATGGAAATCTATTTTCTGCACTTTTTTTACTTAATGATTACTGCATGCGCAATATGTATTTTTAATGTTGTACTCTGCTCGACTCACCACTAAACAGCACAACTTATATCACCGTAACTATTTTTTCACACTAGCAGCAAACAACCAGCAGAGCAAATACTATAATGTGATACCTCAAGTATGTCCCCATGACACTTCAAATTTTTTTCTCTACACTTCAACTCCTCCAAGCCATGTATAGTTCTGTGCAGATTAGGGTGTGGTGACTTGGGTTCAGATTTGCCTTCCTTTTTCTCTGGAAAGTACTCCACCAAATATTTAAAAGATTGGAAGCTTATTAAACTGGAGATCCAAAGTGCAGATCTAAATGATCTCACTCTAACTATGCTGTAGCATCACATTCATGTGCCATGGATAATTTTTCATATGCAGTGCTTGGTTCTTAAACTAAAGCCTATTGCCAGAAGATTGAAAACAATGCACGCTTTTGGGCATATTTACACACATCAGGCTGCTTTTGCACATATCTTCACCACTATATTAAAGGTTGGCATAAGCAGAGTGTAGAAATAATGCGCAAAAATTTTTTAAATTCGATTGAGGATAAAACTCTTTTACATCTCAAACCAATTTCAACCACAATAAAACTATTTTATCCAAATGTGATATCCTTAACTGCCAGAGAACCTAATGTGAAATAAAAGATTTGCGCATGAAGCCAGAAAGATCAATCCATAATTTTAACATGACCCAAACTGTCCAATTTTATCATACTGAATGATAAAAGCTCCATTAAAATAATGAAATTGCAGCAGCTGATTTAATGGTGTATTCATGACATTAAGTTAAGACTGGGGAGGAAACATAACTAGGCGTTTGGTTACTGCTCTGAAGTACACCCACCTACATGTTCATCTGTTATTTGTACTGTGGGAAGAGTCTTGATTTTCTCTTTATCTGCAGGAGGTGGGCCAGTATTTTCAAACTGGTTTAGAAGCTGCAGGAAAGAAATAATCAATTAGGCAATGAATACCAAAGCATTTCAAATTTAACAGAATCTAACTGATCATCTGCATACCATGGCTGCAGTGTGTACTGCAGCAATTTGCTAACAGTTCTTCAACAGCACCTCTCAAACCTGCGACTTCCACCAGCTGGAAGGACAAAGGGAGCAACTTCAAGCTCCCAACCAATCAGACACCATCCGAGATTGAACATCCTGGAAGTCCCTACCTAAAACCAATGTGGAAACACCTTCAGCACACGGACTGCAGTGATTCAAGGCGGCAACCCGGCATCATCATCTCCAGGGCAGCTGAGGTTTGGCATTAAACGCTGGCTTTGCCAGCGACATCCACATCCCAGACATAAAAGAAACAAAATTGACAAACCACTTAAAGTTTGTAAAAATCAAAGTTTCCACAAGATTATGCTGGAACTATAATGAACTGCTCGGGCTGACCACTCAAGATGACTGGCCTAAAAAAGGGAATTTTAAGAATAAGTGATAAGCTTGTGAGATTATTGGCAGTAGAACCACAATATTTACAATTCTAGATCAGTCCCAACAGCAATAAGACACATGCAGTTTAGCAGTATACCTGACCCAATAACATGAGCAAAAATTTTTTAAAACTGATATAAATAGAATGGTTATTGACTCATTTTGTCCACTTTTTTTTTTTAATTAACAGTACAGTCTGTTATGCTACATCAGCAGCCCCAAATTCAAAACATCAATCTTGGCATTGTTGGATAGATGAAGTCATTAACATTTCTTAAACATACTTTCATAGCAAACGGCTCAATCAAGATCGGATTCTCTTATAAGGCATGATTTCTAAACCACAACAGTAGAAACAGGAATCTTTTGTCATGTCATAATACTAAGGTGTAGAAACTATCTACAGCTCAGAAATACATACTGTAAAATTTGTTAATAGCCATTCCCAATATTATAACCCTACAGTGGCTATTTAGAAGTCACATTTCACTTATCATTGGGGACCACAGTACTATTATACGGGCCGAGTAGAAAAAATACAGAATTGTTCCCCTGATGTTTAATGCAGTGAGGAAACTTCCAGATTCAATCTCTGGTGTGCACCAAGTTAACTAATATCAGCCAGAGCAGCAGCAGTAATAAAGGCCACTATAAGTGTCCTCGATGTTTCTGGCTGAAGATCAGGGAGAAAGCTCTGAGAGTACATGCTCCTAACTAGTTATCCAACAACCTCTACTGAAATTGCTGTGCATGGATGCCATGCAAGAACAGGACTAGGTGGGGCTATGACGCCCTCCCTTGCTGCTCCCACCTGCAAATTCATCTTGCCTCATACGTGAAGATTAGCCACATTTGTGGAGCTCTACCCTAATAAGCAGCCATCACCTTCCAGGAGAAAATACGAAGGAAAATTGCATGAAATAATCAGGGTGGCAGGGGGAGGTGGTGAGGAAAGAAAAAGAAATTCATCAAAAAAAAAAATTACAGGTATGTAGAACAGGCTTTGGTCTCTGCTGTGACAAAACAACTTATTCAATATCATGAAACTTCCATTCACAAAGTTGGAAGTACTTTCACTTCTATCAGAAGTTAGGATCAAATTTCATTTTCTTGCATCCATCTTCTTATAATTCCAAGATGAACAGTATTGCACTAACCAGATTAACTACCTGTGTAATAATTGTGTCCAAGCCATTGGCTCCCCACGCGTAGTCCATTGGATTTGAATGCAAAACACCCCTATAAAATTACAGAAAATGTTCCATTAAAAATCAGTGTACAAAATGAATTATGAAATTTTAATTATACTGAATACATTTCTTGCTAGCTTTCAATTTAAAATAAAAAGTAACTTCCTTCTTACTCCCTTGTCCATCTCTCCTGATACTGGGTTATATATTCTATTACTTTAGCCAAGTGACCATTTTCCATACGGGAGTCTGATCAGACAGCACTGGTGTTTGGCGAATACATTAGAACACGAGTCTGTCCATACATAAAATTCACATATATACACACACAACACCAGCAATTCCCACCCTAGCCTATTCAGATCCACCAGCTCAACATAGTGATCAAATCTGAGACCTTCTGGGTTTGCACAGCTCAACACCATGTCTCTCCAGATTTACCAACAAAGCATTTGAGGATTATTTAAAAAAAAACGCATTGTTTTTTAAAAAAAACTTTTTAAAGGGTATATTTAAGAGCAATTATCTCAAAAGGCCAACGACTTGAATCAAAGCAACAGTAGCAATGAACCACAAAGCCAGGAAAGCCCCATAACTGTTCCATTCCAGCAGACATTAGCTGATGCATCAGACAGGGACTGGAGAAGTCTAGAGCGTATAACAGGCCTGCACAGAGCTGAGGCCAGAAGCAGAAAACTACTACTGGGGAGCAGTAAGTTCAGGTGACCGTAGATGTTGACCAAAATGACAGCCAGCATGTACTGCATCTCATACCCAATTCGTACTTGATAAACGTATGACTGAAAATATATTGACCCAAATTTTCTCGTAAAGTGATCACAACATACACTGTAAATTTCATGCTCAAGCATTCTGGCTTCGCAGAGAATAATTTCCTTCAGATTTTCTTGTATCTTTTATTACGATATGCTGCAGCAAGCCTGGAAGCAAATTGGAAGTAGCATAGCCAATGGTCAATGTTTATTATAATTTATTCAATGATGGATTTACATTTTTTTTAGTAGTTTATATGTAGAACAGTGACCAAATCAAATTCCCCACTTTTCCCTGGTCTCCAGAGTAGATTCAGGTTAATGGGACAATTTGAAATCACTGAATGCAAACTCGTTAAAACAATAAACTAGAAAACAAAAGGTGATGAAACTGACAAAAGTTATCAGTTGAATTATACTGCACGACGGTGCTCGCTAAATTTCAACTCCGTGCTGTCTGCTCTGTGAATACCTTTCAGATCCTGTAACCTCAAAGGGTGATAACTGACCGTTAACTAGATGAATTACAATCATGGCTATTTATTAAGTTAATGGGACTCGGGTACCTGCAGCTTTATGTGCTACAATTCATTTGGCACTTCAAAACAATGCACGTTATGGTCCTCAAATACTGAAAGCCTATTAAAATGTTGCTTTGTTGCTATTGTTTCCTTATGCATGCGTTGTTCAGGTTAGTGTGCAGTTTAATCAAATTTTTGTTCTTTCTGGGAACTTACACACAATTTCCTGTACAATCTGCATTCCAATAATGGCATACACCATATCTGTACCATTGTTATCTTCAGGAAAGTCTTGGCTATTGTCAGGTTCGCTCAAGAAAAAGAGATTTTTTCCCTCTCATTTCAGAGAAGTATGTCTCAAAACAGATAGTCACAACAAAAACCTTTTTAACAGCTTTGTAATACAGCTTACCATGGACCCAATCCCAAGTTTGGCACTGCTGCAGGTGCAATGATTCCATTAACCAATTGCTGAATAATTCTGTAATAAAGAAAAGTTTGACTGGAGATTTATCATTTCAAGTTACAGTTCAAGTTGCAAGCACACAAGTGTAGGATCCAATCATACATAATTCAACCTATACCATAGCTTCTATTACACCACATGCATCAAAATGCACCTATATTTAAACCAGTATAATAATCTAAAATGTGTCGCAGTATTTGGAGTGCACACATTCTTTTAATTCATTCAATATATACTTGCTGTTGTGAATCCCTTGTTCCAACTCATATCCACATTACCTAACTTTCATACAATAATCTTACTGGAACTAGACATGGTAGTATAATAGACATTAAGTAACAGCTTTAATATGAATAAGTTTGGCTAAAGCGAGGTATCAAAGTCAACATTTCTCATTGTTTCTTCCCTGGTTGAATGTTGAAATTCCAGGAGTTATACCTACCCTTCTAGAGTTGGCACCCCTTCGTTTCGTGTCGTAGGACGTCGTGAAGGGAACCGGGGCGCTCTAGTTTGTCTAGAACTATATCGTGGTCGCGACTGGTGTTCCCGCTCCCTCCTATTATCAGAGTCTCTGTTTTCATCTGAGGTGTGGGTGGCCCCAAAGGGAAAGGGATCAAAGGGATCATCCAAAATGCCAAATGTAAACTGTCCATAGCTCGCTTGCGGTAAGGAAAGCAAGTGCTGGTCTAAGCCCTGGAGTAAAGAAAATTTTAAAGGAAGATTAGGAATAAACATTTTCTGGTTGTCTAAAGAAAACAGGTTTGCCATTTTCCCTTTGGTCCTCCCTAATCATTTCCCAAAAGTTGTTAGGTACTGTATTGCGAGGCCTCTGTCGAGGTTTAGATTTTCTCTTTTCTTTTTCTGCAGGAAAAGTGCCAGTATTCTACTTATCTATTTCTTCCAAGAAATGTTTCCATTTTGTTTCACAGAGTTCTGACAAAGCTCAAGTCATGATGGCTTTCCCTTACCTAAATTCAAAATGAAGATCAGGAGACTAGCTGTCTATGGGACAACGCCTGGGCGGTTGATGCAGAAATATGTCAGAATATAAGGGAATTTGTTCTAGGTGCTCATTAAATTTTAAATAGTCAAGGCACGAATAGATCCTCAGAAACCAGACAAAAACATACCTGGATTATATTACATCCTTCACCCATCATTCAGATTATCATGGATGATGTGCAGTCCAAAAGGCATCAAAGAATTAGAGCGCTTTCCTGTCGCCCATAGTTCTGACAGGAGATCTGAACTCCACAAAATAAAGGTGAGGTTCATACTGTCCACATTGAATATATATGGCAAATCTGATTTTTAACCAAAAACCAGAAGCTACCAGAAACTGCAAAAAATACATTCTAAAAGGGGTATTTTAACTCCTTATAGACTAATTCCAATTTTGTTTTTAAGTACAGTCTTGATTCAGTACCTTGTGATATTGTTAGTTCCTGGATTAATTTACCCATGAATAATCTGACCAAGTAGTTTTAGCCAACACACATTGATACATCGTAGATGTGTTTTTCATCTTTCAACTTTCAGAAAGGACGTATGTGTATTGGGCACCCCATGTGTCATTTGGTGAATTATGGACTAGAGTTCAGGCTTAATAGTCAATTCTGAGCACACTAATCCATAAAATGGGTGCAAACTTTAGCTCATAAGGAGACTTGATCTGATTATGGATCCATGTTTTTCCCATAAGACGACGACAAAGTAGTGCTGGGTAAAAGCCAAACCACGACAGACAGTAAGTATTACAAACATACGATGCATGCAAAATAGATTTAGCTGTGAAGCTCTAAATTTCATTGCAAGACTATTTAATGCAAGCACCACTTAGCTATAAAAATCAGACTGGGTTCTTACTCCTAATATTCTGTGAAGTAGCATGGAACTATGCTTTCTTCATCTAGATTTCTAAAAACTGCTGAAAGCATTGCAATTAAACAAACAATCTCTTGTATTTAGCAGCAGCATAAAGCATTCTTCTGGGTTAAACTTGACATGGTTTGGTACGGTAGCAATCTTCAGCTCTAAACAAACCTAAGGATAAACAGTTATGCTATGCAGAGGTAAATTTTCACCAGTTTTCAATCGTTCTAGAGTGTACAATGTAAGCCTGCTCTATGCCAAAGTTTACTCCTTCTAAAGATGTTACTCCTGTGCTGGTCCCCTTTTTCAATCTCATCCAAGTGGTAGAAATTTGCCAGGGTGTGAGACTGACTGGATTGCTCCATGGAGAGCTGACATGGACTTGATAGGCCGAATGGCCTCCTTCCGTGCTGTAAATGACTATAAATTTGTGCGTGAATCCTAAACGACGAGTGTCAGCAAGCTATCAATAGGAAGAGTCTTTGTCAGTGAATATAATGCTGTCCTTACCAGATGGTCTCACATGTGCACTTTGAGCAGAGGTCACTAAAGAGCAATCAAGAACAGACAACTGAGCCTAACTCAAGTAGTCTTACGCAACTCTGATTCAAATTAACTTAGTCAACAGAGACTAGGCATCAAACTTGAAACATTCTCTGTTTCTGATGCACTATACATTTATCACAATACGGATGTTTGAACATTGAAATGATATTATGACCAGGTGAGAAAGGCATCTAGGGGTCCCACTCAGCCTTCACCTGGTCTTACTGTAACAGGGTTTTATTTTTAAAAACACTGTTTTTAGCTCCCCCTTGGTGAATCCTTGTTCACCGCTTTTCAATTATGCGGCAAAGAAACCAGCACAAACAGGCTTTGTTAGGTTTAAAGAAGAAAAGTTAAAATTTATTAAACCAACTCTTATTCGGTTGACGCCTACGGATACACGACGTGCTCATGCTAGCACGCATACGTAATACACACATGCAAGAGACAGAAAAGAGACGAAAAATAAAGTGGAAAAGTTTGAGGCAATATCTGAAGAGCTGTTACAATTCTTCAAGCTCACAGTAGAGTGCCTGATTGTAGGTAGATCTTGCTTTTCGTTGGGGCCCAGTATTCTTCTTAAACCTTGTTCGCTGTAGGACACTTTTCTCTATTGGGGTTCATGTGTCTTCAATGGATTCAGAGGCTTGTGAGAAAGAGATGGGAGCAGATAGGAGAGAGATCTTCTCAATTCAGGAGGAGACAGACACTCTGCTTTCAAACTCTGTGGCCAGTTCAAAAGAATACCCTGGAACAGCCAGGTAGTCATGTGACCAGCTGGTCTAACCAGTCCTGGCCCTTGTAGATTGTATCCTCTTTAACAGGCCCTGATGCGCATCCTCACCTACGATGTCTGTTCGTATGTAAATGTTTTTTCCAGCCATGGCTGATCTGTTTAACAAGTCATTCCCTCGCTCCAACAACAGTTGGAAAGCAATGTTCATGACAAAATTGATGTGCCTCATTCTTGGCAGGTGAGGGCCCAGCATGACAATATGTTTAGATATATTTAACTTGATGCTCAAAATCAACAGCAATGAATGACAATCCACCTCGGGCTGGTTTTATTCTGTCACTGATTCAAATGGACGCTGCTTTATTCGGAGTGTAACTGCATCCACCAATGATCACATCCTTTACAGTATTGTATAGCACAAATACCCTTTAATTGATGCCTTTGTGTGTGCAGTTCCCTCCACTGACAGTCTAACTACAGTAGCTCTATTAATATAGCCATGTAGAGATTTATATATTTAGCTTGGCTAACTACTGGCAAGCAATACAAAAATAAAAGCCACCAAAATAAACACTGCAAACAAAATTTATCAAATCATTCTATATTCCAAACATAATTAAATGAATCACCTTTGTGCATTCCCTTAATTCCCGTCATCCAGCCTGTTCTACTACTCCTATGAAGTGCTAGCCCAGTGGCTGGAAGCATAACTGATGAAAAGCTGCTGGCTTTCAGTGGAGATTGCAGTTGGCCTTGCAGGATGACCTCAAGCTGCTCTGGGCCGAGAAAGTCCTGTTCAGACTGCACCATTTCTGCATGGGTGGCAGTAGTTTGGGAAGGCAACAGAGAGGGCCATTGGCAGAGTGGCAGGGATGGGAGCCGGAATGTCATCATCCTCAGAGTGGACAGCAGGATCATGCTAAATGGAGCCACTGCTACTCCTGAGGCAGTGCCTCAGCAATCCTGGACTGCTCTGACATGCTGCAAGCCCTTTGAACAATGGATACCCACAGCTACGATGGCAGCAGTCTGAGCTGACATGCCAGCAAGCTAAGCTTGCACAAGAATAGTTTGAGCTTCCACTGTAGCATTCAGACTTTTGGTGGAAGCTGCCTGCTCTGCAATAGAAGCAGAGCCCATCAGCCTTTGGGCGCTGCATCATGTACGGGCTCAACAGTGTGCTCATGATTGGCCACCACTTCCTTCCTGGAAAGGAAGGGCTCCAAGCCCAAAGCCCTGTGCCAAGTTGGATCTGGATGCCTCTACACTCTAGGATATTGAGTGCAAGCTTCCAAATGCACAAGCATTTTGATGTGTACCTCCATTCAGCCTTCTTCTGCAGGCTGCCACATTGAAGTCTTCATCTGAGCACTCTCATGTTCTGGTGAGCTAGCACCTGCGCTATTCTTGTCCTCTAGCCTGGATGCAGTGCATCAGTGTCCTGTGTCTCACTATGTGCAGATCCTGCCTCTAATCTATGTATGAGACATGCAGCGTCAGTATTTGAGCTGTTGAATGAGAGTCTGAAATCAAGTGCCTTCATCATCACTCTTCCTAGTGTTCCTCCATTACCTGGCCATTTTGGAACTCTTGGGTATCTGAAAAGGTAAAGTTGTAGTGAGGGCAGAGGGGGAAAGTAAGAAATGCATGCTTAAACCATCTGCAGCTTTTAAGAGATGTGGAATATGGGGCAAGTGGAACACGAGGAAGAAAATTAGGTATAACGATAGTCATTTTCAATGTTTTCAGCCCAGTTGCTGGCCACGGTCTCTACAATGGTTGCCCCATTAATGGCCAGCAGTCTCCTTCATGCAGGTTAGAACATGCAGACTTGCCTATTCCCCCCTGGTTAATTCCTCCTGCCTCTGGTTGCGTGCCACCTTGTCCTACAAGAGGGGAAGTGCGTAAGTGAGTGTTATGCAAACTGTTCGGATCATGTGGCTGTCAAGGTTGAATAGCTGACAGCGTGTGTAAGCTGCGGGATATGGGTGTGAGGGTGCACAGCAGCACATGAACGTTAGGTGGAAGACTCGATTGATAGAAATTGCTAGGCAGGTGATGGGTTATGTGGTGAATTGAGAAGTAGCTTAGGGTAGTGCTGCAGTTGGTAGGGATAAGGCATCTGAAGATGCACTCACCCACCTTGTCCATTCATGTGAAGTTATAGAATTTCTTGCAGCACTGCACCCAGATCTTCAGGGCTAGACTCTTGGCATTGACCTCCATGGATAACTACCCCTACTTTGACTGTGTGTCTGGAGGGCCTCTCTGCCCCTGCAAATACAAGACATCTCTCCTACTTTCCACCTTCTGCCCCAAGAGCTCCATCGCAGCATCGGAAAATTTTGCAGCCTGCTCCCTCCCACACTGTGCTATTCACTGTTTACAAGATCGGATTCACTTCTTGCACAACTGTGGAGCAAACTCACTAGCTACACTGCAAGTCATGAATAATATGTGGCTTATTGCAGTCACATATCATACTCAACTGTGTCTTAATCTGGTGGCTAACGTTAGGGAAATTAAAGCTTTTTGAAATAGTTTTCCAAACATGTCAATTAAAATAGGCACATGCCAATGTTGATACATTTGGAGGCATCAAACATTAACAACATTAAATTATACAAGTTACAACACAGAAAAAGGAAACTCAGCCTAACTGGTTCATGTTGATGTTTATCCTCCATATGACCACTACTCCACTCATACTATAATGTGCATAATGAATGTTATGAAAGTGCATCTTTCTTTAAATTAAAATTGAGGACTCGTGTTTTGGAATTATGGACATTGGTTCATTTGGGAAAACTGAGAAGATTCCATGGGTTTTTTTTTTTAAAAACAAGGGTCACTAAAGAGGTCTTGTTTGAAAACAAATCTTTACTGGATGTTACATGCCTTAAGTTCAATAAACAGAAACCTTGGCGACTTGGGGAGATGTTTACAGAGAAGTGACATGTCAAGGTTTATGGCAGTCACAAGGTTTCGCTTTTGGGGTATTGTTTTGGTTCAGTTGGGGTGTGGACGGTTTTGAAGGCAGTTGGGTTTGTAGCCGGCTGAAAAGAAACACCCAGCTCCTCTTTCTCTACCTCTTTGAAAAAGCCCTGCAAATCCAGCCTGAGCGCACTAAAACCAGTGATGCCGCATTTCTCCTGAGAAATACCTGGAAAGCCTGCCAGATTACTTTTCGATGCCGCCTAAAAAGAACTGTTCTAGAAAAGATCCCAGTGACCCGTCTGTGTGTACTCAGACGCCAGACTGATACCATTTTTGGGACACAACATATCTCATCCTTTTTTTCTTCAAGAATTAAAGAAGTATTTGGCCAAAGTATTCTTTGTCTTTTTTTGTAAAAGATCTCTGCAGAGAGAATTTCTGTTTTATGTGTGTTTGCGTTTGTGAGGTATTTAAAAAGGGAACTTTCATATTTCAATCTGTGTGTTAATGCTTTGCTTCTCTACTGCACAAGTCTGTTTTCATAATAAACTGATAATTTTGTTGTTTATTAAAGAAACCTGGTTGGTATATTTTATTTTAGGATAAAGAGTAGAGTATATGATTGACCGTATCGGTAACTGGGTAAATATTTAAATATATGTTGTGACTTGTGGAAAAGTAGAACTAGAGAAAGACAGTGCACTTCTCCAACCTTGGTTGTAACACGAGTAGTCGCGTTACATTAAGTTAGTGTGGGATTCTGAAAACATATTTTAAGACATGGAGGAATGTAACAGTTACATGAAAGAAATAACTGGCTCAAGTCAAGACATCCTCTATGTGACAGAGAGAGCAAGTTCTCATTAGTCACAGCTGCTGTGACTAAACAGTCCATGAACTGTTACAGCAGTACCTTGGATCATGAACACACAAAGAGCTCCAAACTACCCATGAACTAGGTTCAACTAACTGGACCACAAGGAGAAACAAATGTGTAAAAATTACAGGTAAAATATCAACTTTTATTGTAAAGCCAAGTGTAATCTCTTTCATTATAACTCGAGATAAAAACAATGCATTGGAAATGCATCTAATCAATGTAGTTCTGGTTGGTCACATTGATTCACAAGTGACGAAAAAGGCAAATTTTTAAAAAGGAAAACACTTCTGTTTCAATGCATGTGGAATTTTGGCATGATTTATGCAGTAAAATTAGGATTTTACTTGAAGATTTATGAATTATCAATTGCCAAGCTTTGGGAGGACCCAAATTCAAAACATCCTCCATTGGGTTAGAGATTTAGTAAATTGGATCAGAAACCAACATAAACCATGATATGGGATGCTAACTCAGAACTGCTGTGGAAAAGTCACCAGAGACACCCTGAAAACTCCAATTTGGAAGACAACTGCAGGTGGTGAGCAGATTGACTCTGCAGTGGGTATCTGGACCTCAACCAAATGACCCAAACAGATCGATACATATCCTTCGCCAGTGAGCTTTGAAGTTGTGTTGGGATTCCTGAAGGGTCAGCATCTATCACACGTGGCTTTGCTTCATAACCTAACACCAGGTAAACGATCTTCACACCATAGGACAGCACATCACAAATCTGTGCCTGCGTGGTACAATTATGATTGATGGGATTTAATAATAGCACCAAAGCCTTGAGCAATCAATTTCCATTTTTTGCACTAATTATAGAATTTTAGAAACTATGGTTATTTTCTTAGGCCCTGTGTATGAACATCATTCTGTGACTTTGAGTCAATATTATTCCAAAAATAAGGTACATTTCAGTTTAAATCAGCTGTTTGGACTAAAACAGTTCTATTCTTTCCTTAGTAAAACCTGGACAACTTTTGTTTAGCCTTCATCTCCAGGTTTCATATTTCACTGCCATCAACACATGATCTGCCATTCAACAGACTATATTAGCTGGGTAACATGCCTCACTTCTGCTCATTGAGATGATAAATTCAATTATGACCTAATTTTTGACTATTTTAAAGTCACTGCCATTAGTAAGATGAGATATTGCACATTTGGAACTGAATGTCATTTCTCCTGAGCAGTAAATAAAACAACCAGCAAGAAAGGACGTTTATCGCAAGATTGTCGGCTGCTACGTAACCACATAGAATCTTGTCCACTGCCACCCCATAATGATAACTAGTAAATATTTACGCAAGATAAATATCTGGCCATCAAGTCTGCTTGGCTTAACAACTTGAACTTGTATAGTGTTTAACGTTGACAAAATGTCCAAAGAACTTCACAGAAGGGTAATCAGATGTAAAAAAAGGACAATTAACCAAAAGCAGCTATTAGGAGGGACAAATAACTAAAGGCTTCGTCAGATGTGGGTTTTAAAGAGGGTCTTAAAAGGCACAGAGGAAGGTGAAGAGGTTTAAGGAGGCAATTTCAATATATTTAGGGCCTGGGTGGCTGAAGGCATGCTGTCAATGGTAAGCTGAAAGAATTTCAAGTGCACAAAAGGCCAGAGTTAGAGAACAGAGTTCTTGGATTGGACACTGTTAGAGATAACGAGGGGCAAGAACACGAAGCGAGAATATAAAAATTAGCATTTTAAATTTGAGGCGTTGAAACTGGGAGTCAACGTAATGAAATCAGTGGAGTTTGCAGCAAGGGCTGAAGACAATGGCATTGGTCTTCCCAACAAATAGTCTCATAACACAGGCAGCAGAGAGGTTGAAAAAAGTGGTAGTCAGATGTTGAGTGGCATTAGTATACATGTGGATCTTGACCCGCCATATCACCAGATGAGGTCACTGAGAAGCAGCATGCAGACGAGGAAGAGATAGGGCTAAGGATAGATCCTTACAGGACTCCTGATGTAACAGTGCTGGGATGGTCAAGAAGCCATTGCTGGAGATAACCTGGCTACAGCTGGACAAGAGTCGAACCAAGCAAGGGCAGTGCCATTGTGCTGGGCAATGGAGAAGTGCTGGAGGAAGATGGTATGGTTGACCATGTCAAAGGCTGCAGGGAGTTTGATAAGAACATGGAGTAATAGTGCACCATAACCACAGTCACAAAGGCAGTCACTTGCAACTTTGCTTAAAGTAGTTTCAGTGCTGTGGCAGGTGTGGAAACCTTTAAAATAGTGGGTCTTGGATGGCTCGATATAAATAACTACAGTAATGTTTAATAACATGGGCGGCACAGTGGCTAGCACCGCAGCCTCACAGCTCCAGCGACCTGGGTTCAATTCTGGGTACTGCCTGTGTGGAGTTTGCAAGTTCTCCCTGTGACCACTTGGGCTTTCGCCAGGTGCTCCGGTTTCCTCCCACAACCAAAGACTTGCAGGTTGATACGTAAATTGGCCATTATAAATTGCCCCTAGTATAGGTAGGTGGTAGGGGAATAGAGGGAAGGTGGGGATGTGGTAGGAATATAGGATTAGTGTAGGATTAGTATAAATGGGTGGTTGATGGTCGGCACAGACTCGATGGGCCGAAGGGCCTGTTTCAGTGCTGTATCTCTAAATAAATAAAAATAAATAAAAATAACTAGTTAAAGCTATTAGCTGCATCCTTTACCAAGCGGCTGGTGGTATGAAAAATGAAGTAAAGATCTATGCAAAAGTGGCAATCTGCTATGTGCTTTGCCTATATGAGAATAATGTCACCGATGTTTTCAAAATAAGATAATTACAACCTAAAAGTGAATTTTTACGCATACTTTAATACTTTTGTATTGACTAGGATTAAAACAAGGTGAACTGATATTGTAAGATTTTGTTAAGGATTTAAAAAGTTATAATTAAAAGAAAAGTACTCATTGAAAATGTAATTCTAGCATAAAGCAAATTAGTAACTGAAGTTACTTGAAACCCAGCGAAAACCATGCTACCAACCTCAAATAACTGTCGAGTCTGGTCGCTTGCAGAAGCTGTTGAACTTGAGCCATTCTCAGTATTTCTGGAAGAATTCCAAATATTGCATAATTAACAATGTCAAAATGTATAGTTTCCATAAGAATCTGCAACTAGCTATTATAGAATAATGCACAATAAGGCAGGCTGCTGCATCTGTACCAAAGTCAGAGACCATGTGAAAGCCAAACAGTAACACCAGTTTCAGTTAAGGGTTATTTTGCTATATTTTGTTTCAAAATACCAACAGTTCCAGAGAATAACTGAATATATTGGTAAAGGTCTAGAATGGACAACTCTAGATTGGCATTTCATATATCCTTGCAAGATTGTAGTCTGCTGCTTTCAGGACTCTTCATTGTGGCCAGTTTCATGGCTCATTTTAAATTAAACAATTAGCATGCTTTGTAAAATGGAACTGACTAAATAACCTAGCCTATTCACAACTGTACCTGAGCTGTCTAAAAGGAGAATGAAAGCATAGGCAGGACCTTCAAGCAATATAAAGTACTTAGAAATCTGCCATTTTGGGTTCCTCTTCTGATCAGGAAGCTGATTAGTGGACGGAAATTACAAAGCTTAAGCAGCTCCATCGGAAATGCTGCAGATAAGCTACTGACCTAGCACTTTCTGACTTGGAGGAGTCAGAGCAGAGGAAAAAAAAATAGTTAAAAAAAAAAATCAATAATATAAGCTTGTCAGCTTGGAAGATGAGGAGAATCACTTTAGGTAGTCATGAGTTCAAATCCTACTGACACTAACACTCGAGCTGAACATACAACAGGAGGACAAAATGGAAAATGCATTAAATGACTAACCTTTTTGAGCCATACTAGATCCTAAGCCAGACAACTTGTATATATAAATTCAGACAGTTTTTATCCATGACTGTTACATCAATTCCAAGAGTAAGCAGTTCCTCTTCCTTCCCATTACCCAAGGTAGAAACTCATGTTTGCATACAGTTTGATGTGCACTAGCAGCTTTCCAGCATCTCACCCGAAGCGTTTTTTTTGACATGCTCTGAAGAACTTTCACTTTTGGAGTGAAAATGCAATGCAAGTGGAAAATCAAGTCGGACGTGAACAACATTAGAAACTTTGAGGCGCTACAGCTTGGTTCAACATGCAGACCCTTCCTATCAACTTACTTTCTCAGTCAACTCTTAACACATCATCTAGTCTGTAAGGGCAATAGTATGACAAAGGTTATTAAAAGAGACTTCACTGCACCCCAAAATTTAAACAGTTTTATTAAATACTCAATTCAAACAAACATCAGATACTTTTCAAACTGACTGTAACCCCTATTTTTATGGTGGCAAAGTTGGCGCTTCAAAAGAACAGAAATTTCTGTCACTATAAAATGCAAAGTTCAACTATTGATAATGCAAAGAGTCAGAATGATGAGCAACTTACTCTTTAACTTACACTGTACCTTCCAGGAGAATTTTTGCAACAGTGTGAGTATTCCACCATATTCAGAAAACATTTTAAGATTGAAAGCAGTAATCAGCTACTATCTTAGTAGGATTCTGTGCAGAATACGGAGGAGCTCTTAAAAAAAAACTAGGCCATTCATTTGGAGAAAGTCTTTGTTACGAAATTGTGAAACAAATAAATTCAGCAAGATATAAATAATCTCCTAAAATGTTGATCAAAGAGTCAGAGGATATGCTGAATTGTGAAGGTAAAGTGCAAGAAGTGTACTTGCAGGAACTATATATTTATACACACACGATTTTGTTTATATATACTAGTGTCTCATGATGTTGCTCAGAGCGCGCCAGATGTTTTATCAGACCAAGTATGTTACGCCAAGTAGTATTAGGGAAGAGACATATTTATGAACTTTGGTGGGCTGCCATGAAGAGCTGAGGACATTGGGAAGGAAGCCTGGGGTTTGGCAGCAACAGGTTTGGGTTTTATGCACTTTGGCTGAAGTTTGGGTGTGGGGGTGGGGGGCGGGGGGGAAAAGAGAGAGTGGGGGGGGGGGAGAAAAGAGAGAGTGGGGGGAAAAAGAGGAGTGGGGGCAGTTCTAGGATCCGGAAGCACTGTGGAGGGGGGCTCTGGAATCAGCCAGCTAAATCTTTTGAGGAATAAGATCCCAAGCATATTGTGGCAAACCCCACAAAGTAGTGCAGCTATAGTTCCAAAAGTCACATTAAAAGTTACATACAAAAAAATACTAGTTAAGCTCAAGTTGTGGGGTTTCAGGGCAAAAACAGGAAATGAATGAGAAATTGTTAGAAGTGTAGAAAACAAAATGGCACAGGAGATGAGTTGGATTCAGAAACTAAGCAAATTGGTCAAATTTACAAGATACCAAAATTGATCACATCTGCAACTGTTTTATATTATTGTGGTGTGCTAACTCAAAAGGGCACTGGAAAATCATTGCATGTACTGGGCCAGTACTTAAGCTGGTACCCTCAATAAAGTTCAGCATTTATAATATTCTTGCAAACACAATAGATAGCTTACTCCATTTTTTGGCAGGGAAGTGGGGAAAAAAAGTCAGTCAGTCAGTCATTCACCAGTACACTACCAAATTTCGATTCTGATCCTCATAATAGCATACCAATATAAGATTACAGATTTAATCTTGGATTACAATTCTTCATCCAATGTATTTGTTATCTTGCTAGTCCAAAATACATTATGGGGGGAGGCAGCAATACGATGTTACAGAGGTTGCCTGCAGGACTTATGATTTTTTTTAAATTACAAAGCTATTTATGACATTGCTGTATAATGATGCTGTTTTACCTTGGTACTTGATCAAGTAATTCTTCTATAAAACCAGAGTCACATCTCGGACATGTATATTCCTGGGGATAAAATAAATCAGAAAACAAAAGACAATAAAGCTAAACATTTGAAATTGTTTTTAAAAAATGTATTTTAAATATAGTGCACATATTAGTCCCTGGTAATAACATACTAAGTACAACCACAGCTACAGACAAGGGTAGAAAAATACAGTGAAGCAGTATCCTTTTTTGCGACAACCATTTGACATTTATATTCTTTAGTTTCACTGTTAGATGCATCATTTCCCATTAAAATGATGGCAGACAACCCTCAACAGGTGCTACAATATAACCATCTGCCAGAAGGTGGGTAAACGTTCTCATTTTCCTTGTGCTTTTCCTGGCGAAATGCCTTGCCTTTAAGTCAAATATTTTAATGGTGGTCTTAATAAGAAGGGAACCATACAAGCAAAGAAACTGCCACAAAAAAGTCCACACAGTCAACTCAGTATACTTAAAAATTAAAGTACCCTACTTTATGACTTTTCAAAGTTCAGAATGATGAGTAGGAAATGCAGGCTCAACACCTCTATCCAATTGCAGTAAAGGCTCCAAGTTGTCTTCAAAGCTATTTTTTCAGATAATCATGATTACTGTCTAGTCTAGATTTCTTCTGTTTTGCAACTAATTGGTGTACATTTCATTGATCAGAAAATAGTTCAAAGCATTCCCCTCATTTTTGTTTAAAGTTATTCTCGCTGGCAGGCAACCGTCCCCAACAAGTGTTGGTTCGTCTGGGAGAGAGAGCTCAGACTGAACAAGCTTTATTGCTGGCATTCCTTTCAGAATAAAATATAGAGTTACAGCTGCAGCTTGAATATTCTTAACATTAGCATGAAGTTCTGGTGTGAGCACCAGCAGCTTTTGTGGCTCAGTTCCAGTCATGATTTTGAAAGTCCAGCAATGTCTCAAGTATGGCAGCCAGCGTGGTATTAGCTGCACAATGTAATTTTAGTTTAATAGTTCTTAGTGATAGCCATATGATGAAATGATTTCTAGTTAAAAACATTAACAATTTTTGTTATTGGTATAGTCAATAAAAACTGGTAGCGGTCACATCTTCATTTAGCCCACTAACCCTATATTGTATATGCCACTGTCCAAACATCCACACTCACTACAAGCTGTGATTGATAATTCTGAATCAGCTGATGAGCAATTGCATGCGGATATTAATTGGACTGAATGAATTCCAGTAACTCCACAGCTCAGCAACACAAAAATTACTAGATACATAATTATGGTTCAGTAACAGGAATAATTTGTGAAAAATCAGATGTTTTACTAAGTTACAATTTACTTACTTCAAAATGATTTTAAAAAGTCAACTTTAAAATAAAGTGCAGAAAACAAAACAAAAAATTCAGAAACCATGGAAGGCCATAATTTGGTTTTGCAATGTTGTTGCTGAGATTGGTTATCACAATTATAACTGCTGTCTTAAAACCTAGAAAATTCCCACAAACCCTTTTATCAGCAGCACCGTATTCTTGATTTCACAGCTAGTAAATCTTCAAATCACTCCCTTAAATCAATCAAGCTATTGTAAATGCAATTTATGTAATACATAAGTCATGGCACCAAGTACATAACTGTGCCCAATTCCATGAAATAAACGACCAATTCATTGAAAAAGACAACTTTATTTAGTGCTATGTATAGAACAAATGCCTTGCCGTACAAGTCACACTTTATAGCTTAACGGCTATGACAGGTTCCAGCTCTTCAAAGTGAGAATGAAACCAGTCTGCATTCTGCTTCTCACGTTTGCCAAAGGTGATCATTGCTGAGTCACTGATGGCGTCTCTGATGTGGGCCCACTTCATCTCTGCATCCCCTACACGAGTGTTTTGAAGGGCTTTTTCAAGTGAATTTAGAAACTTATGCAACAGCTGTGGATAAGAAATTCTGTTCGTGTTGATGCGCGGGCGGCCCTTCTGCTTGGAGTGATGTAGCTTCTTGGGTTTGAGGTTAACTTTGCTGCACACCAGGGAGTGATCAGTGTCAGTCCGCACGGTGGAAGCTGCATGTGATTTGGACACTGTTTATAGAGGCTCGCCTTGTGACGATGAGGTCCAGCTGGTGCCAACGACGTGATCTTGGGTGCCTCCATGAAGCCGGGGTGACAGGGTTTAGTATGAAAGAACGAGTTGGTGATGCAGAGGTTGTGATAGGTACACAACTCCAGCAGTCTCTATCCACTCTCATTTATCCAATGCCATAGCACCCAAGGCAGGAGGGCCATGAGTCATGGTCAGCCCCAACCCTGGCATTAAAGTCCCCCAGCAGGAACAAATGTTTGGTATTAGGAATGCTACTAAGGATATTATGGAGTTCCTCTGAGAACTGGTCTTTAGCTTCAGGTGGGGAGCAGAGTGTTGGAGCATAGGTACTGAGTAGGTGTACTGGACCAGAGGCGGTGAGCAGTTGGATGGACAGTATGCGTTCCGAACCATTTGAAGGTGGCTCCATCATGCTGAGCAAAGAGTTTCTGGTGGTGAAGCCCACTCCATGCAGTCTTGGTTCTTCAGGATCCCTACCCTACCAGTAGAAGGTGTAGTCTTGCTCTCTTAGAGATCTGCTCACAGGGAGGCGTGTCTCCTGAAGTGCTGCAATGTCCACATTGAGTCTACTGAGCTCGTTGTTAATGATGGCGGTCTTCCGAGAGTCGTTGATTTGTGTAAGGTCTTCCGACAGGCCAGGACATATGGTTCTGACGTTCCAGCTTGCAAAACAAAGGGCTGGTACCTTCTTTCCTTTTCTTGTTGTGCTGCTTGGTGCGATGTTACAATCCGCTTGTCGGGCAATGACCCGGAGCCCCAAGCACCCATTGAAGCAGGTGGGCTGTGGCAGGACAAAACCTTTCTGACGGGGGGCTGCCCGGTTTGAGGTGGGTGGTAGCTGTCCAGTGAGATGCGATGACCTCTCCCATCAACAAAGGCAACCTGTGGCACCCAATCTCTACGCCAACTGAGCTGGACTTATAACCCGTAACTGCTGCCTTCCATGTTGTTTTGGTCGCTGTGAGGCGACTATGGAGTGACCTCTTCACGGCACATGCCTGGGTGGATGTATGGAGGTTGTGAGATGCCCAAGCGTCAAAACCCCCCTCTCGTCCTTCCTAGTGGGGTTCAAAGGAGTGCAGAGCACGACATGTCAGAAGAAAGCCACCATACCTATTCCATTCACATGCCAAATAGTCACTACACTCCTTTTCTGTACACGTCAGGACAAAGTCACTGCACTGCGCCCCCTGTAGATTCTGCGCCACAACTAGTCACTACACTCCTGCCCGCTACTTACAGCATCCATTTCCATCTATTTAAAAAGTGAATTCATTTACAACCAAATAATCTTTGTATTATTTTGAGGCAGGCACACAATGCAGTTCTATTCCTGCACTTGATACCTGTCCTGCATATTTATACTTGTGGACAGTGCAATATGTTTACATTTCATTGCAATCCAAAAAAGTGAGAGCAATAAATGCTACCATTTATCTGGTCCAAAGGGTAAAGGGGCAGTGTACTAACCTAACATTGCATGTAAATCTTTTCAACCTGTATTCTTAGTTCCTGTCTCCTCCCATTCACCCATTAAAGGTCTTTTTCAGAAACACAGCATGCAGAGGATATTTTTGATTGTATTACAAAGTAACCAAGAAAAAACTATTTTATAGCTGGTAATGGCAAAACTAAGAATAATAAATTAAAATGATAATTACTACAAGTTGCTGAAAGCTTCGCAGCTACAATATAAAAGTTACATAGGATAATATTACTTGTTCCTTTGATATGTGAACTATTATAAGACTGATAGGACTACAATATCCAAAGAAAACATGGGTTTTTATTATAACTAAACTAGAACACGCACATCTAAACACATCTCACTGTCGGGCTACAGCCATAACTCCTTGGTCATTTACAGCTTGAGGTGGGCCTCTCAAGGTCATCCCACAAAATCCCCTTTTTTTCAAAGATAAAAACATATGTATGCTGTGCAATCTTGATACAGTTCGAACTAACTATACATGATTAAAACAAACGTTATTTACAAGTAAGAAAGATTAACACGCAAGCGTAGAGGTGGTTTGCTTATTCGCCCCCATCTTATCGTAAACCTCTTTCCAGATCAAAGCTCGTCTTGACAACTCCTCTCAGACTCTGATGACTTGGAATTCTGGTTAGCACGTTCTTCTTCTGTGCTCATGGCCTCTGTACGTTCATCTTCAGACTCTGCCTTTGAACGTGTCCCCAATGCCACAGGGTTGTTCTCCAAGTTGACTTCGGTTCCGTCTGAGAATTGCACCACTGGGTGTCTGGATCTTGTACTATCTAGGCCGGTCGCATATCCTCACAACTTCTGCAGGATACCAAGTTCCCAATGCACGATTGAAGATTCTAACTACTCACAAAATCGAGCAATTCTGGTCCTGCTTGCCTGTTATATGATGCCTTCATCTCCCCTTGTTTAGAAAGCTTAGAAAAATGGCAACTGGCAACATCACCAATCACCAGCAATCCCTCTGGCCTCCGGGTTCTTGCTGCAACATACTGTAATTGCCTCTTTGTGCCAAGACTCTCAGCCTTTTTGTCGTCCTTTACAAGAAGCAATCCGATACACTCCACCTGGATATTTTGTATTATCTTTGGTCAGTTGTTGACTTCATGTATTGTGACAATTCGTAAACCTCAGCATACTGGAAGTCCTGCAACAGTCCTGTTGTGTCTACAACGTAAAACATTCGTGGTAGCCATTCGGAGCTCTCATAGCTGCGCTGTAATATTATCGTTCCAATGCACTTGATTGGAGAGCCAATGTAAGCAGTTAGCTTAGCTGTGGTGGGTTGCACCACAGATTCCCATTTCTTAAGACACATGTCCTTCAGTATACAGACAGGCAGAATATTTGCACTTTCTCCAGTGCTTTCATGTCCTTTTATAGTATGGAGACCAGAACTGTTCACAGTACTCCAAGCGCAGCCTGACCAGAGTCCTACGTGAGCTTAACGTAACACCACTACTTTTGAATTCTATGCCCCTAGAAATTAATCCCAGTGTTTTGCTGACCTGAAACGCTGCTTTTAATGATTTGTTCACCTATATCCCTAGATCCCTTTGCTCTTCAAACCCAGTTTCTTATTTTCTAAAGGTGTAGGCGATGTTTCTATTTTTCCTACCAAAGCGCATCACCTCACATTTATCCATGTTAATTTGCCACAACTGCCCAGTATGCAAGTTTTCTGATGTCTTATTATGTTGCATTCTTCCTGTTTTAGCGATAACCCCCCAGTTTAATAGATGCAAATTCCGATAAGAGTTACTTGTTCCCAAGTCCAAATCATGAATGTAATTTATGAACAATGGTCCCTGCACCATTGGAACAACATTTTGTACCTTCCTCCAATCTGAACTACTCTTTACCTCTACTCTCTGCTTTCTATTTCTTTAGAAAATCTACTACCCAGCTATTTGTCCTGACTCCACACACCTTTCTCATGACCCTGCTGTATGGTCGCTTATCAAAAACCTTTTGAAAATTCAAGTATACAACATCTATTACATTACTCTGGTTTACTCTTCCCATTAATTTTTCAAAGGACTTTATCAGGTTAAGCTAGGAATTAGCCTGCCAAAATCCATGCTTTTTTTTTTTAACTCCCACATTTTGCGCTCTCTCCCTTTTTGTATACAGGAACAACATTAGTTAGACATACAAACATACATACCTCAGACCTGGGGTTTTATCCTCAATTTTCCTAGTTTGTCAATTATTTCCTCCATTCCTACCCCGACTGTGTTAATATTCTTTCAAAGTTCATCCTCTCACCTCTAAGTTCTTCATATTCCCTTTTATCCTCTTTCCCTTTAGTATGTAAGTACTTCTATGTCCTTTTCTTCAGATTAAAATTTTCCTTTTAGTTATTTATTCATCTAAGGTGCCCCATAATTACTTTGCTTGTTTTTGGCTTTTACTGAATGACATTTGTCGAACTCTATTGATTTGATTTTTAAGATTTCCCACTGTTTTACTGTCTTTATTGTTTCCAAGATTTTCTCCCAGTTTACCTTTAGCTCCACCCTCATTTTCTCATAATTTGCTCTTTCCAATCTATTATCTTCCTATTTATATAACTCTTGACCATTGAGATGCAGAAAGATGGCAACAGCGCAGGTTCAATCCCCGTACTGGCTGTGGTAGTTGATGGAGGTCTGCCTCCTTGCCTTGCCCCACGCTTGAGGAGTGGTGATCCTCAAGCTATACATCACCAACTGTCTCTCTCATGGGGAGAGATGCCTATGGTCCTTTGGGGATTATGGCTAGAGCAATAACTCTTGATCCTAATCATGAACCTGACTATGTTGCGATCACTACTACTAACCCTCCTACTCCTCTTGTCTGTTCTGGTTCATTACCCCTTATAAGATCAGTAATGATTCTACTTTTGCAGACTTTTTGCATATTGAGTGAGAAAGGAGTCCTGTATACGCTTTACTCCTTTCACAACTTCTTCCTGCCAGGTTATTTGCAGGTAGTTGACATCTCCCATGATTAATTATCCTATGGCTCCTACTCACCTTGTAGATTTACCTACATATTTCTTCCAATTCCCTTCCAATATTTGGTGGTCAATAGTATACACCTATTAGGGTGATGGATCCCTTATCTTTTAGCTTAATCCACTTGGATCTGTACCTCTCTTAGCATACTAGCAGTAGAAATAAAGGCTGCACTAACATTTTCACCCTAGTTGGTCTAGTTACTAGGCTACTTCACAGGGTAGTTAAGAGTCAATACAGTGGTTTGGGACCAGAGTGACATATAGGCCAGTTAATATTCTTTAGGGAGAAGAATACTAGCAACCCAGCAGGGATTTTACAACAGCTGAGAGATTTTTTTTTAAATATACTGATGCCAGCTTTTTTCCCCCACTTTCTTTTTTTTTAAATAAACTAAATTAAAATTCTCCAACTAGCATGGTAGGATTTGAACTCCTGCTTTGGATTACTAGTCCAGTAACAATCACTACACTACTGTACCCACAACCTTTGAACAACTGGAGGAGAAGGGTAGGCTGCAAAAGCACAAGGGCCTGGAAATGAAGTTCAGCATCTCCATCAAAGTGAGGAGCAGCACCGAGATAAATCAATACATAGCTGATAAGGAGTTGTCAGTGCGGGCTGGGCAGACAGAAAGTTAGAATTCTGCTGAGACAATATCCATTGGGGAAGAGTGAACTTTGACCTGGATAACGCGCAAAGGGTCTATTATAGCTTAAAGCACAGGTTGGGTGTCAGTATTCTGTGCTGTTTGACCTTCCCAATTGATTGCTAGTCTGGCTCCCAGTCGCAACCCACTGGCCAATCATGGAATGCACGCCAGCACAGACATTGCACCAGAACAGACTGGGCTTTGCTGTGATGCCCTCCATGTTCTCAGCTCATAAAATGAAGACGGTCACTTTTGCAGTATGCAAGAGGGAAGACAGTGCCTCTGGAACCTCACCCTGCCAATAGTGTGCACATTATAGGAAGAGGGGAAACATATTGGAGGGAAAAAACACAATTAAGCCAAGAGGATGGGAGCTGTTAAATCAATATACAAACCATTACTTCAACTTTGGAAATGTCAGTATCTAACTGCAGGTACATTGTAACCATTGGTTCTGAATCTAAGCCTGGGACATTTCCTTAGAGTCTGAGTTAACACAGGGCCCAACTCTCAAAGCAAGTCACTGTGGTACCATTGGCCTTGGGCTCCCAGCTCATCAAGCGGCGAATCCTAGCTCTCACCTACTGCTGAGGGTCAGGGCCCTGCTCTGGGCTGTAGGTCTGTCCACGCTTGGTAACTGCGAGAGCATATATGGAAGCTAGCCCCAAGTTTCTTGGCAATGTCTCCAGCATTCCACTCCTGGTGCTCCCAAATGCTCCGCTCACACCGCTGTGTCATCACATAATGACCTCACAGTGAAGAGCCAGCGATTCAACCCCAGCCATTGGTCCATACAGTCCAAACGAGGAGCAGGCTGTAGCATTGCATTGACCAGAAACTTAACTGGACCAGCCACATAAACGTTGTGGGCATCATTGCAGGTCAGAGCTTGGGTATTCTGCTTACCTTGATGCTGGGTTAAAATCCTGGAACTCCCTACCCAACGGCATTGTGGTTGTCACTTCACTACATAGACTGCAGCAGTTCAAGACGACTCCACCACCTTCTCAAGAGCAACTAGGAATGGCAATAAATGCCAGTTTTGCCAGCAATGCTCATATCCCATGAATGATTTTTTTTTTAAACGTGAAACTAACTGTTCAAGGGAGGGTACAGGCCATATGGTTGACTCTTAATGCCACTTGAAACAGCTTAAGAAGCCACTACGTTTTTTGGGGGAAAAACTACACTAAATCCACCAATGAATTAGCTAACAATCAAACACTTCAAATTTAAAAAAAAATTCAGCTAAACAAACATTGACCAGCATTAAATGTCGTCACTAGGTTAATCTGTGCTACTTTTAACCTATCAAGCCGCTCTTATTTCGAGCACCATCAACCAATTGCATACATTCATTATTTTTGTGTTGATGTCAGTCAAAAATAAGTTGTTTTGTAGTAGCTTTTGTATACTTTTCCCCCCAGGATGAATTTGTGTGATTATCCAATTACCATGGTCAGGTATAGCATAACTAGATGCAATAAAGCCTTATGCTCTTGCTTGTACCCACCACTGCATCAGTGCAAAATCATCTTCACCTCTCATATCACCCAATCTGATGCTATGAGGAGACTGCCAAACTATTGCCAATTTTGCACTGTGGACTAAAAATTGGATTCAGACTACCCCAACTTATTTCACAGCCGCCCCTCACAGCCAGAGAGGAAACTTTCATTCCATCTGTGAGGCCTCGATTAAATCATTAGGTCATCCAAAATGATGGGCCCTTCCATCAGTTTTTACTTAGAAGGGCACAAACTGGAAGGATGAAAGGCAACAGAGGAAGATGCGACAGGCTATTGCAGCTAGCATCAGATAGGTCAAAACTGAAGTGTAACTTATATAAAAGAAAACTGTTTTGCTACATTGGCACCCTTTGCCCAAGTTATAGAAGTGCCCAGCTAACAAACTAAAAATACTAAAATACTGCAATTAGCTCATTGATAATCTAAACAATTTTCCATTACAGCCCTAAACATCAGATAAAGTAAATGGTAAATTTTAAAATCAGATCAATCTAAAAGGATTAATGTAGTATTAGAGGTCACTAAAGGCATTATCCTCCTTACTAAAAGTAAAAAGGGAGAAGGATAAAAACCAAGAAAAGACTCATTTATATAACACCTATCACGACCACTGGAAGTCCCAAGGATCTTTACCGCCAATGGAGTACCGTTGAACTGTGGTGCAGCAGCCAACTTACACACAAAGTTCCCACAAACAACACTGTGACAATGATCAGATAATCTGTTTTTTTATATAAAGTGATGTTGATTGAGGGATAAATACTGGCCAGAATACCAGTAATAACTCCCCTGCTCTTGATCGAAATAGTGCCATGAAATCTTTTATAACTACCTGAGGGGGCAGACTGGGCCTCGGTTTAAAGTCTCATCCAAAAGACAGCACCAACACTGCAGCAGCCTTCCCTCAGTACTGCACTGGAATTTCAGCCCAGAATGTTGTGCTCAAGTACTGGAGTGGGGGTTGAACCCACAATCTACTGACTCAGAGGCAAGAGCGCTTCCAACCGAGTAACAGCTGACACCATGGGCTGAATTTTACGTCGCCCTAGCGGATCAGATGATGGCGTGGGGGCGGCGTAAAATTGAGCGGGAGTGTTCAGGAGGCCTACCCACCCCGTTCCCGCCTCCAGTGAACTTTACGGTGGTCGGGCCGGGGGAGGAAATGGCCCGTCCACCCGAGGCCAATCAAGGCCCTTAAGTGGCCACTCCACGGATATTTTACCCATGGCAAACGGGTGTACTGGGAGCGTGAAATGCCGCCCAGCGAAAGCTGCCGGCCTTTCCGCGCCCCGGGAAGGGGGGGGCCATGGCAGTCGGGCACAGGGTGCCCGATTGAGGGCCGCCCCTGCCTCCCAACTCACCCCTGGGACCCAAGAAGCCTCCTCCCCGCAAACGACCACCCTAGTCTCACCAGGGCACGACCGATCCCCCTGGTGAGGCATGCCCAACTTACCCAATTTCTAGGATCCATGGTGTCGGCTGGGCTGCAGTCCCAGCAGCAGCCACTGCTCCCGGTGGCACTGCTGGGACTAAGAGCTGCTGCCCGCTGGTTGGCCGACAGCTCACTGAGACAGGACCTCCTCCCTCAAGTGGGTGGAAGTCCCGCCCCCGGACATTTAAAGCCCGGGGATCCATAAAATACGGGATGGATCCCCAGGCGAGGCAAAAGCGGGTTTGCCGCTGACTTTTGCATCGGTGGCAAATTCCCGTCCGCATATAAAAGCGCCATTAACAGATTCAGCTTTTCCCTCGACCCAAGCACTTTGGGTTAAATTCACTACCCAATATCTAAAACAACTAACATCCAGTATTGTCATCTCAGCAAACACTTAAATTATAGCAAACAAAAATGCACTTGAAAGTATAACACTGCTTTGAATATTTTGCTGCAAAGAAAAATCTACAGTATTCTAGCTTTTTTTCAAAATTATAGTAATTTCTTACTTAAAAGCAAAATACTGCAGATGCTGGAAATCTGAAATAAAAACAAGAAATGCTGGAAATACTCAGCAGGTCTGGCATCTGTGGAGAGAGAAGCAGAGTTAACGTTTCAGGTCAGTGACCCTTCTTCAGAACTGGCAAATATTAGAAATGTAAAAGGTTATAAGCAAGTAAAGTGGGGGTGGGGCAAGAGATAACAAAGGAGATGGTGCAGATAGGACGAGGTCACAGAATAGTTGACCAGAAGTCACCAGAAGTTCCTTCACTGTCATTAGGTCAAAATTCTGGGACTCCCTCCCTAACAGCACTGTGCATGTACTTCCACCACATGGCCTGCACCACCACCTTCTCAAGGGCAATTAGGATGGGCAATAAAAGCTGGCTTTGCCAGTGATGTGCACATCCCATGATATAAATAAAATCTCAGGCTCACTGGCAGCTGGGTTCAGACCAAACTTTCATGTACAATATTGATAGCTGACAGTGAGCAGATGGAGCGGAGACAACTCCTCATTCTGGACTGGATACAAATCAAGATTCCAAAGGGAAAGGTTCTATTCCCAATGTGTCCTTAGCAGTAGAAATAAATTCACATAGCTCAAATTTACAGTTTACTTGAATCAAAATCTAGTGCCAATGTAATCCTAGTCAAATTCATTTAACTTACAACCACAGCATGTCTCTGCTTTAAAGACGTCTGCAAACGCGACATGAAATCCTGTGACTTTGATCACAAGTCGTGGGAGTCAGTTGCCAGCGTTCGCCAGAGCTGGCGGACAGCCATAAAGGCGGGGCTAAAGTGTGGCGAGTCGAAGAGACTTAGCAGTTGGCAGGAAAAAAGACAGGCGCAAGGGAAGAGCCAACTGTGTAACAGCCCCGACAATCAAATTTTTCTGCAGCACCTGTGGAAGAGCCTGTCACTCTAGAATTGGCCTTTATAGCCACTCCAGGCGATGCTCCACACACCACTGACCACCTCCAGGCGCTTATCCATTGTCTCTCGAGATAAGGAGGCCAAAGAAGAACAACCACAGCACACACATTTAGTCACACCTTATACCATTGCTATTATACAGAAATGTTATTTCTACATCCTGTGAATGTTATTCTGCGAGAGAAAAAAAATGCTTACTGTTCTAGTCACAAGCTGCAATGTTGAAAGCACAGTGTAATTATTCAAATCACAATAGCAAAAGTACACCTTTTTAGAATTAGAACATTACAGCGCAGTACAGGCCCTTCGGCCCTCGATGTTGCGCCGACCTGTGAAACCATCTGACCTACACTATTCCATTTTCATCCATATGTCTATCCAATGACCATTTAAATGCCCTTAAAGTTGGCGAGTCTACTACTGTTGCAGGCAGGGCGTTCCACGCCCTTACTACTCTCTGAGTAAAGAAACTACCTCTAACATCTGTCCTATATCTATCACCCCTCAACTTAAAGCTATGTCCCCTCGTGTTTGCCATCACCATCCGAGGAAAAAGACACTATCCACCCTATCTAACCCTCTGATTATCTTATATGTCTCTATTAAGTCACCTCTCCCCCTCCTTCTCTCCAACGAAAACAACCTCAAGTCCCTCAGCCTTTCCTCGTAAGACCTTCCCTCCATACCAGGCAACATCCTAGTAAATCTCCTCTGCACCCTTTCCAAAGCTTCCACATCCTTCCTATAATGCGGTGACCAGAACTGCACGCAATACTCCAGGTGCGGTCTCACCAGAGTTTTGTACAGCTGCAGCATGACCTCGTGGCTCCGAAACTCGATCCCCCTACTAATAAAAGCTAACACACCATATGCCTTCTTAACAGCCCTATTAACCTGGGTAGCAACTTTCAGGGATTTATGCACCTGGACACCAAGATCTCTCTGTTCATCTACACTACCAAGAATCTTCCCATTAGCCCAGTACTCTGTATTCCTGTTACTCCTTCCAAAGTGAATCACCTCACACTTTTCCGCATTAAACTCCATTTGCCATCTCTCAGCCCAGCTCTGCAGCCTATCTATGTCCCTCTGTACCCTACAACATCCTTCGGCACTATCCACAACTCCACCGACCTTAGTGTCATCTGCAAATTTACTAACCCACCCTTCTACACCCTCTTCCAGGTCATTTATAAAAATGACAAACAGCAGTGGCCCCAAAACAGATCCTTGCGGTACACCACTAGTAACTAAACTCCAGGATGAACATTTGCCATCAACCACCACCCTCTGTCTTCTTTCAGCTAGCCAATTTCTGATCCAAAGCTCTAAATCACCTTCAACCCCATACTTCCGTATTTTCTGCAATAGCCTACCATGGGGAACCTTATCAAACGCCTTACTGAAATCCATATACACCACATCCACTGCTTTACCCTCATCCACCTGTTTGGTCACCTTCTCGAAAAACTCAATAAGGTTTGTGAGGCACGACCTACCCTTCACAAAACCGTGCTGACTATCGATAATGAACTTATTCTTTGCAAGATGATTATAAATCCTGTCTCTTATAACCTTTTCCAACATTTTACCCACAACCGAAGTAAGGCTCACAGGTCTATAATTACCAGAACTGTCTCTACTCCCCTTCTTGAACAAGGGGACAACATTTGCTATCCTCCAGTCTTCCGGCACTATTCCTGTCGACAATGACGACATAAAGATCAAGGACAAAGGCTCTACAATCTCCTCCCTGGCTTCCCAGAGAATCCTAGGATAAATCCCATCTGGCCCAGGGGACTTATCTATTTTCACACTTTCCAAAATTGCTAACACCTCCTCCTTGTGAACCTCAATCCCATCTAGCCTAGTAGTCTGAATCTCAGTATTCTCCTTGACAACATTTTCTTTCTCTACTGTAAATACTGACGAAAAATATTCATTTAACGCTTCCCCTATCTCCTCTGATTCCACACACAACTTCCCACTACTATCCTTGATTGGCCCTAATCTAACTCTAGTCATTCTTTTATTCCTGATATACCTATAGAAAGCCTTAGGGTTTTCCTTGATCCTATCCGCCAATGACTTCTCGTGTCCTCTCCTTGCTCTTCTTAGCTCTCCCTTTAGATCCTTCCTGGCTAGCTTGTAACTCTCAAGCGCCCTAACTGAGCCTTCACGTCTCATCCTAACATAAGCCGCCTTCTTCCTTTTGACAAGCGCTTCAACCTCCACAAACATAGCTCTAGAACAAAGGAATGCCAATAACAGAATGGATTCTGAAGCTTGATCGCCATGGAAACTAGTATATGGATTATGAACAGAAAAAATCAACTACATTTTACAACTTAAAAAAAAAACTTCTAACCTTTTTTCACCAAACATGAAGTATAATATATGGATTTTGCAACAGTGTATTATTAGGCTAAATTCACTTGGGGGAAGGTCACACCTGCAGCCCTTGCCAATTAAAGATCTTCATACTTATGATATTGCTACCACTGCAATACTCTCTACATATTCTGTTTACGCATCGGCACAAATTTAAAAAAAACTCAAAACATCTCAGAACAGAATTAAATGGGCTCATAATTCCATTCCTGTAATTAGTTCTCTGGGGAAGGACAATGTATGCAATTTCAGTTTGGGGTGAAGTGACAATGTATTTGCATACCTAATTTTCCGTCTCACCATCCAAATAGAATTTACAGCATAGAAAGGGGCCATTTGACCCAACTGATCTGTACCAGTGTTTATGGTGCACGAGCCTCCTTCCAGCCCACTTCACTGAACCCTATCTGCATACTATTCTATTCTCACTCATGTACTTACCTAGATTTCCCTTAAAGTTATCACTATTAAACTATTACAGCAGAAAATAAAGATAAGTGGAAAGGAGGACTAACAGTCTCTGAATTTAATGCAAGTTATTTTCAAAAGGGTAAGAGGAATGGTAGTCCACCTTTGCAAGGGCAAGATGGCACCCAACTAGTGGACATGCAATGCAATACTGTCAGGAATAAAACACAGAATTACCTAAAAGCAAAACAGGATAATGTGTCATATGTTATGAGCTGGTACTTTCTAGACACTAGTATTTGAGCTCTCCTGAGACTTCCCACTGACATTTCACAAGCACTATCTACAATAGAACAAAAGAAAAGGATATTCCCAAGGAATATATAGCCAATTAAGTACCTTTGCAGTACAATATAGGAATAACACAACCACTTACAGCAAGGTCCCACACAGTAATGAGGTAATAACCAGAATAGGTTTACGATATTGGCTGAGGGCTGAATGTTGGTCAGCAGACTAGAAGTACCTTTGCCCGCCACACAAGCCCGCTCCCCCCCCCACCGCCACTTCTTTAAAAACTACCATTTTTATTTCAACCTGAGTGGCCAAGAGAGTGTGGGAAAATGGCGCGCAGACACGGAACACAAAAGTCCGAGTGTATCAAGCCTGTGTCCTCAGTACCTTGCTCTACGGCAGCAAGGCCTGGACAACGTACGTCAGCCAAGAGCGACATCTCAATTCATTCCATCTTCGCTGCCTCCGGAGAATCCTTGGCATTAGGTGGCAGGACCGTATCTCCAACACAGAAGTCCTTGAGGTGACCAACATCCCCCAGCATATACACCCTACTGAGCCAGCGGCGTTTGAGATGGCTTGGCCATGTGAGCCGCATGGAAGATGGCAGGATCCCCAAGGACACATTGTACAGCGAGCTCGTCACTGGTATCAGACCCACCGGCCGTCCATGTCTCCGCTTTAAAGACATCTGCAAACTCGACATGAAGTCCTGTGACACTGATCACAAGTCGTGGGAGTCAGTTGCCAGCGATCGCCAGAGCTGGCGGGCAGCCATAAAGGCGGGGCTAAAGTGCGGCGAGTCAAAGAGACTTAGTAGTTGGCAGGAAAAAAAGACAGAAGCGCAAGGGGAGAGCCAACTATGTAACAGCCCCGACAACCAATTGTATCTGCAGCACCTGTGGAAGAGTCCGTCACTCTAGAATTGGCCTTTATAGCCACTCCAGGCGCTGCTTCACAAACCATTGATCACCTCCAGGCACTTACCCATTGTCTCTTGAGGCAAGGAGGCCAAAGAAGAAGAGGGTAGACAGGGTCTGTTGCACATCTCATCCGAGAGACAGCACCTCTGATATTCAGTGCAGTACTGCACTGAATGTCAGCCGAGATTTGATGTCCGAATCTCTAACAGCAGGTCAGTGCTACCACTGGAGCAAGGCTGACACACACCTATTCCAATGCAATCATATAAAGCACGAGTAATCATCACCCTCATTAATCACCAAGGTAGAATGTTCTAGAATATGGAAAACAAAACTGCAACTACAAATTGAAACAGAAAGCTAAAATAACTATGGCAATGACTGTTCAGTCACGAGGTCAATGGTCACAATTTTAAAAAGTGTCAACTTCAGCAACAGGAGACAAACCATCCATAATAAATCTAAGATTTGAGCTATAGTTTGTAGATGGTACTTTTCAATATTTTTGTGTAATGATTGTGAAAATATGAAAATCTAACCAACGACCCACCACACCACCACCACCCCCGATCCCCCCACCGCCACCCCAAGCTGATACACCATCAGTCCCTAAAATTACTGAAGCTTGAGTATTTCACAATGCCTGACAGGTACCATTGGACTTCACCTCTGAAAAAAACAAAAATACTTAATAGGAAAGCATTTTTTCTGCAAGTGCTAGCATTTTCACTACTTCCTTGATTTATTTCCAATGATCAATAGGTGGCGTCCTGAGAAAATCTGTATCAAGACAGTTGCCAGATTCTGCCCCTACTAATAGTCGCACAAAGCATCACTCATTTCCAAGAAAGGAGAAAGCCGGAGATCTTTCCATATCAAGCCTATGGCATTACAACTAGAGAAAACACTAGATCTGGCAACTGGGAATTCCCCATTGTGAAACAGAAAACGACACCAGTCTTTACTATTATTTCTGCCCTTTATATATTCCGTTTCATTGTAGTTATAAGAAAATAAAATACAACACATTTACAGTGAAATAAATCCAAATGCTAGGATAAAATTATCCAATAAATTCTGCTGATAACAAACAGATATGGTCCAGTTCCAAATATGAACTGGCAACCTGCACTCAATTTAAACGGAACTACCATTATAACTTTTAAAACAGAAAGTGTGTCAGCTTCTCTCTTCACAGATGCTGACTGACCTGAACATTTCCAGCATTTTCAGTTTTTATTTCAGATTTCCAGCAACCTCGTATATTTTGCTTTCCTTTGTACCATTTAGAATTAAGCCACAGAAAAGTCTTACACCAGTTGATTACGTAAGTTAATCGTAAATTTGGCAGGTCTGGAGTGTCTGAACAGCTCCTTTAAATTGGGCAAGCTGAACTGCAGTAATGGCTCATTTAAAAGTTCATAACCTTGAAACATTTATCGATTGGATATAGGAAAGAAAATCAAAGTGAAATGCAAGTAAAATGAACAGAAATTAATCTGGTCTCAGGAGGGGCCACCCACCAGAAAGACAAAGTGAGAGCATGTTCAGGGGATTGAGAGGGGGCGAGAGAGCGAGAACCTTCAGGGGGGTGAGAAGAGAGGGGACGAGAAAGACAGAAAGACAGAGTGAGGAGAGAGAGAGAGAGAGGAGAGAGGGAGAGGAGAGAAGAGAGAGGAGAGAGGGAGAGGAGAGAAGAGAGAGGAGAGAGGGGAGGAGAGAAGAGAGAGGAGAGAGGGGAGGAGAGAAGAGAGAGGAGAGAGGGGAGGAGAGAAGAGAGAGGAGAGAGGGGAGGAGAGAAGAGAGAGGAGAGGGGGGAGGAGAGAAGAGAGAGGAGAGGGGGGAGGAGAGAAGAGAGAGGAGAGGGGGGAGGAGAGAAGAGAGAGAGAGGGGGGAGGAGAGAAGAGAGAGAGAGGGGGGAGGAGAGAAGAGAGAGAGAGGGGGGAGGAGAGAAGAGAGAGAGAGGGGGGAGGAGAGAAGAGAGAGAGAGGGGGGAGGAGAGAAGAGAGAGAGAGGGGGGAGGAGAGAAGAGAGAGAGAGGGGGGAGGAGAGAAGAGAGAGAGAGGGGGGAGGAGAGAAGAGAGAGAGAGGGGGGAGGAGAGAAGAGAGAGAGAGGGGGGAGGAGAGAAGAGAGAGAGAGGGGGGAGGAGAGAAGAGAGAGAGAGGGGGGAGGAGAGAAGAGAGAGAGAGGGGGGAGGAGAGAAGAGAGAGAGAGGGGGGAGGAGAGAAGAGAGAGAGAGGGGGGAGGAGAGAAGAGAGAGAGAGGGGGGAGGAGAGAAGAGAGAGAGAGGGGGGAGGAGAGAAGAGAGAGAGAGGGGGGAGGAGAGAAGAGAGAGAGAGGGGGGAGGAGAGAAGAGAGAGAGAGGGGGGAGGAGAGAAGAGAGAGAGAGGGGGGAGGAGAGAAGAGAGAGAGAGGGGGGAGGAGAGAAGAGAGAGAGAGGGGGGAGGAGAGAAGAGAGAGAGAGGGGGGAGGAGAGAAGAGAGAGAGAGGGGGGAGGAGAGAAGAGAGAGAGAGGGGGGAGGAGAGAAGAGAGAGAGAGGGGGGAGGAGAGAAGAGAGAGAGAGGGGGGAGGAGAGAAGAGAGAGAGAGGGGGGAGGAGAGAAGAGAGAGAGAGGGGGGAGGAGAGAAGAGAGAGAGAGGGGGGAGGAGAGAAGAGAGAGAGAGGGGGGAGGAGAGAAGAGAGAGAGAGGGGGGAGGAGAGAAGAGAGAGAGAGGGGGGAGGAGAGAAGAGAGAGAGAGGGGGGAGGAGAGAAGAGAGAGAGAGGGGGGAGGAGAGAAGAGAGAGAGAGGGGGGAGAGAAGAGAGAGAGAGGGGAGGAGAGAAGAGAGAGAGAGGGGAGGAGAGAAGAGAGAGAGAGGGGAGGAGAGAAGAGAGAGAGAGGGGAGGAGAGGAGAGAGAGAGAGGGGAGGAGAGGAGAGAGAGAGAGGGGAGGAGAGGAGAGAGAGAGAGGGGAGGAGAGGAGAGAGAGAGAGGGGAGGAGAGAAGAGAGAGAGAGGGGAGGAGAGAAGAGAGAGAGAGGGGAGGAGAGAAGAGAGAGAGAGGGGAGGAGAGAAGAGAGAGAGAGGGGAGGAGAGGAGAGAGAGAGAGGGGAGGAGAGAAGAGAGAGAGAGGGGAGGAGAGAAGAGAGAGAGAGGGGAGGAGAGAAGAGAGAGAGAGGGGAGGAGAGAAGAGAGAGAGAGGGGAGGAGAGAAGAGAGAGAGAGAGGAGGAGAGAAGAGAGAGAGAGAGGAGGAGAGAAGAGAGAGAGAGAGGAGGAGAGAAGAGAGAGAGAGAGGAGGAGAGAAGAGAGAGAGAGAGGAGGAGAGAAGAGAGAGAGAGAGGAGGAGAGAAGAGAGAGAGAGAGGAGGAGAGAAGAGAGAGAGAGAGGAGGAGAGAAGAGAGAGAGAGAGGAGGAGAGAAGAGAGAGAGAGAGGAGGAGAGAAGAGAGAGAGAGAGGAGGAGAGAAGAGAGAGAGAGAGGAGGAGAGAAGAGAGAGAGAGAGGAGGAGAGAAGAGAGAGAGAGAGGAGGAGAGAAGAGAGAGAGAGAGGAGGAGAGAAGAGAGAGAGAGAGGAGGAGAGAAGAGAGAGAGAGAGGAGGAGAGAAGAGAGAGAGAGAGGAGGAGAGAAGAGAGAGAGAGAGGAGGAGAGAAGAGAGAGAGAGAGGAGGAGAGAAGAGAGAGAGAGAGGAGGAGAGAAGAGAGGAGGAGAGAAGAGAGGAGAGAGAGGAGGAGAGAAGAGAGGAGAGAGAGGAGGAGAGAAGAGAGGAGAGAGAGGAGGAGAGAAGAGAGGAGAGAGAGGAGGAGAGAAGAGAGGAGAGAGAGGAGGAGAGAAGAGAGGAGAGAGAGGAGGAGAGAAGAGAGAGAGGAGAGAGAGGAGGAGAGAAGAGAGAGAGGAGAGAGAGGAGGAGAGAAGAGAGAGAGGAGAGAAGAGAGAGAGGAGAGAGAGGAGGAGAGAAGAGAGAGAGGAGAGAGAGAAGAGGAGGAGAGAAGAGAGAGAAGAGGAGGAGAGAAGAGAGAGAAGAGGAGGAGAGAAGAGAGAGGAGAAAGAGGAGAGAGAGAGAATAGAGAGGAGAAGAGAGAGAGAGAGAATAGAGAGGAGAAGAGAGAGAGAGAGAGAAACTTCAGGGGGCCGAGGGGGAGGGAGAAATTTCGGGAGGGGGAGGGAGAAATTTCGGGAGGGGGAGGGAGAAATTTCGGGAGGGGGAGGGAGAAATTTCGGGAGGGGGAGGGAGAAATTTCGGGAGGGGGAGGGAGAAATTTCGGGAGGGGGAGGGAGAAATTTCGGGAGGGGGAGGGAGAAATTTCGGGAGGGGGAGGGAGAAATTTCGGGAGGGGGAGGGAGAAATTTCGGGAGGGGGAGGGAGAAATTTCGGGAGGGGGAGGGAGAAATTTCGGGAGGGGGAGGGAGAAATTTCGGGAGGGGGAGGGAGAAATTTCGGGAGGGGGAGGGAGAAATTTCGGGAGGGGGAGGGAGAAATTTCGGGAGGCCGAGGGGGGGGAGGGGGAAACTTCAGGGGGCCGAGGGGGGGGGAGGGGGAAACTTCAGGGGGCCGAGGGGGGGGGAGGGGGAAACTTCAGGGGGCCGAGGGGGGGGGGGGAGGGGGAAACTTCAGGGGGCCGAGGGGGGGGGGGGGGGAGGGGGAAACTTCAGGGGGCCGAGGGGGGGGGGGGGAGGGGGAAACTTCAGGGGGCCGAGGGGGGGGGAGGGGGAAACTTCAGGGGGGAGGGGGAAACTTCAGGGGGCCGAGGGGGGGGGAGGGGGAAACTTCAGGGGGCCGAGGGGGGGGGGGGAGGGGGAAACTTCAGGGGGCCGAGGGGGGGGGGGGGAGGGGGAAACTTCAGGGGGCCGAGGGGGGGGGGGGGGAGGGGGAAACTTCAGGGGGCCGAGGGGGGGGGAGGGGGAAACTTCAGGGGGCCGAGGGGGGGGGGGGGGGGAGGGGGAAACTTCAGGGGGCCGAGGGGGGGGGGGAGGGGGAAACTTCAGGGGGCCGAGGGGGGGGGAGGGGGAAACTTCAGGGGGCCGAGGGGGGGGGGGGGGGGAGGGGGAAACTTCAGGGGGCCGAGGGGGGGGGGGGGGGGAGGGGGAAACTTCAGGGGGCCGAGGGGGGGGGAAGGGGGAAACTTCAGGGGGCCAAAAGAGAGAGAGAGAGGGAGAAACTTCAGGGGGCCAAAAGAGAGAGAGAGAGGGGGAAACTTCAGGGGGCCGAGGGGGGAGGGGGAAACTTCAGGGGGCCGAGGGGGGAGGGGGAAACTTCAGGGGGCCGAGGGGGGAGGGGGAAACTTCAGGGGGCCGAGGGGGGAGGGGGAAACTTCAGGGGGGGGAGGGGGAAACTTCAGGGGGGGGAGGGGGAAACTTCAGGAGGGGGAGGGAGAAATTTCAGGAGGGGGAGGGAGAAATTTCAGGAGGGGGAGGGAGAAATTTCAGGAGGGGGAGGGAGAAATTTCAGGAGGGGGAGGGAGAAATTTCAGGAGGGGGAGGGAGAAATTTCAGGAGGGGGAGGGAGAAATTTCAGGAGGGGGAGGGAGAAATTTCAGGAGGGGGAGGGAGAAATTTCAGGAGGGGGAGGGAGAAATTTCAGGAGGGGGAGGGAGAAATTTCAGGAGGGGGAGGGAGAAATTTCAGGAGGGGGAGGGAGAAATTTCAGGAGGGGGAGGGAGAAATTTCAGGAGGGGGAGGGAGAAATTTCAGGAGGGGGAGGGAGAAATTTCAGGAGGGGGAGGGAGAAATTTCAGGAGGGGGAGGGAGAAATTTCAGGGGGCCGAGGGGGGAGGGAGAAACTTCAGGGGGCCAAAAGAGAGAGAGAGAGGGAGGGAGAAACTTCAGGGGGCCAAAAGAGAGAGAGAGAGGGAGAAACATCAGGGGGCCGAGGGGGGAGGGGGAAACTTCAGGGGGCCGAGGGGGGAGGGGGAAACTTCAGGGGGCCGAGGGGGGAGGGGGAAACTTCAGGGGGCCGAGGGGGGAGGGGGAAACTTCAGGGGGCCGAGGGGGGAGGGGGAAACTTCAGGGGGCCGAGGGGGGAGGGGGAAACTTCAGGGGGCCGAGGGGGGAGGGGGAAACTTCAGGGGGCCGAGGGGGGAGGGGGAAACTTCAGGGGGCCGAGGGGGGAGGGGGAAACTTCAGGGGGCCGAGGGGGGAGGGGGAAACTTCAGGGGGCCGAGGGGGGTGGGAGGGGGGTGGGAGGGGGGTGGGGTGGGGGGTGGGAGGGGGGTGGGGTGGGGGGTGGGAGGGGGGTGGGGTGGGGGGTGGGAGGGGGGTGGGGTGGGAGGGGGGTGGGGTGGGGGGTGGGAGGGGGGTGGGGTGGGGGGTGGGAGGGGGGTGGGGTGGGGGGGGGGTGGGGGGGGTGGGAGGGGGGTGGGGGGGGGTGGGAGGGGGGTGGGAGGGGGGTGGGAGGGGGGTGGGAGGGGGGTGGGGTGGGGGGAGGGGGGGAGGGGTGGGGGGAGGGGGGGGGGGGAGGGGTGGGGGGAGGGGGGGAGGGGTGGGGGGAGGGGGGGAGGGGTGGGGAGGTGGGGAGGGGGAGGGGGGTGGGGTGTGGGGAGGGGGGGAGGGGGGAGGGGGGTGGGGGGAGGGGGGAGGGGGGAGGGGGGAGGGGGGTGGGGGGTGGGGGGTGGGGGGGGTGGGGGGGTGGGGGGTGGGGGGTGGGGGGTGGGGGGTGGGGGGGTGGGGGGAGGGGGGAGGGAGAAATTTCAGGAGGGGGAGGGAGAAATTTCAGGGGGCCGAGGGGGGGAGGGAGAAACTTCAGGGGGCCGAGGGGGGAGGGAGAAACTTCAGGGGGCCAAAAGAGAGAGAGAGAGAGGGAGAAACTTCAGGGGGCCAAAAGAGAGAGAGAGAGAGGGAGAAACTTCAGGGGGCCGAGAGAGGGAGAAACTTCAGGGGGCCAAAAGAGAGAGAGAGAGGGAGAAACTTCAGGGGGCCGAGGGGGGAGGGAGAAACTTCAGGGGGCCAAAAGAGAGAGAGAGGGAGAAACTTCAGGGGGCCAAAAGAGAGAGAGAGAGGGAGAAACTTCAGGGGGCCAAAAGAGAGAGAGAGAGGGAGAAACTTCAGGGGGCCGAGAGAGGGAGAAACTTCAGGGGGCCAAAAGAGAGAGAGAGAGGGAGAAACTTCAGGGGGCCGAGGGGGGAGGGGGGAGGGGGGAGGGGGGAGGGGGGGGGGGGGGGGGGAAACTTCGGGGGGAGGGGGGAGGGGGGGGGGGGGAAACTTCGGGGGGGGGGGGGAAACTTCAGGGGGCCGAGGGGGGAGGAGGGGGGGGGGGGAACTTCAGGGGGCCGAGGGGGGAAACTTCAGGGGGCCGAGGGGGGGGAGGAGGAGGGGGGGGGAGGAGGAGGGGGGGGGAGGGGGGGGGAGGAGGAGGGGGGGGGAGGAGGAGGGGGGGGGAAACTTCAGGGGGCCGAGGGGGGAGGGGGGAAACTTCAGGGGGCCGAGGGGGGATCTTCAGGGGGCCGAGGGAGGGAGAGAGAAACTTAAGAAAATATAAAGTTTGAGAAACTTCAGAGACAAGTTTGTGGCTGCTCTGTTTTGCAGTGAGCAATCAGCCCGTCCGCGCCTGCGCACTGCAGTGGGAACACTATGTGGCAGGCGGACGCTATTGGGCAGCGGTTCGGGCCCGGCTCGTGTTACCCAGGAGAGGACACAGGCTGCGCGTTTACCGGCTCGGCCCTCTCTCCCTAAACCATCCGCCTCCCATACCCGCCAGCGCCGCCCGACATCCAAACGTAGCTTCGAGAAAGGTTTACTCACCGGCAGCCTGGGGAGAATCTCGACCGAACAGCGGTGGCAGAAAAAGCGAGAGAGTGAGGAAGCCTCCGCCATATTCACGTAAATCCGCCACAGTGACGTACAATACGGCTGCCCTGGCGTGTCAAACATATTACATCATACGCCAATTGTGACGTGCTTGCATCTGTCAATCACAGGATTGTGTTACAAAGTGGATCTCCGTGTATGTCTCTTCTGTTGTGTTCTGTGTGCTTTGTTACCATTATAATTTAACCCAAGTCCCACTCCAGGGCTTCAGCACAAAAATCTAGGCTGATACTCCAGTGCAGTACTGAGGGAGCACCGCACTGTCTGAGGGTGAGTGCTGAGGGAGCGCCGCACTGTTGGAGGGTTAGTGCTGAGGGAGCGCCGCACTGTTGGAGGGTTAGTGCTGAGGGAGCGCCGCACTGTCGGAGGGGCAGTGTTGAGGGAGCGCAGAACTGTTGAAGGGGCAGTATTGAGGGAGCGCTGCACTGTCGGAGGGGCAGTACTGAAGGAGCGCCGCACTGGCGGAGGGTCAATGCTGAGGGAGTGCCACGCTGTCAGAAGGTGAGTGCTGATGGAGTGCCGCACTATCGGAGGGTCATGGCTGAGGAAGCACCGCATTCGGAGGGTCAATGCTGAGGGAGCTCCGCACTGTCGGAGGGTCAGTGTTGAGGAAGCGCCGAACTGTTGGAAGGGTAGTATTGAGGGAGCGTCGTACTGTCGGAGGGGCAGTGCTGAGGGAGCATCGAACTATCGGAGGGTGAGTGCTGAGGGAGTGCCACACTGTCGGAGGAGCAGTACTGAGGTAGCGCAACACTGTCTGAGGGTGAGTACTGAGGGAGCGCCGCACTGTCTGAAGGGTGAGTACTGAGAGAACGCTGCGCTGTCGGAGGGTGAGTGCTGAGGGAGCGCCGCACTGTCGGAGGGTGAGTGCTGAGGGAGCGCCGTACTATCGGAGGGGTAGTACTGAGGGAGCGCCACACTGTCGGAAGGGCAGTACTGAGGGAGCGCCACACTGTCGAAGGGGCAGTACTGAGGGAGCGCCGCACTGTCGGAGGGTCAGTGCTGAGGGAGTGCCACGCTGTTGGAGGGTGAGTGCTGAGGGAGTGCCACACTGTCGGAGGGTCAGTGCTGAGGGAGTGCTACGCTGTCGGAGGGTGAGTGCTGAGGGAGTGCCACACTGTCGGAGGGTCACTACTGAGGGAGCGTCGCATTCGGAGGGGCAGTATTGAGGGAGTGCCACACTGTCGGAGGGGCAGTACTGAGGGAGCGCCGCACTGTCAGAGGGTCAGTGCTGAGGGAGTGCTACGCTGTCGGAGGGTGAGTGCTGAGGGAGTGCCACACTGTCGGAGGGTCACTACTGAGGGAGCGTCGCATTCGGAGGGGCAGTATTGAGGGAGCGCTGCACTGTCGGAGGGGCAATACTGAGGGAGTGCCACACTGTCGGAGGGTCAGTGCTGAAGGAGCGCCACATTGTCGGAGGGTGAGTACTGAGCGAGCTCTGCACTGTCGGGGGGTCAGTACTGAGGGAGTGCTCTGCTGAGAGAGCACAGCCTTGTCAGGGGGCAGTACTGTGGGAGTGCTGTACTGTCGGAGGATCAGTACTGAGGGAACTCCGCACTGTCAGAGGGTAAGTACTGAGGGAGCCCTGTACTGAAGGAGTGCCGCACTGTTGGAGGGTGAGTACTGAGGGAATGCTGCACTATTGCAGGTGCCGTCTTTCAGATGAGGCGTTAAAGCAAGGCCCGATCTTTTTGCTTGGGTAGATGAAAAAGATCCCGTGGCACTATTTCGACGTAGAGCAGGGACAGTTATTCCCTGGTGTCCATTCCAATATTTATCCCACAATCAGCATCTCAAAAAAAGAGATTATCTGCTGAGTATCACATTGCTGTTTGAGGGAGTTTGCTGTGTGCATACTGGCTGCTGCATTTCCTGCATTACAACAGTGACTGCACTTCAAAAAGTACTTCATTGGCTGTAAAGCGCTTTGAGATGTCTGGTGGTCATGAAAGACACTGTATAAATGCAAGTCATTTTTTTCTTATTATTATGGGAAGTTTAATGACAGACTTGGCAAGTGTCACTCTTTTTAAATGTAAAATGGCAAATTGTATCACAAAATCAACACAGCTCCCTGTACTTAAATGTGAATGATGAGCTTCTTTTTCATCATTGGATAAACAATGTTATTCCAGCCCTTTTCCCCCCAATTTTAATTGTGCTGCTTATTTTTCTCTTAACCTTTTCAGTAGTGTTATGACCAGGCAAGAAAGGCATCTAGGGGTCCCTCTCAGCCTTCACTTGGTCTTACTGTAACAGGGTTTAATTTTAAACACACCGTGTTTTTAGCACCCCCTTGGTGAATCCTTGTTCACTGCTTTCCAATTATAAGGCAAAGAAACCAGCACAAACAGGTTTTCTTAGATTTAAAGAAGAAAAGTGAAATTTATTAAAACTTAACCTCAAATTCGGTTAACGCTAATGGATATATGACGTGCCCACGCTAGCATACGCGATACACACATGCAGATAGGGACAGAAAAGAGCAGAAGAAAAAAATAAAGTGGAAAGGTTTGAGACAATATCTGAAGAGTTGTTACGGTTCTTCGAGCTCACTGTAAAGTGAGCTTATAGGTAATTCTTGCTTTTCATTGGGGCCCAGTATTCTTCTTAAACCTTGTTCACTGTAGGAGACTTTTCTCTCTTGGGGCTTTTGTGTCTTCAATGGATTCTGAAGCTGGTGAGAAAGAGATGGGAGCAGACAGAAGAGGCTGCGGCAAGCCAGTCAGGAGAGATCTTTTCTATCCAGGAGCAAAGATCTTCTTGCCAGTTCAAACACTGTCTCTACAATTTAAAACTCCCCAAGTTGGCCAGCAGGGTGGTGACGTGACTGACTGGTTTGACCAGGTATTTTCTGTGTATTGTATGGGAGGAAGGAATAGTTCCTTTGTTATAACACTGTCTGCTAATATGAAAATATGTATTTCCAGCCAGAGGCCTGGCAATTCCTTGTAACAGACCTTCTCTTCTTCCCAGCAACAACTTGAAATTTAATGTCCATGTGGCAAAATTAATGTGCCTCATTCTTGGCAGGAAGGGGCCTGCATGACAGTAGCTACAACAAGCCTCTCTCATTTATACAGTGTCTTTAATGTAGATGAATGTTCCAAGGTGCTTCACCAAGTTCCCTTCAAACAAGAATGGACAAAGAGCCAAAGAAAGAGATATTAGGACGACCAAACATTTTATTGAAGTGGGGGGTTTTAAGAAGGATCTTAAAGAAGCAAAATGAGGTGGAGAAGCGGAGGGGTTTAGGGAGGGAATTCCCGAGCATGGGGTCTAAGCAACTGAAGCCACTGATGCCAGCGGCATGGCGAAGGGAGGGAAGGATGCTCAGTGAGGGTAAGGAGAGTGGGGTTGGAGGAGGTTACAGAGATAGAGAGTGGTGAGGTCATGAAGAGATTTAAAAATGAGGATGAGATTTTTAAATTTGAGATATTGGGGACGTGGAGCCACTGTAAGTCAGTGATGATTAGAGTGATGGTTGAATGGAACTTGGTGCAAGATAGTATACATGTAGCTGAGTTTTGGATGAGCTGAGGGTGGGAGGCCGACTAGCACGGAATTGGAATAGTCAAAAATGAAGATAATAAAGACATGGATGAGGTTTCAGCAGCAGATAGGCTGAATTAGATAGAGGTGAAGGTGGAAGTAGTGATGGAGAGGATATGGGGTCAGAAGCTGATGGTACAAGAACTAGGGAACACAGATTTAAGGTTTGGGGCAAGTGATGCAGGGGGATATGAGGAAGAATGTTTTTACGCAGCGAATGGTAATGAATGGTAATCTCTGGATTATTATCTGAGCCACGTGCAAATTGGCATAGGGTAAATAAGATTAGAGAGATAAATGTGCCGCTCAAAGATTGGTATGGGAGAAGTGGGTTCCGGTTCATGGGGCACTGGCATCCTTACTGGGGAAAGTAGAGGCTGTACCATTGGGTGGACTTCATCTGAACCGTGCTGGGACCAGTGTTCTAGTGAGTCATATAACTAGGGAAGTAGAGAGGTCTTTAAACTAAATAGAGTGGGGAAGGGATCATGTAGGGGAAGATTGAATTAATTAAAGGAAAATGAAAAGGCAATAGATCAAGATAGCCATAAAGGTAATGATGATCAGAGTATAGTTGGAGGGGACAGTGATTGCAAACTTAAAAGTGTGCCAGCAGAGAGGGCCAGAGTTTGCAAAAACAGTTTAAAAAAAAAATGAATTACGGGCTCTGTATCTGAATGCCTTCAGCATTCACAACAAAACAGATGAATTGTCAGCTCAAATTGAAATTCATATGTACGTCCTGATAGCTATTATAGAGATGTGGCTACAAGGAATCCAAAGCTGGATCTGAATATCCAAGGGTGTGTGACATTCAGGAAGGACAGGAAGCTGGAAAAAGGTGGTGGGGTAGCTCTGTTTATTAAAGAAGGCTTTTGTACTGTAGTGAGAGATGACCTTAGTTCTAAAGATCAAGACATAGAATCAATTTGGGTGGAACTAAAAAACAACAAGGGGCAGAAGACATTGGTCTGAGTTGTTTATGGGCCACCAGACAACAGTGGTAATGTAAATCACAGTATAAATCAGGAAATTAGAGGTGCATGTAACAAGGGTAATACAGTACTCATTGGGGATTTCAATCTACTTATACACTGGGTTAATTGTATGTGTACTAATGTTGTGGAAGACGAATTCTTGGAATGTATTCTAGAGCAATACATCGAGGAACCAACTAGGGAACGGGCTATATTAGATCTAGTATTGTGCAATGAAAAAAGGCTAATTAATAATCTTGTAAAGGAGCCTTTAGGAAAGAGCGACCATAATAAGACAGAATTTTCCATTTAGTTTGAAAGTGATGTAGTTCAATCAGAAACAAGGTTATTAAATCTCATGAGAGTGCATCGAGTTTTTTTAAAAAATATGTTTTTAAGGACTAATTTAAATTGTGGAAATGAATTCATTTGGAAGTCAGCAGAAATATTGGACTTTGTTTTTTTCACTGGGGTCATTGAAAGGACACTTTACTGTGTAAACAATTACTGGATGAATCAAGGAGTGATAAAAACAACCTTTACTGGAGATCATCTGCCTTAAGATAAATAAACAATAGGAACCCTTGGACTAAGGGGAGATGTTTACAGAGAAGCCACATATCAAGGTTTATGGAGGTCAGGAGGTTGACTTTCTGTTTGGGGTTTGGATTTTGTTTTCAGTTCAGTTCAGTTGGGGTGTGAACTGTTTTGAAGACAGTTGAAGATCAGTCTGCCAAGGAAAAAACACACAACTCATCTCTTTCCTCCTGTTGCTGAGAAAACCCTGCAGGTTCACTGTGATAACCAAAACCCTTGATGCCACATTTCTCCTGAGAAGCTGGAAAAAACCTGCTAGATTAATTCTCAATGCCGCCTGAAAAGAACTACTCCAGAAAAGATCCCAGTGACCCGTCCATGTGTACTCAGATGCCAGACCAAAAGGGACAACTGACATCTTTCCATATCTTTTTTTCTCTTCAAGAATTAGCAAATATTTGGCCAAGGTTTTTTTTTGTAACAGAGCTCTGCAGAGAGAATTTACTTATTCTTTTCAGTGTGTTTGTGAGCTTGTATGTGGGGGATTTAAAAGAGGAACTTTCATATTTCAATCTGTGTGTTAATGCTTTGCTTTGTTACTGGATAAGTCTTGTTTTTATAATGAACTGATAATTTTATTAAAGAAACCTGGTTGATGTGTTTTATTCTGTGATAAAGAGTAAAGTATATGATTGACCATATCAGTAATTGGGTAAACATTTTAAAAATATGTGTTGTGACCTGTGGAAAAGTGGGACTGGAAAAGACAACGCACTCCTCCCACCTCGGTTGGTAACACTAAGCAAAGGAAACTATGAAGGTGTGAGGGCACATTGGCTATGGTGGATTGGGAAACAGCATTAAAAGGTATGACAGTACACAGGCATGGTTAACATTTAAAGAAGTAATACATAGTTTACAACAAAAATACATTCCTTTAATGAATAAAAACCCAGCAAGGAAAGTATTCCAACCATGGCTAACAAAAGAACTCAAGGATTGCATTAGAGCAAAGGAAGAGGTGTATAATGTTGCCAAAAAACGGTAAGCCTGAGGATTGGAATCTTTTCAGAATTCTGCAAAGGAGGACCAAGAAAAAGATTAAGAAAGGGAAAACCAAATATGAAAGTAAACTAGCGAGAAACATAAAAACAGACTGTAAAATCTTCTATTAGCATGTAAAAAGGAAAAGATTAGTGAAAACAAATGTGGATCCATTACAAGTGAAGTCAGGAGAATTTATAGTGGTGAATAAGGAAATGGCAGAGAAACTAACCAAATACTTTGTGTCTGTCTTCATGGAGGAAAATACTAATAACCTCCCAGAAATAATGGAGAATCAAGGGACTAGTGTAAATGAGGAACTGCAAGATATTTAATGTTAGTAAAACAAAAGTACTAGAGAAATTAATGGGGCTAAAATAGATAAATCCCCAGGACCTGATGATCTACATCCCAGAGTGTTGAAAGAGGTGGCTGTAGAGAAAGTAGATGCATTGGTGGTCATCTTTCAAAATTCTATAGACTTTGGAATAGTTCCTGAAGATTGTAAGGTAGCAAATGTAACCCCACTATTTAAGAAAGGAGGAAGAGAGAAAACAGGGAACTACAGACCTGTTAGCCTAACATCAATCATAGGGAAAATGCTAGAATCTATAATAAAGGATGTGATAACGCTATGACTCTAAGTTCAGCTTGGGGACGCCAATATTGTCCGGTTCAGGTTGAGAGATTACCAATGGAGGGAGATAGAATCAACAAGAGTACAGAGTTTGTGGCGGGGCTTAAAGACAAAGGCTTTGGACTCAGCTACCACTCCTTGGCCCAGTATAATATATAAATCAATCTTTCTCAGACAATGTTTCCCTCACTTTCAAAATTGGTGTCATCAACTCCCTATTAAAATATCAATACTCAACCCATCCATCATTTTCAACTGCCCCATCTGTCACATTTGTTTTCTCTCTAAGATACTTGAATGTATCATCATCATCACCCAATTGTCTCCCACTTCCCTCTCAACTCATTGTTTAGATTTATTCAATCTTCTTTCCATCCATCCACAGGCACTAAGAACACCCTAGTCAAAATCATCAGCTGTATCCTGCATGCCTCGGAATTTGGCATTTCATCCTTTCTGATCCTTCTCAAGCTTCCTGTGACCTTAGATAGGGTCAACCACTCCATCCTTCTCCACTGCTGTTTTCATCGTCTACCTTCAGGAGACTACTCTTTTCATTGTTTCATTCCTAAGCAGCTTGATGATGGCCAATACATCTCCTGCAACAACTTCTGCAGTCATCTCTCCCGCACCCTAAGGTTGAATTCTTGTCTGTCTCCTGTTCACTTACTGTCTCGAATCTGCATTATCCTTAAGCATAGAGTTAGCATTCAGATAAAAACACACTCAGCTTTACCTCTTCACCACCAGCCTTGTACGATTATACGACTGTTGCTGTGCTGTCCGACTACCTGCCTATCATCAAGCCACGAATGAATTAAAGTTTTCTCTAGCTTCACTCTCTACAATCCTCCGATTTATCCAGAACTCTGTTGGCTGTATCCCATCTTTTGTAGTAAGTCTCGCTCAGTCACCATGCCTCTCCTCACTAATCTCTAATGGATCCCTTTCCTCCAGTGCTTCGGATTCAATATCTTCATCTCCATCTACAAAACCGTTTGCTGCTTAACTTCATCTTTCCTCTGCAACCTGCTCCAAACCTGTGACCCTTTTCACACTCTACAGTCTTCAAGCTCTGTCACATCCCTCTGTCTGAGGTAGAGTTATTTCTAGCTCACAAAAACAAGACTGAGTCACTCTGTGCAACACATGCTTGAAACCTTGTACTAAAGGCCGGCTACCCAACCCGAACCTGACGGGACCCGACGACATGTGTTGGGTTCATGTTGGGTCGCACTTCCGGGTCCAGCATTTGGGCTCGGGGCAGGTCGGGCTGGATCAGACACGCTCTATCACCACCTCAGGTAAGTGGCTCCACTGTTAATTTACTTTTTGGACTTGAAAGGTGGTTTTGTTACAGTTATTTTAAGCTTGTGCAGTTAAGGAACAAAATGAAAAACGAAAGGTAGGTTAACTGATGGTCAGGTCGGGTAGGGCAGGGCGTTGGAAAAATTGAAAGGACTCAGGCCGGGTCGGGCTCAAGGTTAGATGTGGTTCTGTCTGGTTCAGGTTGGGTTTCATTTGCAGACCCGAGCCAGCTTTTACCTTGTACCTTAGTGTCCGATACCAACTCCCATACCAGTTTCTCGTGCAGACTGAACTCAGCCACAGAGAGCTTCAGTATTCTGTTTGATCAGGTCAAACACCAAAACAGTATATTTCTACCTCTGAAATATTGCTCTTCTTTGTACCTATCTCACCCCTACAGGTGCTGAAAATCTCATTCACACTTCGATCACCTCCAACCTAGTTTTAATTTTGACCTTAAAGATAAAGAGCTGAATTCCAGAGGTGAGGTTAGAGTGCTGCTCTTGACATCAAGGCAGCATTTGACCAAGTGTGGCATCAAGGAGCCCTAGCAAAACTGAAGTCAATGGGAATCAGGGGACAAACTCTGCACTGGTTGGAGTCACACCAAGCAAATAGGAGGTTGGTTGTGGTTATTGGAGGCCAATAATCTTAGCCCCGGGACATCGCTGGGTAGTGTCCTAGGTCCAACCCTCTTCTGCTGCTTCATCAATGACCATTCCTCCATCATAAGCTCAGAGTGGGGATGTTCGCTGATGATTGTGCAGTGTTCAGTACCATTCGTAACTCCTCAGATACTGAATCAGTCTGTGTCCGCATGCAGCAAGACCTGGACAACATTCAGGCTTGGGCCAATAAGTGGCAAGTAACATTTGTGCCACACAAGTGCCGGTCCATGACCATCTTCAACAAGAGAGATTCTAACCATCTTCCCTTGATGTTCAACAGCATTACCATCGCTGAATCCCTCAGCATCAACATCCTGGGTGTTACCATTGATGAGAAACTCAAATGGACCAGCCATATAAGTAATAATAAATAAAGACAGAAAATGCAGGAAATACTCAGCAGGTCTGGTAGCATCTGTGGAGAGAGAAACAGGGTTAATAGTTCAGATCGATGACCTCTAATCAGAACTGGGTAAAGTTAGATATGTAATAGGTTTTAAGCAAGTGAAAGGGGAGTGGGTGGAAGAAGAACAGAAGTGAAGGTCTGTGATGGGTAGAAGACAGGAGAGATTAAATGACAAAAGAGTTGGTGGTACAGGACCAAAGGGAATGGTAATGGGACAAGTAAAGAAACAAAAGGTGTGTCTAGAGGAAGTGTGAGTGGCAGAATGATGGAGAGCTGCCATTTGAAAGCAAAAACAAGGGGGAAATGAGTCTAAAATCAAAACTTGCAAAGAAAAAGGAAACAAAGCAGAGTTTATGGTATGAAGTTGTTGAACTCAATGTTGAGTCCAGAAGGTTGTAGAATGCCAAATTCAAAAGATGAGGTGCGGTTACTTGAGCTTACATTAAGCTTCATTGGAACATTGCAGGAGGCTGAGAACAGAGAGGTCAGTGTGAAAGCAAGATGGAAAATTACAATGACAGGTGATTAGAAGCTCAGGGTTGTGATTGCAGACTGAACGGAGGTGTTCCGCAAAGTGGTCACCCAATCTAAGTTTGCTCTCGCAATGTAAAGCAGAATGCATTGTCAGTAGTGAATACGGTATACTTAATTGAAAGAAGTACACTGTTTAACTTGTAAGGGGTATTTGGGGCCTTGGATGATGAGGAGCAAGAAGGTAAAATGGCAGGTGTTGCATCTGCTGCGCCTGCATGGAAAGGTACCATGGGAAGAGGAGGGAGTGGTGGGGCCAATGAAGAGTGGATCAGGGTATCACAGAGGGTACAATCCCGTTGGAATGCTGAAAAGGGAGGGGAAAATGCATGGTGGCATATTACTGGAGGTGGCAGAAATGGCAGAGGATGATATGTTGAATACAGAGGCTGGTGGATGGAAGGTGAGGATGAAGGGAACCCTATCATGGTTCTGGGAGGGAGGGGAAGGGGTAAGAGCAGAAGTGCGGGAAGTGGGATGGATATGGTCGAGGGCCCTGTCAACCATGATGGGTGGACATATTGGAAGCACTGGTATGGAAGGTTGCATCATCAGATGTGACAGAGATGGGGAAAGTGGAATGGAGTCCTTACAGGAAGCAGAGTGAGGAAGTGTAGTCAAGGTAGCCGTAGGAGTCCGTAGGCTTTTAGTGAATATTCATTGATAGCCTACCCCAGAAATGGAGACAGAGAAGTCGAGGAAGCGAAGGGAAGAGTCAGAGATGGACCACATGAAGGTGAGAGAAGGGTGGAAATTAGAAGCAAAGTTGATGAAATTTTCCAGTTCAGGGCGAGAGCAGGAAACAGCACTGATACAGTCATCAATGTACCAGAAAAAGAGGTGAAGGAGAGAAGGACTGGAACAAGGAATGTTCCACACTTCCCAAAATAAGGCAGGCATAGCTAGGACCCATGTGGGTACACATAGCAACACTTTATTTGGAGGAGTTAAAAGGAGAAGTTGTTCAATATAAGAACAGGTTCAGCCAGGCGGAGGAGGGTGGGTGGTGAATGGAGACTGGTTGGGCATCGTGTGGCTATAAGAGCAGGTCAGAGGCTGCGAATTCTGCGGAAAGTAATTCACCTTCTGACTCCCCAAGACCTGTCCACCATCTACAAGGCAGAGGTCAGGAATGTAATGGAATAATCTCCACTTGCCAGGATGAGTGCAGCTCCAACAACACTCAAGAAACCCAACACCATCTAGGACAAAGCAGCCTGTTTGGTCGACACGCCATCCACCACCTTCAACACTCACTTCCTCCGCCACCAGTGCATAGTGTGTGCCATCTACAAGATGCACTGAAGCAACTTGCCAGGCCTCCTTTGACAGCAACTTCCAATCCAATGACATCTACCACCTAGAAGGACTAGGGCAGCAGTCGCATAGGAGCATGACCATCTGCAAGTTCCCCTCCAAGCCACACACCATCCTGAATTTAAATTCACTCAATTAAACAAATCTGGAAGAAAAATCTAGTATCAGTAATGGTGACCATGAAATTACTGAATTGTCATTAAAAGCCATCTGGTTCAGCTGCCGTCCTTACCTGATCTGGTCTATATGTGACTCCAGACATACAGAAATGTGGTTGATTCTTAATTGCCTTCTGAATTGGCCTGGCAAGCCATTCGGTCATATAGGGCTGGGCAATAAATGCTGGCAATGCCCACATTCCATGAGTGAATGCAAAGAAAAATCCTGAATCCTGCTTCTCACTAAATTGTTGCCTGTGTCTCTTTTGCCAGCCTTTTTGAATATGGCCAGGATATTAGTCTTTCTCCAATATACTGAACCCTCCCTGTGAATCCATCATTGACTCCCTTATAGTCAGTTCCCTCCACCCATCCTTACTCAGCACTCTGGGATAAATGCCATCTATCCCTGGGGCTTTATTTGTTCAGAGTCCATTTAACCTCTTTAGGACTTCCAGCTCATTAATAACAAAGTTGATTATACTCACGATATCTTTGTTTGGAGATGGAATGTTGCTCATGTCTTCCCTTGTGAATACTAGAAGGAAGTATTCATTCAGAGTATTTACTATTTTATGCTCATCCGTAGTTTCAAGCCTATTAGTGTCTTCAACATTCCCCCCTGCTCTCATGCTCATATCTCTGTGCTGGGATTGCTGCAGTGTTCCAGTGAACATCAACGCAAGCTCGAGGAACAGCATCTCATCTACCGATTAGGCACACTACAGCCTGCCAGACTGATCATTGAGTTCAATAATTTCAGAGCATGACAGCCCCCCATTTTACTTTCATTTTTAGTTGTTTTTTCTTTTTTACATTTTTTACAACCTTTTTTTGCATTTATTTAATTTTATCTTTGTTTGTTCAGTTTGCTTACCCACTGTTTTTTTTCATGTTTGCACTTGCTGCTGTTCAATATTCAGTCCGTTATCACCTTTTCAGTACTAATGCTTTGTCTTTCAACACACCATTAACATATTGTTTGCCTTTGCTCCATGACCTTTTGGTCAGCTATGTGGCCTTGTCCAATCTACATCTTCTCCTTTGTTATCTCTTGCCCCACCCCTACCTCACATGCTTATAACCTGTGACATTTTTAATATTTGTCAGTTCCGAAGAAGGGTCACTGACCCGAAACGTTAACTCTGCTTCTCTTTCCACAGATGCTGCCAGACCTGCTGAGTGGTTCCAGCATTTCTTGTTTTTATTTCAGATTTCCAGCATCCGCAGTATTTTGCTATTATTCTATTAGTGTCTTTTACTGCTCTCATCTTTTCTCTGACTGCCCTCCTATTTTACTGGAAGAATTTTTTTTAACTTATGGTTAGTGTTAGTGGCTGTGCCTTTATCCAGGTCTCTCTTTCCTCCTCTGGTCTGCCTTTTAACATGTTTCTGCATTTTCTCCATGGAGTGTCAGCCCTGGTTGATTTGGTCGCACTCTCACCTCTGAGTCACAAGGTTCTGAGTTCAAATCCCACTCCAGGACTCGAGCACAAAAGTCAAGGTTGACACTCCAGTACAGTATTAAGGAAGTGTCAGAGGAGCTGTCTTTTGGATGAGACATTAAACCAAGGCCCCATCTGCCTGCTCGGATGGATAGAAAAGATCCACCCCATGGCACTATTTCCAAAAAGAGCAGTGGCGTTATCCCTGGTGTCCTGGCCAATATTTATCCCTCAATCAACGTCATAAAAGAACAGATTATCTGGTCATTATCACATTGCTGTTTGTGGGAGTTTGCACTGTGCAAATTTGCTGCTGCGTTTCCTACATTACAACAGTGACTACACTTCGAAAAGTACTTTATTGGCTGTAAAGTGCTTTGAGATGTCTGGTGGTCATGAAATAATTGCAAGTCCTGCTTTTTCTTATGTTTGTACCAATGAGCCACTTCTCTTTTCTCCTTGTAGGATTTTTACAGCCTATATTTCCTCTTTATCTCACTTTAAATTTGTTTGCTAATCCATTAGCTTTGTAAGAGTTTGTTGGTTTTTGGAATTTTTTTTTGCAAGTCGGTTCTACTGATCTGCCGTGATTTCAGGGGAAGCGCCAGAAAAATGTCTGTTTTACACTGTTTTTCCAGGGTTTTCATTGATCTTCCATAAAAATTATGGTGGGGCTGGGACAGTCTCCCACTGAAATTCCAGGCATATATCTTTAAAGGTGTCCCATTTGTCTTCTACTAAGATGAATGACCTCCCCCAATTTATTTCCTTTAGTTGCTTCTTCACTTCAACAAACTTCATCAAACATTTTAAAGTTATGTACCTGGCTCCTAGTCTAAGTATTTCTGAATCTCAGATCATGTCAAATTTTATCACTGTTTGGCCAATTGCCCCATGTCCCCCACTAGTTCTGTGTTCATTGTCCATCCCTTAAATTCTTTGCATCTACATGCACCTTTTAGATCCGTGTGGTTTCTTTTTGCATGCTGTTATGAAAGTGCTTCTGTTTTTGTTTAAAATATTTTTTGAGGATTCAGTCAAACTGAAGAAATTTTTTTTTCAAGCGGGTCATCAAGAGAATACTGAAAGGACTTGTTTGACAACATTTACTGGTTGTCACATGACTCAAGTTAAAAATAGAACAGAAACCCTGGTAACTGGGGGAAGATGTGTGCAGAACTTTCTGTTTCTGGCTTCACTTTTGAATTGTTTGGAGTTGGGAAAGAACTGTTTAAAAGGGGTTGGAGTTTTTTAAAAAGCTGAAGGACAGAACCCCAGCTCAGCCCAGCCTGTACCATCTCTCTAAAAAGCCTGCAGAAAAAGCAAGAGAACTTCCAAGGAGAGAAGTGAATTCCCAAGGAAGGAGAGAAGACTACAACCCAGCTCAGCTTTCAGCACCTCTCTAAAAGCCCTGAGAAATCGACTGTGTCAACTCATCTCATCTCCTGTCTTTGAAGAAAAGCCTGCTAAATTAATTCTCAATGCCGCCTGAAAAGAACTGTTCTAAAAGATCCCTGTGACATGTCTATGTGTACTCGGAGGCCAGACGGTGTGCCAGTTTTAGAACACAACATATCTCATCTGCTGTTTTCTGCAAGAATGAGCAAATATTCAGCCTAAGTGAGGTTTTTTTGTCTGTAACAGAGCTCTAAACAAAAATCCCTTTTAATTTTCTGGTTAACTGGTGTGTGTGTGTGTGTATGAAGGGCTAAGGTAAAAGGGGAACTTTAATATTTCAATCTGTGTGTTTATGCTTTACTTCATTACTGGTTAAGACTTGTTTTATAATAAACTGATAATTTGTTGTTCATTAAAGAAATCTAGTTAGTGTTTTTTTATTTTGGGAAAATTAGAGTGTATGATTGACCATATCGGTAAGTGGTAAAATTTAAATATATGTTGTGACCTGTGGAGAAGTGGAACTAGAATAACCAGTGCATTCCTCCCACTTCGGTCATAACAATACAAATAATAACTAGCTACAAAATGCTTTCAACAGCCTTCAATAGTGTAGAATGTTCTGTCCAGCTCGATGGTAAACAGTTCATGAAGACATTTTTATTAACTTTGAACAAATTCAAAAAATATATGGTTATGGCATTTACTATATGACATTAAATATGTTTTCAATTCAGCCAGTTGTGTTTACCATCATGCAAGTTTGACATTTAAACATGCATCAGATTAAATTTTCTTTAATCACTTTCAAATCTCTTTAAATGACAGAAGGGATGGAATTTCCCCTCAGTTTTCCAAAAGTTTTTCCTGGCCTTTGTAGCATATTATTGTTAAAGTAAGCTGCTTTAGGAGCAGCTTTAGCAATAAGCCAACACTGGAACTTGGGTAAGTAGTTAGTATAAGATTAGGAATGCTGGACCTGAGAAGGTGATCCATATAGGAACAATTATGTCTGGTTGAGGAGAGGGAGTAGTTTAGAATTGAGCCTGTAGTGAAGTTTAGAAAGGTGTCATGTAGGCCCCCACCTGCCAAGAATGAGGCACATATATTTTCGCCACATAGATATTAAATTTTAAAATTGTTACTGGGAAGAAAAGAAGGCCTATTACAAGGGGTTGCCAAGCCCCTGGCTGGAAAGACTTTTTTTCATACTAGCAGACAGTGTTGGAACAAAGGAACCAGTCCCTGCCCCAATACACAAAAAGAGACCTGGTCAAACCAGTCAGTCACGTGACCACCTGCTGGCCAACTAGGGGAGTTTTAAATTGGAGAAACAGTGTTTTGAAGACAGAAAGCTGTTTGCTCCTGGACTGCAAAGACCTCTCTCCTGCCTGCTGTCATCTTTCTCATGGAACTGAAACCCATTGAAGACATATGAACCCCAAGAGAGAAAAGTCTCCTACAGTGAACAAGGTTTAAGAAGAATACTGGGCCTCAACGAAAAGCAAGACTACCTACAATCAAGGACTCTGCAGCAAGCTCAAAGCACAGTATCAAAAACCCCTCTTCAGAAATTGCCTCAAACCTCTCTATTTTTCTTCTACTCTTTTCTGAGTCTATTTGCATGTGCGTATGCATGCTAGCATGGGGGGGGGGGGGGGGGGCAGCGTGTATCCGTAGGCGTTAACCAAATTAGAGTATAAGTTTAAGTTTTAATAAACTTCACTTTTCCTCTTTAAACCTAAGAAAGCCTGTTTGTGCTAATTTCTTTGCCTTATAATTGGGAAGTGATGAACAATGATTCACCAAGGGGGAGCTCAAAACACAGTGTGTTTAAAAATTAAAACCCTGTTACAATAAGAACAGGTGAAGGTTAAAAGGGACTCCAAGACACCTTTCTCACCTGGTCGTAACAAAGGGCAGAATAATTGCCAGCAGAGGTGTAACTGGAGTTTTAACAGTATACTAATTTCATAATTACTGCTAAACACCCTCACTGGCCCTGAAAAGATAATTTTATATTTGTGGAATGTCAAATTTCTCCATAATCAACAAAATCCACATTTTAAGAAAAAATTAAGAGTTTGTTTATCTTTATTTTATCTTCTTTCTTAATCCAATCATCGTTCTTTCTGAAAATTTAAAAGGGAAGGATATTAAATGCTTTTAATTTCCTGGTTTGCTTTGTGTGAATACTTCAATGTGATTGGCAAGTTACCTGATTGTTGACATCATTGTAGCTGGTCGCCAAAACATCCCCTTGACTTGGCGCCAGACTTAAACTGGCGTCGGGAAAGGTGAAAGCCATGCCACAGAGATCGCCAGATCTTTGTGGGCAGCTTTCTTCAAGGTCAGCTTCACTACTGACCTTAAAATCCAGGCCAAAGTATTCAAACACTAATATCCAACTGTGTCATTTCAGAACCTAGCTCTGATTTTCTGGAAAAGGTGCTTTTTTTTTCCTTTGGGGAGGGAAGAACTGAAACAAAACAAACCTCAGCAAAGCCCAAAAAAAAAACTTACACAGTACTAGCCTTAATTATATTCATAGTGCCTGTGGGACAAATTAAGTTGCATGTTTTAACCAGTTGTGTTTTATGATGACTATCCAACACTGTAATAAAATAATTCCTGTACCTCATAATGGAGATTGTTTTTGTTGCTGTTAGCCTTGAGATTAACGCAGGTGTCATTTTTCCATTAAATTATTTTTTTCAAATTTGAAATCAATTGTTAGAATGTGTCACTAGCTGAATATTTACAATATCGTGTGCATTGAAATAAATTATGAAAATTAGCACAAGGTAATTAGTTAAAAGATAAATTATTCCCATAAATAACCGTAGTAAACTCATCGCTGAAATGTATTATTCTGTAGACCTTTATTGGTGAAATAGTTTCTGTAATTGCATTTTATCAACCTACCTATAGAGGGTGCTTTAAGCACATGGAATAACTTCTGTGTGCGAGAGAGTATCAATTGAGTCGAAAATATTTCCACAAGGTTGCTATCACAATGGCAAAGTCACTGCACAAAGCATTGGCAATAACTAAAAATAATAATATGTATTCATTCAAATTAATCTTTCAATCAAAAATATATAAGTATTTCAAATGTCATGTGTCAGCTATGGCTCAGTGAGTAGCACTCTTGTCTCTGAGTCAGAAGGTTGTGGATTTAAGCCCCACTCTAGGACTTGAGTGTGAACATCAAAGCTGACACTCCAGTGCTGTACTATTGGGAAAGGTGCTGTTTTTCTGATAAACCAAAGCTATGTCTGCTCTCTCAGGTGGATGTAAAAGATTCTGCAGCACTATTTTGAAGAAGAGCAGGGGAGTAATTCCTGGCCTCCTGGCCAATATTTATACCTTAGTCAACATTACAAAAACATTATCTGGTCATTATCACATTGCTGTTTGTGGGAGCTTGCTCTGAGCATATTAGCTGCCGCGATTTGTACCTTACCACAATGACTACACTTCAAAAATACTTAATTGGCTGTAAAGTGCTTTTGAACATCCTGTGGTCAGTGAAAGGCACTATATAAATGCAAGCCTTTCTTTATAAGGAGTAGTGTGATCCATAAATATCTCTCTTCAAAAGGTTGAATATAACATACTCTTGAGTTTTTTACTCACGCATCTATATAACCACCTGGGGAGATATTTATCATGTCACTGCCCGAGACTGCTCCTCAGTACATTATCAGTTTCACTGGACATCAGAATTTTGCATTTTTCTGTTTCGTGACTGGGCTTTCACTCATTTCAAGACAATCCTTAACAATAAATGAGAAATTTCAGATTTAGTATTATGCTCGTGATAAATGATTGGGTGTGCTGTATGTAATACTGAACTGAGAGCTGATAGTGACCATGGTGCACAGGAGACCCAAGTTATCTCTTTTAGCATGCTATCCAGTGCAGATGAAGAAGCTGATCCCATGGCCATCTGATCAAACAGCAAATCAAGGCTTAACCTGTTTTTGTCTATGACGTAACCAGACCTTCACACATCTTCACTTTATTTGGCTGCTGAAAAATTGTATTTGTAGACCGTTTCATCCCAATCAGAAACTATATTTTTCAATGTTGATTCAACCTGACACCTGGGAAATTCGAATTACAATAAACCAGTTTGACATTTATTTTAACTGATTGCAAAGGAAAGTCTGTGGGTGTACCTATTGTTCAAATTGCACCCTGTACTGCATGTAGATAAATAATACAATTTCAAAAATGTTTAGTTTTTTTTTATAAAACATTGATTAATCTGAAATAAAAACAGAAAATACTGGAAACGCTTAGCAGGTCAGGACACAGGAATGCAGTTTAATGTTTCAGATCAAACATTTTATTCTCCTCAAGAGATCGAAAAGTTAGGGAGAGCTCATGGCAATCTGAGCTATGTGTGGTCAATGAGTATTCATACACTTTCATATTGATCAAATTATGCAGCATATTTACTGCCATATTGGCATACTGCCAATGATTGATACTGGAATGAAATAGGAATAATTTTGAAAAGTTTACAACAAACTAAGGGGAAACAAAACTTAGAGCGATGAAAGGTTCAGGTTATCAAGAGTCATAACAGATTGATTGAATTGCATTCATTTTTCTTTTGATTTTCTGAGTGATCATTGCAATTTAAATAAATAAATACAGATTTTGCTGCTCACGATGTTGTCTCTAATATAGAAAAGAAAGTGCTGGAAGTACTCAGCAGGTCTGGCAGTATCTATGGAGAGAGAAACAGGGGCTGGAATTTTACCCCCCCACCCCCCCCAAAAGAACAGGAAGGTGATGGGGGGGGGGGGTGCGTAAAATGGAGCGGGAGACTCGGGGGGCCCTTACGCTCCTGTTTTCACTGCAGGGACTAAGAGCTGCTGGCCCGCTGTTTGGCCGGCAGCTCATTAGGCGGGACTTCCTGCCTCAATTCTTCATAAGCAAGGGGTTAGAAGGTTATCAGGGGTAGGTGGAAATGTGGAGTAATCAGTTCAGCCATGAACTTATTGAATGGTGGAGCAGGCTCGATGGGCCATGGCCTACTCCTGCTCATAATTCGTATGTTCCCAACCTGCTCCCACCTCTGCCACCACATTACGCAGGGCGGGGGCTGTGAAAAACGGCCTGCCCGCCCCAGTCCAATCAAGGCCCTTAAGTGGTCACTTAAGGGCCTCCACCCGCCGCCATGGGGAATTTACCCATGGCTGGTCAGGCGGCCCAGGCCCGAGAGAAGCTGTTTGGCCGGCAGCTCCATTAGGCGGGACTTCCTGCTTCAAGTGGGTGGAAGTCCCGCCTAAGACCAATTAAAGGCTGGGGAACTGCAAAATGTGGATCGGATCCCGAGGCCAGGCGGAGACGGGTTTGCCATTGACTTTTCAGTCGGTGGACAGCTACTGTCCGGCGAGGGAAAAATCCCGGCCAGAGTTAATGTTTCAGGCTGATGACCTTTCATCATAACTGGCAAAGATTAGAAATGTAATTGGTTTTGAGCAAGGGAAAGCGGGGGGCGGGGGAGATGAACAAAAGAGAAGGTCTGTGATAGGGCGAATGACGGGAGAGATTAAATGACAAAGATGTCATGGAAAAAAAGGCAAAGGGAGTGGTAATAGTTGTAGTAAAAGACAAAACATTTGTCCAGAGAGAGTGTTAATGGCAGAATAATGAACAACTCTGTCTGAAAGCAAAAACATGGAAAACAAGTTTAAGACCAGGTCATGGTCTGAAATTGTTGAACTTAATGTTGAGTCCAGAAGGCTGTAAAGTGCCTAGTAGGAGGATGAGGTGTTGTTCCTTGAGCTTGCATTGAGCTTCACTGGAACACTGCAGCAGGCTGACAGAAATGTGAATGCAAGATGGTGAATTAAAATGCCCAGCAACCGGAAGCTCATTGTCATCCTTGTGAACTGAATGGAGGTGTTCCGCAAAGCAGTCACCCAATCTGTGTTTGGTCTCCCCAATGTAGAGGAGACCGCATTGTGAGCAGCGAATACAGTATACTAAATTGAAAGAAGTAGAACTAAATCCCTGCTTCACCTGGAGGGAGTGTTTAGGGCCTTGGATGATGAGGAGAGAGGAGGTAAAAGGTCACCTCCTGCAATTGCATGGGAAGGTGCCGTCGGAAGGCGTCGAGGTGTCAGGGGTGATGGAGGAGTGGACCAGGGTGCCGCAGAGGGAACAGTCCCTTCGGAATGCTGACAGGAGAGGGGAGGAGAAGATGTGCTTGGTGGCGGCATCAGGCAGGAGGTGGCGGAAATGGCGGAGGATGATCTTTTCGATGTGGAGGCTGGTGGAGTGTAAAGTGAGGACAAGGGGAATCCTGTTGTGGTTCTAGGAGAGAGAGGAAGAGGTGCGGGCAGAAGTGCAGGAAACGGGTCGGACATCGTCAAGGGTCCTGTCAACCATAGTTGGGGGGGAGGGGGAATCCTCGGCTGAGGGAAAAGGAAGACATATCAGAAGCGCAATTGTGGAAGGTTCCATCATCAGAACAGATGAGATGGAGAAACTGGGAGAATGGAATGGTGTCCTTACAGGAGGCAGGGTGTGAGAAAGTGTAGTCGAGGTAGCTATGGGAGTTGGTGGGCTTATAATGAAGATTAGTAGACAGCCTATCCCCAGAAATGGAGACAGAGAAGTCAAAGAAGGGAAGGCAAGTGTTGGAGATTGACCATGTGAAGTTGAGAAAAGGTTGTAAATTGGAAGTAAAGTTGATGAAGTTTTCCAGATCTGGACGAGAGCAGAAAACTGCACCAATACATTCATCACTGAACCTCCTCTATATTGGGGAGGCAAAATGCAGAATGAGTGTTCGCTTTGTGGGACACGTCCTTTCAGTCCTCAAGTGTGACCCAAGCGTCCAGCTGCTTGTCATTTTAGTTCTTCGCTCCTCTCCCGCTCTGACTTCTCTGTCCTCAGTCAAATACACTGTTCTGCTGAATCTCAATGGAAACTCAAGGAACAATGTGTTATCTTTAGATTAGATACCTTATAGCCTTCCAGACTCAACACTGAGTTCAGCAATTTCAAATCATAATCACTGCTCCCACTTTTTTGGACAGTAACTGTCAGTAATGATTCTACTATTCTCATTTATCCCTCCTCTAGACCCATCTTTTGTTTCTTTACTTGTTCCATTATCACCCCATTTTGCCTTGCACCATCATCCCCTTTAACCTCTCCTGCCTTTCACCCTATCACAGACCTTGTGTTCTTTCCTCCCCCGCCCCCCAACCTTTCCCTTCCTCTGTATTTGCTTAAAACGTGTTACTTCCCTAACTTTTTCCCGTTCTGATGAGAGGTGATCGACCTGAAATGTTAACCCTGTTTCTCTCTCCACAGATGCTCCCTGACCTGCTGAGTATTTCCAGTATTTTCTGATTTTTTTTTGCTTCAAATGTCCTGCTTCTGCAGTATTTTGCTTTTGTAATACAACTCTTATTTGATTGAATAACTCTCAATCATCAGCAGTGATGGAAGGTGTCATCAACAGTGCCATCAAGTGGCACTTGCTTAGCAATAACCTGCTCAGTGACGCTCAGTTTGGGTTCCACCAGGGCCACTCAGCTCCTGACCTCATTACAGCCTTGGTTCAAACATGGACAAAAGAGCTGAACTCAAGAGGTGAGGTGAGAGTGACTGCCCTTGACATCAAGGCAGCATTTGACCGAGTATGGCATCAAGGAGCCCGAGCAAAACTGAAGTCAATGGGAATCAGGGGGAAAACCTTCCGCTGGTTGGAGTCATACCTAGCGCAAAGGAAGATGGTTGTGGTTGTTGGAGGTCAATCATCTGAGCTCCAGGGCATCACTGCAGGAGTTTCTCAGGGTAGTGTCCTAGGCCCAACCATCTTCAGCTGCTTCATCAATGAACTTCCTTCAATCATAAGGTCAGAAGTGGGGATGTTCGCTGATGATTGCACAATGTTCAGCACCATTCGTAACTCCTCAGATACTGAAGCAGTCCGAGTAGAAATGCAGCAAGACTTGGACAATATCCAGGCTTGGGCTGATAAGTGGCAACTGATAATCGTGCCACTCAAGTGCCAGGCAATGACCATCAAGAGAGAATCTAACCATCTCCCCTTGACATTCAATGGCATTGCCATTGCTAAATCCCCCACTATCAACATCCTAGGGGCTATCATTGACCAGAAACTGAACTGGAGTAGCCTTATAAATACTGTGGCTACAAGCGCAGGTCAGAGGCTAGGAATCCTACAGCGAGTAACTCACCTGCTGACTCCCCAAGGCCTGTCCACCATCTACAAGGCACAACTCAGGAGTGTGATGGAATACTCTCCACTTGCCTGGATGGGTGCAGCTCCAACAACACTCAAGAAGCTCGACACCATCCAGGACAAAGCAGCCCGCTTGATTGGCACCCCATCTACAAACATCCACTCCCTCCACCACCGATGCACAGTGACAGCAATGTGTACTATCTACAAGATGCACTGCAGCAATGCACCAAGGCTCCTTAGACAGCACTTTCCAAACCCGCGACCTCTACCAAATAGAAGGACAACTAGAAGGCATGGGAACACCATCACCTGCAAGTTCCCCTCCAAGTCACACACCATCCTGACTTGGAACTATATCGCCGTTCCTTCACTGTCACTAGGTCAAAATCCTGGAACTCCCTTCCAAACAGCACTGTGGGTGTACCTACCTCCCATGGACTGGAGTGGTTTAAGAAGGCAGCTCACCACTACCTTCTCAAGGGCAATTAGGGATGGGCAGTAAATGCTGGCCTGGCCAGCGATGCCCACATCCCATGAATGAATTTTTTAAAAAGAAATATTTGGGGATTTGATTAAGTTATTGAATCAGTTAAGTTCCATAGCATTGAATTTTTAAGCAAATCTAATCAAACTTCAAGTCTGATTATCCATTTTTTTTCTCTTTTCATCAAAGTATATAATGTAATGCTGGCGAATGATGCAATTTTCCACTCTGTTACCCAGTGTTAGTATTGAGCGCTCCAGAGCACTTTTGGTGCTTACAAATAGTGACTTCAGCAGATTACAAGATGTATTTTAAAACTCCCTGTGCTGTTAGAATCTTAGCCTTAACCCTGAAAGAGAAAGATAATTTAAAAAAACAATATGTGGTTCCCATAGAAAGGGGACATGGCATAACATATCTACTAACAGACCATATAAAGTGTTTAGGAGGAATTACAAGGGGCTGAATTTTACAGACCCCCTGACGTCGGGGGTCATGGCAGGGAGGGGCCGGAAAATGCCTCCGGAGAGGGCCACCATGCATCCCGACGTCGTGAGGGTCCGGCCCGGTATTGCCAGAGGCGGCAAGGCCTCGTGGTGGCCTGCCCGCCATTTGGCGACGGGACCGCCATTAACAAATGTAAATAAATTTATGAATTAATTACCTTTACGTTCCTGCTGTCTGCCCTGGTGCAATATACATGCTGGTGGCCAGCACTCCCGCACCTTCAGATCACCATCTGGAGAACTGAGGCGAAACATTGGTGGGGACGGGGGTATAGGTAGTTTTCTCAGTGCGGGAGTGAAGGGGAGCGGGGTCAAAGTCATATCATTGGTGCACAGGATAGCGGGAAGGGTTATAGTGTAACGTTTATGTACTTTGGAGGAGACGGAGATCAGGTGGGCAAGGAAAGTATTTGGGGGTGGTGGGGGAGAGGGTCAAGTAATTAATTTTATAGTTATTGGGGGGGTGGAAGAGGGGCAGAATAAATGCCATTTTGTTTTATTAAATTTTTCTTAATATATTTAAATAGAACTTTAGGGCTCGAAGCCCTTTAAAAATGGTATCAGCGCCTGCGCACAGGCAGCTGACACCATTGACAGGATGGACAGCCCACTGCCTCCACGTCATCGGGGGTGGGGGGGTGCAGTCCACCCCGGTTATTTAAATGAGCCGCCGCAATGAATATCGCGGCGGCTCCACGATGTACAACTGGCATGGGCAGGCCGCCATTGTTTTCATTTCAGCCCGAGGAGTGTAGAGAGAATGTGGAATTTACTATCATGTGGTGTAGTTGAATCACTGACAGTTTTAAAGGGGAAGCTTGATGCATTCATGAAGGAGCAGTGAATAGAGGCATATGGGGGTATGCTGGGAAGAAGTAATTAGTGTGGAATAAGTCTTATGTGGAATATAATCATGGAATTGCTGGGCCAAACGGTCTGTTCTGTCCTGCAGATTCTATTATGTCTCCCGGTTCCCATGAGTTAGAAAATCACACTTTAGACTTAAAGATGCTGGAGCTCTTTTCTTATTTCCTTTAGCTTCCATTCTGTTTAGTAAGGGCTGTTACACATCACATGACTTTAGCGCAGCAGTGAATTTGACACACTGGAACACACACACTGAACAATTAGTTCCTGGATAATTAGTTCTTTACGGATCATATAACAATGTATAACAGATTCCATGTAGTTCCAAGAAATGTGGGGATTTCATTTGAGGTGAAAGGAAAGAGTGAGACCTAGAAAGTTAATAGATGAAGAGGATTAAGGATAGAATCATCAAAGTTTAAGAGGCAATATATTCTGGTTGGACAGATGAAGCAGTAGTTTTGAAAAATTGGAAGAAACAAACCTTGGTTGTCCCAGAGAGGACTTCAAGATGCAGTGATTCACTCATCACAATGCGAGAAGACTGGATGCACCGGGGATGTGCAAACTGAAGGAGTTGACACTCTGTTGTGATTTGTTTCTGCTTTTGCTTGCATGTTCTTTAAAAGTAACATTCTTTTTTTTAAAGCTTGGCTGAACTATAGAATTTTAGTAATGAGGTCCATTTATGGGTATCTTTTAAACAATTTGAAACAGACAGTAAACTATCGAAGCAGCCCAACATTTCATACCTAATGTTACGACCAGCTGAGAAAGCTGTCTAGGGGTCTTTCTTAGCCTTCACCTGGTCTTATTTTAACAGAGTTTTAATTTTTAAACACACCGTGTTTTGAGCTCCCCCTTGGTGAATCCTTGTTCACCGCTTTCCAGTTATAAGGTTTAAAGAAGAAAAGTGAAATTTATTAAAACTTAAACTCTAATTCGGTTAATGCCTATGGATACACACCATGTCCCACACTAGCATGCATATGTGATATGCACATGCAAATAGAGACAGACAAAAGCAGAAGAAAAATAGTGGAGAGGTTTGAGACAATCTCTGAAGAGGGTTTTTTTATCACAGTGCTTTGAGCTTTCTTCAGAGTCCTTGATTGTAGGTAGATCTTGCTTTTCGTCGGGGCCCAGTATTCTTCTTAAAACTTGTTCACTGTAGGAGACTTTTCTCTCTTGGGGTTCATATGTCTTCAATGGTTTCCAAAGCTGGTGAGAGTGAGATGAGAGCAGACAGGAGAGAGATCTTTTCCAGTCCAGGAGCAAACAGCTTTCTGAGTTCAAATTCTCTGTGTTCAATTTAAAACTCTCCTAGTTGGTCTGCAGGTGGTCACGTGACTGACTGGTTTGACCAGGTCTCTTTTTGTGTATTGGAGAGCAGGGACTGGTTCCTTTGCTCCAACACTGTCTGCTAGTATGCAAAAAATGTCTTTCCAGTCACGAGTTCAAAGTGAGAGGGGAAAGGTTTAGGGGGGATATGCGTGGAAAGTTATTCACGCAGAGGGTGGTGGGTGCCTGGAACGCATTGCCAGCGGAGGTGGTAGAGGCGGGCACGATAGCGTCTTTTAAGATGTATCTAGACAGATACATGAATGGGCAGGAAGCAAAGAGATACAGACCCTTAGAAAATAGGCGACATGTTCAGATAGAGGATCTGGATCGGCGCAGGCTTGGAGGGTCGAAGGGCCTGTTCCTGTGCTGTAATTTTCTTTGTTCTTTGTTCTTTGTTCAGTCAGGGGCTTGGCACACCCTTGTAAAAGGCTTTCTTTTCTTCCCAGCAACAATTTTAAAATTTAATGTCCATGTGGCGAAATATATATGTGCCTCATTCTTGGCAGGGGGGCCTGCATGACACTATTTCCGAATATTATTTTGTGTTAAGTAGTAAAATATGTGAAAATGCTGTTTGCTATTTACTTCACAAAAGTTGGCTTTATTTTAAAGAGTATACGCTTACTGTAAAGTTGCTTGATTCAAATTATCTGACCTTTCAATTTGTTTTACAGCTGAATTCCTATGGCCATCTGTCATTTTTATTGTTTAATTTGAATTACTGGATCATCTTGAGGTGACTGAATTTTTAACAGTAGACTGTAGTTTTAACATTTTCATTTTTTTAAAAGGGATGATTCATGTAAAGTACAATAGTATTTATTATTTGCCTATCTATTTAATTTAAAGTAATTTTCATTAGTTATAAATCTTAGAAAATCATTCATTGCCCATTATGTTACATTTTCCTGGCTTTATCCATTTTTCTCTGCAAGTAAATTTAAATATCTAGTATAGCAGTGTTGTATAAAAATGGTGCTTAATGTAGCTAGGTAGTCCAGTGAATTAAAATATTTTAAACCTTGTTTACACCCAGCATTTTTCACCTCTCTTCAGCTTTTTAAGATCTATTTAATTGACTTAAAGCCTATTAAACCCATGACATGTAGGTTTCTTCTTGTAAACGCAGTTAGTATATCATCCGTATCCAGTTACTGTGGTTTCGTAGAATTTGTACAATTTTTTCCTTAATTGGCGTAAGGTTTTTCTGTTTTTAATTTTATCCTCTCCTGGGAGACTACATGGTTGGTGAAGGCTCAAATAGAGGTGCTGGTGCACAGACGTTAAACAGTGCCAGTATAGGGAAGGCTTGACAGACCAATTGGTCTTTTACCTGTCCTCTTTCATGCATTCCCTACCTCATCATCACCACCCACCTCCAACCCCCAGCATACTCTTTGCTCTGACCAGCACTATAAAGTCATTTTTTACTGTTCTTCCATCACTGGCTCCTGTCATAGGAATCTTCTGCAGCTGGCATCCACATCAAGGTAGATCTGTTGCAGCTTTTTCAACTGGTCAGCCAGTCATAATGGGGGTGGTAATCATACTGCTGCACATATCAAATTAGTGAAAGGAAAATTTAGGAGCTGATATTAGGAAGCTCTTTACACATGGAATGGATTTCCAGATAGACTAATGGAGGGAAAAGAACCTGAACTCTTTAAATAAACGATTAGATACTGCAAAGGGGGTTTGTAGAGTTCTTCTGGATGAGTGAACTAAGATAGGCTGAATGGCTCTTCTCATCTGGGACTCGTAGATCAAATCCATGAAGTTAGTGGTTAACACACGTGGGTCAAGAAGCTCATTAACTGTTTGTGAAATCGTTGAAACATGATTTTCATCCTTGAACAATGACTGCTTTGCTAGTCAAACACATCTACACAGATGTATTTATTATCTTCTTGCTGTAATTGAATAAAGATTGCTTTGCCAGAGGGCAGCTCAGAGGAACTGCATTATGTTTGTAGATATTGTAAATGTTATATAATAGGCGATGAATGTTTTACTAGATTTATAACCAATGAAAATTAATTAAATAGATAGGTAAATAGTAAAGACTATTTTTCCTTCATCTGAATCATTCCTTTAAAAAATGTAAACAAGATAAAACTACAGATCCAGTAATTCGAATTAAGCATTGTAAATGACACATAACCATAGGAAATTGTGTTTAAAAAAAATGCAAAATGTCAGATAATTTGAATTAAGCAACCTTGCATTAACAGTAAACTTTTCAAAATAAAGCCAAATAAATAACAGTAAATAACAGCGGGATTTCACACATGGCATGGCACACACATGTTCTGGCCCATGAATGCGCTCTCTGCTTTGCTGCTGACACACAGGGAAATCGACAGCACCTTTTAGAATTCAAGAATAGGTTGCTCTCCCAAGATCCGGCCGATAATGTAAAAGGCCTTTCAAGGGCAAATGATCTTCATTCCGCTGTTTTAACTCAGATCTCCAGCTTTCACAATTTGCTATAATTGTACCTCTGGAATTTGTGTTTGAATACAGCACAGAATGATAGGATAGAGGTGTCCCCTCTCTTATTTCCTTAATGGCAATAAAGCAGTTAAATTTATTAAATAGGGTTATCTGTACAGAATTGGTAATGGTAAACGTGCTATGACACTACAAGAGTGTTCTGTTCATGCAACACAAAGAATCTACAAACACAATGGCGGCTTCCTCTGAGCTGTCCTTTGATACTGGCTATTCATGAAATCCAGCAAAGAGGTCATTGTTCAACCATGAAAATCACGTTTCAACAGTGTCACAAATAATTAATAAGCTTCTTGACCCACATGTGTTAGCCACTAACTTCATAGCTTTGACCTACAAATCACAGATGAGAAGCACCATTCACTCCATCTTAGTTCATCCATTCAGAAGAATTCTCCAGACCTCTTTTACAGCATTTAATTGTTTATACAGTGGGTTTTTCCCCTCCATTGGTTTATCTAGAAGTCTATTTCATATGGAAAAACCTTCCTAATGACATTTCTAAATTTCCCTTTCACTAATTTGACTTAGTGTCCCCTTGTTGAATTCCCACAATTTAATTTGTCATATTTACCTTTACAATATCATTTACAGTCTTGCATATGTCTTTAAGAGAACCTATTAGATACTTCCTTTCCATGCTTAATACTACAAATTGCTCAAGTTTTCATAACTCCTTGACAGTAAGGGCTGAATGTTCCCACGATGGCTGAGGACCTGCAGCCAGAGATGAAACTAGGAGGCGACCCCGCTTAGGCTGGCAGCTGGACCCAGAGAGTCATCTTCCCAGCGGCGGCCAATTAAGTGCCTGTCATCAGGGCTGCCATCCCTAGTAAGGACAGCAGTCCGCCCCCCAAGAACTGCTGACCCAATCAGAGGGCTGGTATTTCAGCAGCCTCAGCTGCGTCACTGCTAGTGGTGACCATTGCTGGTGCTGCACCTGCAGGATGAGGGTGCATCGATAGTTGTGTGATCTCAAAGACAAGCAAGTGGGGTCTGGGGATGCCAGGGCCATGCTGGCAGGCCCCAGTGATCATGGTGGGTCGCTGAGGGCAGGCAGAGCCATTGCCACGAGGGCAGCCATTGCAGCCAGGGGGGGGGTCCTCCATTGACCATGGAGTGCCAAAAAGGAGGGTCCCTCGCCTGGAACCAGCTGGAAGGCTATCAGGTTTTACTGGACGGTCTCCCCACTTGGCAGCTGGCCCCTCACTGCTGACAACATTCCCACAGAGGTGGGAAGAGGTCCTGAATTGGCCACTTAAGTGGCTCAATTGGGCTCCCGGTAGATGGCATGTTTGGCAGCTTTCCCGCCACTGACAAAACGGCATGGCGACAGGAAGTCGTTGGGCATGCCCCCCGATGCCTTCCTGTGCTATTTTGCCAGCTTTCCCATCTCCCAATCCATCATCAAGGGGCTGGTAAAATTCCAGCCTTTTTGTTTAACTAAAAACAGAAGATACTGGAAATACTCAGCAGGTCTGGCAGCATCTGTGGAAACTAATAGCTTTACGTGCAAACCTTAGTCCAAAGCCTTTGGAAGCCCAGATATACCATGTCATAGGGTTCTCACAGTCCAGCTATTTGTGCCTTCCTCAAGAATTTGGGGAAGTTAGTCAGCAAGCATCTTCCCTTTCTGAATTCATTTTGACTGTTTTCTCCAAACCCACAGCCCCTCTTAGTTTGGGATCACTATATTTGTAAATGTAACATTATTATTGTAAAGTTTATTCCTGATAATCAATTCCATTATTCTGCATCACCTAGGTGATTTACACTTTCAAATGTGATAAGCACAAACTGATTGACCCACCAGCTGCAAGACTTTTATTATATGTATATGTATTATGCAGGCTTACGGGAATTTATGACAACTGCAGCCAAACCTATAATGTCTGGACACCCATCTTTTTCCAGACATACTTTCCATAAAGTTTGCTTTGTAATACTTTTGCTTTTTCTCATTAGATTCCTCGAAGTGATACCCAATTTCCCAATAAAGCTCTTTACCAGCTGTGAATGAACATGAGATTGTCCCAAAGTGTTTTGCTTCTTTCCAATGCCTCTCCTCATCAATATAATCAAGACAAGGAACTCACATCACAGTGAGGTACACCCAATGGTGTAATGTAATTTCACCAATGTGCTGTACCACTTTATGTACCTGTTAATTTTTTTTTTATGTTGACTTAGATATCAGGGCAAATTAATGTTGCATAATAATTGCTGAAAGTTTTTTGCCGATACTGTTTGAAACACCAGCATTACTGAGGGCAGTTAAGAATGTTCTTAATCCCACAATGTGGTCAGCATGATATATTGCAATACATTTTGTGGGAGAGGAGAAACCAGACACTAAAAAAAGGAACATAAATTATCAAGCCTTTTTCCGCAACCAAAAGCTGTGGTACAGGCATCTGTGGAGACTGAGTAGTTTAGTTTAGAGATACAGCACTGAAACAGGCCCTTCGGCCCACCGAGTCTGTGCCGACCATCAACCACCCATTTATACTAATCCTACACTAATCCCATATTCCTACCACATCCCCACCTGTCCCTATATTTCCCTACCACCTACCTATACTAGGGGCAATTTATAATGGCCAATTTATCTATCAACCTGCAAGTCTTTGGCATGTGGGAGGAAACCGGAGCACCCGGAGGAAACCCACACAGACACAGGGAGAACTTGCAAACTCCACACAGGCAGTACCCAGTATTGAACCCGGGTTGCTGGAGCTGTGAGGCTGCAGTGCTAACCACTGCGCCACTGAGTAGTTCTTCAAATGATTCCTATATGTTACCATCATATTGTTCCATATGATTCATTCTTTTCATATGGAAAATAGGAAGCTGGTCAAGCTCAATAAAAAAAAATAATTTCACTGTTTTGGAAACCTGAAACATGAGGGGTATGTTGGCATAGTGGTCATGTTAAAGGACTAGTTAGCCAAAGGCTTGAATTAATAATGGAGTGATATGGGTTCAAATCCCACCATGACGAATGGGGAATTTAAATTCAATTAATTAAATAAATCTGGAATAAAATCTGGTCTCACTAAGGATGACCATAAAACTACTGCATTGTTGTAAAACCCAACTGGTTTACTAATGTCCCTTTTTTATTCATGGGATGTGAGCATTGCTGGCAAGGCCAGCATTTTTGCCCTTCCCAAATTGACCTTGAGAAGGTGGTGGTGAGCCATCTTCTGGAACTGCTGCAGTCCATGTGGTGTAGGTACACCCACAGTGCTGTTTGGGAGGGAGTTCCAGGATTTTGACCTACCGACAGTCAAGGAACAGCAATATATTTCCAAATCAGGATGGTGTGTGGCTTGGAGAGGATCTTGCAAGTAATGGTGATGCCATGCGTCTGCGGCCCTTGTCCTTCTAGGTGGCAGAGGTCGCGGGTTTGAAAGGTGCTGTCGAAGGAGCCTTGGTGAGTTTCTGCAGTGTATCTTGAGAAGAGGGTACACACTGCTGCCACTTTGCACTGTGGTGGAGGGAGTGAATGTTTAAGGTGGTGGATGGAGTACCGATCAAGCAAGCTGCTTTGTCCTGGATGGTATCGCGTTTGTTGAGTGTTGGAGCTGCACTCATCCAATCAACTGGAGAATATTCCATCACATTCCTGACTTGTGCCTTGTAGATGGTGGACAGGCTTTGGGAAGTCAGGAGGTGAGTTACTCACCACAGAATTCCCAGCCTCTGACATGCTCTTGTGGCTACAGTATGGCTGGTCCAGTTAGGTTTCTGTTCAATTAGATGCACCCCAGATGTTGGTAGTGGGGGATTCAGCAATGAAAATACCATGCAATGTAATGGGGAGTTGGTTAGATTGTCTCTTGTTGAGGATGGTCATTGCCTGCCACTTGTGTAGCGCGAATGTTACTTGCCACTTATCAGCCCAAGCCTGAATGTTGTCCAGCTCTTGCTGCTTGCAAGCACAGACTGCTTCAGTGTCTGAGGAATCGTGACTGGTACTAAACACTGTGCAATCATCAGCGAACATCACCACTTCTGACCTTATGATGGAGGGAAAGTCATTGATGAAGCAGCTGAAGATGATTGGGACTAGTATACTACCCTGAGCGACTCCTGGGGCTTAGATGTTTGGCCTCCAACAACCACAAGAATCTTGCTTTGTGCTAGGTATGACTCCATCCAGTGGTGAATTTTCTCCCTGATTCCCATTGCCTTCAATTTTGGTAGGGCTCCTTGATGCCATACTCAGTCACATACAGCCTTGATGTCAAGGGCAATGACTCACCTCACCTCTTGAATTCAGCTCTTTTTCCATGTTAGGACCAAGGCTGTGATGAGGTCAGGAGCTGAGTGGCCCTGGCAGAACCCAAACTGAGATTCAGTGAGCTGGTTATTGCTGACTAAGTGCTGCTTGGTAGCACTGTCAGTGACACCTTCCATCACTTTGCTGATGATTGAGAGTAGAATGATGGAGAGATAACTCACCAATTTGGAGTTGTCCTGCTTTTTGTGGACAGGACATACCTGGGCAATTTTCCTCATTGTCAGGTAGATGCCAATGTTACTGCTGTACAGGAACATCTTGGCTAGGGGCACAAATCTTCGGTACTACAGCTGGAATGTTGTCAGGACCCATAGCCTTTTCTGTATCCAGTGCCTTCAGCCATTTCATGATATCACATTGAAGTGAATTGAATTGGCTGAAGATTGGCATCTTTGATGCTGGGGGCCTTGGGAGGAGGCCGAGATGGATCACCTACTTGAAACTTCTGGCTGAAAATGGTTGCAAATGCTTCAGCCTTGTCTTTTGCACTGATGTGCTGGACTCCCCCATCATTGAGGATAGGGATATTTGTGGAGTCTGTGCCTCTGGTTAGTTGCTTAATTGTCCACCACCATTCATGACTGGATGTGGCAGCACTGCAGGGCTTTGATTGGATCCATTGGTTGCGGGATTGCTTAGCTCTGTCTATTGAATGCTGCTTCTGCTCTTTAGCACTCATGTAGTCCTGTGTTGTAGCTTCACCAGGTTGACACTTCATTTATAAATATGCCTGGTGCTGCTCCTGGCATGCTCTCCTGCACTCCTCATTGGTCCAGAGTTGGTTCCCTGGCTTGATGGTAATGGTAGAGTGAGGGATATGCCAGGCCACCGAGTTACAGATTGTTGTTGAATGTTGCTGCTGATGGCCCACAGCGCTTCATAGATGTCCAGTTTAGAGCTGCTAGGTTTGTTTTGAATCTTTAGGGAAGGAAATCTGGCATATTTATCTGGATGGCCTATATTTGACTCCAGATACACAGCAATGTGATTGACTGTTAACTGCCATCTGACATGGCCTAGAATGACGCTCATGTGAATTAATTTAAAAAGAACGAGAATATCTTCAAGGATAGAGGTTTTCAATAATGTTATGACTGAGGTGGACGGACTGCACTGTCCTTTCTAGTCCCACTTCTCCAAAGGTCACAATATATATTTTCAAAATGTTTACCAAGTTACTGATACGGTCAATAATATACTCTATTCTAGAATAAAATACATCAACCAGGTTTCTTTAATAAACAACACAATTATCAGTTTATTATAAAAACCAAGACTTATCCAATAATGAAACCAAAGCATTAACACACAGATTGAAATAGAAAAGTTCCTCTTTTAAAGCCCCCGCACACAAGCTTGCATACACACTGAAAAGAATAAGTAAATTCTCTCTGCAGAGCTCTGTTACAAAAAAAAGACAAAAAATGAATACTTTGGCCAAATACTTGCTAATTCTTGAAGAGAGAAAAAGAAGATATGGAAAGATGTCAGTTGGCACTTTTGGATTGGCATCCAAATGCACGTATATGGATCACTGGGATCTTTTCTGGAGTAGTTCTTTTCAGGCAGCATCGAGAATTAATCTGACAGGGTTTTCCAGCTTCTCAAGAGAAATGTGGCATCAAGGGTTTTGGTTATCACACTGAATATGCAGGGTTTTTTCAGCGACAGGAGGAAAGAGATGAGTTGGGTATTTTTTCCTTGGCAGGCTGATCACCAACTGTCTTCAAAACAGTTCACACCTCAACTGAACTGAAAACAATATCCAAACCCCAAACAGAAAGTCAATCTCCTGACCTTCATAAACCTTGACATGTGGCTTCTCTGTAAACATCTCCCCTTAGTCCAAGGGTTCCTGTTGTTTATTTATTTTACGGCAGGTGATCTCCAGTAAAGATTTTTTTTTAGCACTCCTTGATTCTTCCAGTAATTGTTTTCACAGTCAAGTGTCCTTTCAATGACCCAAGTGAAAAAAGTCCAGCATTTCTTCAGACTTGCAAATGAATCCATTTCCACAACTTAAATATGAGTCCTTAAAAACATATTTTTAAAAAAGGAAGCACTCTCATAACAATAAGTTGTAGTAGTAATCTTTGAAGAATTTGCAGAACTGAAAACATTGAAGATATTCATAAGAATAGAATACTAGAAAATTAGAGCCAAGCCTTTCAGAAGTGAAGTTAGGAAACATTTCTACGTAAAGAGTGATAGAAGTTTGGAACTCTCTTCCACAAACATAGTTGATGCTCAGTCATGTGTTAACTTTAAATCTGAGGTTGATGAATTTCTGTTAACCAAAGATATTAAAGGCTATGGAACACGGGCAAAGGACGTGGAGTTAGGGCACAGATCAGCCATGATCTCATTGAACGGCAGAACAGGCTCGAGGGTCTAAATGGCCTCCTCCTGTTCCTATGTTCTGAGGGTCCTAAAGATATTTCAGAATCTCAAGCCGAAGATCCAATCCTTTATACAGTCAGTACCCAAGTCTCCTTATACAAGAAAGAGAAAAGGATTCACAAATTCAATTGTATCACTCCAACGACAAACATAATTTTCATTTTTATAGTGTCTTTAATGTAGAAAAATGTCACCTTATAGGCTTCAGGCAAACAAACAGATGCCAAGGAGGAGTGATTGTAAGGGGTGAACAAGAATTTGGCAAGTAGAGGATTTTTAAGGAGGCTGTAAAAGGAGAGGGAATTGCAGAAGTAGAATGTTTTAGGAAGTGAATTCCACCTGAGGAGAAAAGATTTGTAGGGTTATGGGGAAAGGGTGGGCGTGTGGGACTAGCTAAGTTGCTCTTGCAGAGAGCCAGCACAAGCATGATGGGCTGAATGGCCTCCTTCTGTGCTGTAATCATTCTATGATTCTTGTATAGGTCCAAGGCAGCTGAAGGCACAGGCGCCAATGATGATGCAAAGAGAGGGGGAATGCACATGAGATCAGAGTCAGAGAAACAACTTTGGGGTGGGGGTGGGGGTGGGGGTGGGGGGCGGTTTTCATGGAGGGCTGAAGGAGGTTATAAAAACACAGGAATAAAGACAAAGAAGGATTTAAGTACAAAGATGATCGTTTTAAATCTGAGGTGTTAGAAGTCAGGGAAGAGGTAGATGTACAATGAAGACAGTCTAAGCAATGAGAATTGCTTAACTCTTGAGCGCTGCAGGCACCACTTGTGGTTCTTGTTTATATAACATAATCTTTTGCTTTAAGAAAAAATGCTAGTTGATTTTGGAGGTCATTTCAAAGCTTGTGGCACTTTATGTTGCACAGAAGCAGGTTGGTTGGTGGGTTAAGTGCTGTACTCTGAGATCAATGTGATTGCAGGTTTGTTCACATCAGGGAATGATGTAAAATGAAATCAGAAGGGACAACAGTGGAAAAGATGAGAGGGACAGACTGGGAAAAAAATACATTAATTGTGAGGAACAAATCAAGAAAACAAGATGAGTTGGTAAGAAAGCAGAAGATTTAATAAGAAATGTTGAAGCACGCAAAGTAGAAAAATAAGGGGAGGACTTTCCACTTCTTCGCTCATACTTTTAATAGCTGGAAAATCACAGGCTGACATCAAGCCTTTTCTCAAAGCAGAAAATCTTCCCTATAGCTCCAGCAGTAGTGTACAAAACTCATATAAGATTGAGCATAATCCATTGGCCAACATTCCTTCTTTAACCAACACCACAAAAGATTAACTGGCCACAAATCTCATCACTCTTTGTGCGATCTTGTAGGAAAAGTGGGCTGTTGCATTTATTTATATAACACTTACTGCATTTAAACATAATTCATTCTATGTGAAACATTTTGAGATTTCTGATAGACATGGTGAGACCGTGTATAAATGTAAGGTTTTCTTTCTTTTTTTCCTTTCTCTGCTGTAGTCTCCATGTTTGTATGTTTGTTTTACAATCATCTCTATGTTGTAAGGCATTTGTCACGTACTGCTCTGACTGACTGGCCAGGAATATCTAATGCATACTACCTAGGCTGTCAACTCAAGACCAGCACCGATTAGATGCACTGGACTACAAGCAAAAACAAACACACACAGTACTTTATTCAACAACGGCCAGGGAAAATGCCATACTGGGAGAGTTAATGCATTAGAGGGATGAGATTCAAGGGAATGAATAATCTGACTTATGATCTAGTGTTATTTCCTCATAAAATGTATTTATATTAGACTGCTGCAAATCACAACCTGCCTCACTAGACTGTCAGGCATAATGGATAAATAAATATACTTGTATTAGCCTCCCAGCAGAGGCACAACTATTTGTAAAGAGTTGGGGAACATAAGGATAATATCAGGATTCAAAATGTGGAGAGGGTGGAGGAAATACAAACAGCTCACCCTTCCCACTCCCCTCCCTTTGTGGTTGCACCTATGCCTGCTAGACAATAATAGTTTAACATACACTATTGTTACAGTTGATCTAATCAGAAAGATCAGTTTCAAGTAAGCTATCTGCCATGAATGTAGGGAAATATATATACTGAATTATAGAATATTGCGACAACCATGAATATGAACCATCATATGAAAGGGCAATCAATCCTCAAATTACATAAATTTGTCAAAATTCAGATAGTCACACATTTAGCTAAATTGCCCACTTTGGGTTCTGAATTTAGTTTGGCTCACGTTCCGAGAAAACATACACATTTAAAATAACTACTGACACAATTGAAAAATTGATAAACCAAAGCACAGCTGGAAAAAGAAATTAATTGAGCACCTACTCAATAAAAAATGCAGGATAGAAATCTGGTAACTGGATACCTCATGTACAATCCAAATGTCGCAGACTTGCCTTAGGATGATTCACCATTTTATTCAAGTATAAACATGTATGCCAAATGGAATATTAAATGGTTTAAGGCAAAAGAGCTGTAAATAAATATAGTCTCTATAATGATAAAAATAAAGGATAAAGCAGGAATCAGAACTAACTTTGCACGACATAACCTGATACCGAAAATAAGTCATTTAATAAGTCTTAAGGCTAGATTTAAAAAGCCAAAACTTGCAGGATAAAGAAAAGACTGCAGGAAGCAAGGATTGTACAGTTCTAAGCCAACTTTATTCTGCTTTACTGGAATCGGGTCACTTCTTTGCCATGATGGGAATTCTATCAGTCATAATGATGTGCCTCTGACACTGAGCTGGAGCTATAGGGAATATTTTCTGCTTTGAGAAAATGTGTAGTTCCAGCCTGTGATTTTCCTGCTATTAAAATTAATGGCCAAAGCAGTCCTCATCTCTGTGTGTCTGTAACTTCTTTCGGTCCTCCAATGCCACCCACTACCACACCCTTACCAAACTCTGTTTCTCTGACCCTGCATAGGTGCAATCATTAAGGGTGGGGATGGTGAAGCAGATGTGTTTCGTCTCACCTCCTCACATTTTGATTCCTGCTATTGTCCTCGATGTCCCCCCACAACTCTTTATAAATGGTTGTGCTGCTACTGAGAGGCTAATACTGAGTACATTTATCCATTATTCCTGGCAGTCTAGTGATGAGGGTTGTGATTTGCAGCAGTCTCATATAAATACATTCCCCCTCCCTGCCATTGGCACCTATGCTTTCAGCTGCCCAGGTCCTGTACTTTGGAATTCCCTTCCATTTCCCTTTTGTTCTATAAGAGCTTCCTTAAAACTCCCCTACTTGCAAACTTTTGGTCACCCCTTATAGGCACTCCTTCTTGGTATCAGTTTGTTTGCCTGAAACCTCTGTAAAATGCCTTGTATCATCTTTTGACATTAAAAGCACTGCAAAAATGCAAATTATGCTTGTTACAGTGATATAATTGGATTTGGGAATTGAAGGAGACTTGCGTACCGACTGGGCCAAAAGGATGGGATCCTCAGTTTGAGATTCTCAAGTATGTGATCTTTAGGATCCTCAAAACATAGGAACATAGGAACATAGGAACAGGAGCAGGCCATTTAGCCCCTCCAGCCTGTTCTGTCATTCAATGTGATCATGACTGAAGTGTGATCTAACTCTATGTACCCACCTTTGCTTTTATCTTTTAATACCCTTGGTTAACAGAACTCTATCAACCTCAGATTTAAAATTAACCCAGCACCAAAGCTTCAAGTGCCATTTGTATGTCGAAGAGTTTCACTCCTGAAAGTCCTGGCTTAATTTTTAGGCTATTTTTAGTCCTAGATTCCCTAACCAGCGGAAATAGTTTCTCTCTATCTACCCTATCAGTTCCCCTTAATATCTTGAAAACTTTAATCAAATCACCCCTTAACCTTCTAAATTCCAGGGAATACAACCCTAGTTTGTGTAATCTGTCCTCATAATGTAATCCTTGGTGTCCAGTATCATTCTTGTAAATCTATGCTGTATTCCCTCCAAGGATATAGCCTTCATAAAGTATGGTATCCAGAACTGAACATGGTACTCCAAGTGTGGTCTAACCAGGGCTTTGCTAAGCTGCAGCAGCATTTGTAACCCTATGTGTTCTGGTCTTTCTACATATAAAGGCTAGTATTCCATTAGCTTCTTTGATTATTTTTTGTACCTGTCCATGATATTTTAATGACCTATGTACATAGACCCGTATGTCTCCTTGTACCTCCACTGTATTTAACTTTTCATCATTTGGAAAGTACTCTGATCTATCTTTTCTCGTCCAAAGTGATGACTTCACACTTGCCTATATTGAAATCCATTTGCCACAGTTTTGCCTATTCAATTAATCATTAATATCTTTGTAATGATACGCTTCCACCTGCACTGCTTACAATGCTGCCTATATTGTGCCATCGACAAACTTGGATATGTGTCTCTCGCTCCAGTCATCTAAGATGATGATAAATACAATGAATAGTTGAGGCCCCAAACACAGACTCCTGTGGGATGCCACTAGTCATATCTTGCCAGTTAGAGTACCTGTCCATTATCCCTACTTATATGTCTCTTGCCGCACAGACAATCTCTTAACCAGGTCAATAATTTGCCCTGAATTAATGAGCTTCAACTTTAGATGACGATCTCTTATGAGGGACCTTATTGAATGTCTTCTGGAAGTCCATATAGATAACATCCATAATCATTTCCCATTCCAGTACTTCAGTCACCTCTTCAAAAAATTCAATCAGATTTGTCAGACCATTACAAATCCATGCTGGCTATCTCTGATCAGCTGAAAAATTTAAGGTGTTCTGTCACTCCATCCTTAATTATAGACTCTTGTACAACCCATGTACAATTCCCTGGTTTCCCTCTTTCATTTTTCTTAAATGGTGGAGTGACATGTGAAATTTTTCAATCCAAAGGAATGGTTCCTGAATCGTTACCTTTGGAAGAGAGGAACTAATAGGAGAGATCATTCAGATTTGGATCAGCCACAGTTGCCTCCAGCTAAACGTTGGGAAAACTAAAGCAATTGTCTTTGATCCCTGCTGCAAACTCTCTATCCTTGCCACCAATTTGATCCTCCTCCTCAGGGGCACTGTCTTATGCTGAGCCACACTATTTGTAACCTTGGCACCCTATTCAATCCTGGCTGAGCTTTTGATCCCATATCCTCTGCAACCCATATACTACTTCCAACTCTGTAACATCACCCCTCTCCACCCCTGCCTTAGGGATTTTTTAACTCTACCCTAAGCTCGCTCTGATCTGGTGCCCACTAAGCTCTGGATTCTACTTTACAACTGCTGAATGATCTTTGCTTTGCTGCTTGTTGCCTGCTTCCTACTGTCACTGACTCCATTCATCCCTCCACTGGTATACTGGATCCACTGGTGTGCACTACTCATCATGGAGACATTGCTCACCTCCAGTGGATCCCTGGATCAATCTATTATGCCCCATGATCGATCCTCCACACTTCCTCGGCTCTCCATTTTCCACAGAAATATCTTTAGCAGTGTGTCCTCACTTACTGTAGGCTTCAAATATTTCCTGGACTCACCATACCTGTATCCATACCTGTATCCAAATCTGGACATAGTTTGTTGATGCTCCAAGCTGACTCCACTCTATCTATGTCAACTTCATCCCACCACAGGACCTCTGACTTTAACTTTGGACTCTCTCCTATTGTCACCTCTATATTCTCCGTGTCCTACCAGGGCATATCCGTCCTAATCTTTGCTGTGCCTGTTCATGGAGGAGGGAACACCACCCCACCCCCCCCAAGCCTGCAGGAGGGTGCCTCGTTTTACAAGGCGCTTTCCCTGCATGGTGAAGGCACCCCCCCCCCCCGCCCCCCACCACTGGTTAAATTCTAGCAGCAGGGGAAGGGGCCCTTAAGAGGCCATTAATAAGTCACTTAAGGGCCTCAGTTGGCCTCTGGGCAGGAAAGCCGTCGTCAGCCTCTCCCGCTCCCAGCAAAATCGCTTGGTGGTGGAGAGGCGATGGGCCCTCTGCTCCCCTGTCACGATTCTATGGGTCCCCCACCTCCGACCCTGCCTCACAAGAGGCCCATAGAACCCAGCCGAAAGTGGGCAGCACGTAAAATTTGTCATTTTCCTGATTGTAGCATTGCCACGAGAAGCTTCATGCTGAGCTTTACTTCGTTGTGCTTCTGGCATCCTCTGTGCACCGCAAGGGGCCAAGTAGTGTTCTGAAGAAACCACTTCTCCTGACAGCCTTTACTTTTTAAAGGCGCAGTGCCTATAAAAGGGAAGTTGCAGCAATGCACTGCAGGATGCTGGATTATTGCTTCAAAGCACTAAGGGAGAAAGGGAACAGCACACCATGTCAGAGAAAGGTCTCCCCGCTTTAGCGATGCCACCTGAGATGCATTAGTCAGAGAGGTGGAAGCCAGGACAGAGGCCATGTTTCTGCCCAGGGCAGGAAGCTATCTAGAATAAGCCTCAGAAAGGAATGTGAGCATGTGGCAAGGGCGGTTAATGCCCAGACTGTGGCACCCAGGACATGGCAGCAGTGCCGAAAAATTTAATGACCTTACTCAGGTAATCAAGGTGAGTGAATGCACCTGCATTTCACATCCCACACCCATCACACAACCCACCACTCATAATGCTCAATGCACCACACCCTCATCACTCAGTCCGCAGCACTCTCTGACACTCAGGACTCACCCCAAACATCCTTACACTACACCTCACCCACACACACACCTTCCAATCAGAAATAAAAACAGAAAACGCTGGAAATACTCTGCCGGTCAACCTGAAACGTTAACTCCGTTTCTCTCTCCACAGATGCTGCCAGACCTGCTGAGTATTTCCAGCAATTTTCTGTTTTTGTTTCCAATTTCCAGCATCTACACTATTTTGCTTTTGTTTTTACCTTCCAATCATGTCAGCTGCGCACACACCCCCACAAACATGCAGCTATTCAGCTATGGCAGGGTCATCACCCAAGCACACTGACACACAGTCACTAACATTCTGCCCTCTCCCTTGTAGGAGAAGGTCATCCATAACAGGAGGGATACCCAGAAGAGTAGCATGGCTTCATCCAATCATCGCCCTGGAGGCAATCGTGCTTAGAACTCTCAGAACCAATGCCATGGAACCAGTGGCACTTGGCGCTGCCAAGGCCATCGATGGTGGTGATAAGTTCTTGCCTTACGCACTTTCTCCACTCGCTCCTTACCCTCATCCTAAAAAGTGCCATTAAAGGAAACTGCAGATGTAGTGACTGTGGACATCCTTCTTTCCTCCCTACCTGTCCTTCCCTCATCCCTACCATCCCCTTGTTCTTCTGTGCTTTCAGATAGTCGAGAATTGCAGCCTGGTCAGCCAGTGCAGCCTTATAAGGAAGGGCCAGAGCAACAGCAGACCTCTGAGAAAGAAGCGCTGTCACTTTGATTTACACGTGCAGCCACCAGATAAGCTACTGTGCCTACCTTACAGGCTAGTATGCAGTCAGGATCTGCACGTGATGAGTCACCAGCCACGAGTGAGCTGCAGCGAGATGATTTGTGCATTGGAGGGCCTGCCAGGTAGCCTCCAGTCACCGGCTAAGACCAAGGAGGAGTTCAGCTGCACCATGGCATGGGTATCGTGCAGAGCTGCAGGCCCATCCTTTCCACGGTGACAGTGGTGTGCCCCTCTATGGCAGCACTGCCAGACTGACCCATGATAAAGCATCTGCTGGCTGCTGTCTCAGCTTCCACTACAGGTGGAGGCCTCCTGATGTCTCACTGCTGCAATGGAAGCTCAAATGGAGATCCCTGGCTGCTGCCATCCAGTCTCAGACTGCTGTCAGTGGGGTACAGATCTCAGTGCTTAATGCAGCAATCCTTACAAGGATTGCTGAGGTGCTGCCCCAAGGGAGTGGCAGTGACATTGTGGAGGACAAACCTACTGTCCTCTCTCAGGATGACAGCTTTTGTGCTCCTATCACTGCTACTCAACCAGCGCCCTTGTTGTTGCCTATCAGCCAGCCAGCCAGAATTGCTACCATCCATGCTGAGGTGGTGCAGTTCAAGGCTGGGCTGTCAGGTCCTAGAGCTGCTTGAGGGAATACTGCAAGGTCATCTGCAGTATCCACCAGTGAAAGTCAGCAGCCTTCCACCAGCCATGCTGCAGCCACTGGGGAAGCACTGGGTAAGAGCACTGGGACAGGCAAGGACACCTGCAAGAGAGGCACTGAGGGAATGTACAACGGTGATTAGTTCTATCTTCTTTTGTATTATTGAGGTGTTGCTGGTTCGGGTTTTTGAGTGAAGTTTTTGGTGTTGTCTTTTATTGATTGATGATGGCCAAATGGACTTTGTGATAGGGAGTGTGACATAGATATATGGCTGGGTAATGGTGGGTCCATATTGGGGTGGGGAAGTTCCTTTTAACTGAAGTAAATTCTCACCAGACAGTCCCTTGCACTGAGTCCAGTTGCATGGTGTGCATGTGGTCTCCGCCCTGCCTACTGCTCCCCATGTCCTGATCATTTTGCAGACCAAGATGTACTGCAACAAGTGCTCCCATATCTGTGCACGGCACTAGTCTTTCCCCCCCTTACTGTGTGCAGCAAATATCTCCAAATTGCTCCAGCAACACAAAACAGTGCTTCCACAAACATTGCCTTTGCAAACGTTGCCCAGAAACACCTCGCCTGCAATTTGTTGAGTGACCCTTTAAATGCCCCCAGAACAGGGCTCATCTTGCTTCATATCGTTTGTTGTTTCACGAGTGAATAAGGAAGTTGCTGCCTGCACATGCGTTGACCAATTATAGTATCCTGGCGTTGTATCAGCCTGCTCACGGCAATGACGTCATGATAACACATTTTCAATGTCTTCGGGTGCAAACAGGAAATAGAACTGTGTGTGCCGCTCCACTTCCCTAATGCCATGAGGGAAGCAGTCAGCAGTGCTTCACATGAAAGAAAACCTCAGCTAGGCCTTTGAAGTGGCACAATGCAACTGAATTTCACACCCACAACTTTTCCATGGAAGTAAACAACAGACCTGCAGCCAAAATAAAAATAGGCAAGACATAAGATTACTATGATGTGAAAACAGTCATTAATCACACAGAGAAACAAACTGTATGGATATAAGGACTAGACAAAATTCTGTTTAGAATTCCTTATACATGCTATAAGAAATGAACCAAATCTGAAAGAACAGTATAATCCATGTTCCAAAAGATAAATAGACATTTGAAGAAAATTGCCTATTAGTGTTTTCTACAAAGAAAAGACCACATGAAGGCAAAACCAAACTTATTAAGACAGAAGGGAAATTAAACAAAATAAATAGAAACATAAAGCTACATATTAGATAATTAAAAAGATGTTGAGTGCTGAGCACACAGGATACGACAAAGGCTATGGGTCCTGACAACATCCTGACTGTAGTACTGAAGATTTGTGCTCCAGAACTAGCCATGCCCCTAGCCAAGCTGTTCCAGTACAGCTACAACACTGGCATCAACCAGACAATGTGGAAAATTGATCAGCTATGTCCTGTCCACAAAAAGCAGGACAAATCCAATCCAGCCAATTACCGCCCCAACAGTCTATTCTCAATGATCAGCAAAGTGGTGGAAGGTGTTGTTGACAGTGCTATCAGGTGGCGCTTAGTCAGGAATAACCTGTTCCGAAGAAGGGTCACTGACCCGAAACGTTAACTCTGCTTCTCTTTCCACAGATGCTGCCAGACCTGCTGAGTAATTCCAGCATTTCTTGTTTTTGCTCAGTGATGCTTGGTTTGGGTGTCGTCAGGGCCATTCATCTCCAGACCTCATTACAGCCTTGGTTCAAACATGGACAAAAGAGCTAAATTCCAGAGGTGAGGTGAGAGTGACTGCCCTTGACATCAAGGCAACATTTGACTGAGTGTGGTATCAAGGAGCCCTAGCAAAATTGAAGTCAATGGAAATCGGGTGAAAAATCCTCACTGGTTGGAGTCATATCTAGCAAATAGGAAGATGGTTGTGGTTGTTGGAGGTCAATCATCTCAGCTTCAGGACATCACTGCAGGAGTTTCTCAGGATAGTTCCTAGGCCCAACCATCTTCAGCTGCTTCATCAATGGCCTTCCCTCCATCATAAGGTCAGAAATAGGGATGTTCGCTGATGATTGCAGTGTTCTGTACCATTGGCAACTCCTTACATACTGAATCAGCCTGTGCCTGCATGCAGCAAGACCTGGACAACATTCAGTCTTGGGCTGATAAGTGGCAAGTAACACTCGCGCCACACAAGTGCCAGGCAATATACATCTCCAGCAAGAGAGAATCTAACCATCAGCCCTTGATGTTCAATGGCATAACCACTGCTGAATCCCCCACCATCAACATCCTGGGGGTTACCATTGACCAGAAACTTAACTGGAGCAGCCATATAAATACTGTGGCTACAAGACCAGGTCAGAGGCTGGGAGTTCTGTGGTGAGTAATTTACCTCCTGACTCATCAAAGCCTGTCCACCATCTACAAAGCACAAGTCAGGAGTTTGAGAAATACTCTCCACTTGCCTGTGCAGCTGATGAATGCAGCTTCTATAACACTCTTGAAGCTTGATACGTAAGAATACAAGAGCATAAGAAATAGGAGCAGGAGCAGGGTATTTGGCCCCTCAAGCCTGCTCCACCATTCAATAAGATCATGACTGATCTGATTGTGACTTTAATTTCACCTTCCTGCCTACCCACGCACCCCCCCCCAATACCTTTGACTCCCTTGTAGGTCCAAAACCTGTCTAACTCAGCCTTGAATATATTCAATGACCCATCCTCCACTGCTCTCTGGGGAAAGGAATGCCATGGATTACCAACCTTCTGAGAGAAGAAATTCTTCCTCATCTCTGTCTTAAAAGGAGACCTCTTATTTTGAAATTATGCCCCCTAGTCCTAGATTCCCCCATGAGGTGACACATCCTCTCAGTATCTACCCTGTCAAGCCCGCTCAGAATCTTATCTGTTTGAGTAAGATCACCTCTCATTCTTCTAAACTCCGATGAGTACAGGCCCAACCTGCTCAACCTTTCCTCATAAGGCAACCCCTTCGTTTTAGGAATCAGGCTAATGAGCCTTCTCTGAACTGCTTCTAATACAAGTATATCCCTCCTTAAGTAAGGAGATCAAAACAGTACGCAGTACTCTAGGTGTGGTCTCACCAATGTCCTGTACAGTTGTAGCAAGATTTCCCTACTTTTATACTTCATCTCCCTTGCAATAAATGCCAACATTCCATTTGCCTTCCTAAATACTTGCTGTACCTTCATGCTAACTTTTTGTGATTCATGTACGAGCACACCCAATCCCTCTGTACCACAGCATTCTGCAGTTCATTCTGCAGTCTCTCTCTATGTAAATAATATTCTGCTTTTCTATTCTTCCTACCAAAGTGGACAACCTCACATTTTCCCACCTTATACTCCATCTGTCAAATTTTTGCCCACTCACTTAACCTATCTGTATCTCTTTGCAAACACTTTGTGTCCTCCTCACAGCTTGCTTTCCTACCTATCTTTGTATCGTCCACAAATTTGGCTACAATACACTCAGTCCGCTCATCCAAGTTATTAATATAGATCGGAAATAGTTGAGGCTCCAGCACTGATCCATCTGGCACACCATTAGTTACAGTTTGTCAACCTGAAAATGCTCCATTTTTCCTGACTCTCTGTTTCCTGTTAGTTAGCCAATCCTTTTTCCATGCTAATATATTGCCCCCAACACCATGAGCTCTTATCTTATATAATAACCTTTTTATGTGGCACCTTAGCGAATGCCTTTTGGAAATCCAAATACATTACATCTACTGGTTCCCCTTTATCCACCCTGCTTGTTACATCCTCAAACAACTCAAATAAGTTTGTCAAACATGATTTCCCTTTCATAAAACCATGTTGACTCTGCCTGATTACATTATGATTTTCTAAATGTTCCTGCTACTGCTTCCTTAATAATGGATTCTAGCATTTCCCAATGACAGAGGTTAGGCTAACTGGTCTATAGTTTCCTGTTTTCTGTTCCCCCCCCCACCCCCCTCCTCCCCACCCCTTTGTTGAATAGAAGTGTCACATTAGCAGTTTTCCAACCTGCTGATACTTTTCCCGAATATAGGGAATTTTTGAAGATTACAACCAATGCATCCACTATCTCTGTAGACCTTAGGATGCAGGTCATCAGGTCTAGGGACTTGTCAGCCTTTAATGCCATTAGCTTTCCTAGTACTTTTTCCTCTAGTGATAGTGATTGTTTTAAGTTCCTCCCTTCCTTTTGCCTCTTGCTTTTCTACTATTCTTGGGATGCTTTTTGTGTTTTCTATTGTGAAGACAGATACAAAATACCTGTTCAAAGTCTCTGCCATTTCCTTGTTTCCAATTAATAATTCCCCAGTCTCATCCTCTAAGGGACCAACACTTACTTTAGTTACTCTTTTCCTTTTTATATATTTTTAGAAGCTTTTACTGTCTGTTTTTATATTTCTTGCTAGTTTACTCTCATACTCTAATTTCTCCCTTTATTATTTTAGCCATTCTCTGCTGGTTTGTAAAGTGTTCCCAATTTTCTGGCCTACCACTAATCTTTGCAGCATTGTGTACCTTTTCTTTTAATTTGATACCACCCTTAACTGCCTTAGTTAGCCATGGATGGTACATCCTTCTCATAGAGTCTTTCTCAATGGAATATATCTTTGTTGAGAGTTATGAAATATTTCCTTAAATGTCTGCCACTGTTTGTCTACTGTCTTATCTTTTAACTTATTTTCCCTGTCCATTTTAGCCAACTCTGTCGCATATCCTTGTAATTGCCTATATTTAAGTTTAAGACACTAGTTCCAGACCCAAACTTTTCACCCTAATAAGGTTTCAAGTTTAGAAATATCACTGATAATTTGTAGTTATTTTAAGTAGTTTAACTCATTAAGCTACAAATTTAATACAATACTTATATCTCCCCAGTACCAGTTTAAACTACTGCCCCAGTTTAGAAAGGGCAAAAAAACGTTAAAACTCACCAACCAATCACCTACCTGCTCCCAAATTAATGCCTCAGGGCTTCAGCTCTCAGGTCTCACTGCCTCCGGCTCCCTCTCTTGGATCACTGCTTGTTCTGTAAAAGGCGAGAACAGCACCTCCTCCTTCACTGCACCAAATTCCCACACTTACCAAATTCCCAATTTAAGCACTCAGTCTGGCAGTCACTCATTTGAGCAGAACGTCCTGCTACTTACTTCATGCATTAGCAAAAGCTCCTGAATTTATACTCATTGGAATTCCAGAGACCTGAGTCAGACCCTGCTGACTACGGCACCAGTTCTAACTAGCTACCAAATTAACTAACTATGTAGCTGAAACTAGCAGCTGTTTACCACTGACTAAAAGTGAAAGAAAATACAATTTTAATTCTAAAGTTATGTTAAATGCTAAATGGAAACTTGACTAGATTTTAGAAAGAGATCAACCCTTGAAATTTCCACATTTGCCAAATTCCTGAGTTAAACACTCTGTCTCGCAGCACTCAGTTGAGCAGAACTTCATGCTACTACCATCTGCAACAAAGCTTGGTTGACACCCTCCACCATCTTAAACATTCACTCCCTCTACCACTAATGCACAGTAGCAGCAGTGTGTACCAGATGCACAGCAGCAACTCACCAAGCCTCCTTCAACAGCATCTTCCAAACCTCTGATCTCCACCACAAGGGACAGGGCAGCAGGCGCATGAGAACGCTTTAAGGTGATTCTGGCAGGATGAACTAAGATGGGATTTTTCTAATATATCTTCTTTGGCCTCCTTATCTCGAGAGACAATGGGTAAGCGCCTGGAGGTGGTCAGTGGTATATATATATATATAATTACCCTGTTAATAGAGGGAAATACTTACAACCTTACATCTGTCATATTGGAAAAATGTCAGCAATCAAATACTGCTGCTTTGTTGATTTACAACATAACGCCAAATTTTAAATGGCTATGTGGCATCATAATTTCTTTTTAAATCATCCATCTGACTCCATTATGCTCTATAAAGTGCCTTTGTCACTGTGAGACTACAATCAAGCAGAGAGGATGGTCACAACTCTGGAAATGAAATGAATAACATAGAATTGACAACAAGAAACAAAATGCCCTATTTTACGTGAAAAATCTGTAGATATGACTTGAAAATAACCAGATCCAAAAACAATTCCTCTCTGGCAAGCATAAAAACAAAAGCAGATCCTGAAGGTCAAAAAAACATTTTAAAATGCAGGATAATTTAAAATTGGCTTTCTGTCATTATCTGCAGAACACAATACTTTCAGGGCTTTGTGGCTTAACCATTTTTTAACTGATCAAGTGAATATAGAGAAGATTAAGTTGAAGTAGGGAATGATGAATAAAGCATTATTCAACATATTGGGAGTTTAACACTGTCACATCTCATGATAGATAGAGAAAAGGGTCAACTTGTTCTAAGAATAATGGATAAATTATGTGTCTAAGTTAACCATAGGGTACAGTTGCTTGCTTATGGTCAGCAAACAATTCACTAGTGCCTCTTTTTTTCTTAACCTTAGTTGGTAGAGCAACTGTTTCAGCAGCAGGCTGCTATCTCAATAACATGCACCCTAAAGCCTTGGGGAGGACTTGTATTCATCTTCCTTGCTTTTATTGAACCACTTAACCACACAAAATCTAGAAATATTACAGGGAAGTAAACAGCTTTTTAAAAATATGGTTAGCGATAGCATGACAGATGTGTTTAATTAAATCTTCATATCAGTCGCAGAAGTGAAGGTGGACAAATTCCAGATTTAGATTTAGTAATTCAAGAATCCATAATGTTTCTGCAGTTCAAAGAAGTATGTGTCATGAAAAGCATTAAAAGAATGGAGAGCTATAGGTTCTGCTTTTTTTCAAAAAAATGGGAGAAATACCTTTTTTTAAAATCATAATCCGTGACTTATAAAATTGTAACTGTAAAAAGCAAATAAGAGTACTTGTAAAAGTACAATCCTAAAGACTAATCTGAAGACATAATGATGATAGAGAATAATATTGATTTTATATCGCACCTTTTATATCAAATTAGCCAGGATTATCCAATTGGGGCATCTTCAGCAGGGTGGGAATGTTGCCCCCAAATTTCTAACCAATGCGTAGTTCATGTAATTGGGGTGGACTCATTGCCTTTAATTTATTATTCCTACTAGTTTCTCCTTGAGTGACATAAGGCTGAGAAGTAGATGGCTAGGAAGAATCCACAGAAGTCTTGGTGACCTGAAATGATTCATCTCCGGGTAGCTATTGCCCAAGAGGGACCAGAGTTGGCAGCACAGTGGTATACAGTCGGAAGGCAGTAGCCCTGGGAGTCCTCAACATTGTCTCTAGCCCCCATGAAGTCTCATGGCAACAGGTCAACCATAGGCAAGGAAACCTCCTGCTGATAACCACCTACCACCCTCCCTCAGCTGATGAATCAGTACTCTTCCACGGTGAACACCACTTGGGAGAAGCACTGGGGGTAGCAAGGACACTGAATGTACTCTAGGTGGGGGGTCTTCAATATCCATAACCAAGAGTGGTTCAGTAGCACCACTATTGACTGAGCTGGTCGAGTCCTTGAAGGACATAACTGCCAGGCTGGGCCTCTGGCAGGTGGTGAGAGAATCAACATGAGGGGAAAACCTACTTGATCTCAACCTCCACAATCTACCTGCTGCAGATGCTTCTGTCCATGGCAGCATTGGTAGGAGTAATCACCTCAAAGTCCATATGGAGATGAAGCCCCATCTTCACACTGAGAACAACCTCCATTCATGTTGTGTGGCACTACCACTGTACTAAATGGAATAGATTCAGTACAGATCCAGCAGTTCAATACTGGGCATCGATGAGGTGCTGTTGACCATCAGCTGCAGCAGAATTGTACTCTACCATAATCTGTAACGTCATGACCCAGCATATCTCTCATTCTACCATTACTATCAAGCCAGGGAATCAACCTGATTCAATGAGGAATGTAGAAGAGCATGCCAGGAGAAGCACTAGGCATACCTAAAAATGAGGTGCCAACCTAGTGAAGTTGCAACACAGCACTATATGCCCGCTGAGTACTGAAATCAGCATGCGATAGACAGAGCTAAGCATTGCCACAAGCAATTGATCAGATGAAAGCTCTGCAGTCCTGCCACATCCAGTCTTGAATAATGATGGACAATTAAACAACTAATGGGAAGAGAATGCTATACTGTCACCTCCCTCCAAACAACCTGCACCACTACTTTGGAAATACTCAAAAGCTCATTGACCTGAAACCTTAACTGTGTTTCTCTCCCCACAGATGCTGCCTGAACTCCTGAGTATTTCCAGCATTTTCTATTTTTATTTCATATTTTCAGCATTCACAGTATTTTGCTTTTACACTACTGTTTTATTGGTCTTCCTGTCAGATGGTCCCTCCTGGCCATGATTTATGCTAGCAGGACCTCCACAGATGCATTGTACAATCTGGAGGGTCTTGCAACTACTTACACCCTCAATGCTCAAGGAAGAACACCTTTCTGATGAAAAGTCACCGACCTGAAACATTAACTCTGCTTCTCTCTCCACAGATGCTGCCAGACCTGCTGAGTATTTCCAGCACTTTCTATTTCTATTGCTGAAAAATGATGTTGCCCTTTAATTGGCTGCAGCCTTTTAAAGGTTGCATCACTTTATCTTTCCCTTCCTCCCAGATGTGGTAAGCCAATGAAAGATGGTTTATTGATCTCTAACCCACCTGCTGGAAGGGTCTAGGAGGAAATTTTAGCAAGTTAGCAGTAATTTCCCATTGGTGGATGTTAGGATCAAACCCATCAATGGGAGTAGAATCTAGACCGAAGTGTGAAAGAAATAGCATCACTGATAGTGTGACATGACACCAAAATATGAGTAAAAAACAATGCAAACATTTATATTAGAAGTACTTGTAGATGAAAGACTTAATATATAATAGATAATATTAATCAGAATTTTTTGTGATATATGCAATCAATATGGTATTGTACTTTATGGTACATGACTTCCATGACCAATTTATATCAGATATATTATGTTATTAAGTAAATAAGTTCGAATGAGTAAACATTTCCTCTTTTTTTGTCATGGTTCTCATATTCCATTAGCTTTTACTTTTCAACATGTGTTTTCTACATGGTTAAATGCATCAATATTAAAAACTTGCTCTCATTAGTCTTGCCCTTAAATGGAGAAAATAAAATGTGCAAAATCATCGATCCTGTGCTCCCAATGAAGAATCTTGCTCAAAGGAAATGTGAGTCGCAGAATCAGCATGACAGCATTGAAGCCAGTCTCTGACTTGCTCTTCCATCGTTAAAGTTTTTTGCTGGAGTGCTGAATTTAGCCTATATTGTCAAAATAAATTATAACCAAACCTGAAGTAATGATTTAGATCCAAAACATGATCAAATATTTTCAGATCTTAATATGTTCTTGAATCACGCTCATATTGCCTAACATTTGTTGATTGTCAGTTGTTTCAGCAAACACTGGTCATGAAACTGTTTCAGTAAGATTCGATACCTCCACCATTTTGTTAAAACAAAGCACTTAAAAGCATGGCATTAACATTCAAATTATGGGGCTGGATTTCACAGCCCCCCTGATGCCAGGGGTTGTGGCGGGGGGTGGGTGGGGGGGGGGCCGTAAAATGCCTCCGGCAGAGGCCCGCCATAGGCCTCGATGCCAGGAAGGCCAAGCCTGATACTGCCGGCGGCGGCGAGGCCTCGTGGCAGCCACCCACGCTGCTCAGCAACGAAAGCAGAATTTAAATCTTTTAATTTATTCAAATAAAAGAATTAAGGACTTACCCACTCCTGCCATCCATTCCGCAGCAATATTGCTGCTGATGGCCAGCACTCCCGCGCCTTCGGATACCCGTTCAGAGATCCGATGTGGGACACTGGTGGGGAGGGGGAGCAGGTAAGTATTTCAGTGTGGGAGGAGGCGAGCGGGGTCAAGCTAATCCGATTGGTGTGAAGGGCTGAAGGTAAAAGTTTATGAACTTTGGTGGGGGGGGGGGAAGGTCAGGTACACATGGTAAGTGTTTTGGAGGGGGTGAGGGCAATGAATAAATTGTACAGTTTATTGGGAGAGTGGGAGAGGGGCTAGAAACATTTATTTAATTTAAAAAAATAAATTTTAATGCAATATGTCTTTAAAAATGTAAACTATAATGTAGGGCTCGAAGCACTTTGAAAGCAGCGTCGGCGCCTGTGCAGTGGCACCCGACGCCATTGCTGGGGCTGGCTGCCCGCCCCTCCACGTCATTGTGGGGAGGAGGTGGGGGGGGTGGTCCGCCCTGGACATTTAAATGAGCTGCTGTGTTTAATATTGCAGTGGCTCCTCGAAGCTTGGCCTGCACATGCATACCGCCATTCTTTACGGCCGCTGCTGATCACAGCAGCGGCAACATAAATTTCAGCCCATTGTTTCTGTGTACTTCTTGTCATTCAGACTGTGCAGGAGCTTCCTGATCTTTTAATCTCTTCATGCATGTTCCTATTGACATGTCATTTAATAACATTACCAATTACACAGACAGAAAGACTAATGAGGAAGTGCTGGAAATGACTGAAGAAAAGAAGAAATTAGTGCATAACATCAAAGAGAGAAAGATACAATACTTCGGTCACATCATTAGCGCAGAAGGTAGACAGAAACAATTATTGGAAGGAAAGACCAACAGAAAACGTAGGAGAGGGAAGCAGCGAAGAAAATGGATGACAGATATAGGGAATATGGGATTACTGTAGGGTTAGTATAAATGGGTGGTTGTTGGTCGGCACAGACTCGGTGGGCCAAAGGGCCTGTTTCAGTGCTGTATCTCTAAATAAAATAAATAAAATAAAATAAAATGTTGACTGGATGCAATTGACCTCTGCAAAATGACAGACAGAAGTAGAGATCCATGGCAGTCAACCTTCTGGGAAGAAGATGACTCCAATGAACAAACGAAATTACAATGTTGTATGTTATGCAAAATATTAACATCATTGAGGGGGTAAGTATAGTTCGAAAACAGGCAATGTAAATTTCTGAGATCACTATTCACCAGAACAGCTTTTTAGCTGTAACTTGTCCAAAGAAGTGGTAAAGTTTGACAGTAAATCTTCTCAAACATTCAACTAAAGATGTGATTATTTGAAGTAACATGTAAAAGAAACAATGAAAAGTCTTATCAAATTGGAGGAGGACTATTTACACTGGGAGGACTTAAGAGGCCAAACAGTTGTGACCCTCAAACATAAAATGGAATTGAAATTTTAAAAAGAACATAAAATCCTGGACATGTACAGCAAATCCTTTGGCATCTAAAACAGGAAATAAATATTTGTATTTAGGATGCGTTTGCTGACAACGCTACCACTAGGTGGCGCCGTAGTGGCACATGCGCAAATGCAACATGTGCCACCAAAATGTCACAGTCTGCGACTTCAGGCAGTTGCCAGGACTAAAGATGGTGCTGCTCAAATAATCACACGAAGGCAACCTAACCTAAACACATGGCGGCACACAATGGCGGGAGGGAAAAAGCGAGCGAGTGGGATGGGGGGGTGGGGGGGAGCGGAGCGGGACGGGGATGGGGGGAGCGGAGCGGGACGGGGTGGAGGGGGGAGCAAAGCGGAACGGGCCGAGCCCGGGGACAGGGGCTGGGGAGCGGAGCGAAGCGGGCCGGGGACAGGAGGGGAACGGAGCAGGACGGGGGCGGGGGTGGTGGGGGGGAGCGGAACGAAGCGGGCTGGGGACGGGGGGGGGGGAGCAGAGCAGGACGGGGGCAGGGGCGGGGGCGGTGGGGGGGAGCGGGGGACCGGAGCGGGCCGGGCCCAGTGACGTGGGGGGAGCGGAGCGGGCCGGGGACGGGGGGGGGAGGGGCTGGGCAGCAGAGCGGGCCGGTGAAAGGGGGGGTCAGTGGAGCGGGTCGGGGAGGGAGGGAGCGAGTGGGCTGGGGATGGGGGGAGTGGAGCGGCCAAAAGAGCGGAGTGGCCAGCGAGAGCAGCGAGGGGGGGGGGGAGCGGAGCGGCTGGCGAGAGCAACGAGGGGGGGAGCAGAGCGGCAGGAGAGAGCAGCGAGGGCGGAAGCGGAGCGGCCGGCGAGAGCAGCGAGGGGGGGAGCGGAGGGGCAGGAGAGAGCAGCGAGGGGGGAAGCGGAGCGGCCGGCGAGAGCAGCGAGGGGGGGGAGCGGTGTGGCAGGAGAGAGCAGCGAGGGGGGGAGTGGAGCAGCAGGAGAGAGCAGCGAGGGGGGAAGTGGTGTGGCAGGAGAGAGCAGCAAGGGGGAAGCGGAGCGGCAGGAGAGAGCGGCGAGGGGGGAAGCGGAGTGGCAGGAGAGAGTGGCGAGGGGGGAAGCGGTGTGGCAGGAGAGAGCAGCAAGGGGGAAGCGAAGCGGCAGGAGAGAGCGGCGAGGGGGGAAGCGGAGTGGCAGGAGAGAGCGGCAAGGGGGGAAGCGGAGCGGCAGGAGAGAGCGGCGAGGGGGGAAGCGGAGCGGCAGGAGAGAGCAGCAAGGGGGAAGCGGAGCGGCAGGAGAGAGCGGCGAGGGCGGAAGCGGTGTGGCAGGGGAGAGCAGCAAGGGGGGAGCGGAGCGGCCGGCGAGAGCAGCGAGGGGGGAAGCGGTGTGGCAGGAGAGAGCAGCGAGGGGGGGAGCGGAGCGGCAGGAGAGAGCAGCGAGGGGGGGAGCGGAGCGGCAGGAGAGAGCAGCGAGGGGGGAAGCGGAGCGGCAGGAGAGAGCAGCAAGTGGGGAAACGGTGTGGCAGGAGAGAGCAGCAAGGGGGAAGCGGAGCGGCAGGAGAGAGCGGCGAGGGGGGAAGCGGAGCGGCAGGAGAGAGCGGCGAGGGGGGAAGCGGTGTGGCAGGAGAGAGCAGCAAGTGGGGAGCGGAGCGGCCAGCGAGAGCAGCAAGGGGGGAGCGGAGCGGCCGGCGAGAGCAGCGAGGGGGGAAGCGGTGTGGCAGGAGAGAGCAGCGAGGGGGGGAGCGGAGCGGCAGGAGAGAGCAGCGAGGGGGGGAGCGGAGCGGCAGGAATGAGCAGCGAGGGGGGCGAGCAGAGCTCGACGCATGGGTGAATACGTTAGCGTTGCATTGCTGTATGAGTAAAGTGCATGCGCAGAGGCTGACCAGACGCGCTGCCCGAAGATGCAAACGGCACACAATGACGTCATCGACGCATGCGTTAACCAGCCCTGGCAAGTCGGAATGCAGCGCACGTGCAGAGAGCAGGAGCCCATCTGCGCAAGTGCACACCTTGGCGCAGCCTGATGACGTCTGTGGCCGGCTGCATTGTCAGGAATCACTTTGTAAAAGAAAAAGGTGATGCAATTGCAGCTGCATTAAGCATCATTTTCCAAAAGCTCTCCAGATTCAAGAATTATGCATTCAGATTGGGAAATTGCAAATGGCACTCCATTATTTAAGAAGGGAGAGAGGGGGGAACTAAGAAACTACAGACTTGTCAGTTTAATGTCAATTTCGGGTTAGTTAGTGGAATCTATTGACACAGACAGAGTGACTGAGCTCTTGGACAGCTATCAAGTGACAAAAGAGAGTCAGCGTGTGGATTTGTAAAGGGTAAGTGTCCAACTAATCTAGTCCAATTTTTGAGGAGGTCCCTAGCATGGTGGATAAGGGATTGTCTATGGACGTTTTCTCAATGGACTTTCAGAAGGCACTTGATAAGGCTCTGCATATGAGATTATTAGCAAAGATTAGAGCACATGGAATTGGAGGCAATCGTTGTAATTAGTTGGGAGTTAGAAGCCAAGAATAGGGATAAAGGTTCATTCACTGATTGATGGGATGTGAGAAGTAGTGTTCCCCAAGGATCTGTACTGGAGCCTCAGCATTTCGCCACAAATATTAATGACTTGGGGTAAGATATAGAGAATTGCATATGCAAGTTTGTAGTTAATACTAAGTTACAAGTCATAGTAAGGTGTGTGAATGGAAGCAAGAAGTTGCAAAGGGACATAAACAGACCAAGTGAGTGACAAAACCATGGCAATTGGAGTTCAATTTGGAGAAGTATGAGGTCAGCCACTTTAGATATGAGAAAGCTAAATCACAATATTTTCTTAAATAAAAGCAAAATACTGCAGATGCTGGAAATCGGAAATCAAAACAAAAAGTGCTGGAAATACTCAGCAGGTCTGGCAGCATCTGTGGAGAGAGAAGCAGAGTTAACATTTCAGGTCAGGGACCTTTCATCAGAACAATATTTTTTTAATGGTCAGATATTCTAAGGTGTGGAGAGCACAGGGATTTAATTGCCCATGTTCTCCAATTACTAAAAGCTGGTGCACAGGTACAAAATAATCAAAAGAGGCTAATAAAATGTTGATCTTTACCTCAATGGGATTGGAATTTGAAAGTGATGCTTCAGTTATACAGACCATCAGTCAGGCCTCACCTGGCATAATGCATTCAGTTTTAGGTACCGAACTTCAGGAAAGATGTGTGGTCTTAGAAGGGGTACTGTGCAAATTCAACAGAATGGTACTGGGGCTAAAGGGATTACAATATGATGCACAAACCTCTCTTGTATTCCCTTAAGTTTAGAAGGCTAAGGTATGATACAATTGAGGTCTCAAAAATGATAAAGGGATTCAATTGGGTGGATACAGAAAAACTAATTCCCCTAGTGGGGGATTCCAGAACAAGAGGATATAATCGTAAAATTAGAGTTACTAATTATTTGCAGTATTAGCTTTGCTGTACCTGGGTCTGTTTCTGCTCATGGTTCAGTCCAAATGTCAGCTTTATTTAGTTGTAGCAGCCTTGCCTCTGAATCAGAGAAGATTGCAGGCCTCAAGCTCATACATAGAGGGTACTGTATTGCCGGAGTTGATGTCCTTTGGGTGAGACATTCAATCGAGGCTCTGTCTGGTGAGGGCGATATTACCATTTGAACTAAGAGTGGAGAGTTGGTGTCAGCAACATTCCTCTCACAATGAGCACTGCCACAACAGATTAACTGGTCATTCATCTCCTTGCTGTTTCTGGTAAGTTGTTGTGTGAAAATTGACTGCTACATATATGTACACAACAACAGTGAAGTACTTGGAGCTGTTTCACAGAAATGTGATCAGGTGCTATATAGATGCAAGTCTTTTTTTATGATTGGCACAAGAGTGCTATGAGTCTCAGATACAAAGCATGGTCTTCATCTGTCAGGAACAGCCTTCCATTCTTTCTTTCCCTTCAAATAAGTCAGATATAATTGCCTTTAAATGAAAACATTCACTTGTATATGTCCAAGCCATGATTCCTATGACATTCTGCTCCTGTCCTTGGTAAAGAAAGTAAAGATAGCCTTGGATTTATATAGCGCCTTTCATGACCTCAGGATGTCCCAAAGGTCTTTACAGCTAATGAAGTACTTTTGAAGTATAGTCACTGTTGTAATGCGGGAAATTTGGCAGTCAATTTGCACACAGCAAGATCTCATAAACAGTAATGTGATAATGACCATTTAATCTGTTTTTGTGCTGTCGATTGATAGATAATTATTGGCCAGGACAGCAGGGGTAACTCTCCTGCTCTCCTTTGAAATACATCCATGGAGTCTTTTATGTCCACCTGAAAGGGCAGATGGGGTCTTGATTTAACATCTCATCCAAAAGACAGCACCTCCAATAATGCAACACTTTATCAGTGATGCACTGGAATATCAGCCTAGATTTTTGTGTTCAAGTCTCTGGAGTGGGATTTGAACACATAATCTTCTGGACTCAGGAGGCAACAGTGATACCAACTCAACCACAGCTGACAATTTTACCAGAAGTCATGAGGCTAGGAAGTGCTGTTGAAGTAAACATGTTGAGTTGCTGAAGTGCATTTTGATGATATTATATATGGTGTGCCAGTTCTGGAGGAGGTGAATATTGATTCTAGTGGTACATGACACCTTTCCAATTCTGTTCCTGTGAAATTAAACAGAAACATGCATTTCCTTTAAATCATTTTTGGGTTCTCAGTGTAGAATTCCATAAAATATGCATTATTGAGTTGCCCCTCTTGACATCACTTAATAAAGGTTATGAAGATTGGATCATCATATTTAATTAGGTTCCCAATGCAGAACACATTTTCAAATCAATCAAACTCTGGGGCATGTTTGCTTTTATATTTTGTAAACTTGTTGATTAAACTATGGAGACAATTCAGTGAAATAGGATCAGGCATGTTGACAGTGAAGAGAAACTTTGGTGAAGATAATCAGGCTTCAAGAGTACAAATTACAACAGAAACTCACAAAGGTAAGTGCTAAACAGATTGTTTAGAAAATAGGATAAATTTGACACTTGCACCAAGTGCAGCAAGATGGAAAAATAGAGGAAAAAGTAGGAAAATGTCAGCAAAACCGTAGAAAGATTAGGTGAAATTTCAAATCTGTAATAATAGTATGAAGTTTTTGTCCGTCCAGACTTTCTTGATTGGTCGGATGTTGATCCAGTGAAATTTTGCACCTGTGAGATGGATGACAGTTGGCTAAATAGATATTGTAATGTTTTACTGCAACACTAAGGTACCGTGTGTACTGACAATAACAAACTCTTCTGTATTTTTACGACCGTTCAGGACAAAGCCCCCAACCAAAATATATGATTCTGATCGCGGTGGGAGCAATGCATTGTCAATTCAGTTCCGTCACTCCACAGGTCGCAGCACATTTCTTTAAGCTTTCCAAATGGGAAAAAAGCAGCCAAATTGAACAATCAAGTAACCCCCGAATGAAGCAAACCAAACCAGGTATCTTTAGATATCAATAAATTAACTATTTTTAAAAAAAACTAAAATCTTAAACACTAAGATAAACCAATATCTAAAGACCTTATAACTTCTTATTTTAAAAAATCTAACTCCCGCATTTGCATACTCAACTAACAATAGTTTGGTTTTTAATTAGCTGCCCAAAAAAATAAAAATAAAGTCATTGCAAGTTACATTCCTGACAGATGGAATCTTCCAGTACAACACAGTCAAAGTTCACTTGCAGTCTTCCAAGGCCCGATGAAACAGAAGGTCCTTCCAAAGATGGGGTTCAACAGTTCAGCTGTTGTAGTATTAAACTCTTTTTTTCCAGTGATGAACACAGCAGATATCAATAATTTGTTGTGAAAGAAGAAGCTTTTTCTTATTTTTTATGGAATTAATTTGGTTTGAAGCTTTGTAGGATTTTGAGAGGGAAACAACACAACTTTCCTTCCTTCAGTTTAAATTGTCTCAGAGAGCTTTCCTTCTTCCTTCAATTGCTGGAACAGTCTCTCAACTGACTGCTGTCAGCTAATTTAAAAGTCAAAACTGCAACATTAAATCTCTGTCCTCTTTCTCTCTCTGGCTATTGCTTGGCAACCAGAATGCTCTTCAGTTCACTGAGCCTCCAGAGAGTTCTTAAAGATGCATTGATCTTTTTACAGTCTTAAAGACGCACACAATTTTCCTGAGGAGAGAAAAAAAACACAAGACCATGACAGTATGACTTCCCACCTCCCTGTTCCCTTTCCTCCACCATCCATGACCCCCCTCCCCACTCCCCCCCCCCCTCCCCCCCCAGCATATGGAAGGCATTTCAACTTCTTCTGATGAATTTCGATCAAGAGATCAGAAAGTATGAGGAGCAGGGCTCAGCTGCCATTAGTTGAGTGTGCGGGGAGGGGAATGGCATGGAGGGATGGAATGGGGATGGCATAGGAAGAAAGGATGGCTTGGGGGATTGGATGAGGATGATATGAGAGGGATGAGAGGAATGGGATGGGTATGGCATAAAAGAGATGGCATGGGAAGGATGGAACGGCATGGGATGGGGACTTAAAGAAGTACTGTTGCAATAAAGATATTAATTTCACTGCAAATATTTTGCTGGTCTCTGCTAGCTTATTTATTATCACACAGTTAATAATGCATATCATTACCTTGAGATGTATTTATCTTTGTAAAATACTATTTCCAAGTCGTACTAATTTTGTTGCAATACAGATTTTAGCACCATCTTTCTACAATGAGTGGCATTCCACATTGCCTGTTGTTTACCCGGGAACAAGTTGAAACTCTGAAACTCCACTGTCTTTTCGATGAGACATTAAACTGAGGCAGTTTCTGCCTGGTCAGGTGGCTGTAAAAGATCTCATGGCATAATTCGTATAGGAGCAGGGAGTTCCATTGGAGACCTGATCAACATTCATCCCTTAAGCAACATTATCAAAGCATATTCACTGCTCATTTGTTGCTTGTGTGAATCTACTGTGTGGAATTTGCCAGTTGTTTTTGCCTACATAACAACAGAAGTAACTACACTTCAAAAGTAGCTTTGAAGTGCTTTGGGACAACCTGATGAAGTGAAAAGCATTATGTAAAAGTTAGTTTTTTCTTAGTTGGGAAATTTTAAGTCCATCTAGGATTCTACTGCTGTGCTTCTCAACCTTTTCATTTCAGCCCTTTTAAAGTTTTTCACCTTTTTCGTCTTGAGAATTGTAAACTGCATTTTACGGGAATTATTTCTCTCCCTTTTATCAATTCATACTTCCTTCATTTCAAAAGGCTCCTTGTGAGTGAACCCAGCATGATTTAAAACAGCATCATACTGGAGAGGTGGGACTGATAAAGGTTTGTGACTATAGTCATTTTTCTATTTTGTTTTATCCCACCCAGTGCTTCTCACCATAACTTTGCAGACATCCTAAAGATGGTCTTAATTAAGAAGGGCCAGCTTTAGAAACATAGGCCCCAGACTGAGTCGATAGCAGTCCTTTAGAAGTTTAGTATTAAAAACATAACACTACCATTGGAAACAGAATACTTGCCAATTCATTTTCCTTCTGCTGTAATTGCTTTCATATGTGGTAATTTGTTTTAGAACAAACTGCATGAATATGACCTTAACCTAAAATAACAGGTTGAATAGAAGACCATCTCTGGCACACACTGTTACTTACAATGTAAAGCTGTTGATGATTCAGGGAAAATTTTGTGCCTCACTGACCAATCTGAGAATGAACTTGTTTTGTTCAATTTTCTTTCACAATAGCATCTGTTCCAATAAATTTACTTGACATCTTTATTGACACAAGTTACATAATGAGAAAAATGACTGAGTGCGAACATACACAGTCTCTTACACAGTAACCATGTCCATTTACTGACCTCACAAAGTTATAGCAATTGTGCATGTGTTACATAGCTAGAATACATGGAGAAAATTAAATGTTCTACAACATGGAAATCTAAGGGAAAGGTTCAGATGAAGTTGTGAACTGTTGAAGTTTAAGCAGTTAGTGATCTGAATGCCGATATTGAATTATTGTTTCTGATTCATTCCCAATATTTTCTTTGTATAATATTACATGGATATTTTTATAACTTCTGGGGCTGTTGTTTCTTTTCTGACATTGCCATTGCTCTATGAAAAAACATCAAGTTAACGGGGGAGGGGGGACTCAAAGAAAATCCAAATTTTATGCAAGGGGTTCAGAGAATTCAATTGGGTGAGGGCAGTTTCTAGAATATCAAGTTAGTGAGGAGGGTCCACAGTATGAGATTGACGAGGGAAGCTCATTGAAATTGGTGATGATCAGGTGGTTGATAGTGGTTCATTGGTGGTTCACAGATTATCAATTTGGTAAGGAGATGCTGACAAGATAACAGGTTATGAAGTGGGAGGGGGGCGGAGGTGGTATCTCACTTTGGTCCAGGATGATGAATTACAACAAATTCACTGCCCTCATATAAAACAATGTCATGAAAGGCACTAATAACAGGAAAGACAGAGGAATAAACTTGGTATTGGGATGGCTTAGAACTGCCTCAATTCACACAGTTGAAGTGCCATCAATTTTTGGAAGAAGGAGTAAAATATATGCATTTATGATTTTTTTTAAATAAGTATGTGCTTCACTCCGTTATAAAGTTTCTTTTTATATTAAAGGCTTATGACTACAAATCTTTGCAGATGTGTGTCCAGCCATGTTCATCCTAGCCTATTTTATGGTTAATCTTGGTCATTTATATTAATCACGTGCATTTGAAAATACTATTATATACGCCAATATATCGACTGGACTGTTCCCTTGATGGTACCTAAAGGCACTCAAGTTTTGACAATTTATGTGGAAACCTGCTATTTTTACACTTTATACTGTTATGAAAGTGCTTCCATTTTAAAAATATTTTTTTCAGGACTCGTCTTAGAATTGTGGAAATGGACTCATTTGAAGGACTGAAGAGATTCCTAAGATGTTAGGTTTTGTTTATCTTTAAAAAAAAAGTTTACTGGAAGGACTGTGGGACTTGGTTTAAAAACACACTTACTGGAAATCACATGTCTTCAGCTAAGTAAACAGCAAGAGCCTTGGTGACTAGGGGGAGTTGTTTACAGAGAAATGTCATGTCAATATTTATGGTGGTCAAGACTTGGTTTCGTTTTGGATCTTATTTTGAGTCAGTTGGAGGTCAGCATGTTAATAGAGAAGACACCAGTTCATCCTTTCTCCACCTTTCTGAGAAACCTTGCGAATCCAGTGTAATAGCTGAAACCACTGATGCCGCATTTCTCCTGGAAAGCCCACCAGACTAATCCTTGACATCGCCTGAAGAGAACTGCTCCAAAAAGATCCCAGTGACAGCCGTTTACATGTATTTGGGAAGTCAGAACAAAGGGACGACTGATATCAAGCCATCCATATTAGAATTAGAATTAGAACATTACAGCGCAGTACAGGCCCTTCGGCCCTCGATGTTGCGCCGACCTGTGAAACCATCTGACCTACACTATTCCATTTTCATCCATATGTCTATCCAATGACCATTTAAATGCCCTTAAAGTTGGCGAGTCTACTACTGTTGCAGGCAGGGCGTTCCACGCCCCTACTACTCTGAGTAAAGAAACTACCTCTAACATCTGTCCTATATCTATCACCCCTCAACTTAAAGCTATGTCCCCTCGTGTTTGCCATCACCATCCGAGGAAAAAGACTCTCACTATCCACCCTATCTAACCCTCTGATTATCTTATATGTCTCTATTAAGTCACCTCTCCTCCTCCTTCTCTCTAACGAAAACAACCTCAAGTCCCTCAGCCTTTCCTCGTAAGACCTTCCCTCCATACCAGGCAACATCCTAGTAAATCTCCTCTGCACCCTTTCCAAAGCTTCCACATCCTTTCTATAATGCGGTGACCAGAACTGCACGCAATACTCCAGGTGCGGCCTCACCAGAGTTTTGTACAGCTGCAGCATGACCTCGTGGCTCCGAAACTCGATCCCCCTACTAATAAAAGCTAACACACCATATGCCTTCTTAACAGCCCTATTAACCAGGGTAGCAACTTTCAGGGATTTATGTACCTGGACACCAAGATCTCTCTGTTCATCTACACTACCAAGAATCTTCCCATTAGCCCAGTACTCTGTATTCCTGTTACTCCTTCCAAAGTGAATCACCTCACACCTTTCCGCATTAAACTCCATTTGCATTCTCTCAGCCCAGCTCTGCAATATCTTCTCCTTTTCCTTCAAGAATTAACAGGTATTTGGCCAAAGTAATTTTTTTGTTGTCTTTTTTGTAAAGAGATCTCTGCAGAGAAACCTTCTTTATTTTTCCTTTAACCAGTGTGTGTGCTGGGCTAAGTGAGAAGGGAACTTTCATATTTCAATGTGTGTTAATGCTTTGCATCTTTACTGAATAATTCTTGTTTTCTAATAAAGTGATAATTTTGTTGTTTATAAGAGAAACCTGATTGGTGGATTTTATTCTGAAATAAAAAGAGTACAATTGACCTTGTTGGTAACTGTGTAAACATTTAAATATCTGTTGACCCACGGAGAAGTGGAACTAGAGAAAGACAGTGCACTCCTCCAGCCTCCTCCAATGTTGTAACAACATTGCTTAAATTCGGACATAATCCAAGGTGATTAACATGACTGCAATACTTATTTCTGAAGTCTGATGTCATTATCCAGATACATTAACTGCAACAAGTAAATTCAATGCAGTTTGCTATTATAACAGTTTCTCCTGTAATTTATACAATAGAGCTGATTCATATACTTTGATGAAAACCTTTATTTACATTGTTCCAGGAGATAGCTAGCATGTAATCATTCCAGCTTTAAAACAAAATAGTTTGTTCCGAAGCTAAAAGAAGTTATATATGTTCTGGATTTTTTCATCACGATCTCAGACGAATGTGGAACAATAAAAGCCATAATTTGGAGTTCAATGTGATCGTTGCGTTAAATGGACTGTGTGCTGAAATACCTACTGATATTCAGGGGCGATTAGATTACTGCAGAATAACAGTGGAGTACTTTATCCGAACGCAAAATTAGCACAGGAGTCCTGTCCACTTGTTTAGGTGGAATTGCATCAGAAAACTACAGGCGGGGGAGAAACGCGGGCAACACGTAAAAACAATTCGAAGATTAAAATCCCTGTTACAATCAACCTAACGTTGAAGCAAAAACTGTAAGACTTTCCTGTCTTGAAGCATAAGATCTGCAATTTATAATCGGGGCTCCTAATCTCGTCCGCTGCTTTAAAGTTTAATATTTGAATTGAAAAGACAACGCACTCGACACACTGACACGCGCAAGGAGCAAAACTGTCTCTATAAATTCCTCAGATGCAGCCAGGGAGAAAATTTGTAAGCGTTGAAAAGTAAAGACGAGTGAGTAACAGTCAACATTTGTCCAGAGGCGTTTGGTTTGCAGGAAATAATGACTAATGGTCAGCCCATAGTAAAAGTGACCTGCTTGCCTGAATGCTGGCGGGAGACTGCGCATATTTTGGTTCCAATCCAAGGCGGGATCAGTCGGTGGGCGCGGTTTGAGAGAAAAGTTAGACTTTTGCAATACAAAAAAACTCTTTCACTCACTGGCTGCTGTTAACCCGCCCACCCCGAAGACGCGTCTGTTCCATATACGCCCACCAGGTCCAATTATTTAAGGACCTGTTGGGAAATCGCAGCACACATTCATTGTGAAAAGTGAGGTGCAACCCTGTGCAAGACAGTTCGGGGCTTGTGATTTGAATTTTCCTATCTCGCCCTCTCTTCCTGTCACTATGAGTTTGTTAACTAAGAACGTGTTCGTGACACCCTTCATGTTTGCAATCCTGTGTCATTTCATCGGTGGCAATCCCTCTTATGGTAAGAAACAAGCGTTGTTATTTTAATAATTCATTTGTTTGGGAACACGTTCCACTGCAGGTTGATCATAAACACGTGTTTTCATCCTTAAAATTTAGCGTCTAACTTTCTGAAATAAGCAAAGATTGTTGGGAAAGCAGCATTGTGTTGAATCGGTAGGTGAAGTGGACATTGAGATATTAGATGCAACAACAAAAAAGCAAAAAAAAAAATGAACAAAAGTTCTATAAGGTTGATGGGTTAAAAGAAGTTCACAATGTATTTCAGAGCGTTCAATATTATACATTCACCAACCGCTCCATTTACTGCACGTGGGTGAAAAGTGTAAAAACCTTTTTCACTGAAATGAATAATAAATTGTTACATGGAAGCAGCAAATGCCCAGCCGGAGGCCCAACACCTAATGGGACATTTTTTTTTGACAGATTCTCTCCAGCCCTTCCCAAGGGCTAACCTGTCCTATTTTCAGATGCTGACTGACCTGCTGTGTATTTCCAGAATGATCTGATTTTATTCTTAAAAAAACATCGTATTGGCAGTATTGTTTTGTTTATCCCAATAATATTAATCAGTCAACCGCTAATGCAGAGTTAGAGAACTATTTAAAAGAACGGGGGGGGGGGGGGGGGACTTCTCTGTACATTACCCATTGAGTGATAAGTAATAAAATGATGATTTAGTGGAGGTAGATGAGCGAACTGGCTGGTTTTGTTTTCCTTTTGCTGAGAACAGATGAACGTGCAGGTGAAAACCAGAGTGTAAAAGCGAAAGGGACCAATGAGAGATTTTGCAAGGATAGAAGAAATATTTGATTTTTTTAAAGTGAGTACCTCTGGGCTAAATGAAGCTTTGTGTTACTGAAGTTAGTGAAAGCTGAGGGTTAGATGATAAAAGTGAACGCGATTTTTGTACTGTACATGACAGAAGTGACAGCCTTGCAGTTTTATAACATGCCTTGACATACATGACTTGAAAAACGCAGTAACTGTTTGAAAGGGACCGAATGGAGACTGAATTACTGGAGAAGATGCAGGGTCTGGTATTGGAAGAGATGTTAAAGACTTGTGCCTGTGGTGGGGAGGGCGGTGGTTTGGGACTGGTGACAGTCTGTGGAGGAGTTGGGAGTCCTGGGCACAGTCTAAGCTCAGATACAGTGTTAACAGGACTTGAAAGCTGCCGATCAGACAGGGCGGGTCGGAGCGGGCGTCCAGCCCCGACTGTTGACTCGTTCTCCAGTCGTCTGCGCTCAGGGAGTCTCCGGGACCTCAATAAGTAACTGACGTGTGTCCCGGGCTAAGAAGGCGTTTGAGCTGCAGGAAACAGGAATTAGAAATTCAGGTAGTCCTCTCCCAGGAAGGAGAAATTACTTTAAAGCGGAAAACTGAAGTTTCCCAGTTATTTTAAAGGATACATGTTAGAATTTTTGTTTTACAAAACGAACAGAGAGAGGGAAGTATCTAAGTTGAGTACAAGTTCTCCTGAACAATGCTGTAAAATGACAGGGTTTTGCAGCATGTTTGGACTTGCTGTTGATTTCACTTATGTTTCCGGCAGCGTCAATCATCTTTGATTTCAGCAAAGATGTAAACTATTAACTGGTTTGGGGGACATGCCTGGGACAGAGTATTTTGTGTGTGAATGAGGGGCGAAGACGTGAGAGTGACACCTGATGTGTGCGATCTTGCGGGGTGAAGGGGGTGAACTCCACCCTCACAACATGAATGTTTCCACTACTGGGGATAAAAGCCCTTGAAATGCAAGTTGGCAGCAGCAAACGCAAAGTGAGCATTCCCCGCAATTGCACATTCTTTGATGTGCCACTACCTCCGATATAAAACATTTTGTGGATCATTCTCCCACAGACGGAGCATATAAACATAAATAAATCTTTTGTGCTTTACAGTTCCGTTGGTATGTGGTATGCTATTCAGAAGCACTGACTCTGAATGCTAATACTCTGGGTGATTTCAACTTCAGGAAGGATAAAAACATAATTGTGCTTAAGGAATATGGCCGCCTTACAAGTATATTTACAAGTGTACCTAGAAGGACAAGGGCAGCAGACGCTTTGGACCACCACCACCTGCAAGTGCCCCTCCAAGCCACACACCATCCTGACCTGGAACTATATCGTTGTCCCTTGACTGTCACTGGGTCAAAATCCTGCAACTCTCTCTCTAACAGCACTGTGGGTGTACCTACACCACACGGACTGCATCAATTCACCACCACCTTCTCAAGGGCAATTAGGGATGGGCAGAAATGCTAGCCTAACCGGCAATGTCCACGACTCCCCCTGAAAGAATAAACTAAAGTGTTTTTTTCAGCACTTGCCTTTGGTTTCGTTTAAATAAATTGGTTGAAACTGGGGAAAGCTGAACAAATATAATTGTGGCAATGATTTATTTTTATTCGTTCATGGGATGTAGGTGTCACATTTATTGTCCTTGAGAAGGTGATGGTAAGCCTCCACTTTGAACCGTGTGGTGTAGGTACTCCCACAGTGCTGTTAGATAGGGAGTTCCAAGATTTTGACCCAGCGAAGATGAAGGAACAGCTCTTTATTTCCAAGTTGGCATGATGCCTTAACTGGAGGGGAATTTGCAAGTGGCGATGTTCCCATGCTTCCCTTGTTCTTCTAAAGTGATAGTGGTCATGGGATTGGAAGATGCTGTCCAAGAAGTCCTGGAGAGTTGCTGCAGTGCATCTTGCAGCCATGGTGCACTGCTAATGGTTAGACAAAAATGTCACAGTCAATGAGCAAAATTTGGTGCATATATTTAAATGCTCCTACACAGAACTCAGTTTACCTGACCAGAGAGCAATGTTATTGGAGCAGTATAACTGGTTTCTGGCTCTTCACACTGTTCTAAATGTAAGTATTTAGTGTTACAAATTGAGCACAAGTTCTGTCTTCAACATCTTGAAGTACAAAACTGCACAATCTTAGAAGTTGTAAACAGTTGTTTGAGAATAACGATTGACACCTCTGAAAGGCTGAGAGAGTTTTATTTCTAATCACCTTTGTCGTAGTGATATTTGGTGATGTTGAGCATGCCACATTTACTTCAAATACATTCACATTGAAGGGAAAGTTCTGAAGTTCAACTTGTCTCAGTATCAGCTGAAAGTAATGATATATAGGCTGCAAAAACATCCTCCTCCGCTCATCAGTAAGCAATGTGTAGAAGTATTTAACCAAAATTCGATGAGATAATCAGCATTTTTCTGAAATTAGTTTGTGGTACAGTTATTGGAATTTCAATGAGGTTGAATTTGTAATGTGTCACTTCTCTTAGCCTTTTATAAAAATGAAATAAAAAAAAGTAAAATCTCCTATGTGATTTTCGGATGGTTTTCTTTTTGAATAATAACTATAATAAAACTGTACATTTTAAATGTTTGGTATTTTTCAATACATTCGGTAAAAAAGCCACACCAAAAAAATCTATGAACATAATCAAAGAAAATGCAAGCAATATGAAGCCAACCCTGGTAGCTTTATGAACAGCAATGGTTGGGGAAATTATAGTACTTAATTACGTTACAATGCCATCAGTGCAATTTTCTAAAGAATCTTCAAGTGTTCTTTCAGAGAAGAAGCTCCACTGTATCTCAGTGTCCCCCGTATTCATTTCGTGCCACTTCAAGGCTGCAAGAATAGGTTCTTCTCTTGGTTGGGTCCAGACTTGGGTTTAGAACTCAGACTTTTATCCTTCCAAGTCCTTCCAAGTTGGATAAAATGACTATCAGGTCTTAGAATGTTAGGAGGAAATAGATGACTGCATTGCTTACAGTAACTCCTTGTTGTTCAATAAAAAGGAATTAATGCAGCACCCAATAAATAGTCTGTGTCAATGTGAGACTGTTCTTTGCAGGTGATCTCTCTTCTATCTCATGTTGTAGGATTCTGAGTTCATATTTAAGTCAAGACATTGTCGATAGTCAGGTAGTATTGTAAATCATTATGATCAAAGGTTGCTAAATTAGGGCGGCACAGTGGCACAGTGGTTAGCACCGCAGCCTCACAGCTCCAGGGACCCGGGTTCAATTCTGGGTACTGCCTGTGTGGAGTTTGCAAGTTCTCCCTGTGTCTGTGTGGGTTTTCTCCGGGTGCTCCGGTTTCCTCCCACAAGCCAAAAGACTTGCAGGTTGATAGGTAAATTGGCCATTATAAATTGTCACTAGTATAGGTAGGTGGTAGGGAAATATAGGGACAGGTGGGGATGTTTGGTAGGAATATGGGATTAGTGTAGGATTAGTATAAATGGGTGGTTGATGTTCGGCACAGACTCGGTGGGCCGAAGGGCCTGTTTCAGTGCTGTATCTCTAATCTAATCTAATCTAAATTATCAATTCCACTGTAGATTTCAGGGATTGGGTTGAAGGGGAAAGTATGACTTTCCTTATTCCATTGAAGTACTTGCTCAAATTGTATGCTTTCAGCAGTGTATTTGTCAACTTCTCTGATGTATAATGTGGGAAAATGGAGTATATATGGGAAAATGTGAAGTTATCCACTTTAGCAAGAAGAATAGTGAAGCAGCATATTATTTAAATGGAGAGAGATTGCAGAACTCTGAAGTGCAGAGAGATCTGGGTGTCCTGGTACATGAATCACAAAAGGTTGGTATGCAGATACAGCAAGTAATTAGGAAGGCAAATGTAATGTTATCATTTATTGCAAGGGGAATGCAATATAAAAGTAGGATGTTTTGCTACAGTTGTATAGGGTGTTGGTGAGACCACTTCTGGAGTACTGTGTACAGTTTTGGACTCCTAATTTGAGAAAGGATATAAATGCATTAGAGGCAGTGCACAGAAGTTTCACTTGACTGAGACCTGGGATTGGCGGGGGTGGGGGGGGCGGCGCGGTGGGATTATTTTATGAGGAAATGTTGGACGGGCTAGGTCTGTATCCATTGGAGTTCAGAAGAATGAGAGGTGATCTTATTGAATCATATAAGATCCTGAGGAGACTTGGCGGGGTGGATACTGAAAGGATGTTTCCACTTGTGGGAGAGACTAGAACTAGGGGACACAGTTTAAAAATAAGGGGTTGCCCATTTAAGACGGAGATGAGGACATTTTTTTTTCTCTCAGAGGGTTTTGAGTCTTTGGAACTCTCTTCCCAGAGAGCGGTGGAAGCAGGGTCATTGAATATTTTTAAGGCAACGGTAGATAAATTCTTGACTAAGAAGGTGGGTCAAAGGATTTTGGGGGTAGACGGGAAAGTGGAGTTGAGGCCATAATCAGATCAACCATTATCTTATTAAATGCCAGAGGAGGCACAAAGGGATCGAACAGCCTACTCTTGCTCCTTAATCGTATGTTCATATGTTCATGCATGTGCAGCTGATGAAGGGGATTTCGCTGTGTGTTCTTTCTTCCAACACTTTTTGTCTGTTCCTGGATGGATGACAGTTTTCATAAGCAGACCCTAGTGCACCAACACCTGCATTCTTAACCACAGTGTGTAAGGGCTGGCATGCTCAGTTTTAGCATATAAATCCTAATCATTGTACACCATTGGGAAATACCTGGGATGTCCCCCACATGCTCCCATCCTTTCCAAATGTGAAAAATAATCTATTTCCAGACAAGTGCATATAGACTAAAACTACTTAGTAACATTTATTTAAAGTTGTACTAATACATAGGAGCAGAAAGGTACATGGGCGGCACAGTGGCGCAGTGGTTAGCACTGCAGCCTCACAGTTCCAGTGACCCGGGTTCAATTCTGGGTACTGCCTGTGAGGAGTTTGCAAGTTCTCCCTGTGTCTGCGTGGGTTTTCTCCGGGTGCTCCAGTTTCCTCCCACAGCCAAAAGACTTGCAGGTTGGTAGGTAAATTGGCCATTATAAATTGCCCCTAGTATAGGTAGGTGGTAGGGAAATATAGGGACAGGTGGGGATGTGGTAGGAATATGGGATTAGTGTAGGATTAGTATAAATGGATGGTTGATGGTCGGCACAGACTCTGTGGGCCGAAGGGCCTGTTTCAGTGCTGTATCTCTAAACTAAGCTAAACAGAACAAGATGCAATTACCAAACTTACACAATACATAAACTGTTTCAAAACAAAGTCTGAAATCCTTGTTATTTTTCCAATAACTTTTCAGTAACAGTCTTTGATAGTGGGTTATGTCGGAGACGAATCCTCACAACACCCCTTTAACTCTTTCACTTGTCAAAGTATGGCAAAGAAGGAAATTGATGACTCAGAGACTGCCTGTGTGTCTTAATGCATCTTTTTCTTCAGTGAAAAAGATCTATGACAGCAAATCATTTGTTAATGATCCAGAAAGTTATTAGCCATAGGGCACTCAAGCTTTCCCAGTATAATGGTTCAGGAAGCAAGTGTCATCTCAGTGATATTTGCACCTTCCCAATGCAATAGCTCGATATTCCTGGGAGTATACAGCCATCCCTGTCTCTATCTGTTAATCTACATATGTTAATTGCTCTGATAATGTGTCCCAGCAATTAAAGCTATTTTGACTTCAATGATTTCTGAACCCAGGCATTTGATACTATTCTGGTAGCCACACCACTTCCCACCTTCCATTTTCCATCTTGGTGAGGGACACTTCCTCCATTTTAATTCTAGATACTTAAAAAAAAATCTGAAATAAAGCCACAGCAACCTAAGATATTTTGTTTTGGAAATTGGAACCTATTCAGCCATATAATTTTATTTAGGGAAGATGGATAAAGGAGGAATTTTTAAAGAATAAATTGGTGACATATATAAGAGGAATATTCTCAGATAAAGAGATAATTATCTTTAGTTTTGGAACAAGATTGAATTTCATAGATAAATGTATTAAATATACATTAAAATCTTCACAGTTGGTGTTCGAAAATCAGCTTATCAAACTAATGTTTCCCCGTATCAATCTTTTTTAATGAAATCAAGCTGAGGATTTTTATCAAAAGCTCTCTTACTACAGAGGTATGTAAAATCGGCATCTATCTTCAGAAGATTGTGGTGCGTTCAAGAATTGGACTAATAATGGTTTCACCGTCTGAGAAAATCACAAATTAGGACGATCAGCTATGCTGTATCACTTATTTGCTGTAATTTTTACACATTAAGTGTTGAGTTACACTTCAGCAGCAGGATCAGGTTCTGTCAGGACCATTCAGCTCCAGACCTCATTACAGCCTTGCCCCAAATATGGACAAAAGAGCTGAATTCCAGAGGTGAGGTGAGAGTGACTGCCCTTGACATCAAGGCAGCTTTTGACTGAGAGTGGTATCAAAGAGCCCTAGCAAAATTGAAGTCAATAGGAATCAGGGGCAACACTCTGCACTGGGTTGGATTCATACCTAGCACAAAGGAAGATGGTTGTAATTGTTGGAGGCCAATCATCTCAGCTCCAGGACATCACTGCAGGAGTTCCTCAGAGTAGTGTCCTAGTCCCAACCATCTTCAGCTGCTTCATCAATGACCTGCTCTCCATCAAAATGTCAGAAGTGGGAATGTTCACTAATGTACAGTGTTCAGCACCATTCACAACTCCTCATATACTGAAGCAGTTCACACTCGCATGCAGCAAGACTTGGACAATATCCACCATCTTAAACATTCACTCCCTCTACCACCAGTACACAGTGGCTGCAGCATGTACTATCTACAAGATGCACTGCAGCAATTTGCCAGGGCTCCTTCACCATCATCTTCCAAACTCATGACCTCTACCACCTAGAAGGACAAGGGCAGCAGATGCATGGGAACACCACCACCTGCAAGTTCCCTCCAAGCCACACACCATCCTGACTTGGAAATATATCATCGTTTCTTCACTGTCGCTGTGTCAAAATCTTGGAGCACCCTCCTAAAAGCACTGCGGGTGTACTGATACCTGATGGACTGCAGCAGTTCAAGATAGTTACTCACCACCTTCTCAAGGGCAATTAGGGATGGGCATTAAATGCTGGCCTTGTCAGCGATGCCGACAACCCATGAATGAATAAAAAAATTTCAAAAACTTTGAAGATTGCATAAGATGAATTTTTCTGTCATGATTTATGATATATTCAGTTCACAGCCTCATAACATAGTACCCAACTTCAAATATTACAGACAGAAGAAGGACTGGTAATATCTGTCACTAAAATAATTCTTTACAGAGGCTGCACAGTAGAGCAGCACATTGGTGCTTCAGTGTACTATGTAAAGCAGTTTGTGGTGCAGATTCATAACTGCTGTTCTTGATTTTTTGAATTGTTAATTAAGGAGGGGAGAACATAAATGTAATGATGGAGGCAAGATGCAATTTTACAAATTGTAAATGTAATTATATGTGTAAGAAACATCAGGGAAATCAGATGTTTTCGATGTTGCTCATCCATGTTTTCTGTGTTATGGTTCCTTCAGCTGGGGTATGTTGGCTACAGCAAGGAAGAAGTGGAAAATGCCAGGCTTTATCCATGACTCGGATTGATCGAGAGGAGTGTTGCAGCAGTGGAAGTGCTCAAGCTGCATGGACAAGTCATGATATACCAGAAAGTGACATTTTAAAACTTATAATTCTTGGTGGAATCAATTGCTACCCATGCCACAGTAAGTATAGCAACAATGATAGATCTGGGACAGCTGTAAATGCATGTTGGGGTACAATATTTACAAATATATTGGTATGAAAATCTAATATGACTTTACCAAATCATAATGGCTTTGCACCCCACCCATGCTTTTTGGGATATAGTTGACTACCATGGCCATTTGCCTTGTCCTCGACTTTTCTTTTGCTGTGTCTGGCCTGTTCATTTCAATGTGTGATTCTTTACATTTTTTGCGCGACTGTGCACCCATATCATCTTCAATGGGACAATCACAGAATTGTTACAGTGCAGAAGGAGGCCATTTCGGCCATCACGTCCGCACCTGCTCTCTGAAAGAGAAATTCACTCAGTTTCATTCATCTGCCTTCTCCCCGTAACCCTGCACATGCTTCCTTTTCATATAATAGTCCAATTCCCTTTTGAATGCTTCAATTGAACCTGCCTCCACCACACTCTCAGGCAGTGCATTCTAGACCTTAACCATGAAAAAGTTTTTCCTCATGTCACTTTTGCTTCTTACCAAATATTTAAATCTGCCCTCTTGTTCTTGATCCTTTCACAGGTGGGAACAGTTTCTCTCTATCTACTCTGTCCAGACGCCTCATCTTCATAACTGAAGTTCCTATTCCCTGGAACCATTCTTGTCAATCTTTTCTGTACTCTCTCCAATGCCCTCAAGTCTTTCTTAAAATGCGGTGCCCAGAACTGGATGTAATACTCCAGCTGCGGCCGAACTAGTGTCTTATACTAGTTCAACATAACTTCCTTGCTCTTGTACTCTATGCCCCTATTAATAAAGCCCATGATGCTGTATGCTTTATTAACCACTCTCTCAACCTGTCCTGCCACCTTCAATGACTTATGCACATATACACCCAGGTCCCTCTGCTCCTGCACCCCCTTTAGAATTGTACCCTTTATTCTGTATTGTCTTTCCATGTTCTTCCTACCAAAATGAATCACTTCACATTTCTCAGCATTGAACTTCATCTGTTACCTGTCTGCCCATTCCATCAACTTATCTATGTCCTTTTGGAGTTCTACACGAGCCTCCTCACAGTTCACAATGCTTCCAAGTGTTGTATCATCTTCAAACTTTGAAATTGTGCTCTGAACACCAAAGTCTAGGTCATTAATATATATCAGGAAAAGCAAGGGTCCCAACACTGACTCCTGGGGAACTCCACTACAAACCTTCCTCCAGCCCAAAAAACATCCGTTCATTCTGTATTCGTGTTACTACCATTCCTTTTATTCCATGATCTATAATCTTGCACACAAGTCTGTTGTGTGGCACTGTATCAAACACCTTGTGAGCAGCTTGGATAGTAGCTTCTGGGTTGCTGTGCTGCGTACCTTAGTGGGAACAGTGGAGGTACACCACTGACCATGGCCATCCTTCCTGCCTTGAGGTCATTTATAGGGAGGACCCTTGCTTGGGGTAGTCCCGCTAAATGAGGCTGAAATTTAATGCAGCAAGCCTCAGGGGTTGCAGACAACCTTTTCCTGGAAAATGTCTTTTTGTTCAAATGTTACCTTGTTTTTAGGCTATTCAAGGCTGTGAGTGCCTGCATTAAGAGATGACTGGGTACCTGGGCCTAATTGGTGTTAAAGGGTACAAAAGGTGGAAAATACATTGAAGGACATATTTTCTCAATTAGCTTCACATTTTTATGTTCTCCCCCAAATAAGGGCAGATGGACTTTCCATTAGCCACCATGAAATAGGGGGAACTGCAATGAACCACTAAAAAAAAGTGGTGGGGAGTGGGCAGAAAGTCTAGGCCATTCTACCCATGCCTTGAGAGCTAAACATATTGATAAATATGATTTTACAAACAGAACCAAATTATACTAGTAGATAACTTGATTTTGAAAATGGTTTCCCTCTAATTGACTGTAGAAAATTGTCTCAGAATATCAGGCAGTATAGTTCCAAAGTCTTGCCTCAGCCTGAATCACCATCTTATGAAGAAAAATATACGTAAGAATATATTTCTTGAGTTAGTGGCGTGAGATTCAGGAGAAGTTTTTGAGAATAGCCCAACCATAACAGATGTTTACAATGTTATTGACATTCTATAAATTAGAAAGCTATTTTTCACTCCAATGTATATTTTAAGTAAAAATGGGTGTACTAACATGAGATAAAGTGGCAAGAGTAAGATTTTTTTTTGCCAAAAGTTTTAAAACACATTAGTACATCACGTTTCATGAGAGTAAATTATCTCCTTTCATCTATCCTTTGTTTATGTCTTCTGATGTCTTTTTTGTAATTTTGGCATCATTTTTGTATGGAATATGAGTCACAAAATGCTGCCCTTGGACTCATTCCACTGATCTCATGGTTGAAATTGCTTCATCTTTGTATTGTGCTGCTGGGGCCAGAACCCTCTGAAATCTTGATTGGTCCCTCATTTCTACAATTTTCTCTGTGTAAACTTTATTCTCCTAGAAATTTGGCCTAAAGCTCTGAGGACATATCCCATCCTTTACAAAATTCTTTGCAAATAACTTCATCAGCACAGTGCTTCCCTTGGCACATTGCTGACCATTTATCCTTTTTACCACTTCAAGAACTGCCTGCTGACAAAATGAGACTATCGTTTGTTTTTACAGTGAGGTGTGCAAATGGTTTATTTGCCTCAATTGATTTGTCATCAGGAGTGCTGTTACAATATTTTTACATTAGTGAAGTTATTTTTCTTAAAGCGCAGTGAAGTTGAATAAATATTAGAACCAAGTGCTGCTTGATCAGAGCTACACAGCAAGTTGTTTGATCTAAGCACTGCTTGGAGGCTGCATCTGCAGTGAGTTAAGTTCTGTGCACACTGCTATTGTCATATGGTTCTTGTAAAATATAGTTATAGGGATATTATTGAGAAGATTTTATCCCTGTCAGAGAAGTAAACCCAAGGAGTAGCAGTACCAGCATCAAATCACTAGACCACCAGAGAACTTAGCCACACATTTTTGACGAATAATTTCAAAGGCAAAGTTGACTAAACTTTCAAAGGGCCTAAATAACACTTAATCTGAAGAAGCAGGTATCTACACGATATCATAACATGAGTTATATTGTAGTAACATGAAAGACCCTCACCCACCCCCAGCCAACATCGTACCAGTGATCTGACCTCTGAATACATCCAGCAGGGTACTTGGGTCTGTTGAGAGTGGAGTGACAGCCTCCCCTCCCACTGTGCACCACCCCCAACCACATCAGATCTAGCTGATTCCAACTGGTCACATATAAAGGGGGTCTTCGTTACGTAAGCAACCCAATGCATGATCTGCTGGTTGTAAAAAGCAGTGGAAGAAATGGGTTGCCATTAGTAATGAAAGGAAGAAGAAAAGAAATGAAAGACATTCGAAGCTTCCAGAACCACTGCCTTAATGTAAGACATCGCAACATGGTTTATACAATTACAACCTAATGTCTTTGAAGAAATTATAATACTGTGGGTTCATATTCACTGCAGAAATCTTGACATACGTGACTCATTTATCAGGGATAACTAACCTTTATTGGTTCCTTTGCTGTATTTCAAAAGATGGGAAATGAGATTCTTTGTACCATAATATTGCTGCAAACAGAATAGAATCTGTTACTCCTCAGATAGATTCCAAATATGCACAACAAATTAATTATGCTGGGCGAGTGTTTCACACAGTCTCTATTCTTGGCAAAAAGAACTTCTGTATTGAACATTATGTGGGGCATGCTAATTGCATTCATATCTTTCATTCATTGCTGACAGTCCTCATTTAAAGCTTGCTTACTCTTGCTTAAGTCTTGTATTACTCATGACTCAGCATTTTTAAGATGCTCCATCAAACTTTTCTATCTTGCAAACAAATACAACTCTCTTCAAAGTCGTTCCCCAAAATTTAGATTTCTAACTTCTGGAATTATCCTTGTTACTTTTCTCTGAATCCCGGTCAATGCAACAATGCTCTTTTGAAGGTAGCAGAGCTGAAATTGCAAGGTTCCTTTCCCACCTTGGACCATCACCAGCAGCAAGTGCAGATCAGAGAATCAGAGCCATGGAGTTATAGTCTTCTGTCCCACCTGTGCTCAAGTCTAGTGAAAATTTTCACTGTGAAAAGATGCAATTTTTGCTCTAGATTGACCAAAATGTGGATAGTGCTTGATCTGAAATGCATTAATTTATAGTTTAATGCACTTGGACTACACACCAGCATGATTAATTACCCTGAGAAATAATAGCTTCACGTTGATAGATACTTCCAGTGATTCAGTAATCATTACACCTACATCAGATCCCCATGAAATTTTACCAGTTCATGCCCCATATACAGATCTTTTTCCACGTATCACCACTTGTTTTCTATTGCTGAATCAGCTTCCAGTTCAGCTAATTAATTCTATAAATGTTAATTTTCTTTAAAGCTTCACATTTGGTTATCTATAGGATGTCTTTTGAAATTTTAAGTAAATTATAAACAAAGGATATGTCTCACTATATAGTATAGTTAACTTCCTCAGTAAGTTCATAAAGCATAATCTGCTGTTACTCAATCCATATCGATTGCTTATGAGTTCTTCAGGTGCACATTAATACCAGCCCACGATATCCTTTTGAGGTATGTTTGTTTGGCTAACCATTTATAATGCTCAGGTCTATGTAGAATGGTCACCCATCTGGTTTTGAATAGTCCAGTTCAGGAGATGGATGCCTGGGAATTTTCATGACTGAAACCCTGACAGTAAAAGTTTGTTTTTCAGTTGCTGCATTTTAAAAATGCTGTGCTTGTACATGAGCAGTTCCATTCATGCCTCTATCCATACTTGGCTGCTATCAGGTATAAGCCCCAACCTCCCTCCAGTTTTGGACTGAGCAATAGGTTCATTTCGATTCATTTTTCACTCCTTTGAGTATCAGGACAATATTTAATGTAAAAGAAACGAGACCACAACCACTGTGGTTTCAATAGCAATGCCTTACAAATGTTTTAGCCTGATTATTTAAGGTACAATGATGGTAAATTCCAGGTTCCTGGTGTACATTTTGAAAGAGTTGGATTAATCCAGTCATTTATTATTGATTATATTCATTGATGCAATAATGACTCCCACATGTTTTCCTCATTGCTGAGTACAGTGGCACATTCATTTCTGTCAAATCGCGTTTTGGTAGTGTATTACATTATCATAAACCACAACTACTTGCAATTATATAGCACCCTTAACTTAGGAAAAGCTTTGCAAAGTGCTTCACAGATGCATTATCAAACAAAATTTGGCACAGAGGCACAGGGGAGATATTAGGAAAAATGACCAAAAGATTGGTCAAACAGGTAGATTTTAAGGAGCGAATTAAAAGGTTTAGAAAGGAAATTTCGAGCTAGGGCCCAGGTAGTTGAAGACACGGCTACCAATGGTGGAGCGATGAAAATTGGCGATACTCAAGAAGCCAGAGTTGGAGGAGTGCAGAGATCTTGGGGGCAGTGTAGGGCTGGAGGAGTTTACAAAGATAGGGAGGGGCATGGCCATGGATGGAGTTGAGCACAAGGCTGAGAATTTTAAAATTGAGGTCTCACCAAACCAGGAACCAATGTAGGTCGGCAAGCAGTGGGATGATGGGTGAATGGGATGATGGGTGAATTAGGATACATGCAGCCGAGGTTTGGATGAGCTCAAGTTTACAAAGGGTGGAACGTGGGAGTCTGGCCAGGAGAACATTGGAATAAACATAAAATCCTTTTAGCTAGTACCATATTACAGTTCAGAAAATGAGTGACATTTGTAGCGCTCTCAATTGCCAGGACAAACTGTACAGGAAAATTAGCAATAGTGGGAACAAAGCTATGTCACTATGCTCAGGCTGCCAGTATTGGCGGTAACTTCAAGATAATATTTTGTTTCAGAATTCACAGTTTCAAAGTTCAGTTGTAGCATAAGCACTTTTATTTCAATTTCATTATGATTGCTTCCAAAGGTGCTGCCAGTGTCAGCACAAGTAACTCCAAACAACTGTATGCACTTGTGATGAAGCTATAGCTGCTTCCTTATAAAGGAATGTACAAGTTGAATTATATTAATTTTTCAAGACATCAATTTGTGAGCATATATGAGCAATTGTGTGATGAAGTCTTGCGGTATTAGGATGATATGGCATCAAATAGATTGGGGTAGCATTCATCTTTTGTTAAGTATATATACCACGAGGTACATAATTACATAAGAAAATGGAAGTACCTTCATTCATTTTTGCATTTGTCTGAAATCTGAACAGAAAACAGTGGCAGCAGTAGAGTGTCATTGTGTCCTATGAGATAATTTGTTGAAAACAGGTCTCCGAAAAGTTCAGTTGTACCATACCAATTGTATCATACTGCCCTCAAGCCCAAACTATTGTACAAATGTGCAGGTAATCAGGCAGCCATTCATACATAGACTCTATAACCTGATAAAACTGGCATTGTTTTTAAAATACCATGTGTGCAGATCTAGCAGACACATAGATGCATTAGGAATCTGAAGAATAGTATCATGATTGGTCAGCTTTATGTAACAAAAAAAGATATAATCCACATTTATCAAATCTGGATCTCTGGAAGAAGAAACACTATTTGGCTATTTTTGTTCATGAAATTACAGGCAATTTAAAATGGGCATCGTGTTGCTGTTCAGTTTGAAGTTTTACTGCTGAAATTCTACACCATTGTTAAATCGACACACTTCATTACAGGCCTGGTCCAATCTGCACCTTCTCCTTTGTTATCTCTTGCCCCACCCCCACCTCACTTGTTTATAATCTGTGACTTTTCTAATATTTGTCAGTTCCGAAGAAGGGTCACTGACCCGAAACGTTAACTCTGCTTCTCTTTCCACAGATGCTGCCAGACCTGCTGAGTGATTCCAGCATTTCTTGTTTTTGTTTCAGATTTCCAGCATCCGCAGTATTTTGCTTTTACTTCATTACAGGGTTGCTTTTGTCTGTTACTTTAGAAACTTGCGAGGGTGTGGACTGTGGACCTGGGAAGATTTGCAAAATGAATAAGCATAACAAGCCAACATGCATCTGTGCACCTGACTGTTCAAATGTCACAAAGAGGGTACCTGTGTGTGGGACTGACGGTAAAGTCTACAAGGATGAATGTGGTCTCCTTTTGGCAAAGTGCAGAGGTCTGCCAGAGTTAGAAGTGCAGTATCAAGGAGAATGCAAAAGTATGTTTTTCTTTCATTTTTCCTGCAAATTTTAGTTGTTTTCTCCCACCACTTTAGGCCTCCTACCATTTTACGCCGTTTCCTCCTCTCCCGTCCTGTTTCTTTTGATGGTATTCCCCAATCAACGGATGGCATGGCGTGATCAGGGAAGTGCGCGGGCATTGCCTGTGCATCTTCCACATGGGTTGACTGAGAATCATTGGGCTTAATCTGTATATATATTTGTCTTGAAATGAATTACCTACAGTGCACTGTACAACAACAGATGAATATGTAGAGATCGTATTCAGGTTTTTTAATTGCGCTCTATTTCTCATCCATGTTAAATTTAATATGAACAAAGTAAGAAGAATTTCTCAGTGTAGCATAACAGTAATAAACATGCTTGCAAAAAATGGCAGTACAGTTTTGCATCTAGTATACACAGGAAAGCTTCACCCTATGTTATTTAAGAAAAGAACAGTATAAAATGGCAAGAGGAATATAGTAGTAAATATGAGAAGTGTTTTTTGTGATTTAAGTTTTTGCAATCACTGGGCATAAGACTGGCACACAGAGCCCTTCAATCTTTTTTGTCTGAAGATCGCGACTTATCAAGCAACACAGCAGATCATTTATTGTGTTAATTATTAATATTATGGGCATATATCTACAGATTAAAAACAACTTTTGTCCAAATACCATTCTAATTTTTGGGCTTTTATTCTTTAACTCAACTGTTGACTTTAGGCTCTGGATATTATTTATTAACGGCATTAAAATAATTATCGTTTTAATAGCATGTCATTTACAGTGGTGCCATCCAATGGTCTGTCAAACAGGGACATTTAAAATGCAATGTGGTAAAAATATATAATAGTATAAACTTTAGTTTACAGTTCAATGTAGACGATTCAGCTCAAGAACAATGTGCTTATGTACACAAGTTTTTGTCATAACAGTTGAGGAAAGTAATATTGTTAGAAGCATTAAATTAGCTGTCAAGCTACAACATGCCATCTAATGTGATTTTGTACCCTTGATTACCACCATGCTGCCACCCTTTGCAGATGAGTGATGGAATTATATTTGGTAATTGAAATATAATCTACTCTTAATTGAAAGTCACTTAATTCAGATCATCTGACTCAATATTTTACACCAATTTACAATTTTCCTGTGTTATTTAAGTTACTTCATTTGCTCAACCAAATAATTCTATTCTGTAGTGAAAAAATGACACTGAATTATCAGGCATAGACTGTTTTGTCTAGTTTATGATATAGATTTTTATTTATTTATTTTTTTTTTATTTGTGGTGAAATAGGAAATGAGCCAGTCAAAAACAGAAAACAGCAGTTTTTTTGCTGTAAATCCTAAATGAATATAAATGGCCTTTTAATATGAAGCATTTGCAAATGCAGTGTAATTTATTGACTGAGTTCATTATTGAAGAGTCACATATTTGGATCGGTTTGCCTACAGCAGTGCAAATGAAAGCATGTTTTTGGCTGGTTGTGTTTAATAAAACTGTATTAAGAATGAATAAAATTCAAAATTGTTCACAAAATTATGTCAGCCATTTGAACATCTCTTCCCCAGTTGCTAATTTAATGAAAAGCTGTTGCTGTAAAATGTCTTAATCAATGTTACAAATTCATTGAAGCAAAATCCATCTGTACAAAGTAGAACACTGTTGTAATGCCAATTCTTTTTATTAATAATGCATACATTTTATGATGCTACTGTTAACATAATTGAAAAAATACTTTCAAACATTATCAGCCTTTTATGGCAATATTGATATTCAGTGGGCAATGCAGATTATAATTTACTAAGATACACCTTATTCTGAGCTGCATCCATTATAAGTTCTAATTTATAGAAGCAGATTGTAACTTTTTTTAAATCTTCTGCTGGTGTTACCTACCAATGCATATTACAAATATCTTCCAGAGTCTTGCACACAGGTTTTATGCCCTGGTACTTCCATGTGTGTGATAGATCAAACTCACAGTGCGCACTGCGTGATGTGCAGAGTGATGCCATGTCCGGAACCGTTGTCATCCGAGCAAGCACTTTGTGGGAACAATGGGATTACCTATCATAGTGTGTGCCACTTGAGACGTGCTACTTGCTTACTGGGAAAATCCATTGGTGTAGCCCACTATGGTAGATGCAATTGTAAGTTAAACCTGTTTATATCAACCCTCTCAGCTTAAATGCATAAGTTTGAAAATTGTACTGCAGTTCTGTACATTAAAAATAAACTATAAAATGTATCTGGAGATACCATGGTGTAGCAACTGGTGTGCTTTGTTTGGCATAAAATGAGTGCAAAGCATACTAATTTAGCAGTAGGGCAGCTTCCACCTAATCTATGCAGACATTGCACCCACTCCCAAATTCATCAGGCCTATTTATAGTCATTCCAAGCCCCTTAGACAAAGTGGTCACTTTATGAGAAGGGCAGGCATTGGATATAAAGAACAAAGAACAAAGAAAATTACAGCACAGGAACAGGCCCTTCGGCCCTCCAAGCCTGCGCCGATCCAGATCCTCTATCTAAACCTGTCGCCTATTTTCTAAGGGTCTGTATCTCTTTGCTTCCTGCCCATTCATGTATCTGTCTAGATACATCTTAAAAGACGCTATCGTGCCTGCGTCTACCACCTCCGCTGGCAACGCATTCCAGGCACCCACCACCCTCTGCGTAAATAACTTTCCACGCATATCCCCCCTAAACTTTTCCCCTCTCACTTTGAACTCGTGACCCCTAGTAATTGAATCCCCCACTCTGAGAAAAAGCTTCTTGCTATCCACCCTGTCTATACCTCTCATGATTTTGAACACCTCAATCAGGTCCCCCCTCAATCTCCATCTTTCTAATGAAAATAATCCTAATCTACTCAACCTCTCTTCATAGCTAGCGCCCTCCATACCAGGCAACATCCTGGTGAACCTCCTCTGCACCCTCTCCAAAGCATCTACATCCTTTTGGTAATGTGGCGACCAGAACTGCACGCAGTATTCCAAATGTGGCCGAACCAAAGTCTTATACAACTGTAACATGAGCTGCCAACTCTTGTACTCAATACCCTGTCCGATGAAGGAAAGCATGCCGTATGCCTTCTTGACCACTCTATTGACCTGCGTTGCCACCTTCAGGGAACAATGGACCTGAACACCCAAAACGCCCGGATTGAACTCCATCTGCCGTTTCTCTGCCCAACTCTCCAATCTATCTATATTCTGCTGTATTCTCTGACAGTCCCCTTCACTATCTGCTACTCCACCAATCTTAGTGTCGTCTGCAAACTTGCTAATCAGACCACCTATACTTTCCTCCAAATCATTTATGTATATCACAAACAACAGTGGTCCCAGCATGGATCCCTGTGGAACACCACTGGTCACACGTCTCCATTTTGAGAAACTCCCTTCCACTGCTACTCTCTGTCTCCTGTTGCCCAGCCAGTTCTTTATCCATCTAGCTAGTACACCCCGGACCCCATGCAACTTCACTTTCTCCATCAACCTACCATGGGGCACCTTATCAAACGCCTTACTGAAGTCCATGTATATGACATCTACAGCCCTTCCCTCATCAATCAACTTTGTCACTTCCTCAAAGAATTCTATTAAGTTGGTAAGACATGACCTTCCCTGCACAAAACCATGTTGCCTATCACTGATAAGACCATTTTCTTCCAAATGGGAATAGATCCTATCCCTCAGTATCTTCTCCAGCAGCTTCCCTACCACTGACGTCAGGCTCACCGGTCTATAATTACCTGGATTATCCCTGCTACCCTTCTTAAACAAGGGGACAACATTAGCAATTCTCCAGTCCTCCGGGACCTCACCCGTGTTTAAGGATGCTGCAAAGATATCTGTTAAGGCCCCAGCTATTTCCTCTCTCGCTTCCCTCAGTAACCTGGGATAGATTCCATCCGGACCTGGGGACTAGTCCACCTTAATGCCTTTTAGAATACCCAACACTTCCTCCCTCCTTATGCTGACTTGACCTAGGGTAATCAAACATCTATCCCTAATCTCAACATCCGTCATGTCCCTCTCCTCGGTGAATACCGATGCAAAGTACTCGTTTAGAATCTCACCCATTTTCTCTGACTCCACGCATAATTTTCCTCCTTTGTCCTTGAGTGGGCCAATCCTTTCTCTAGTTACCCTCTTGCTCCTTATATATGAATAAAAGGCTTTGGGATTTTCCTTAACCCTGTTTGCTAAAGATATTTCATGACCCCTTTTAGCCCAGCTAAATCCCCATGGAATTCTTAATTGTTTCTTGGCTGCAAAAGTCTTTAATTCTCCTTTATCATGGACATTAGGAAGGGTTAGAAAATTATTTTTGCAGATACCAATGCAAAACAAAAAACTTTAGCATAGGTATCCCAAAGCCATATTTGACATTTAAGATATTATAGTGCAGCAATCGTTAATGGAAAGGAATAAAAGCAGAAAATGCTGGATATACTCAGCAGGTCTGGCAGCATCTGGGAAGAGAGAAACAGAGTTAACATTTCAGGTCAGTGACCTTTTGTCAGTTCTGACAGCTCTTGTACTAATTGAAAGGAGTTGCTCTGGTTACTATGAATGATAATATTGAAAATGTAAATGATATGCAATGGTTACCGTCCCATTATGTATCTCTCTCAATGTATTGAAGTTGGAAATGAAAATCGAGAGAGTTGTATAAGGACCCCTGACCTGATATTGGCTAATTTACATTATCACACAAAGTCAAAATTACCCCTCCTGCAGTTTACTTCAGCCCGAATACCTACACAGAACTGCATTCCATATTAAGTCACAGCTATAATCTTCTGTGTTATGGAGTCTAAGAAACTTGTACATTTCTTTATGTTCAAATATTTTTACCCATGCAATTCGGCACTGTACTAATTTTATGCTTTTGTTTGCAGCTTCAGAAGAAGGTGCCAAGCAAAAAGGAGACAATGAAGATAATACAGTGTTTTCGAAACTTCTCCTCGGATGGTAGTTTATAATGAATAAAGAACTTATAAGCAGAGAAGTTATAAGCAGAGAAGAAAAAGACATTGGGGCAAAAATTCCTCTGGGCATTAGAGTAGTGCCTTTGCTATGTGAGCGCTAATGCATAGTCTTTGATGCTTTAGTGCTAACAAAATATCCATTCACTTCTTCCCCCTACTCATGCGTCTGATTCGTTCTCACATGTCATTGCGCAAAATTTTTCGCTTCCAAGGGCTCATTGAAGCATAGTTATAGGGGCTTGTGCAAACTTGTTCAGGCTGGACGCTTGTACACATCCCTTTAATTATATTTAGTAAAAACTGCAGAGTACCAGTAGAGTTTCATCAGGTACAGTGCAGGAGATATCACACAGAACTAGTGAAAGAGGAGTGATTCTGAGCACACTGCAACATGGGGTTAGCATTAAGTGTAACATTGATAGATATATTGGAGGAAGAGCAGGAGAGAATGGCCTGGGAGGTCAGTGGGCATGGGATACAGGTCACCATGGCTTTGTATAGCAGGGTCAATACTGCAAACAAGCCAGTAACATGCACCTGTAGAAGATTACTAATGGCTAAGATCAGCAGGCGCACTAGTACTGACCTGTATTATCTCATAGCATTACGCCTGCAATCAAGAAGCAAGATCCACAGTGCAATAGCAATGGAAGTCACACGGCCGTGATCTTCTATGTCACAGATTGTTTTTGCAGTTGGCCACTGGATTAGCCAGTTCACCGTTACATTAAGAAGGTTGCAGGTGACCTGTTTCACCATGCCCATGCATTCATCAAGGTCCTGGATGCGGCACCAGCAGCTGACCCATTCTTACCAAACATCTGGCATCCCCAAGTACAAGGTTCCATTGGCTATACCCATATAGTCAATTGTGCACCTGTATCCAATAATATAGGGTTAATTAGCAGAAAGACGTAAAACTGTGGTCACAAGCAGAGACATGGCAATCTTTCTGGGGAATAATCACGATGACTTCATTTTAAGTCAGTCTTGTCAACCAAAAGTTTTGGCTCCGATCTTTGAAGTGTTTTGTTTTTAACTATATGATGGTGCATATATAAAAGGATGATGTGCCATTTTGCTGCAACTTTGTATTTCATGTGCGCCGTGGTCTGCCTCATGGCCTAATGGAAGTAAGAAAGGATGACTTACTGTGTGGTCTCCTATGGGCAATCTTTTGATACCTCTGTGAAAGTGACCCAAATGCTTCTGCATTTGTTCCAGAAATGTCCTGCTATGTGTTTGCAGGGACTTCTACCACTGTCGAGAGGCACATGATGCAAAGGGATCAACACTAACTTGAAAATCGCTCATCCAAATATGTGTGACTAGGTGGGTATCACTGTTTGGAGACCAGGTCCTCAAGGTAGCAATTGATCTGCATGAGAATAGACCATTGAATTTGTATAAAATCTCTGAATCTCTGTGTGCTGATTGTGGCTGCAACTTTGTGGACGCACACCTCAATAACAGCATTCGTGAGAGATGTTCCTATGTGCTTGAGGGATTCCCTGCAGATGCCATCAATGTTATTAGCTGTCAATAGCAGACTGCACAGTAGACAGTGCAGAATTGGATGGTAGACTTGCCAACTGTACCCGGACCAGCTTCCATTTTGTTTTGCAAGGAGTCAACTGACTTGTACACATATCCCTGCTCGTGCAACATCCCTTAGCACCATGAGCTCAGAATCACCGAGCAACACAGTAGCTCTAATTGCCCTGTTAGACCTCCACCCTATAACCAGCAAGCTTTTTTTGGAGCCATCAAAATACACCTGTCTCAGTCATGACTAACCCTGTTCCTTGTTGAAGTTCGCTGTTTCAAGTCTTGTTGATGATAGAGAATTCAGTGGGGAAGTTTGTGGAGTTTTGTCCTCCATGGATTGTGGTATTTCTGTGTGAAGTCGTGACAGGGTATTTGTACAGTTCCTGAATATCGATTGGGATGCCTCACTTGAAAGGAATGTGCTTCAGAGAAGCAATTTTTCAGCACTAACTTGAACCCTATGTTCTTGATTAGCACCCCACTGAGCATTGGCATGTTTCACAGTGGAGCTTCGACTGTTTTTGACTGCTGAACATCATTACTGGAGTTTAAATGATCAAACGTAATTGTACAGGCTGGAGCTTGGTTGTCTAGTTTGTGCGTTGTCCAGATCCTCAATGGTCTTCTGTGATACCCATGATGGCTTCCTTGAAATGGGGTTTTAGTTGTTTAGCATAACTAATCCATAGGCACTGGTACCAATTGAAGGCTACTTTCTTTTGCAAGGCGAACCACAGTATGTATTGAATGCTAGGTCCTTGTGTAGTTGGAAGGTGCACTATCGCACAGTCAGGATATCACGCATAGCATTGTACAGATTGAGTTACAGTTAGCAAAGATGTAGCTAACTGTATTTGTACTGTCAGTTCTTAACATGCACGAGGGCATTCTTACTTGTGGTTCAGTAGCTAGTGCATTTTGCCTCTGAGTCAGAAGGCTATAGGTTCAAGTCCCACTCCAGAAACTTGAGCATATTATCTAAACTAACACTCCAGTGCACTACTGAGGGAGTGCTGTACTGTTGGAGATACCATCTTTCAGATGAACTATCAAACTAATGTCTGTCCTCTCAGGTGGACATAAAAGATGCCATGGTACTATTTAGAAGAGCAAGGAATTCTCTCCCTGGTGTCCTGGCCAATATTTATCCCTCAACCAATATCACTAAAAACTGATTATTTGGTCATTATCGCATTTCTTTTTTCTACATGCAACTTTGAAAATTTCCTAAATTTTGCCTGTTCTAATACTAGTCTTTGTTAGTTTTCTTTGCATAAATTGATAGATGTAGATTTGCAGTACTGCTTGTAAAACTAATTTAGCAAACAGTTAAATCCATTTATCCGGGTTTGGGTGATTCAGATTCATTGTTGTTGCATACCTTTGTGCATTCTTTAGGTCAGACACCTTGCATACATCCATCCATGTGTGGTGGGTGGGAGGCAATGTAGACACTGTGGGCGGAATTTTCTAAGCCCATCGCCGAAATCGGCGGCAGGCGCAAAAGTTGGCAGCCCGCCGTGCAGGCCGCACACCAAAGATCTGCCCTGATTCCAAGCATGATGGCTCATTTAAATAGCCCGGGCAGGCCAACCCCTCCCCCCCGCCCTCAATTATGTGGAAGGGGCAGGCTGTCTGTCCCTGGCAATGGCGTCAGCTGCCTGTGTGCAGGCGCTGACACCATTTTTGAAGGGCTGTCAGTCCTACTGGGATATTTAAACATTTAAAGGTGAAGTGAGTAAAAATAAATAAATACATTTCTTTTGCCCCTCTCCCATGCCCCCCAATAACAAAATTAATTATTTTCCCTTCCGCCCCCACAAAACACATCTCTTTACCATCTGACCATCCCCCCCACCAAACTGCGCAAACTTTCACCTACATACCTTCCCACCATCCCCTACACCCTTGACACTAATTTGATCCTGTTTTCCCCCCCCTCCCCCGACCCCCACACTGATAAACTTACCTCCCCCCCCCCCCCCCCTCCCGTCCACCACAAGTGTTCTGCCTTATTTCCCCGGCCGGGGATCGGAAGGCACCGCAATGCCGGCCGCTGGGCTGAAGATCACGGCAGGACACCAGGAGGTGATGTGAGATTAATTAATTCACTTTTTAAAATTTATTTAAATATTTAAATTGCAGCCCCTTCGCCAAGCGGTGCGGGGTTGCCATGAGGCCTCACCGCCGCCGGTAATATCGGACCGGGCCTGCCGACATCAAGGTCCGTGGCGAGCCTCATCCGGGGCCATCTTCAGGCCAGCACCCCCGCCACAGATCCCAACGTCGAGGGCTCCTTAAAATCCAGCCCTGTGTGATTGCCTTCCATGCCTACTGTGCTCTGTTTATTTGTAAGTTAGTGTTCTGTCCAGAAGATGGTGCTTTGCTGTGCCCTCGAACAATCTATAATCATCTCCAGGGCAGGGGTCGCCAACCTTTTCTTTAGTGAGAGCTACTTCTAATGAACAAAAAATATCATGAGGCACTTAAACATATATTGAAAAAGATGGATAGATAAATGCAAACTATCTATGTAGCTATGTGGCAATGCAGGTGGATAAGGTAGTCAAGAAGGCATACGGCATGCTTGCCTTCATCGGTCGGGGCATAGAGTTTAAAAATTGGCAAGTCATGTTGCAGCTGTACAGGACCTTAGTTAGGCCACACTTAGAATATTGCGTGCAATTCTGGTCACCACACTACCAGAAGGACGTGGAGGCTTTGGCGAGGGTACAGAGGAGGTTTACCAGGATGTTGCCTGGTCTGGAGGGCATTAGCTATGAGGAGAGGTTGGAAAAACTCAGATTGTTTTCACTGGAACGACGGAGGTGGAGGGGCGACATGATAGAGGTTTACAAAGTTATGAGCGGCATGGACAGAGTGGATAGTCAGAAGCTTTTTCCCAGGGTGGGAGAGTCAGTTACTAGGGGACATAGGTTTAAGGTGCGAGGGGCAAAGTTTAGAGGGGATGTGCGAGGCAAGTTTTTTACACAGAGGGTGGTGAGTGCCTGGAACTTGCTGCCAGGGGAGGTGGTGGAAGCAGATACGATAGCGACGTTTAACAGACATCTTGACAAATACATGAATAGGAAGGGAATAGAGGGATATGGGCCCCGGAAGTGCAGAAGGTGTTAGTTTAGGCAGGCATCAAGATCGGCGCAGGCTTGGAGGGCCGAATGGCCTGTTCCTTTGCTGTACTGTTCTTTGTTCTTGTTCTATTATAATTACATGTAATATATTTGATATGAAAGAAAACGGATCTTAACTTTATTTCAATGTGATAATTGACACTGCATGCTGTCCACCAGTCCTGTGAAATGCGGCTTATAACTGGAGAGGGCAACCCTGATGGAGTCGTTCAGATGCGACTGGAAGAGAAGCTGATCTTGGCCAATTTTTCAAAACCAGTAAACAGTTTTAAATAATTGAACGCAAAGCGCTATGATGAAGGGAAATAAAACGAAAGCAATTTTGAGATTCAAATGCAAGCTGTTCTACATTGATTTTCGCTAATAAATGTTCAGTCCGCATTCTCAGTGCACTAAGAGGAATTTCAACCCTGTTATGTTTATATTGTACATACTCATACCATATATTTATTGTAAGAGAAACAATGAAGAAAATACTCCATTTTATTTATACCTTATCATTGTTTGTAATATCCATCTGATGTAATTATAATTATTTTTCACAAAGTTTGCTACTTTTCAAACACATTTCCAACTGTAAAAATGGATGTATTTCATATCATATATGGCAACGTTGTTAAGCCGTTTCAAAACTACAACTAGCTACATTTGGAATATATTATCAGTCATGTAAGGTGAAAGATGTATATACTAATAAACACTTTGGTGTTGAAATTGCATTGTGTGGTATAGCAACGAATGATTGATGTGAAAATTTGTTTCATAAACTGATCAAGGCCTTCATTAAAATAGTGAGCAGAAGGATTTCACATGAACAGCTTTGTTACTCATAACACACAGTGCTTTATTCACCCACTTTATAGTAGCCATCTCCAAATCAACTTAAATATTTGCAGTTACAATGGATTTTATATTTTAACAGGCTTATGTTATCCTTGTATTGTAAAAGAACAAGTTTTGGTTTGTGAGAACTACTGTTTGAAATTTATTTCTACATGTCAAACATTATTGGAAAGATATCACGCTGTGCACTACCGCGCACTCATAAAATTCCTTTGACCACTAATTTGTCAAATATTATTAATCTGTTCAAAATTCCACAAAAATACTGGAGAGAGATTTTCATGCAAAAATGTAAATGCACTAATATTGTAATGGGAGAGTTGGCCCCTTATAATAGTAATGAAGATCTAAGTACAGAAACTATTTCATTAAATGAAGCATGTTTTCTTACATGAAAATTCTCATGTATGTCTATTAGGATGTAAAGTTTATCACAAAGAAGAGTATAATTTAGATTTTCAATTGTACCTTTTCACCCCTTTGTGGACTTTTAATTCTGAAAAATGAAGATTTATGCTTAAAAAATATTTTTTCAAAAAAACTAATGATGGATATTGTAGGTCATAATGAATGCAAAGTATTATCAAATGAAATAGATCTCTGTTTATGAAACTATCTGAGGAGAATGGATGTTTTCTTTATCTTGTATTACTTTTGGATATCATAAATAAATAAATAATATCTGTACTGCAGTTGTCGTGGTGAAACTCTCTAAACCTTTGGTCCTTCCTGTACCTTGTAAGATACAAACTTTTAAAAGACTTTCCAATTGGATTTCTCTAGAATGAAGCCTAGCCCACTGGGAGCATACAATCACAAATGTACCTTTTTTTAATGGTCTCTATCATGTAGGAGAAAGGGTAGCACCAGTATCCAGCCAGTTTGGTTCACTTCACATGAAATTACTGTGCACTGGTCACAGCAAAGGCTTTAAGCCCTGACAACATCTCCGGTAGTAATCATGAAAGTATGTGCATCAGAGTGAGCTGCCAAGCTAGCCAAGTTGTTTCAATACAACTATGATATGAGCACATCCCTACAATGTGGAAGATTTCCCAGTTACGTTCCATTCACAAAAAAATATATAAATATAAATCTGGCCAATTGCAACCCCATCAGCCTTTTCCCAATCATCAGTAAAGTGATGGAAGAAGTAATTAACTGATAGTTACTAACTAATAATGTGATCACTGATGCTTAATTTTGTTTACGTGAGAACCACTGGACTCCATATTGTGTAACAGCCTTGATCCAGACATGGATACACAAGCTGAGTGTCAAAAGAAAGGTCAGAGCAGATGTCCTCAATATCAAGGCAGCATTTGACAATATGACACCAAAGCATCCTAGCAAAACTGAGCTCAATAGCAAACTGTCCAGACGCTGACTTAAACTGAGATGGTTCTGGATGTTGGAGGGCAGTTATCACACCCCCAGGATATCACTGCTCAAGTTCTTCAGTGAAGTCCCATCTTGAATATATATCACATTTTGACTTGTTTTCCAGGTTTGTTTAATTTACCATATTATTTTTATTTTGAGGGATTATCATGTTAGAAAGATTTGGGGAAATAGGAAATCTTTAAAATCGGTTCTTACCAATTTTTACTGTTAAATTCCTAGACTTTTCTAGCTAAATGAGCAAAGAAATTTATATCTCCCGCTATTTTCTTACCAAAAAGAAAGGTCTGGAAATCCACACAAACTGCATCCATGCAGCCAACCACATGCTGTACATGCAGTGCTGAGATCCCCAATGTGTTGCGTGTGCATTCCTGGATCTCAGCAGGCAAAGAAAAGAAGGTTGTGCGATCTGTATTATGTTTAAAGGGACCTGAATTAATTTTCGTCACTGCTGGGAGGGCTATATTCTTTACCCTACAACACATACCAGTCTTTCCCTCCTAGTTAGGCATGGAACAAGGACATCTGTGAACTAGCATAATTAATGCACTGAATTCCCTGTGCACTATCCCTCTTCATCCTTCTTGGCCTATTTGCAGTCTTTGACACAGCTGATCACAATATCCTTTACTTCCTCTATTGTGCTGCTGGGTGGGACTGCCCCCAACTGGGTCCATTCCTTTTTGCTCAGTTGTAGCCAGAGAATCACCTGCCGAGAATCTCCAAGATCTTTGCGTTCCTCCAATTCTGGCTTTTTGTGCAAGCCCGATTTCCATCACTCCACCATTGCTGCCGTGATTTCAGCTGCCTAGGCCCTAAGTTCTGGAACCTCTCTGCCTCTCCACCTCTCTTCCTTTAAGACACTTTTTAAAACGTACCTCTTTGGCCAAACTTTTGGATCACCTGTCAACTCTTTGTTTGATAACAATCCTCTGAAGCATCTTGGAATGTTTTATGTTAAAGGCCCTATATAAATGCAAATTGTTATTATTTAAGACTGAGAGCATCAACCAAAGTCTGACTTAGATCCTGCATGTGAGAGGCACTCGATCATCCCCACTTGATTGTCCTTTCTGCGTTCCATCCTGGCAATACATGATATCCAGGCAGCAAAGGCAACAATCTACCCATCTGTACTTTTATCAATTGGGGGAATACTCTAATCATACAATTTTTCTGATAGCAAAACAGCATTGTGCTGACATTTCACTATTTGCTGGTGATATCACCCCTTACAGAATGGTTAACAAATTGAAGGGTAGAGTTTAAGAATTTACAGAAAACAGAAAATACTGGAAACACTCTGTAGGTCAGGCAGCATCTGTGGAGAGAGGAAGGTAAGGTTCATGGTTCAGGTCGATGACCTTTCATTGGAACGCATTTTCCCCACAAACGTTGCCTGGTGTGTTGCTTGTTGTTGATACCAATGTGCCAGGTATGCATATTGAGTATTTGGGCAAAGAAGTTAGTCTGCCCTGCAGAACATTTTGTCCACTAAAAATCCAAATTCTTCTTTCTGGCAGGCAAATTTGTAAATTGTACAATGGGACAAGCAAATGTAAAAGACAACCAGCAAAAACTGGCAGCAGATTCTTCTTTGGCCTCCTTGTCTCAGGAGACAATGGGTAAGCGCCTGGAGGTGGTCAGTGGTTTGTGGAGCAGCGCCTGGAGTGGCTATAAAGGTCAATACTAGAGTGACAGACTCTACCACAGGTGCTGCAGAAAAAATTGGTTGTCGGGGCTGTTGCACAGTTGGCTCTCTCCTTGCACTTCTGTCTTTTTTCCTGTCAACTGCTAAGTCTCTTCGACTCGCCACACTTTAGCCCCGCCTTTATGGCTGCCCGCCAGTTCTGGCAATCGCTGGCAACTGACTCCCACGACTTGTTATCAATGTCACAGGACTTCATGTCGCGTTTGCAGATGTCTTTAAAGCGGAGACATGGACGGCCGGTAGGTCTGATACCAGTGGCGAGCTCGCTGTACAATGTGTCCTTGGGGATCCTGCCATCTTCCATGCAGCTCACATGGCCATGCCATCTCAAGCACCGCTGGCTCAGTAGTGTGTATAAGTTGGGGATGTTGGCCGCCTCGAGGACTTCTGTGTTGGAGATGCGGTCCTGCCACCTGATGCCAAGGATTCTCAGGAGGCAGCAAAGATGGAATGAATTGAGACGTCGCTTTTGGCTGACATACGTTGTCCAGGCCTCACTGCCATAGAGCAAGGTACTGAGGACACAGGCTTGATACACTCAGACTTTTGTGTTCCGTGTCAGTGCGCCATTTTCCCACACTCTCTTGGCCAGTCTGGACATAGCAGTGGAAGCCTTTCCCATGCTCTTGTTGATTTCTGCATTGAGAGACAGGTTACTGGTGATAGTTGAGCCTAGGTAGGTGAACTCTTGAACCACTTCCAGAGCGTGGTCGCCGATATTGATGGATGGAGCATTTCTGACATCCTGTCTCATGATGTTCGTTTTCTTGAGGCTGATGGTTAGGCCAAATTCGTTGCAGGCAGCCACAAACCTGTCGATGAGACTCAGTGTGAGATGTTAATGCAGTATCGGCAGCAGATTAATTGTAGTGAAAACCCATCATTTACTCCTTGACTTGGTATTGCCTAAAATCATATAATCTAGTGAACTTAATCAGGTTAGCCTGCTCCATCTGTAGCCCGTCTACAATATTGAATAGTATACCTCATGTTGACCATAGATTATACAGCTGCCACACATACCACAGCAATTGTTAGAACTTGCTTTCCAGCATTTTGTGAGAAATGTCTTATTTTCTTCCCTTCAGGCCATTAGGTTAGTCAACATACAGAATTCAAATAACAGCCCCAAGTTCATATCACCAGCATGATTGTCACACTTATAACTGAAGGCAGATGTCAATTTGAAATGGACTGTTTCACGAATCAACAAGAAACATGAATGTCATAACAGTTATAAGCCAACCAGCAGTACTTAGAAACTACTTCAAAATTCTTGGAAATATTAAAGGAAACAAAGAAGATCTAAGAACTCTGAGCGCGCCCAAACCACAACAAAACTGAAGCATATTTTCACTTAGTAGCACAAACCACTATTTTTCCAAAATAGATTGATAGTCATGGCACCAAAAAGGTCAAGGTTTGAAAACTTATTTTGACTACTTTTCTCATACATTACGGGTGGGATTTTTATTTAAATGAGAGGGCAGGAACGGGGGTGGGTGGTCGCTTAAACTCACCCCTCTGGTCAGTGTGCCTGTTTTCCGATGCAAAACTAACGCACTCAAAGTTTAAAAGGCCGAAAGAGGTAACCTGCCCAGAATGGATAAATGATCAGTTAAAGGTCTTAACGTGCTTGTTGCCAACTCATTAAGGCCAGTTTTGAATTTTCTTTATAATGCATGGGATCCACGCAGTGTTCAACCACGACAGAAAGGAAGAGGCGCAAACACAGTGGGGAATAAGTCAGAACAGCAGCAAGAGATATCATTAAAGAGGGAAGGCCCAGTGAAAGCCCTCATTCATAGGCAGCCAGTTGTACAGATTCAGGAAAGTGATCTGTCATATCTCATCTTTGGATGGGGAGAATAGCTTTGGGGGCGGTGGACTGCTCCTTCTGCTTACGGCCTCATGGGTTTATGGGGGGGGGGGGGGTGGGGGGTTCAGGAAGACTGCAGATTCCAATTGAAAGGAAGGAAGGACATAACAGGAAATGGGATTAAGCCACTCAGAGATAGGATCGACTAGCGATGAGCAGCAGCATTCACAGGAGCAGAGGCAGACCCCTGGGCAACAGGGGCGCAGGGGACAGAAATGAGAGGCAGGAAGGCAACAAAGGAGATACCCTCAGCATAGAGTCTACCACCGAAGGAGAAGCTACCTGGACATGCTGGAGCATCAGTGCTGCAGAAGGCTGTGCCTGTCCAGGCAGATAGTTGCTGAATTGTGTGCCCTCGTTGAGGGTCATCTGAGGGAACTGTCACCATGGCCTTTCTGTGTCTGTAAAAGTCACAGTGCCCTTGTACTTTTTTGCAACCAGCTCCTTCCAAGGAGTAGCAGCAGACACTGGTGGCACTCACAAGCAGCAACATATCTTTGCAGCATGGAGGTAATGCATGCTCTGTTCAAGAGGGCAGGGGATTATATTAAATTCCAGATGGATAGTAGCACTCAAGCTCAAAGGGCAGTGCAATTTGCCTCTGTGGCCGGTTTCCCTCAGGTGCACGGTATCATCAATTGAACCCATGTGGCCATCAAAGCATTGACTGACCAGTCAAGGAGATTCCTCAACAGAAAGGAATTCCACTCCCTAAATGTGCAGCTGGCATGCAACCACAGCAAGCACTTTATGCAGGTGTGTGCACGTTAACCTGGAAACTGCCATGACGCCTTCATCCTCCGGCAATTGCAAATGCCGCAGCTCTTCATGGAGCAATCATAAATCTATGGACGGCTGTTAGCGGATAAGGCTTATCGCGTGAGGAGATGGCTGATGACTCTGGTGCGTAACCCTGCCATGGAGGCTGAGAGGCACTACAACTGTTGCCACTTGGGCACAAGTGTCATCAGTGAGCCCAGTGCCAGGGTTTGGGATATCTACTCAGGGCCAGAGAGGAACTTACAATTGGAGGGGGAGGATTCAGTCGGTGTGGTCCATGACATAGGCAGGACAAGGAAGGAGGGTCTGCATAGTCAGTATGAGGAACTAGGCACCAAATTAAGAAGCAGAACCTGAAAACCATTTGCAAATTGGCATAGGGCAAATAAGATTATAGAAATGAATGCGTGGCTCACAGACTGGTGTGGTAAAAGTGGGTTCCAGTTCATGGAGCACTGGCACCAGTACTGGGGAAAGTGGGACTGTACCAATGGGATGGTCTACACCTGAACCATGCTGGAGCTGGTGTTCTAGCAAGCTGCATAATTGGGGAAATAGAGAAGGTTTTAAACTAACTAGTGGGGGTAAGGGATCAAATTTGGGAAGATGTGGTAAATCAAAGAGTAGAGACAAGACAAGAGAGAAAGGTATTAATATGGGAAAAGATAAACAGACCATGACAGGAAGGGATAGAGAGTACAAATCAAAGAGTAAATCAGAAGTCAAGGCTAGATGTTCCAAAAATAATAAAAGGACAAAACTAAAGGCTTTGTATCTGAATGCACACAGAATTCGAAACAAACAGATGAACTGATAGAAATAGAAATAAATAAACAGGATCTGATAGCCATTACAGACACATGACTGCAGGATGACATAGATTGGGACCTGAATATTGAAGAGTACATGACATTTAGGAAGCTAGGAAAAGGTGGAGGTGTGGCTCTGTTAGAGAGGGAATGATCTAAGTTCAGGAAACCAGGATGTAGAAGTCGTTTGGGTAGAGATGAGAAATGATAAAGGCAAAAGGTCAATCGTGAGAGTGTGTACAGTAAAGGCCTGCTTGGGTATAAAATTAAAACGCGATTCGGGCTCGACCCGACCACAACCAAACCGAACCCGACTGGAGCCCAAGTCCTTTAATTATTTTTCATGCCCGGCCTGACCCGAATATCACTAAAATTTAATAATAATAATTTAATACGCGATAAAAACACACGCGCAGATAGCAACAGAAAAAGTAGAAAGAATAAAGGGGAAAAGTTTGAGGCAATAGCTGGGTGTATTTACAGTCCTTTGAGTTCAATGTGGAGCCTTTGGTTGTCGGTTGTCTTGCTGTTCATTGGGGCACAGTGCAAGCTTTAACTTGTTTCGATGCAGGAGTCTTTTCTCTCTTGAGGTTTAAGCAACTTCAGTGGGTCCGGAGGCTTGTGAAAAAGTGAAAGAGTGCCAACCAGGAGAGAGGCTGTCTTGTTCCAGGTTCAGTTGCAATCTGCAGTCTGTCTTCAAACTGTCCTGTGTCTAGTTCAAAAAGCTTGGGCCAGCAGGTTAGTCATGTGACCAGCTGGTTTAACCACTCCTGCGTTTGTGAATTCTCCATCTTAGCAGACACTGGAATGCGGGCTTCCTTACACCTTCAATGTCTGCTGATCAAAATCCATTTGGATTAATTGGACCAGGGAGTAATTGCTTTGTCTCTCCAAACACCGTCTCTTAGTATGCAAATGTCCTCCAGCCAAATGTCTGGCGATCTCTTTAAACAAGTTATTTCTTCACTCCAGCAATAGTTTAAAATTAATGTTCATATGACAAAATTAATCTGCCTCATTCTTGGCAGGTGATGGTTCTTCATGACAATAAGGAGATGGCAGATGCATTGGACAGGTATTTTGCATCGGTCTGCACTATAGAGAATACAAGTAACATCCCAAAAAGAGCTGCAAATCAGGAAATGGAAGGGAGGGAGGAACTCAAGAATATTACAATCACCAGGCAAGTGTTACTGAGAAAATTATTGCAGCTGTGGGCTGACATGTCCCCAGGTCCTGATGAACTTCATCTTAGGGTCCTAAAAGAAGTAGCTAGTGAGATAATTGATGCGTTGGTTTTAATTTTCCAAAATTCCCTAGATTCGGGGAAGATTCCATTAGATTGGAAAATAGCAAATGTAACTCTTTTATTCAAAAAGGGAGGAAGACAAAAAGCAGGAAACTACAGGCCATTTAGCTTAACATCTATCATAGGAAAAATGTTAGAAGCTATTATTTAAGACATTAAAGGAGGGCACTTAGAAAAATTCAAGGTAATCACGCAAAGTCAACATGGTTTTGTGAAAGGAAAATCATGTTTAACTAATTTATTGGAGTTCTTTGAAGAAGTAACGTGCTGTGAATAAAGGGGAACCGGTGGATGTACTGTACTTAGATTTCCAGAATGCATTTGATAAGGTGACACATCAAAGATTATTGTGGAAAATAAAAGCTCATGTTTTAGGGGTAACATATTGGCATATTTAGAAGATTGGCGAGCTAACAGGAAACAGAGAGTAGGCATAAATGGGTCATTTTCTGGTTGGCAAGATGTAATGAGTGGTGTGCCACAGGGATCTGTGCTGGGGCCTGAACTTTTTACAATTTATATAAATGACTTGGATGAAGGGACCGATGGTTGCTAAATTTGCTGATGACACAAAGATAGGTAAGAAAGTAAGTTGTGAAGAAGACATAATGATGCTACAAAGGGATATAGATAGGTTAAGAGAGTGGACAAAGATCTGGCAAATGGAGTATAATGTGGGAAAATGTGAAATTGTCGTTTTGGCAGGAAGAATAACAAAAAAGCATATTATCTAAATGGTGAGAGATTGCAGAGCTCTGAGATGCAGAAGGATCTGGGTGTCTTAGTGCATGAATTACAAAAGGATAGTATGTAGGTTCGGCAAGTAATTAGGAAAGCTAATAGAATGTTATCATTTATTGCGAGGGGAATTGAATACAAAAGTAGGGAGGTTATGTTTCAGTTATACAGGGCATTGGTGAGACCACATCTGCAGTACTGTGCACAGTATAGGTCTCCTTATTTAAGTAAGGATGTAAATGCCTAGGAAGCAGTTCAGAGAAGGTTTACTAGATTAATACCTGGAAAGGTTGGACAGGATAGGCTTGTATCCGCTGGAGTTTAGAAGAGTAAGAGGTGACTTGATTGAAACATACAAGATTCTGAGGGGTCTTGACATGGTGTATGTGGAAAGGATGTTTCCTCTTGTAGGACAATCTAGACCCAGAGGTCACTGTTTAAAAATAAGGGGTCGTCCATTTAAGACCAAGATGAGGAGAATTTTTTTTTCTCTCAGGGGGTCGTGAATCTTTGGAACTCTCTTCCTCAGAAGGCGATGGAAGCAGAGTCTTTAAATATTTTTAAGGCAGAGGTAGATAGATTCTTGATAATCAAGGGGTGAAAGGTTATCGAGGGTAGGCAGAAATATGGAGTCAAGGTTACAATCAGATCAGCCATGATCTTATTGAATGGTGGAGCAGGCTCAAGGGGCTGAGTAGCCTGCTCCTGATTCATATGTTCGTATGTTCGTATGGAACGGCACAGCTCCTCAGAGGAAGAGAATGAGAAAGAGGAGGAAGAAAATGAGGATGAGAAGGAGTGGAAGGAACACTGGAGAGTGATTCCCCCTGCTTTTCACGGATATCACCGTGGTAGGCTCAGGAGATGGAGCACTTATCAGGATGGCAGGGACACGAGGGCCAATCTGATGCAGATACCTTTCACCTGAGTGATACTCAGCCTGCAGGACATTTGGAGAGGAGATGCTCCATCATCTGAGTGAGAGCAAGCATCCATTAATAACAAAAGTCAGCAATCTTCTAATGGCACAAACACTGAAAGGCTCTAGAGTCTCCATCTGACAGACACTTCCCCAAATGCATTCCTTTGCTTTGCCAACCCTTATTTTCCATTGTCCTGCCTTTTGCCATGATGCAATGGAAACACACGAGTCTGCCTCATGAATGGACTTCTCTATCTTTAGCCCTCAGGTAACTCCGACATGTGGGCACACATCTCACCCGGGTTCGTCAGGTACAGCTGCAGGTCGTGTGGCTCCCGAGGTTCTGCATCCCTGCCCTGCTGGACAGGGCTGTGCCTGTTCTGTATCCTCTGAGGCAGTCGATTCTGCCTCATCCATCTCCTCCTGCTCTGAAGTGATGTATGCTTCACCCTGTGCTCTTGTCTCCAAGGTGCAAGTGTCTGCGATGTTGGAGGGTGCTCAGAAAAGATATGACGGTGCAGGCTCTGAGGTGTCTTCCCCCTCTGACTCCTTCAAAACATGATGGTATTGTTTCAACCCCTCCTCCTATGGAGCCGACCTTGTGGGGGACGTAAGAGAAGGTGGTGATGAGAAATCAACACAATCAACATATGCTTCTGCTGCTTAAAATAATGAGATGACAGCTTATGACGTTGACAGTTTATTGCACAGGAAGGTTTGCCAAACATCCCCTGAGACTGTTTATGTTCGACTCCCATTTCTTCATCACCAACATCCCCGGTGACTTCCCACTCTGGCCAGATCTAGGGCCAGCTCCTCAAAATGCACCAGAGCTGGGGAACCCCATTGTCTAAATGTGCCTTCTGCCCTCCCTGGCATTGTTCTCCCATTTGGCCTGCGAGGCGAAGAAAGATGCCATTAGGACAATGCCTCTCTCCCTCAACACTTGCAGCTTTTCATTCACATACAATGTTGCAGTCTTCACTTCCTCCTTCTCACATCTGCCGCTACTAATTGGGTGATAAATGAGACTCTGGACCAATCAACTGGATTTCCAATTGAAATAACAACTCGTGTGCATTGTCGCCTCGGTGCAGGGTTGGGACCAGAAATGAACCCGATGTCGGGGTCGCAACCCTGGAATTGAAACCCCGTCCTATATGTAGAAAAGGGATAATTAGAAACTTTAATCCTAGAAATAACCACAATTTAGTTCAACACATTTGTATAACATTCCCTTGTCCTTCTTTGTGTATGTTCATCAAGATAAGGGAGGTTAGTGCTGAGGAATGGAATTCTTCACATTTCAGGAGTTTGGGGGAGGATCTTTAGCCCCAATGGGGGCAGGCACGGAGGCGGGGTGTTGACATTCATGCCGCCAACTAGTGTGCCACTTCCGCGGCTCCATCCCAACACCAGCCATTTTCCCAGAGGCCAGATGTGGGACGGTATGGCTACCTGCCGCTTGCAATTAATTAATGACATATTGTCAGAGACTGACTGGAATTTTCTAGTCAGCCTCCTGGTCCCTGGAGGGGTCAGAGAAGAGAGCAGCTGCCTGTCTGCAGCCCCACACCGCCCTGTGAAGGGGCAACCCCTGCCCCCCCTCCCCAAACCCCGTGCCCCCACAACGGTGGCTGGGCTGCTGAGGGCTTAATTTTAAATTAAAGAAGTTGGAGAAAGGCCACCTCCACTTTGGGCATCCTCTCCTTCACTTACCTGCAAAGGCATCCTGTCGCTGCTTCCAAGCTGGAGGACCTCCTATTGGCCCTCCAGCTTTGAGATCCCACCCGCCGTCCTCAATTGGATGACAAGCCCACCCTCTAGCCACCAATTGGCCAATTCAGGGAAAATCACAGATGAGTGACAATACGAAGCGATCTTCTGACCCTCATTTGAGCCTGATGACAGGGTCCTGAAACCCGTGGGGAAAATCCTGCCCTTGGTGTCAACAGTGAGGCACTGCTAGGCCAGGTATGGCACAGCCATATGTAGGGTTAAGCATTGTTTATTCTGCCCAACAGCGCTGGCTTCAGCCCCAATTCAGAACCCACTATTGCACCAGGGTGATTTTCTTTTTCCATTTTGCACCAGTCATCCTGTGCCCACTCTGAGTTACATTGCCAACTGGTCCTGAATTAGAAACAATTTTGTAATGTAGGTTTGGGTCCAATAGGAAGTAAATTGAGACTGCCCAAAATCATTTCTCACAGATGCTCACAGCTAGCAGACAAAAGAGAATTTAATCTGTCTGAAAGGTGTTGACACCTTTCTTAAGTATAGCACACTAATCTATAGCACACTACTAATCTTGAATCATTGCAACGCAGAAATAAATTATCAGCCATGCAAGATGCACATTACAAATACTAAAGGGCCACATGGATAATTACTTGAAGAAGCATGTGAAAAATATTGGGGAAAGCGGGAAAATTGGCTTGTGTTAAATTCTCCCAAGTGTGGAGCCTCAGGCGGGGTTAAAATTTCAGTTTCTGTCTGGAGGAAGAAACTGTTGAATGCAAATTATTGTCAGTCCCAAAGGAAATAAATAATTGCTTGTTAAATATTAGTGCTTTGTCAGCACAAGAAGAGAAAAATCCCACAAAACCAGGTGTGTCTGGAGTTTAGTGTCAGGTAAATCTATGTCTGCACTGCTGGTTCTGCCCTGGGGAAATGTGAATATGCAACAAAAAGCAGACCAACAATAAAAACATGGACACAATCTTGAAGTGCTTGCCGTGAACTTGCTGAAGTTTGCAGACAACCATACTGATCAGACAAGCAGGGAAGACATTCGTGAAATTTTCTCCAACCATGCTGAAATGCAATGGACAGATTTTATAACGGGTGCTAAAGGAGAAAATATCCTTTTCAAAACACATGGAAATGGTGGAAAATTGCAATTGTGGGACAAAGATGAGACTTGTGAAATGGTGGAAGGTGAAGAAAAGAAAGCAGTTTTGAAAAAGATAATAGGCCAGCAGGAGTCTTTGAACAAGTGTAGTGTCAAAATTCAAAAGTGTAAGAGGTAGAGGAAGAGGAGGGTGGGGACAACAAAAAGTACAGTTCCAAGGCAAGACAACAACATTTAAGAGGGAATATGATAATGGTGATGAGGGAATGGAAAAAAACTGAAGAAAATACTGCAACAAGTCCAAAGAAATAAACTCTTGAAGAAACTGGATCTGTAAATTAGCCTGCAGCAAAACAACTGTAAAGGTCAAGAAATGCTGGATATACTCAACAACTGTAAAGGTCAATCTGGTGATCAGTGAGATTCAATTTGTGGTCTGCAAACAGAACAAATGTGGAGCAGGATAAGCATGGGGGAAGGAGTTGTCTAAAAGTTGCAATGCTTTACCATGTGTGAACGTTGATACGACTGGGGCTAATTGCTTCCAGTTCAGACCCCCAACACCACTATCTGTGCAAATGTAAAAGCAAAATGCTGCGGGCGCTGGAAATTTGAAACAAAAACAGAAAATGCTGGAAATACTCAGCAGATCAGGCAGCGTTTGTGGAGAGAAACACAGAGTTAAAGTTTCAGGTCAGTGACCTTTCATCAGAACTGGCAATAGGTTTTGAGCAAGTGAAGGCAATGTAGTGGTAGGGGAAGCTTGAGGAACAGCACCTCATCTTTTGAGTGCGCACTTTACAGCTTCTGGATTCAACTTTGAGTTCAATAATTTTAGATCATAACCTCTGCCCCATATTTTCTTTTTTTAGTGTTTTTTTGCTGTTCCCCCCCCCCCCACCCCCCCTCCCTTTTTTCTTTATCCCTTTACTTTGTGTTCGGACAGCTGCTATCATGCTATTTACAACTCATCCAGACACATCTTTTGCTTCTTTACTTGTCCCATTATCCCTCCCCTTGGCTTTGTACCATGAAACCTTTTGTCATTTAATCTGTTCTGCCCTCCACCCTTTCACAGGCCTTCCCTTCTGTTCTTCTTCCCCCTCCCCCTTTCACTTTCTCAAAACCTTTCTAACTTTTGACAGTTTTGATGAAAGGTCACAGACTTGAAATGTTAAGGCTGTTTTTCTCTGCACAGCTGCTGCCTGCTGTGCAAATGTAAGATGTTTGAGTATTCATGTTCTATAACATTGCTATAACTACTCCTGTACATAATTGAAACTTTTTGGTCTGATAGCGGTACTGAACATCCAAATATGTTCTATGCCAAATGATGAGCAATACTTTATTGCTGATCAATCAGCTCATGCATAACAAATTACATTCATTTATTAGTTGGCAAAATATAATTTTCCATCATTTTATTGTTTAATTATTTTCTATCTTTGTCTTGGTGAATTTTATCTCATATTGTGTAGGGAAAAACATTCAGGAAAACTATAATGGAAGTACAGGAAATAAAGGTAACACACAAGAAGTCATTAAATGGGAGCACTGTAATTACTGAATTATGAGAGTGCTTTTGAGTCACACTTACATCAGAACATAAGAAATAGGAACAGAAGTAGGCCATTTGGCCTTTGAGCCTGCTCTGCCATTCAGTAAGATCATGGATGATCTTCTAACTCAATTCCAGCCATCCATACTATCCCCATATCCTTTGATTCCCTTAGTACCCAAAAAGCTATTGATCTCTGTTTTGAGTATGCTCAATGGCTGAGCATCCACAATTCCTTTCCCAAGAGTCGCAAGCCTTTGAATGAAAGAGCTTCTTATCACCTAAGTCCTAAATGGCCGATCCCTTATTCTGAGACTATGACCCCTAGTTCTAGACTCCTCAGCTAGGGGAAACATCCTTCCAGCATCAACCCTATCTAGGCCCTTGAATGAGATCACCTCTCATTCTTCCAAACTCTAGGGAATATAGTCCTTATCGACTCAATCTTTCCTCATAGGACAGTTCCCTCATATCAGAAATCAGTCCCGTGAACCTTTGTTGCACACCCGCTAAGAAAAAAACTACACAGTGTTCCATGTACAGTCTCACCAATGCCCAATTTGCTGATGCTAAAACACTAGGTGGGAATGTAAGCTGTGAGGAGGACACTCAGGCTCACTGCCAGCAGTTCCCTGTTTTCTCTCTCCCTCCTTTCTTGAATAGCAGCGTTACATTTACTAACTTCCAGTCTGCTGAGACTATTCCAGAATCTAGGGAATTTTGGAAAATCATAGCCAGCGCATCCACTATCTTTCCTCATTATTCCTTTCAAAATGCATCACTACACACTTCTCTGCATTAAATTTCATCTGCCGTGTGTCTGCCTATTTCACCAGTCTGTCCATGTCCTCCTGTAGTAGTCTGCTACTATCTTCCTGTTATGAGTGCTTCTATAATTTTTAAAGTTTTTTTTTGAGGACTCATGTATTTTAGAGTGGGACATTGGTTTATTTTGGGAAAACTTAAAAAAACCCCGCCCATGGAGTTTTTTTTTATCAGGGTCGCTGAGAGGTCTGGCTTTGAAAACAAACAGTTACTGGAAGGCACCTGTTTTCAAATAATTACCCAGCAGGGGTTGTTTATGGCTTGGTGAAGATGTTTACAGAGATGTAACAGGAAATGTGTTATTAACCTAATTTGATGTCGGCACTGAGTCAACTGTAACTCTCTTTGCTCAACAGGAATGGGCAGTTGCAGCCCAAAAATGGCATTGGCCACTTACTGCTTTGTTTAAACTGGCGACCTGACTACTGCCATCTTGAGTGGGGTCTGGAGATGGGCGGCCGGAGCACCTGTTTCAGGTGGGACATAAATAGGATCTAGATTACAATTTTGAGGTACAGTGCATATTTGGCCCATTTATGCTTGGGCTTTGATCAGCCTACCAGCCTACCTTAATGAAAAATTGAAGTTTGCTCAGTAAATACTAGTAAATTCGCGCCATACAAGTGCCATGCAATGTCCATCTCCAACACAAGGGAATCTAACCATCTCCCCTTGACATTCAATGGCATTACGAAAGCTGAATCCCCTACTATCAACACCCTGGGGGTTACCATTGACCAGAAGCTGAATTGGAGTAGCCATATAAATACCATGGCTACAAGAGCAGGTCAGAGGCTAAGAATCCAGCGGCGAGTAACTCACCTGCTGACTCCCCAAAGCCTGTCCAACATCTACAAGACACAAGTCAGGAGTGTGATGGAATATTCTCCACTTGCCTGGATGGATGGAGTTCCAACAACACTCAAGAAGCTTGACACCATCCAGGACAAAGCAGCCCGCTTGATTAGCACCCCATCCACAAACATTCACTCCCTCCACCACTGACGCACAGTGGCAGCAGTGTGTACCATCTACAAGATGCACTGCAGCAATGCACCAAAGCTCCAGAGACAACAACTTCCAAACTCACAACCTCTACCACTTAGAAGGACAAGGGCAGCAGTTGCATGGGAACAAGTTCCCCTCTAAGCCACACATCATCCTGACTTGGAACTATGTCGCCGTTCCTTCACCGTCACTGGGTCAAAATCCTGGAACTCCCTTCCCAACAGCATTGTAGGTGTACCTACCCCACATGGACTGCAGCGGTTCAAGAAGGCAGCTCACCACCACCTTCTCAAGGGCAATTAGGAATGGGCAATAAATGCTGGCCTAGCCAGCAACGCCCACATTACAGGAATGAATAAAAAAAAGCGACAGGTCAAGATTTATAGGGGTCAGGAGGGTTTGACTCATGTGACACTGTTTATGATTTCGCTTTGGACATTGAGTTGGGATATGGGCAATGATTTTAAAAGGACAGTGGGAGAAAGCCTGCCAAGAACAACAAACTACCTCAGTCCATTCCAGCAGTTTAGAAAAAGCCTGCCAGTTTTCCATGTCATGAGGAGCTGAAAAGGAAGCGTAAGAACCAGACTGAAACTGTGACTGCATTCCTCCTGTAAGGCCTGTGTCTGAAACCTCTGTTGCTGCATTTCCTGGAAGCCTACTCAAACTGATCTTCAACGTCACCTGAAAAGATTTATTCTCGGAAGATCCCAGTGACAGCCGTCTATAAGCGTTTGGGACACCAAACCAAAACAAAGAATATATTTTCATATCTTCTCTCTCTTCTTCAAGAATTAGCAAGTATTTAACCAAGTGTTTTTTGGTCTTTTTTTGATAATAGAGTTCTAAAATGCAAATCCCTTAATTTTTTTGGTTAACCAATGTAAGTATGTGTGTGGCTGTGAGGGGCTTAGGTAAAAAGGGAACTTTAATATTTCAGTCTGTGTGTTTATGTTTTACTTCATTACTGAGCACTTGAAATGCCATAGCATACTATGGGCCAAGTGCTGGAGAATGGAATTAGATTGGATGGGTGCTTGATGGTCGGCACAGGCGCTTTGGGCCAAAGGGCCTGTTTCTGTGCTGTAAAACACTATGACTCTATGACTCTAAAGAGGCTTCAAAAAGATATAGACATGTTAAGTGAATGGGCAACAAGGTGGCAGATGAAGTATAATTTGGGAAGTGTAATGTTATTCCCTCAGTAGTAACAATAGAAAAGCAGAATATTTTTAAAAGGCATGAAACTTCTAAATGTTGATGTTCAGAGAGACGTGTGTGTACCGAAAGTTAGCATGCAGGTATGGCAGACAATTAGGAAGGCAAATGGAATTTTGCTTTTTATTCCAAGGGAACTGGAGTACAAGAATAAGGAGTTTTGCTACAATTGTATAAGGCTTTTGTGAGAGGACACTTAAAGTACTGTGTGCAGTTTTGGTCTCCATATCCAAAGAAGGCGATACATGCATTGGATGCGGTACAGAAAATGATCATGATATTGGTTCCTGGGGTGAGAGGGTTGTCCTATGAGGAGATGCTGAGTGAATTGGGCCAATACTCTCTGGAGTTTAGATGAATGAACAGTGATCTTATTGAAATATACAAGATTCTGAAGGAGCTTGGCAGGTAGACACTGGGAGGTTGTTATGAAGTATAGAGAATAAGTGAAATTTTCATTCCTTAGTTAACACATCTCTGGGTTTTGGTTGTTGACAAAAGTCTCCTTTTTGAGAAACATCCTATTTTCAAGGAAAGCAAGATTCTTAATTATCATAGAGTTGTCAAATATCAATTTTTTCAGGATTGAAAAGAATGCAAAGCACCTTAACAATCATGGGATTCAAATGATATAGAGCACCAAAGGTTTTCATAACTTCTACAACTCTTTGTATTTTAGCACTGCAATCTGTGCCTATTAAACCATTCCAAATATTAAATGGAAATACTCTTCAGAAAGATTTTTTTTTCATCAGCAGACAGCAGTTGAAGCATGTAACAAAGCCAGTCTTTTATTATTGCATGGCTTTCTATTTCATATCCAAAGTAATTGCCAACATAGCACATTCAATACATTCCTTGATGAAAGTTTTTTGGAGACCCTCAATTTAAGGTTGCTATGATTTTTGGTTTGATGTGGATAAAATTAGTGGAAAGGAAGAAATTAACACAATACTGCAAAAGTCTGTGATTTTTCATTTATTAAACTTAAAAGGTTGTTTGTTGAAAGATTCCATTTTAAGTGCACTTCTGTTTCAATCTGTAGGATATCTGCAACAATTTAACTTTGTAATGTTGTTGACAGATGCCTCCGATCTAATGTATTTTTAATATCAGAAAGCAACGGGGAGAGTGCAAAATTCATATTACAGAACACCACCAAGATTAAAAAGAATGAAAGAGAAGCCAGGATTAATCAACAAGGTAAAGAAGAGATTAGTGATAGGCAGTGCCAAGCATGGGTTTTCAAAATCTGAAAATTGTAGGAGGAAACTTAATGGAGTCATGTCAGTTCCAGTGTCCTATTCTGTGCAACCAGAGCTCCAAAGCTATGACAGTAATTCTGCCATGCTATCTCCAGCATCTAGAAGAGTGGCTGCAACGTGGCACTCATGCATGTTCAGCACCTTGTCACACATTGCATACAAGTGCACACACACGCACACACACATACCCACACACACACTAAAGCTTTTGAAGGGCAAACTTATGAGTTTGCGCATTGGGAATTCTCGCAAGGAGGTCAATGTGCCCTGCAGGGCATTCCATCCAATAAATCTCACGACAGAAAATCCAATGGGATGTGCTGACCAAATTCCCAAGGCATATATTCATAAAAATTGCCCCATCCAAAAATTTAATGGTGGTGCAACAGATCACCCAAGCTCTTAATCATAAGTTTTAAAAAGCTAACTTGTGACTCTCTCACCAGGTCATGCAAGGTCAGCCAATTTGCAGAATTTTCTGGTGCCCTGGTTGGGTTGCTCAAGACCAGTTGTGTCAGGGGCCAGTAACCAATGATGAGTTGCTGGCGGCCTGGTGTCTGCTGAGTGAGTTTCTGCCAAAAGAGGAAAGGATTTGGGAGACTACAGGCAGGGGAGTAGGAGTGCCAGTGGCATGGATAGCAGAGATCATTTCTTTTATTGAAAATGCAACTTCCCATTCAGCTGCTTTCCATAATAGGCATTCCATGGCTGAAGCACTGCCGAGGGCAGAACAAGTGCCTAATTTACAGGAAAATCAGTGGCCTAATAAGTCCGGAGCACTGCTTATGCACAGACACTATGTGGGAGCTGCCCACAGTGGAGCTTGCACATTTCATGTCCGATGATAAAGGGAACAGGCATTCAATGTGCTTCAGCACTGTTGTATTATTGGCCCCAATGCATTTGAGCAAATAAAGAAAGAAATTACATTTATATAGAACCTTTCACAACTGCATGATATCCTAAAGTGCTTCACAGCCAATTAAATACTTCTGAAATGCAATTGCTATCATAATGTCGGGAATTGCGGTAATCACACACAGACACACACATTCTCTTACACATACAAACACTCTCGCACACGCACACACAAACACTCTCTTATGCACCTACATATTATTACGAATTATTTAAAGTGATGAGGCTTCCAAGCAATGCAATTCTTTAACTGTCAACCTTTTCTGTTAATTTCCATTTACAAATTTTGGGCAGGAATTTGAGCGAAGTCTGGCGAAAAATATGGAGTGCGCGTGCCACCATGCCACCGCGATGTTGCGCGCAGCGACTAATCCAAATACGCTGGTCGGCCCACTCCCCCCCCAAAATCACATGGAGGGGGTGGGCTCTGCAATACCGGCAATGGTGTCAGCTGCCTGTGCGCAGGTGCTGGTGCCATTTTTAAAGGGTAGCCAGCCGTGCTGGCTAATTTACATTTTTAAAGTGAACCACTCCCCCCACCCCCACTGTTCATTTCAAAATTCTATCTCCCCTTTCCAAGTCCCCAAGAACAATAAAATTAAGTATTTGTCCTTTCCTCCCCCACCCCCCCCCCACCCCAAAACACTTATCTTGCAAACATGACCTTCCCCCCACCACAAACTGAACAAAATTCACAAGTCACCCCTTCCCACCATCCCCTAAACTAATGATGAAAATTTGACCCCGTTGCCCACCCCCAACCCTCTACACTAAAAATGTTAAGTTCCCCCTTTCCCCAACATTGTGGCGCCTGCTTTTCCCAGACGGGAAAGTGAAAGTTAGTGAGTGCAGCCGCCGCTTGGAAAATCGCAGCCCAACCATAAGATTGCAGGTGAGTTTATTTAAATGTATGCATTCTGGTCATTTAAATATGGAAAGCTGGGTCCCGTTGCCCAGCAGCGGTGGGGCCACCATGGAGCCTTGCCGCCGCCGGGAAGATCGGGCCAGGCCCTCCCGGCATCGGGCTCCATGGCGGGCCTCTGCCGGAACGACCTTCAGCCCCCCCCTGCCATGGAGCCCGAGGTCGGGAGCTCTGTAAAATCCCAGCTTTTACGTATGAAGAGACCTTTCTATAAATCTCACCAGCCCGTTTACTCCCACTCTTGTTTTGTTAAAAGTAGCAGAGGAAAATATTCTCCTGTATTTTCATGAACAACATAAAATACTATTCCTTTTCACGTCATTTTATTACAATCATAGAATGTTAGAACACAGAAGGAGGTTATTTGGCCCATCTTCCCTGTGCTAGCTTTCTGAAAGAGCCATCCAGTTAGTCTCATTCCCCTGCCCTTGCTCCATACTTTAAAAAAAAATGCCATTTCAAATATTTATGTGGTTCTTTTTAAAAATATTCCATTGTGATTTAATTCTTTTTATCTCTGAAGTTTGTTCTGCATCAATACCTAAAAATAAGGTATTTCTGAATAATTACCTTTAAAAACACGACGCCCACCCCCCTCCCCCCCGCCGCCGTCAAGATCGCCCGCCTCAAATCTAAATCAGGGGACACAATCACTGACCAACGTAAACAAATGGACCGCTGGGTGGAGCGCTACCTAGAACTGTACTCCAGGGCAAATGTTGTCACTGATACCGCCCTCAATGCAGCTCAGTCTCTGCCAGTCATGGATGAACTGGACGTACAGCCAACAAAATCGGAACTCAGTGATGCCATTGATTCTCTAGCCGGCGGAAAAGCCCATGGGAAGGACGGCATTACTCCTGAAATAATCAAAACTGCCAAGTCTGCTATACTTTCAGCACTCTACGAACTGCTTTGCCTGTGCTGGGACGAGGGAGCAGTACCACAGGGCATGCGCGATGCCAATATCATCACCCTCCATAAGAACAAGGGTGACCACGGTGACTGCAACAACTATCGTGGAATTTCCCTGCTCAGCATAGTGGGGAAAGTCTTCGCTCGAGTCACTTTAAACAGGCTCCAGAAGCTGGCTGAGCATGTCTACCCTGAGGCACAGTGTGGCTTTCGAGCACAGAGATCCACCATTGACATGCTGTTCTCCCTTCGACAGCTACAGGAGAAATGCCACGAACAACAGATGCCCCTCTACGTTGCTTTCATTGATCTCACCAAAGCCTTTGACCTCGTCAGCAGACGTGGTCTCGTCAGACTACTAGAAAAGATCAGATGTCCACCAAAGCTACTAAGTATCATCACCTCATTCCATGACAATAGGAAAGGCACAATTCAGCATAGCGGCACCTCATCAGGCCCCTTTCCTACCCTGAGTGGCGTGAAACAGGGCTGTGTTCTCGCACCTACACTGTTAGGGATCTTCTTCTCCCTGCTGCTCTCACATGCATTCAAGTCTTCAGGAGAAGGAATTTTCCTCCACACAAGGTCAGATGGCATGGTTGTTCAACCTTACCTGTCTTAGCGCGAAGACCAAAGTACGGAAAGTCCTCATCAGGGAACTCCTCTTTGCTGACGATGCTGCATCATCTTCCCACACAGAAGAGTGTCTGCAGAAACTCATTGACAGGTTTGCGGCTGCCTGCAACGAATTTGGCCTAACCATCAGCCTCAAGAAAACGAACATCATGAGACAGGACATCAGAAATGCTCCATCCATCAATATCGGCGACCACGCTCTGGAAGTGGTTCAAGAATTCACCTACCTAGGCTCAACGATCACCAGTAACCTGTCTCTCGATGCAGAAATCAACAAGCGCATGGGAAAGGCTTCCACTGCTATGTCCAGACTGGCCAAGAAAGTATGGGAAAATGGCGCACTGACACAGAACACAAAAGTCCAAGTGTATCAAGCCTGTGTCCTCAGCACCTTGCTCTACGGCAACGAGGCCTGGACAACGTATGTCAGCCAAGAGCGACGTCTCAATTCATTCCATCTTCGCTGCCTCCGGATAATCCTTGGCATCAGGTGGCAGGACTGTATCTCTAACACAGAAGTCCTCAAGGCGGCCAACATCCCCAGCATATACACCCATCTGAGCCAGCGGTGCTTGAGATGGCTTGGCCGTGGAGCCTCATGGAAGATGGCAGGATCCCCAAGGACACATTGTACAGCGAGCACGTCACTGGTATTAGACCCACCGGCCGTCCATGTCTCCACTTTAAAGACGTCTGCAAACGCGACATGAAGTCCTGTGACATTGATCACAAGTCGTGGGAGTCAGTTGCCAGTGATCGCCAGAGCTGGCGGGCAGCCATAAAGGCGGGGCTAAAGAGTGGTGAGTCGAAGAGACTTAGCAGTTGGCAGGAAAAAAGACAGAAGTGCAAGGGGAGAGCCAACTATGTAACAGCCCCCACAACCAATTGTATCTGCAGCAGCTGTGGAAGAGTCTGTCACTCTAGCATTGGCCTTTATAGCCACTCCAGGTGCTACTCCACAAACCACTGACCACCTCCAGGCACTTACCCATTGTTTCTCGAGACAAGGAGGCCAAAGAAGAAGAAAGAAGAAGAAGAAGAAGATAGCTAGATAACAGTGAGAAGCCCTGTTACTTCTGACATGACAGGTGCTTTTTTACAACATTTTCAAGATATAAGATTCAGATAAAACATTCTTGGTACTGCACAAAATAATGTTGCAGAGTACTCAAAAACAGCATTGGTGAGAGTTTATTGCTTAATACTTTGGTTATATTTCACCCAAAGTGCAGTTTCTTTTATCTAAATGCTTTAGTACTTCTGAATGATAGAGAGTGACATTATATCTGCATTTTCATTCTTTCGTAATCTACTTTTCTTTTGCTAATTGCCAAAAATCAGAGAAGCCTCTGGTCTTAGCCTAGCAAATAAATCTTTGATTAAGTAAAATTAAGAATAGAAGAAAGAATGAAATTAGAAAATGACAACAAACATGCACATTCTATAGACAATGTTTATTTTTTCGTGGACTCTATTACAACTATTTAATCTGCTGAGGAAAAGCTCTGCATGGATACTCTCATCCCCTCAAAGGTAATAAAGTAAAACTCCAGAATATTCACCAGCCTCTGGACTCCACAAGTTAAGCTTGGTTTGATGACAGACAACATTCTAACTACCACCACCTTCCCCACTCCCAGCACAATTATCTCAAAATATAGGGATGATGCCATGCTCTGGCACTGTCTGTGGCATTACATCTCATGCTTATTCCTATAAACCCAATCCCATTCCCAACTTGACAGATATCCAATTGCTTTTTGATGGGGACAAGTGACACACAGAATTGTTTCTGCTAGGATACTGGTCAGCACCCACCACTCTGTGGGGAAAGAAACATTTGTTATAACTTCCAGCCTCAAGTTATAATCCTGTACCCTTTAGTTATGTTCTCATTAACATACCCAATGTCAGCCACAGAACATGGCAGCCTTGCCAATAACAAATCAGAGTGGGCTTGTGTTGCTATTAGAGATGGTTTAGTGGCACAAATGCCACCTCATTTTGCTGTACTGCCAACTTCAGTTATATCTTTGGGAGCAAGTTCACAAGGTAATATGGAGTGATTGGCACTGACACTAGGTGATACGCAACTAAAAGTTTCCAAATTGACACATCATCAGCTTGAAGAGCAAAAAAAATTCATTGACAAAAATAGAATGCTCCATGTTAGTAATACAGTATAAAAATAGTTCGGACAGTAACTGTGATTTAACATTTTTATTCTACTTGATCAGAGAGGACAGCTGAAAATGAATAACACTTTTCTAAACAGATGTAATGGAAATTCCGAAACTTTAATTGTGTTTACATTTCTCCATATTCCTGAGTGACAAAATGCTGTAAGAATGCTGTAGTCCATTCTGTACTATAATTCTGCATCTGTTCTTCTATTTCTGAATATATATAATTAGCATCTGGCTTTAACTGTGTTTTTTTTTATTGTATGCCAAGTACCTTTTGAGAGTTGATTGGTGCTGCTTTTCAAAAGAAAAATTAAATATGTTCTTAATAGATCTTTCAGAACATATTAGAGCTTTGCAAAGATATTTTATCAATCCATACAAAACAAAAATCCTTTGAATAAAAGCAAAATACTGCAGATGCTGGAAATCTGAAATAAAAACAGAAAGTGCTGGAAATACTCAACAGGTCAGGCAGCATCTGTGGAGAGAGAAACAGAGTTACTGTTTCAGGTCTGTGACCTTTCATCAGAATTGGCAAAGGTTAGAAATGTAATAGGCTTTGAGCAAGTGAAAGGGGAAAGTGGCATTGTGGGGGTGGGGGGGAGAAGAACAAAAGGGAAGGTCTCTGATAGGGCACAGCGTGGGAGAAATTAAATGTCAAAGATATCATGGAATAAGAGGCAAAGGGAGTGATAATACATGTAGTGAAACTACAACTATTATCACTCCCTTTGTCTTTTATTCCATGACACCTTTGTCATTTAATCTCTCCCACATTCCACCCTATCACAGACCTTCCCTTTTGTTCTTCTTTCCTCCCTTTCCCCTTTCCTTTGCCAGTTCTGGTGAAAGGTCACAGACCTGAAACATCAACTCTGTTTCCCTCTCCACAGATGCTGCCAGACCTGCTGAATAAATCCTTTGAATACTGAATCTACTGTTAAGCTGTGCTGTACATGAAAGGGGCACAAGAATCATAGTGCAGAGATGTCAAGTCTCAATTTGCTTCATCTCCCCTGCCTTCACTGAGTTCAAGATAGTCATCTAGCACTGAATTGCATTGTGTTGGCTCCAGGCTAAAATGCACAGCCCATAGAATATGCCAAAAACCAGCACAGTCCACAATGTCACATCATGTTATGTATTAGAGTTGACTGTCTTGTGGACCATAGGCTATGGTGAATACATTGTTGGCTTCCATACTCTTTGACATTCTTTGTGACTATGACTGTGGTAAACTATCCCTTCTCATCCTTCTCAATCTATCTGCAACCTTTGACACAGTTGACCACACAATCCTCCTCCAATACCTCTCCTCTTGTCCAAGTGGATGCAACTGCCCTTTCTTTGTTCCATCCTTATCTATCGAATCACAGCCAGAGAATCACCTGCAATGGCTTCTCATCCAACTCCTGCACCATTACCATTGGAGTCCGCCAAGGGTATCTCCTTGGCTAGCTTCCATTTCCCATCCATATGCCACCCCTTGGCAATATCATGCAAAAACAAAAGATCAGGTTCCACATGTACACTAACAGCACTCAGTTCGATCTCACCAGCACCACTCTGGACCTCTCTACTGTCTCTGATTTGTCACACTGCTTGTCCAACATCCAATATTGGATGAGCAGAAATTTCCTCCAACTAAATATTGGGAAGACTGAAGCCATTGTCTTTGGTACCTGCAACAAAATCCTTTCCCTGGTCATTGTTTCCATTCCTGGCAACTGTCTGAATATCAGCCAAACTGTTCACAATCTTGGTGTTGTGTTTGAGCCCAAGATGAGCATTCGACCACATATCCACTCCACCACTAAGCCCATATCTTTACTCATTCCAAGTCTCGTTCAGCCAACACCCCTGTACTTTCTGACTTATACTGTTTCCAGTCCAACAATGCCTCAATTTTAAAATACTCCTTGTTTCAAGTCCCTCCATGGCCTCTGCCATCCATACCTCTGTAATCTCCTCCAGCCTTACAAGCCTTTGAGATCTCTGTGCTTCTCCAATTCTTGAGAAACCCCAATTTTAATCAGTCCACCATTGGAGGCTGCGCTTTCAGCTGCCTAGGATCTAAACTCTGGAATTCCCTCCCTAAACCCATCCGCCTCTCTGTCCTCCTTTAAGATGCTCCTTACTGATCAAGCTTTTGGCCATCTGGCCTGATCCCTTCTTCTGTGCTTGATGTCAAAAATGTTTTAATGGTATCACATTCTGCTACGTTAAAGGCGCTATATAAGTGCAAGTTATTGTTGCTGTTGTGTCTACTTTGGGAGTAGATTTGGACCCCTCAGGGTAGCTATTGGAGAGCAGATGGGTTGGTGGTCGGTGACTAGATAATGGGATGGCTGAACCGTGCAACCATGCACAGTGCGTACATCCTCCATGCATATGCAATGATTGTTCGGAGTTTCAGAGTACTTAATAATTAGGCCAGAAACCCCATGCCATTTTCAGTGACATTGTTTGAGGCCAGTGACTTTTTTTGGCAGCAAAATGGGGCAATTTCCCATTCCAAAATTAATCTTCCTTGTACTTTTTGGCTCTTGCAGTGATTGACCTGCCAAGTCCCGAGTAAGCTCATTTACACATTATCATGGTGAAGCTCAGTGGTGCTGCTGCTTCAGGTTTCTTGCTTTTACTCTCCCAATACACTCAGCGTAAGGTTGACTGAGAACGATAAGGCACAGCAGGCGCCAAAATCAGCTGACACAGGGGGGAAGGTGGAGTATGTGAGTCTGAAGAGTGTAGAGTTTCAATAGTGATTTCTCCAGCTGAGAATAACTAATGTCACCCATCTGGAGTTGCTTCTGATTGTTTTTGATAGTGAGACCTCAGGGGGTTTTGCGATCTCGTACAGAATACCCCCTCTACTTCCTCAACAGAAGGAGCTTCTGCTCCCTGAATGTACAGATTATGTCTAATAACATGGAAATGTGATAGGCTAGAAGTTGTCATGCTGCATTCACACTTTGGAAATCGGCCCTTCCTGACCTCTTTAGGGAAGAAAATTACGGCCGGAATATTTTGTTGGGCGTGAGGCCCCACTCACCGGCCAAAAAGTTGGTGGCACTCCCGCCTCCGCTGGGCTTAGGGAGCCAGCCTGGGATTTTTTGCTCCCCAGGTCTTTAATTAGTCTTGGACGGGACTTCCACCTCCTTGAGGCAGTAAGTCCCACCTAAAGGAGCAGTCGGCCAATCAGCAGAACGGCAGCTCTTAGTCCCAGCAGTGCCCACCGGGATCGGTGGCCACTGCTGGGACTACACCAAGCTTCAGGAGGAAGAGGAAGGACGACCCGGGAAAGGAGGTAGGTTTTTGGGGCCTCGCCGGGGGTAATCGGTCGGGCCCCGGCAAGGCAAGGGGGTGTCAGATAGGGGAGGCGGGGTAATATTGTGCATTGGGGGCGGTTGGGGCTTCAGTGGTGACCCTCTGTGAGCCCGATTAGGAGGGTACCCCACCAGCCTGCAAGAAGGCTGCCTGGTTTCACCAGGCGGGCTTTTTGAGGCTTCCGCCTTCTGGCTGCCAAGGGTAAAATAATTGGCCACTTAAGGGCGTTGATTGGCCTGGGGCGGGTGGGCGTTTTCTCGCCACCCCCGCCCCGTGTAAAATTGCAGCAAGGTGGGGGGGAGCAGCCCGTCCCGCCTCCCACTCAATCTTACACCCCGCCCGCACCCCGCCACCAGTCTGCTCATTTGTGAGGCATAAATTTCCTGCCAATGTCAACGGATAGATTGTCGGTGACAATGCTTACCACCCCCTCATGAATAATGAACTCTCTAGGTAAGCCTACCACCTCCATTTTAGCTCTATCACCCCATTTCTGCCAGGCAGAGAGAGTTAAAATCTCCATATAGTTTACCGAAATGTTGAGGAATGAAAAAAAACAGGAAGAAAGGTGGGCATAGGCTGAAAAGAGGTAGGAATTTTGTAACCTGGTTTTGTTGCTTAAGCCAAATTAAGCATAGGATCATACGGAGCGATGAGCCAAATAGCCTGCTTCTGTGCTGTGTGATTCTATTCTAAGATTCTTAAGGCTTGTGAACGGCATAAATCGTACAACCAGCACGAGCAACACACTCCATTACACCCAAAGCCCAGTGGCACAATCAATACCCATCTGACAGAGGAGGAAGCAGGGCTAAATTTTGTGCCTGCGGTGGGGGTCCCAACCGGTTGTGAGGGTGGATGCTAGTCTTTCCGAGGGGATGGTCCTTGCCAGAGGGTGCCCAATCAGGAGGCCCCCCCACAAGCCCATAGGAAGGCCGCCAGCTTTTACTGGACAGCCTCCACACATGGCAGAGGGATCAGCACTGCTGGTAAAATACCAAGGTGACAGAAAGAGGCCCTTAATTGGCCACTCAAGGGCCAGAATTGGCCTCGGTGTAGGATGGTCATCCTTGACATTTCTCCTTCCCTGGTAAAATTCCATGGTGTTGGGAACGCGATGGGCACTCTACCTCCGCCTTCCCTCACCAATTTCAACACCTCCCCCCCCCCCCCACTTCCGCCACCTCTTAGCCTGTGCCTCGAGGCCTAGTAAAATCCAGCTCACAATTACAACTGCTATTTTCTGACTGAGTCCCCAGGCTGTCCACAACCCTAGTGATTGAATGAACCTTACAACTGATTACAGCTTAACCCTGGGATGACTTTCTACATTAAAGGCACTACACAAATATTTATTATTGTTGTATTCTATATGCTGTATATTATGAATTTGAGGTGCCTCAATGTGTTATAATCAAAACACAATTGTATATTTAGAAACTCTTTAAAGGAGAAGCTGCATTTAATAATGACCAGAATTCTGCCCAGGAATTAAGGGAAAATGCTATTTTCTGTTCTATTCTTGCTTGGTTCGGGAACAACTATTACTCAGTAGAAGTACCTAATGCAGAACTGTTGCTCAAGAGTAGTACGTAATGAATGTACTGTAATTTATAAATCAGTTACTTCTAAAAGACAGTGGTCAGACTTTGGCATCACTAGGATAAAGGAATTATGCAATAGTTATAAACCAAATGTCTGCTTGTTAAAAATTAGCTTTTTATGCTATTTTGCAACTACTGATGAATGAAATGACTGTTTACTATGAACTTTCGGATGTTATGAACGAAATAGCTTGTTTTTGCAATTTAGAGTAGACGATTCACAGATGTTTTGAAAAAAATGAGTGTGGTAATGCAAGAAACATCAGCTTCCAGGGCCATAGAATATGGTTACAGAGTTGGCAGCAAATTTATATGTTTGTGCATCATTTGCGTCTAATTATTCCCATGACACTATGAGGCAGAAGGGAGACTTTTAACTGCCAGGCGGGAAGTCAGTGGGATGCGTGGGCCACCTCATTAGAAACCCACTGAAAACAGATGTCAAGAGGCAGCTCGCAGGCTTTGCGCATATGACGATTATCCTTGAGGTTAAACGACATACCGCCATACTAAGATGAGACATATCGGTCTCCAGAGGGTGTAAGTGGACCCCACCAGAGATTGTCCAGGCTAAGGAAATGGTTTAGAGCCTTAAAGATGAGGGAAATATTTTTTGAAAACAAAAATGATGTTGGCCCCCTTAGTAAGGGAACTAAATGGAACAAAGTAGATGTCTACCAAAAAGAAGCATGGGCGATCGTTTGACGTCAATTGGGCATCCATGTTTCCAGCAGCAAAAGGCTGGCATGGAGATAAACTTTAGATGCCATTCCATAGACTCCAAGTCATCTGGTAGGGAAATTGGATGGAAAGAATCATACTGATGCATTCTTTAACATGCTCTACACTGCATACGATCATGCTATGGCTTTCTGAGATGGGAGGCACATGTTTTGTTGACTTAAAAGGTAATGGGAAGAACATCAACCGGAACTTCAAGCTTTGAGCAGAGGCTTTGGCCTCAAAACAAAAGTGCCGATGAAAGTATGCAAAGACGCGTGGCATATATTTATAGGTAAGTTCAATCATGTGAAAATTGTAATTTTTAAAATGTTTTCTCATGTTATAAACCTCATTTTGGACATTAGAATTTAAATGACTGAAAAAAGTGGCAGCTACTTGTTCTATTGGTAGATTTTGGTTGCTGCTCATGTTCGACACATTGCTGACTTGCTGACTTTTATATTTATATTCGTTAGCTACACGGTTCTGATTTGTTGCTGCTTTATGAATATGAAATTTATTTGAACTAAAAAGTGTGAAATAGAGGTGTTGCCAATTAAAGTAGTGTGAAGCCAAATTGTAACACAAGAGAAAGCATTATTAGCAGATTGCTTCTGGTGCTGCTCCAGGTGAGTCAGTGGCTAGGCTAAAGTGTGTTTACTGTAATCTGATGATTTAAGTTTAATGATTAAAGTGTTACAGGAGGTAAAAGTGTGTGATATATGCAAGGCTTTTAATATATTTTATATATAATACAGATTTATCTCCTTTCACTATATCATGTAATGTACAACATATTGTCAAGAAAACTTGCTAAGCCAAAGGGGGATTTTTAAGTTCATCAATTGGAAACCTACATTAAACTTTTAATGAAACAGAAAGAGCTGGAATTCTACAGTTAACTATTTTTTTTAAAAAGCTGGCAGCCAAGATGGCCACTGCAATTTGCATTTGAGCACCTTACACATTCCAAGGCCTCAGAAAGGAGACACATGTCTGATGATTGTGTCCCAAGACGATGGCTGGCTATATTGAGTGAACCACAGGAGATTGCATTCATTAGCAGGACAGTCGAAGCCATCGTGGCACATTGACCTTGAAAGGGTCAACTCTTCCAGGTGTAAACATTAACATCCTGAGGACTAAGGGACTGAAATTCCTAAACTTGAATCTCATTAAAAGGGTCCAGACAATATACTGAGGCAGTCATGTGACTGCTTGTCCATCTCTGCGAAAGCTAGCAGTTTTCCCTCGGAGAAAGCCAGTGACTCATTTCTGTGCAGAAGCCAGAATGGGTGTCTCTCTCTCTCGCTAGAAGACCTTGTGCAAAGCCTAGCTGCTGATTGCTGGATCCAAGACAAAGACACCTACAATTCTGTCTACAAGAAAAGCCTGAACCAGGTGGACCAGCGACAAACTGCACATTTACCAGCCAAAGACTTCAGGAACACAACTTCAGCCAGAAGACAACAGAATCATCCAACCCCATAGACAGTGTATCAATTTTATTTCTTCTTGACTCGAATCCAACCACAAATCTACCCCTCATCACTCTGTAATCTATTTGTGTGTGTGTGTAATGCTCTTGTGAATGTGTTGTATAACTTTTTTTAGATGAGGTTTAGATTGTTAAGTATAATAAACTCACGTCTTTCTTTTTAAACTCAAGCAAACCAGTCTGATTGGCTCCTTTACAATCACAACAAAAGTAAAGGTAAAACACTCACTGAAGTGGTAAGCACACCCACTATTTAAAAAAGAAGTAATCCCTGTTACGGTCAAATAAGAGGAAGGACAAGAAGGGAGCCTTGTGACCCCTCCTCACTTGATCGTAAGAATATATTCTGCTGCTAAGGTGAATCCATGTCCTTTTAAGAACATAAGCTATAATTGCTGTTAAGTAAACACAGAGTGAAGTCAATTAGAGCTTAATGGTAGATTGGAAGTTGCGTGTTATTTTCAGGTTTACCATCTGTTGCTGACTTTATTTCTCTTTTCTTCAAAACAACGTTTTACAACCAAATGTGACATTTGGTCTGTGATGGAGTAAAGGAGATCATATATCCTACACGATCTTGATCCCCATTGCGCAATATATCTTTTGATTCTGCTCATAAAGCTTATTTTAAATTCTGCTTATAAGGTTGCTATTAATATTCCTGTTTTCATTATCGTGGAGCAATTTGTGATATTTGAATATGTGATTTTATTTTGTATGTAGCAAACATTTCAGAAAATGTCATTATTTAGACACTCATCTGTCCTAGCCTGTCGGCAAGTTGTAGGCAACTCAGATCAGATTCATACATACAGACATACAAACACACATATATTAACTCATAACAACAACTTGTATTTATAAAGCACCTTAACATAGTAAAATATCCCAAGGTGCTTCGCAGACTTTGATAATAAAATTTGACACTGAGCCTCATAAGGAAATATTAAGATAGGTGACCAAAAGCTTATAAAAACATATGAACATATGAATTAGGAGCAGGAGTAGGCCACTCAGCCCCTCGAGCCTGCTCTGCCATTCGACAGGATCATGGCTGATCTGATTGTAGCCTCAATTCCACATTTCCACCTACCCCCGATAATCTTCCACCCTCTTGCTTATCAAGAATCTATCTACCTCTGCCTTAAAAATATTCAAAGACTCTACTTCCACCGTCTTTTGAGGAAGAGAGTTCTAAAGACTCACGAACCTCTGAGAGAAAAAAATTTCCTCGTCTCTGTCTTAAATGGACGGCCCCTTATTTTTAAACAGTGACCCCTAGTTCTAGATTCTCCCACAAGAGGAAACATTGTTTCCACATCCACCCTGTCAAGACCCCTCAGGATCTTATATGTTTCAATCAAGTCGCCTCTTACTCTTCTAAACTCCAGCAGATACAAGCCTAGTCTGTCCAACCTTTCCTCATAAGACTACCCGCCCATTCCAGGTATTAGTCTAGTAAACCTTCTCTGAACTGTTTCCAACGCACTTACATCCTTCCTTAAATCTTGGTCAAGGAGATGTTGATCAGCCATGATCATAGTGAATGGCGGAGCAGGCTCGAAGAGCCAAATGGCCTACTCCTGCTCCTAGTTTCTATGCTTCTATGTGTTCTAAGGAGCATCTTAAAGGGTGACAGAGAGGTTTAGGGAGGGAATTCCAGAGCTTAGGGCCTAGGAACTAAGTAAGTAGGCTAAATTTCTTGTGTTATATTGTTTGCCTGTTAGACAGCTTTAATACTGTAAGATATGGATAAACAAACATACATACAAACAAAAAAACATCTGACAGGATAAGAAAAGGTCCATCCAGCCTGTACCATAAGTTATAATGCCTTATACGTTACATCAAGAGACTGTGTGCCCCTTAGAGGTGTCATATAGTCTGCTAGGAGAGGTGAAAAACCAGATCAAGAACCCACGGCCGATTAGGAGGAGAATTCTGAAAAATTCCTCTGATAATTATGATTCCAAGGTAAAGACATTACAACAGCAGCTGTCATTAATATTGCAGCTTTAATATATAAAATATTCAGAGTTACTTTGTATAGGGAGACTGTGGAAAAAATAGATAAAAGGAATAAAGGAGAAGGTACCAAGCCACAGTGTGAGATTAAGGAGAGGTAACCAACATTTTGGTCAATAAGATGGATTTTGGGAAGGTGTTTAATGGTGGGGAGAGAACTAGACATATGCAGATGTTTGGGAAGAGAGTTCTAAAGAGTAGGGCCAATGATGGGATGAAAAGCAAAGGAGACACAAAAGGCTAGACTGTTGATGTCAAGGGAAAAGTCACTGTCATCTCACTACTCTGTAACATCAGCCATCTCCAGCAGTGTCTGAGCTCATCTGCTGCCGAAAGCCTCATCCATACCTTTGTTACCTAGAGGCTTGACTATTCTAACGCATTCCTGGCCTCCCACAGTCTATCCTCTGTAAACTTGAGGTCATCCAAAACTCTGCTGCTCGTGTCCTTAATCGCACCAGGTTCCGTTCATCTATCACCCCTGTGCTCACTGAGCTATATTTGCTCCCGGTCAAAGCACTGCCTTGATTTTAAAATTCTCATCCTTGTTTTCAAGTCCCTCCATGGCCTTGTCCCTCCCTATCTCTGTAATCTCCTCCAGCCCCACAACATTCCAAGATATCTGCACTCATCTAATTCTGGCTTCTTGAGCACCCCCGATTTTAATTGCTCCACCATTGGTGGCTGTGCCTTCAGCTGCCTAGGCTCTAAGTTCTGGAATTCCCTCCCCAAACCTCTCCACCTCTCTACCTCTGTTTCCTCCTTTAAGATGCTCCTTAAGACCTCCCTCTTTGACCATCTGCTCTAATGGCGCCCTATGTAGCGCAGTGTTAAATTTTGCTTATAATGCTGCTGCGAAGCACCTTGGGACGTTTTATTACGTTAAAGGAGCTATATAAAATACAAGTTGATGTTGAATATTGAACCCAGATACAGTCCAATAAAAGTCAATGTGGTGATTAATTGCACTTCTAAATTCTTACAATGCAAGCAATTCAGTTTTTCATTAAATTAGGAAATGCCGTGCTTACTTTCCATGACAATATCATTAACGCATTTGTGAAAATTGTCTTTGTTTGGTATTGCTACTAAATCATAAGCAAGTTCTTTCAAAATCTGTTTATAATTTTGCTATGAACACCAAACAGAGGAGACCTTTGCAAATCTGACAATTCCAACATTACTGTACATAGGGACCCACAGGGGCTCTTTGCCCAAAACCTTTGAATAAAATGATCGCGCTTAAATTTGAAATGTCTCTCAGTGCACAGACTATACAGGGCTGACTTCCTGAATGCACCCTACCAGTGTGAGCCTTGCCTGCTTTCACATGCATTTGGAAAATTGGCCCTTACATTCTTAATTCTAGATAGCTCAGACTAAAACATCTAGATAGCCCAAAGTTTCTTTTTTCTTTCCCCATGAGCGAAAAAGTGACCTTTGCTGTTGCAAAGGTTGATCTATTCCAGATGTTTTAATGCCTTATCACGGACGTTATTTGTAAACAGCTGATGCCAATTTCAGATAGTGGATCAAAATGCTCTAAATTCCTGAATCAATCAACCTTCAACAATGTTGAGAATGGGAAGTGTTTTGGGAATACTGCAGGTCAAAAATTCTTCAGTACCACATTGACACGCATATAGGCTGCACCTGCACATTGTCCACACCAGGGGCCTATCTGACTGTTAAGGTGGGTTTAAGAGATCACATGGCACTGTTCGGAGGGAGAACAAGGGAGCTCTTCTAAAGTCCTGACCAACACCATCAAAAGAAGATTAACAGAACATTGCGGTTTGTGGAAATATTGTTGTGTGCAAATTGGCTGCTGCGTTTGTTTACATAACAACAGTGATTACAGCTGAGAAGTATTTTATTGGCTGTGAAACACTTTGAGCCAGAAAGCTGCTATATAAATGAATGTCAGTTCTATCTTCTTTAACTCAAATCGCTATCTTTATGAATGGTATGGCTATGATTCCCTCTGCTATCTGCATTACACTTATCTGGCAATATGAGATTTATCTGGCTGTTGCCTGCAAAGGGAAAAGGATTGGGTGATGCTGTGAGACATCAAGCATGAGTTCTCCATACCTCACACTCTCCCCAAGAACAAATAATAATTCACATATAGACTGCATCCCAACGTTTACTTTTAAAAATGCATCTGAAATGTATGTTCATCTGCCTTTTTTGCATTTCTAACAGCTTTTTGAGGGGGTTATATCCAGTGTTGTTTAGAACTTTGCACATCAGGGCTGTTATCCATTCGGATCTTAGGATCCATGATAAGTTTTTGTCTTGTGAGATTTTTCTTTACCTGTGAAGCTCCACTCTAACCCTAGATTTATCCAATTCAGTGACTTTCTTATTGTCTGGGCATTCTCTGGTTTATGCTTCAGGCTGTTACATTGTTTTATGAGGCTTTTGTTCTAGAAGTCTCACTTCTAAAGAACACCCTTATAATATGCTGAGCATCAAAGTTGAATTCATGAAAATTCCAGCAGGATCTTGTATCATTAGCTTTATTTTGCTAATACTGGTAAGCTTCAGTCTTTCCATGAGGTTGTGCACACATTGCCCAACAGTTTCCACTTTGATCCGAGTGTAAATTCACAGAAACTTACTATGTGTAAAGAGGCCAGTCAGCCCGTTGTGACTGTGCTGACCCTTTGAAAGAGCAGTTGGACTTAGTCCCGCATCCCCGCTTTTCATCTGTAACCCTGTTAGGTTCCTCATCCTAAAGAATCTGACCAACTCCCTTTTAAATTGCTCTCAGAATTGTGATAGTTTTCAGAAGTGCTTTCTTTTGCTCAAATTTCTGGTCAAACTTATTTGCTTATCACCAAACATGAAATCTTCCAGGAGGATGTTCTTTGTTTCAGTTCTCCCTTAAAAACAACCCTCCATTCCCATAATTTTATGCAAGTAACACATTGCTCCAGTTACAGTAGAGTAAAATGTGAACCATTTTAGAAGGTATTTCTTTTTAAAATTTGCATTAAGAATTTTCCTTGATATATTAAAGAGTCGGAACCTGGGGCAGTTTGATTTATACAACTGAAAACAGGTTCATCACAAAAACATAAGCATTTTTAATCAGGGTGTCCAGCCCACCACCTGTGAGTAATCCAATTTTAAATAACTGAAAATGACTTTTTAACACTGCCTTCTTCTTGTTCTTTGGCCTCCTTGTCTCGAGAGACAATGAGTAAGCGCCGAGAGGTGGTCAGTGGTTTGTGGAGCAGCGCCTGGAGTGGCTTAAAGGCCAATTCTAGAGTGACAGACTCTTCCACAGGCGCTGCAGATAAAATTGGTTGTCGGGGCTGTTACGCAGTTGGCTCTCTCCTTGCGCTTCTGTCTTTTTTCCTGCCAACAGCTAAGTCTCTTTGACTCGTCACTCTTTAGCCCCGCCTTTATGGCTGTCCGCCAGCTCTGGTGATCACTGGCAACTGACTCCCACGACTTATGGTCAATGTCACAGGACTTCATGTTGCATTTGCAGACATCTTTAAAGTGGAGACATGGACTACCTACCGGTGGGTCTGATACCTGTGACGAGCTCGCTGTACAATGTGTCCTTGGGGATCTTGCCGTCTTCCATGCAGCTCACATGGCCAAGCCATCTCAAGCGCCGCTGGCTCAGTAGTGTGTATAAGCTGGGGATGTTGGCCGCCTCGAGGACATCTGTGTTGGAGATATGGTCCTGCCACCTGATGCCAAGGATTCTCCGGAGGCAGCGAAGATGGAATGAGTTGAGACATTGCTCTTGGCTGACATACGTTGTCCAGGCCTTGCTGCCGGAGAGCAAGGTACTGAGGATACAGGCTTGAAACACTTGGACTTTTGTGTACCATGTCAGTGTGCCATTTTCCCACATTCTCTTGGCCAGTCTGGACATAGCAACAGATGCCTTTCCCATGTGCTTGTTGATTTCTGCATCGAGAGACAGGTTACTGGTGATAGTTGAACCTAGGTGGGTGAACCCTTGAACCACTTCCAGAGCGTGGTCGCCAATATTGATGGATGGAGCATTTCTAACATCCTATCCCATGATGTTCGTTTTCTTGAGGCTGATGGTTAGGCCAAATTCTTTGCAGGCAGCCGCAAACCTGTCGATGAGTCTCTGTAGACACTCTTCTGTGTGGGATGTTAAAGCAGCATCGTCAGCAAAGAGGAGTTCCCTGATGAGGACTTTCTGTACTTTGCTCTTCTCTCTAAGACGGGCAAGGTTGAACAACCTGCCATCTGATCTTGTGTGGAGGAAAATTCCTTCTTCTGAAGACTTGAACGCATGTGAGAGCAGCAGTGAGAAGAAGATCCCAAACAGTGTAGGTGCGAGAGCACAACCCTGTTTCATGCCACTCAGGATAGGAAAGGTGTCTGATGAGGCACCGCTATGCTGAATTGTGCCTTTCATATTGTCATGAAATGAGGTGATGATAGTTAGTAGCTTTGGTGGACATCTGATCTTTGCTAGTAGTCTGAAGAGACCATGTCTGCTGACAAGGTCAAAGGCTTTGGTGGGATCAATGAAAGCAACGTAGAGGGGCATCTATTGTTCGCGGCATTCCTCCTGTAGCTGGTGAAGGGAGAACATTGTGTCAATGATGGATCTCTCTGCTTGAAAGCTGCACTGTGCCTCAGGGTAGACACGTTCAGCCAGCTTCTGGAGTCTGTTTAAAACGACTCGAGCGAAGACTTTCCCCACTAGGTTGAGCAGGGAGATTCCATGGTAGTTGTTGTAGTCACTGCAGTCACCCTTGTTCTTATGGAGGGTGATGATATTGGCATTGCGCATGTCCCGTGCTACTGCTCCCTCATCCCAGCACAGGCAAGTGGAGTACAGTTCTAGGTAGTGCTCCACCCAGCGATCCATTTGCTTGCGTTGGTCAGTAATCGTCTCCCCTGATTTAGACTTGAGTGGGGCGATCGTCTTGATGGTTGGCCCAAAAGCTCTCTTAATGCCATCATACATTCTTCTGATGTTTCCGGTGTCGGAGGCCAGCTGAATACGACTGCATAGGTGTTGCCAGTAGTCATTTGCACAGTGCCTGGCTGTTATTTGTGCAGCGCTTCTGGCTACTTTACGTGCTACGGATGTTAACTCGCTGGGGGCTTTCTTATAGTTCAACAGTGCAGTGCGCTTAGCAGCTATGACAGATTCCAGCTCTTCAAAGTGAGGTTGAAACCAGTCTGCATTCTGCTTCTCACTTTTGCCAAAGATGGTCATTGCTGAGTCATAGATGGCGTCTCTGATGTGGGCCCACTTGGTCTCTGCATCCCCTGCAGGAGTGTTTTGAAGGGCTTTTTCAAGTGAATTTAGAAACTTATGTAACAGCTGTGGATAAGAAATTCTGTTAGTGTTGATGCGCGGGCAGCCCTTCTGATTGGAGTGATGTAGCTTCTTTGGTTTGAGTCTAACTTTGCTGCACACCAGGGAGTGGTCAGTGTCGCAGTCCGCACTGTGGAAGCTGCGTGTGATATGGACACTGATTATAGAGGCTCGCCTTGTGACAATGAGGTCTAGCTGCTGCCAACAATGTGATCTTGGGTGTCTCCATGAAACAAGGTGACTGGGTTTAGTATGAAAGAACGAGTTGGTGATGCAGAGGTTGTGATAGGTACACAACTCCAGCAGTCTCCGTCCATTCTCATTCATCCTTCCAATGCCATAGCACCCAAGGCAGGAGGGCCATGAGTCATGGTCATGGGCGGCACAGTGGCGCAGTGGTTAGCACCGCAGCCTCACAGCTCCAGCGGCCCGGGTTCAATTCTGGGTACTGCCTGTGTGGAATTTGCAAGTTCTCCCTGTGTCTGCGTGGGTTTCCTCCGGGTGCTCCGGTTTCCTCCCACAAGCCAAAAACTCGCAGGTTGATAGGTAAATTGACCATTATAAATTGCCCCTAGTCTAGGTAGGTGGTAGGGTAATATAGGAACAGGTGAGGATGTGGTAGGAATATGGGATTCGTGTAGGATTAGTATAAATGGGTGCTTAATGGTCGGCACTGACTCGGTGGGCCGAAGGGCCTGTTTCAGTGCTGTATCTCTAAATCTAAAAAAAAAATCTAAAATCAGCCCCAACCCTGGCATTAAAGTCTCCCAGCAGGAACAAATGTTCAGTATTAGAAATGCTACTAATGATATTATGGAGTTCCTCGTAGAACTGGTCTTTAACTTCAGGTGGGGAGCAGAGTGTTGGAGCATAGATGCTGAGTAGGTGTACTGGACCAGAGGTGGTGAGCAGTCGGATGGACAGTATGTGTTCCGAGCCATTTGAAGGTGGCTCTATCTTGCTGAGCAAAGAGTTTCTGATGGCAAAGCCCACTCCATGCTGTCGTGGTTCTTCAGGATCCCTACCCTGCCAGTAGAAGGTGTCGTCTTGCTCTTTTCGAGATCCGCTCGCAGGGAGGCGTGTCTCCTGAAGTGTTGCAATGTCCACATTGAGTCTGTTCACATTAAAACTGTATGGAACCATTTACAAGTTACATTGGTGTACCATAGTCAGTTTCTTAGTTAATTAAATGTAATATTTACAAGCTTTTCATACTTGGCTATTAGTCCTTAGGCTAAAAAAAGTTAATTTTAACAGCCTCCTGAAAGGCTACAATTAGCAGTAACTCACAAAGGTGATTAATTCAATATGGGGGTGTGGCCAGTTTTGTTGGTTTTTAGCACAACATTTGTTAAATTGGCACAAACTTGCTTTGGAAAGAAATAATTTTCATTTGAAAGGCTTTCATCTTTTGCACTGGTTTGGCCAATTTCTGGCGAATTGAATGGAAAAAAGCAACTCAACTCAGCAGAAATGTACAGGCTTCTAATCTCAGTGCTCCAATGATCCAGTCCACGGATTAAACTGATTAAAATAAAATTGATTTTACCCAAGTATCTGATAATTGTTCTTTTCATATATTATGTTAAAATTAAAATGAGATATTTGTCCAAATGATATTAGCACAGTACAGGGTCGGAAATGAGACCTGTATATCTTCCTTCGGTCGTGGGAGTTTATGACCTTCTATGACCCATCCAACATACCCATTGATCCCTGGAGATTTCTGGATTGCTTCTAATTCATGTTTTTAAGAGTATTTCAGTTGAATGTAGACGCATTGTACAGTGTTTCCAAACTGTTCGATGTGCATTGTTTAATTTGTATTAAAGATTGAGAGTCAGATTGTATTTGTCCTTTATGGATTTATGACTTTGTTATGTGTGTTATGACTTTTCGGTATTCTACACACTGTAAGTCTCATGTTACTGACAGTTTTCAAGACTGCAGCCAATCTGCTTTTATCTTAACGCCAGCTTGGATCAAGCTTGTGATATCAGCTAAACCTACTTGATCTCTACTTGACGTATTATATGCTGCTGCCACATTTTTGTATTGACTCAATGTCCTCGTTTTGAGTTCGTCTTGTGATTACCAAAACTCACTAATCAAGGAGTGGCAATCGATACTTACAACCAGATGTAGCTGATTCTGTCAAAAGCCTATTGCCTGTATAGCCTATTACTACTGTGTGATTAACAATATCAGAGCTACACACACTTGAATGCAGTTTTGTTTGTGTTTAAATTAACAGTGGGTACTCAGTATCCTTACACATCAAGTACAAGAGATAGCCAAACCAAATATCAAAATAAAAAGATAGCAATCTGTGAACTAAGGCATTCCAAATTTAACTGTAGTCTATTAATTTGCTAGTATGGTCTTTTCCTCTTAATTCAAAATCTCTTTATTAAAATTATCTCATAATTTAATTTTGTTAGAATAAACTCCCATTCTGTTGTGTTATTTATGTTTCAGATTATTAGATAATTCAATTTTTATTATGACAGAAAACTTCAAATTATCAAGATTTGACTGTATGAAGAGACAGTTAAAGGAAAATGTTTTGATCTGAAGGCAGGTTTACTGAGTGTGGGGTGACCAAGCCAGAGTGCCAACTCTTCATCAAACCTGATGAAACAAGAATTAAGCAATTCCTCATTGGATCACATGACAGGATTTCATGGAGCTCCAACACTCTAACCTGGAGGATTAAAATGCATGATCGCACCTGGAATTCCTGATCATGTCTATGTTCTGTCAGTCTGCCTGTCTCTCTCTCACACCAGATATCTAGGGATGGGATGGAACGCTGGACGAGGGATAGGGACATAAAATGGTGAGGGAAGGCGGGGATGAAGTGTCTGTCACCTTCCTGCCACCAAGGGTGGGGAAGGTCAAGGCCAATTGAGGCACTGAAGTGACGAATTAAGGGCCACCGAAGGAATTTTTCCTGCCACCGTTGATATTTTATTGGCATCATGAGCACCTTCTTTCACATGGGGAGGCCGCCCAGTAAAAGCTGGCAGTCTCCCTGTGGGCTAGGGATTTGGGGGGGGCCTCTGGATCTGGCACCCTGTGGCCCACAGACAGCCCCAACATTGTGAAGGGCCACCCCTGCTGAAAGAACCCCCCCAACTCCACCTTCACTAATGAACACACCCCACCCCACCCCCCCAATTCAAGCAGGCCCAGACATGTCTGACCCCACTTTCCATCTCCTGGGGCCTCCTCCATCTTTGTTGCTCCAAGCCTCCTGCAGTACCAGCAGTGGCCACTGCTCTCGGTGGTGCTGCTGGGACTGCTGAGCTGCTGGCCCTCTGATGGGCTGCAGCTTTTGGGACGGGACTTTGTCCCTTAAAGGGGATGGCATCCCTGATGGCAAGAAGTTAATTGCCTGCCCACTATTGAATTCGGCTGGGGGTCCGACATATGGCCAATGCAAGGTCGCGCTTCTCCCTACACCTCCCCACCCCCCAGCCCCCGCCCCCACCCCCGCTTTCCTGGACCCTTGCCGCTGAAATGAAAGTCAGCCCACAATTTCACATGAAATGTCTCTAGGAATGCATCACATTACAGGCTGCTTATTGTATCTATAACAGCTTTTTTTTTCAGGTGCTTTTTAATTCTTTTAATTTTTCTCAAGCACTTCCCCAATGCTGCTACAAGATGGCTGCTGTAAGTGTCAAGTGTAACTAGGGATGACTGGCTCTAATTTTTCTATCCCTTCTTTTGAGTCATCACCTAGCTCTTGCTCAGTAAAATAGCTGTGGTCAACAACTCACCATGTTGGCACTCCAAGATTGTGCCTCTCCATGTTGCGGTATGTTGGAGATCCATGGCACTGTGCTATCATTTCATGCTAAGAAGAATAGCTTAGTTCTTACTTAATCTAGTTTCTGGAGATTTATGGTGGATAAACACTTTGGAAGGATGTGGGTGTGTTGGTGGGGACACAATCTACACCACCTAAGAATGAAATAAGCAATGCTTTTTTCACACAAAGGGGAGTGGAAATCTGGAACTCTCATCCCAATAGGCTGTGGATACTGGGACAATTAAAATTTTCAGGACTGAGAATGGTAGATATTAGTTCGGTATGGAACAAAGGCAGGTAAATGAAGTTGAGATTCAGACCATTACCAATTTTGTCACCTTTGACTTACCAGAAATCCATCTGTAGGTTTGAAAATTACAATCTTTATCCAGAAAGTTGAAGAAGGATATCAGAACTTCATTCTAAAATCTTGTGCACCTGTATTAGTTTCAGTATTACCATTGGTTCAATGCTCTTTTGATCACCTTTTAAGTCTTTATAAAAGCCAAAGTATCAGAGCATTTAGGTACTGCTGATTTCTGCCCCCATCAGTCCTCCTCAGGAAAGTAAATTTGCATGTAATTGGTCTCATATTGGTCCTTTTATATATTTAAAACATCTAAACTCAGGATTATTTCCCTAAATAATAGATTCATAATCAATGAGTGTAGTTAATCTACCACATCTGCCTTCATTGTGCAATCACTTTTGTGGCTTGAGGCATAGCATGTTTTTAATGCTACCTTTATCATTTATTTTTATTTATATGCCTTTGTTATGTCTCAGTCATTTGCTGTGTTTGAATTTTGCATATGATTGCTTGTGTAATCTTAAATCTGATTTAAACCAGACCTTACCCTTAAATCTGAGTTTTGCGATGACATTTCATTTTTTTCTCAGTGGTGCCAAAATGCATTGGCACCATAATATATCTCACAAAACGCCTGGAGCTGTTGATGAAGAACAAACACACTATATGTAGTAATTTTGGGGATGGCTTTGGGGCTGCTTCTGTGTGGGTGAAGAATATTGAAAATGAGGAAATCCAAATGTCATTAATTTAAAAAATCTGATGGAACGGAGGCTTTTGCTTAACAGTGTCCGTGCTAATGACAGCATTTTTGGAATTGTTGTCAAGACACATCGGCCTAGAAATTCCACAGCACTTTTCACGTTTATTAGCGGCTAAGTCTCCAAAATGGTGGGCAAGAAATGTGCACTCATTACAGCTCCAGGTGCACTGCCCACTATGTTGGTGCAAGGCAAACCATAGGCGCCTACAGCTTGCGCCTGAAACAGGTGTTAGGCCCTTCATATATGTAAATAAGGAGCCTAGAGCCTGTTTGAGGTCCCCTGTGTGAAACTGGGTTGTTCTGTATGCATCTGAATGTGTAACAAGGAGAAGTAGGCATGCTTCTTCTGACTCCATGTAAAAACAATCACTGCTGTTCACAAAGGGGCTAGTACAGTGTATTTTCACAGTGAAACTGTAATTGGACGAAAATAGTCATCTATAGTGCACTGCACATTTTATGTATAATGCTGTAAATGTGGCAGTTAGTTCCTGTCACACTTTAGCCTCTAACTCACAGTGAGTATTGCTACTGGAGACCTGCCTACAGGTCTGTCAATTGACTGTAAATTATTGGAAGTTCATCAACCAAATGAAAATTAGGACTAAATTTCTTATGAAGACTAAAAGTGAAATTGCCTAAAATTCCAGATAGAGGGATAGGAGTAAATCTAAAATTATTTATCGGATTAGATATGTTTTCGAAATTATTGCTCGAAAAGACTAGAACTAAAATCGAAAAAGCATAAACTAAGCTTGTCGACTAATTTTCTTCCCCAAAAGAACTAAAATTCAAATTCAGGAAAAAAAATGCTACAGTAAAATCAGAATTAAATTTCTTCCAAATACTATCAATAAAGGGGCACTAGAACTAAAGGTCTGGTGATAAGATGAAAGCAACAACAAAAAAATTATTTCTAGGAATTAGAATGGTCCTGGATTTTCTACAGGAACTACTGTATTCTGATGCTGGACTCTACAATAGATTTTGGTGGGGCATTAGCAGGACAGCAGCCTATTCAAATTAGATTGTAAAAATGGTGCATTAAATCACTGTATAAAATCACCTTGTTGTATTAACATCTAATTATAAAATTCTGCTCTGTGTGTTTACTTTGAATGGTAGAAAGTAAGAACCTGTTGGCATTTCTGTTGCTTGTTTCTGTTCAAAGTGCAGTGATGCGATTAGTGGTTTTGTCCTCTTATGTCTCAGCATCTGGTTTTAATTTTTTTTGCGTCTCCTACAATTTTCTCTTTCCTCATTTTTGTTTGCCTCCCAGTGGCATATTCCAAATACTTGGTTACTGCATTTTGAGTTGCCTGTGTGCCTGTTTCAAATTAAAGGTGCTAGCTCGTAAAAGTGCAATGAATTCAATTCAGCGCCAAATGCTCCATTTTTAGTAAATTAGTCATCTTATTTGCTTTTGCAGCATTTAGAAAGCACTACCTAAATATAAAGGTATTCTTTATCCAACACACTTTATTACAACCAAAACAACCAGCTTTCATGATATTGTCTGTGAGCTACAACTGCCTAGTGTTCTTCAGAGATGGAAGGATTTTCACTGTCAGATGCTTGAGCGGTGTATCAATGGAGGTCATTTTCACCTTTAACCCCTGGGTGGTGCTCCAGCAGAGCAGATAGTCTGCCCATTGTAAAACCCATCTATTTTCATTCCATTGGTTTTACTGTGTTGACAATTGGCCAAGTTCTATCATGGGATTGCTGCCCAAGGGGTGAAATTGAAAATTTACCCCAATGTACCTCTTTCACCAGAACAATGACCTCCTTAAGACAACTGCCAAAGAACACTTTTGTGTCAACAGCAATAAGTAGAACAAGTTATGTGGACTATAACCACTAGCCATTACCAAATTATAATACCACAATACCTTGAACCCAATAGTAATGAAATTTATAATTTTACCATTCGAAGATATCTAGAAGGTGTAGTGGCTTTGCACTAGATTTATGGATGTCATTTTTGAAAACATTTTTATGAATTTATTTTGAAACCTTCGAAAGTAGATAAACATTGTGGTGAAAAATAGAAGTCAAATGTTTGGGGAAAATTGAGAAAAATATTGTGTGCATGCCATAGGGATTCTACTTGAGTGTTACAGAGATACAGCACTGAAACAGGCCCTTCGGCCCACCGAGTCTGTGCCAACCATCAACCACCCATTGATACTAATCCTACACTAATCCCATATTCCTACCACATCCCCACCTGTCCCTACCACCTACCTATACTAGGGGCAATGAAAAATGGCCAATTAATCTATCAACCAGCAAGTCTTTGGCTTGTGGGAGGAAACTGGAGCACCCAGAGGAAACCCACGCAGACACAGGGAGAACTTGCAACTCCACACAGGCAGTACCCAGAATTGAACCCAGGTCACTGGAGCTGTGAGGTTGCGGTGCTAACCACTGCGCCACTGTGCCGCCCAAAATGAAAATGGGCTCGTCTGGGAGTTGAACCCAGGACTTCTCACATATTAACCAATTGTATAATCCAAAGCTAGAATCATACCCCTAAACCAACAAGCCATTTACTAAATACCCAGCATATGCACAGTAATAAGGTTCAGTGCTTGGACCTCAGTTATTTTCACTCTATCAATGGCAGAGAAGGCTCAAGGGACCATGTGGCTACTCCTCATGTTCTTCCCAGTGTCCAGGATGAAGTGCAATATGACACTGATTTCCAGATGGCCAAAACAATCAGGGGAAAACAAATACAATAAACATCTTTTCTGGAAACATCACATTTAAAGTGAGAAACTAATCATAAGGCACAGACAGGGATTGAACCCATGATCTTCAGTTTACAAGACTGACACCTTACCACTTGGCCACCATGCCTTTTGTTGAACCAAAACAAGAAATGCTGGAATCACTCAGCAGGTCTGGCAGCATCTGTGGAAAGAGAAGCAGAGTCAACGTTTCGGGTCAGTGACCCTTCTTCGGAACGCCTTTTGTTGAGTTGGGAACTATGCATGCAGAGAGCATAGGTTGGAGATATGACTACAATGTTGTAGATTCAATTGTCTGATCTGCATTCTCTAGAAGCACAGGATTGCAAAACCTCTCCTTAGGGCTCTTTGACTTCAGGTGCCAGTCTGAAGTGAGTAATATGGATTTAACAGCCCATTATATATCTCTCCAAATTTTTATTTGCATTGAAAAATCAGGAGAGATTTCAGTACCCATCCCTAGTTAGCATGGCTGAGTGACTTGCTAGGCCACTCGGAAGGCAGCTTAGAGTCAACCTCATTGATGTGAGACTGCAGGCACCTTAGCTTAGACTGGGTAAGGTTTGCAGGTTTCCTTACCTAAATGCAATTAGCAAACCAGTTGTTGTTTCATAATCCAACAACTTTGTCACTTTTTTTACTGATATTTTTGTTTTTAAAATGAACTCAAATTCACAAATAGTTATGGGGGAAATTGAACCCACATTCTTCAGAATTATTGGGCTGGATTTTACCAAGCCCTTGATGTCGTGATCCATGGGTCTTGAAGATGGGTCTGGATGAGGCCCACGACAGACCTCGACGCTGGGAGGGCCTGGCCCGATCCTCCTGACGGCAGCAAGGTCCCTGGCGGCCCACCCCGCTGCTGGGCAACGGGACCTCAATTTAAATATTCAAATGAATAAAATTAATGAATTTACATAGACTTACCTCCAATCTTGAGGGCCCACCCCGATCTTCAGCGTGGCGGCCGGCACTCCCGCACCTTCAATTTCCCCATTCGGGGAAAGCCGGCGCCACACTGGTGGGGAGGGGGGAAGGAGGTAAGATTTTCAGTGCAGAGGGCGTACGGGGTCAAATACACCTAATGGGTGTAGGGAATGATGGGAAGGGTTGAACTTTGTGTAGTTTGAGGGACAAGGTCAGATGTGAAAGGTTAAGTGTTTTTTTTGAGGGGTAGGGAAAATAGTTACTGTAATTGTTATTGGAGGAGTGGGAAAGGGGCATAAAAAATGTATTTATTCAATTTTGTTGGGAACGTATTTAAAAATTTAAATTTAAAAATGCGTCAGCGCCTGCGCACAGGCAGCTGATGCCATTGCCAGGGACGGACAGCCCGCCCCTCCACGTGATTGGGGGGAAGGGGATGGGCCGCTCCGGCTATTTAAATGTGCTGCCGCATGGGAGTTTGCGGCAGCTCTTTGGCATGTGGCCCTTTGAGCTCGCCGCCAAGATTCAGGGCGGCCGTTTAAAATCCAGCCCACTAGTTCAGGTCTCTGAATTATTGGCCCAGCAATATAACCAGAACAAGACCACACCCATTCCTTCGGGTCAGAAGATACATGGCTTTTGTTCAAATAAATGGGAAACCTAGGATTTTATCAGGCATTAATGGGACACAAAAAAAATTGGCAAATAAGATAAAAACTGGAAGAACCTAGAAATGTATGAACCCGAGTTCTTGCACTGTCACTTCACTTCCAAAGTGTTTTCTGGTTTAATATCAATGCTGACCTGCTAGTAAATGCTGGTTTAAAATAAAATGTTTTTTTCCCTCTGGTTTTTGAACTGAAATAGAAGAAATCTGTTTTAAGAGCAGTTTTTTTTTAAAGTAATCTGTTTTTGAACATATAATTTTGTGTGCTGAGGTAAGAAAAAAGTATGTGTAGCAGCGTTGAAAGGGGCAAGCTAAATGGAGGTCCCACATGTCTAGCCTTTCTGGAGAGCCCCATTACCCCAAGATGGGCTCAGTCTGCTGGTTAGTCTTAAACCAGCTCCAATTTGGATAAATCCACACCATGGGCTGGATTTTTTCCCAGCCCGACATTGGGTTCCATGGAGTGGCGGGGGGGGGGGGGCTGGAAAATCAGAGCAGCAGCGGCCGCCACGGAATACGACACCAGGATTGCCGGGCCCGATCTTCCAGGTGGCGGCAAAGCTCTGTGGTGGCCCCTCGACCGTTCGGCGACGGGGCCCGAGTTAAATTACATCTGTGCATGAATTAATTGTAATCCGCAGCGATCTTACCTTCAGTTCCCGATCTTTAACGTGACGTGTGGTACTCGCATGCCTTCACTTTCCCGTCCAGGGAAAGCTGGCGCCACTGAGGTGGGGAAGGGGCAACTCTGAGTTCTGTTGAGTATGGGTCGGGAAGGGGTTAACTCTGCACTCTGTTGGTTAAGGGTGGGGGGGGGGGGCAGGGGTGAACTCTGTTCTCTGTTGTGTATAAGGGGGGAGGGGTCAACTCTCCGTTATGGTGTGCTGTCTGCGGGGCTGGCAGCCTTTTATAAATGGTGCCAGCACCTGCTCCTTCAACAAGTGACGCTGTGAACTATGTCATAGGTGTGAATTTTCAGTCGCCCCTGGGGATGAGTTTGGATGCAGGTGGAGCTGGAAAATCACACACTTGGAAGGTGGCACTGGTTCCCGATGTCTCAGTGACACAATTAGATTTTCAAAAGAAGAGCAGAAGGAGGCAACTGGCAACCTGCAGGCCATCAATTAATTGTTTGTTGAGCTCGTTAGGAGTATGGGGAGCAACAGTTGGTAATTTTCAAATGGCAAGCACGGGGAACATAGGGGTTTGGGACATGTTTGAGCAAAGCTGTCAGGAAAACAGCAGAGAACCATTAGTGACCATGACTGCATTGTGAAAAAGTTGTATAAAAGGGGATGTTTAAACTCAGTTGCTCATGCAGTGGCAGAGATTTGCCATTACTAGTGCTGAGAGACTTGATTTTGTGAGGAGAGAATGTATGGACTCTTGGCTGCTGGCACCCCTGGCCACCTTTAGCCATGCCTGTTTGGTCTGGCTTGCTGGAGCTCTCCTTCCAGATGGATGGGACAGTACAGTTCTCCTGTTCGTCACAGCCTCAATCAGGGCTGCAAGGGAGGCATCACAAAAACATGGGTTTGTCTGGGGACTGCTGCCCAAACCATCACCGGCCCTCTGCTCCCCCTGCTCATCCACTTCCAAAGGCAACGGCAAGCCCAGTGCTAGCTCCTGCCTCCGCCCACACCCGCTGCCCCTCATTGGGCGGTGATCTTGTAGACAGGCCAATTAACAGCTGACACTTTGAAAATTGCATTGTGGCACTGACACTGATGTGGTGTGGGGTCGGGATCTGGAAATGTTCCGGCCTTCAGGTTCCCAACCCCGCAATGAAAATATAGCTCATGATGTCAAAGAGTCATTATGGCACAGAAGAGAAAAGAAAAATCATAAGCGTATTAAATTTGAAATACAAACAGAAAATGCTGGGAATCCACAACATATTAGTTAACCTCAGAAAGAGAAAAGTAGGTTAACAGTTGGATAAGTTCTGCTTAAGGTACAGGAATGGCTGGTGTGGGCAATTGGAGCAGTAACAAATGGTCCCCAGAGTTCAGGGATAAAGTAAAGGGAGCTTTTACTCTGCTTCTGTTCCATGTGATGCCTGACTGAGGAAGGTTTGATGCTCAAACAGGGTAAGATGTTCCATTCCACAACAGTTTGATGATTGCAAAACTTTTTAAAATTAAAAGAATTTAAGAAAAATGTCTACATCCCAAAAACAGACACAAAATGTTTTGTACTGGGAAAGAAATGCTCCCTGTAATCTTTAGCTGTTGCATGCAGCCAAAATTGCAAACTTGTGGTGAGACATGGTGAATGAATGAGTAGCTTTGCGCTTAAATTATTCTGTAAACTATTGCATTCATTTTTATGAAAATGTATACATTGCATGCAATCTTTTGTAGCTGCTTTTAATTTTTAATAATTTTTTTTGTGGGCATCACTGGCTAGGCCAGCATTTATTGCCCATCCCTAATTGCCCTTGAACTGAATGGTTTGCTAGGCTATTTAAGAGTCAACCACATTACTGTGGGTCTGGAGTCATATGTAGGCCAAACCAGGTAAGGATGGCAGATTTCCTTCCCTAAAAAGATACTATTGAACCAGTTTTTACAGCAATGGCTTTATGGTCACCATTAGAGTAACTTTTCAATTCCAGCTTTATTAGTTAAACCCAAATTTTTCCATCTGCCATTGGATTTGAACCCATGGCCCTACAGCATTGGTCTAGGTGCTAGATTACTAACCCAGTGACATTACCACTACACCACTACCTCCCAATGGAAGCTCGCCACTGAAGGTCATTGGCTGAATTTTGTTGAGCTCCTGATGTGGTGGGGGTTGGGGGGTGGGTGGTGGAATCGGAAGATCGCAGCAACAGCAGCCCACCATGGAGCCCAATGCTGGGATTGCCGAGCCCGATCTTTCCCGGGAGGCAAGGCTCCGTGGTGGCCCATCTCACCACTCGGTAATGGGACCCGACTTTATATATTCAAAAGGGGTGTTTGTATGCATTAAAACCTAACCCGCAGCGATCTTACTGGCAGTTTCAGACCTTCAGTGCGACGGGCAGCACGCGTGCACCTTCACTTTCCTGTCCAGGAAAAGCTGGCGCCACCCAGGTGGGGAAGGGGGGAGCCCAGCATTTTTAGTGTAGTGCGGGGCAGGGGGGCAACGGGATCAACTCTGCATTTTTAGTGTAGTGGTGGGGGGAAGGGGTGACCTCTGCACTTTGTGCAGTTGGGGGGAATAGGGGTCCATTCTGCAATGTTCGTGTAGTGTAGCAGGGGAACGGAGCAAACATTTAGGGCTGAATTTTATCAGCGTGCCACGCTGCACGGTGCGCTGTGAAAGCAGCAGCCTTCCAACATCGAAGTGCCGCCGCCGAGCCCCAGCGATATTACACGCGGGGGGTCATTTAAATGGAGGGATGGAGCAGCCTCCCCCGATGACATAGAGAAGGCGGCCGCCGTGTCCCTGGCAATGGCGGCCAGCGCCACCTCACAGGCGCCGGCACCAATTTTAAAGGGCTTCCAGCCTTTAGATGAAATTTGCATTTTTAAAGGTGCCAGGTCAATTAAACTTTAAATTAACATTTGTGCACACCTGCAATCCCCGCTCCAACCCTCCCAAGGCACATACAGTAATTGTTTTGGCTTATTCCCCCCTCAAAAAAATTAGTTAGCATTAACAACCTTTCCCCCCCCAAACTTTATTCCCTGTGACCCTAAACCCCTTACAACCATCCCCACACCCAATGAATTTCCACGCTTCCTCCCCACCCCAGCCTGATAATTCTACTCCTCCCCACTCCCCACCAGTGTCTCACCTCGGAACTCCGTACGGAGTTCCAAAGGTGCACGAGTTACAATCGGTGGCGGTTAAATCGGTGTGAGATGGCCACTGGTGGCAGGTAGGTGCATTTACATTTCATTACTGCTCATTTGAATATTTAGATGAAGGCCCCGCAGCTTGGCGGCGGTGGGGGGGCCACACCAAGGCCTCACCGCCGCTTATGTTTAGTGGCGCCTTCTCAACGTCGGGGGTCAAGGTGGGCCTCTCCCCACAGAATTTTTCAGGCCCCCCCCCATCACAACCCCGACGTCGAAAGGCTCGTAAAATTCAGCCCTTATTTTCAGTGTAGTGAGGTGGCGGGAGGGGAGCAACTGCATTCTCTGAGCAGGGCTGGCACCCTTTAAAAAGGGCGCCAGCACAGAGGCAGCTGATGACGTTCACGGTGAAGACGAGGCCGCCCCCGCCATGTGATTGGGTGGGGTGAGGGGGGGGCCGCCCTGTGTATTTAAATGAGCTGCCGCATTCAAGATTGTGGTGGTGCACGGCCCGTGCTTGCGGGCCGCCAGTTTTTGGGGGGAAAAATAAAATCCAGCCCATTAACTCTGTTTCAGTCTCCACAGATGCTGCCTATCTGCTGAGCATTTCCAGAACTTTGTTGGATGTATAGATTATTTCTTTGTCTCTCCCATTCTTCCTCAATAAATTTGACACTGAGAATAGCTTAGCATTATTTGCTCTTTTCATTATTTTTGATTGTTTAAGGCAGCTCTACCCTAATATGTCCTACTTACCTTTAACGCCAAGTTTCTAGGTATTATGCTAATTATGTCCTTGGGGTCAGCAGCAGTCAGCAGTCCTGCAAGTGAACTTAAAGTTCCTTACAAAGCTGAGTATCTCTTTATCCGATCAGTATCTCGGCAAATGTAACAAAATTCAGTGGTCAAGCAGAGAACCATTGCTGCTGTACTCTGACCTGTTGGAATATATCAGATGCCACCACATGATCGCCTTATCTTCGGTAGATAAAAGATTATGCAATTTAGCAGACTATGGCTCAGTCTAAAAATGAACAGCTACATTTATTGAACATTGAACAGCTAAATAATTGTGTTCCGTGCAAACAGTTGTCCTGAGATTCACAGGGGGATGTTACTAGTCTCCTGCTGTAACTTTGACTGGAGACCCCCAGGGAAATGCAGCTGAAAATGACGACTTGCACCACTTCTCTCAGGGTCTTGTTGGATCTCCTTCTGGAGTTATATTGACAGACCAGTGGAACTCCTATAAAATTTCGGAGCCAATATATTTATACCTAAAAAGCAAAGGACTTTCACTTACACTAATCATGAGCATAAATTGGATTCTTGAAACACAGTTGCTCAGTTCTTAAATAGAAAAAAGTCACCACAGATTATGTGCCTATGTCAGTATCATTACTGGCTTCAGACTGCCTGTTAATTGAGGTAAAGTGCACCAGATATATTATTCAAAATGTTTTGAAGATATGTTGGAATAAAGAACATGAAAAAAAACTGCATCTCTCATAATTACATTCGATCAACAGCCATTCACAGAATGTTTGTCCACACAAAACCAGCTGACATTGCCAATGAAAATCAAAGAAAACTCTCAGCCTGACTTTCTGTACCCATAGTGACCAATTTGAATTGGTGGCACAGTTGCGCAGTGGTTAGCACTACAGCTCCAGTGACCTGGGTTTCGTTCTGGGTACTGCCTGTGTGGAGTTTGCAAGCTCTCCCTGTGTCTTTGTGGGTTTCTTCCAGGTGCTCTGGTTTCCTCCCACATGTCAAAGACTTGTGGGTTGATAGGTAAATTGGCCATTGTAAATAAATTGCCCCTAGTGTAGGTAGGTGGTAGGAGAATTGAGGGAAGGTGGGGATGTGAGAGGAGAAAAATGGGATTAATGTACAATTAGTATAAATGGGTGGTTGATGGTCGGTGGGCCGAAGATCCTGTATCTCTCTATGAATAGAATGGCATCTGAGCACAAAGCTGTCAAGAGGTACTTCTTAGAAATAATACATTTGAATGAATCCTTTTTGTATCTGGACTACAACATATATTCTTCGTAGCGTGAAAGCTTCTCTTATACTCATTACACTTAACCCAGAGGCCAGCTATAAAGGAATAATCTATCAAAGCCAATGCTTTATTTTTGTTGCATATACCTGAAAAAAAATCTTTAATCTTCCCTGATGTTCCAGTTAACTTTATATCTGGTAGTCACTTCCCCCGATCAAGGAGCAAAATAAGCTCCGATTTCTACCCCCATTGCACGCCACCCCCCCCCCCCCCACCCACTCACCGCCAGGTTTCACAACCTTGAATGGGGGTATCTGCGACCTTGTAGAGAAATATAAAACTCCATATGGTATGGAGAAGGTCGATTCCAAACATTATTTCGAACTACTTCATGAGCATAGGACAAAGGATGAAACGAGTAAAAGGCAAATTTAGAACCGATGTTAGAAAGTTTTTGTTCACACTAGTAGTAATTAACACTTCCGAGTAGAGTAGTGGAGGGAAAAAACTTGGAATCATTTAGATTAGATTAGAGATACAGCACTGAAACAGGCCCTTTGGCCCACCGAGTCTGTGCCGACCATCAACCACCCATTTATACTAATCCTACACTAATCCCATATTCCTACCAAACATCCCCACCTGTCCCTATATTTCCCTACCACCTACCTATACTAGTGACAATTTACAATGGCCAATTTACCTATTAACCTGCAAGTCTTTTGGCTTGTGGGAGGAAACCGGAGCACCCGGAGAAAACCCACGCTGTGATTTGGGAATTGTTGGGACTTTCTCAAAGAATCAGCTAACATGAGCAGACTGGCATTCCTCAGCTACAATTATCTTGTGATGTGGTCTTCCATTCTATATAAAGCAGACATGAATATGGACACCACAATACAAGTGCTTTCAAGAAAAAAAAACTCTTGACTTGCAAAAGAACTGTCTGGATCTCGTAAAATAAAAAAAAGTGGGCAGTAGACAGAACAAGAAAATGCAATAACAGGAAAGATCAAGAAGTTAGAGAATGAAAAGAAGCACAATTTATTGGGACTCACTAGGGCAAAATGAATTCAGTTGTTTGTTGACAACAGTGAAGGAATCCACAGTGTTAGCTACTTTCAAATAAAAATACCCAGATTGCCATTGAAATGTTTAATGATTCTGCCATTTCTATGGGTATTTCCCTTACGTTTTATACTCTATCCCTGCTTTTCCTCCTGTATTTTCTGACACATGAAGGGTGAAAGTAAGACCCATTGCCAGCCGTGGCTCATACGTGGCATTCTCACCTCTGAGTTAGAAAGCTGAAGGTTTCAAGTTCCACTTCAGGACTTGAGCTTAAAAATCTATGCTGCTGCTCCAGTGCAGTACTGAGAGATTGCTGCACTGTCAGAGGTGCTGTCTTTTGGATGAGACATTAAACTGAGGTCACATCTCCCCTTTCAACTGGATGTAAAAGATCCCATGGCACTATTTCTAAGAAGAGCAGGGGAGATATCCCTGGTATCCTGGCAAATATCTATCCCTCAATCAACATCACAAAAACAGATTATGTGGTCATTATCATATTGCTGTTGTGGGAGCTTGCTGTGCACATATTGGCTGCCGCATTTCCTACAACAGTGGCTGCACTCCATTGTACTTCAAAAGTACTTAATTGGCCATAAAGTGTCTTGGGATGCCCGGTGGTCGTGAAAGGTGCTACATAAATGCAAGAGTTCCTTATTTTCTATTAAAGGGGTGAAAAATAAAAGGATGGGTTGACAAATTAAAATTAGATGTTAGTCATGGAAGACAGAACGCAGGAAAGTAAGAAGTGATAGAGTATGTGCTTTTGTGTGTATATGCATGTAGGAGTATACTTTGTTGGAGAACGGTTATCACACATGTATTTGTTGCCAAGGCTTTTGAACCTGACAATTAGCATTTGGAAATCACTTCAGAGAGAGCATTGTTGCCTTGGGCAGTCTGGTTGGGATAAGGTTATTCTGTTTTCCGCACCAGATGCTGTTTGTTTTTCGATGGAAAGCTAGCTGGAAAGATAGGAAATTGAAGAATTAGTTTGAAGATTCTCAGTTAATTTAGTGCATATGCAGAAAAATCTAATTGCAAGAACCCAGGGACAATTATCCAAACTACTTTTATATTTTCCATTTGAATGAATTACTCTATTCTGCTCTTTCCACTGTCATAGTGCAATGCAAACAACGCCATAGACTGATCTCTTCACCAGCGCATTCTCTTTAACAAAAAGGTCTCAATACTGCAATAAAATCTGACTAGTGTGACTAGTATGAGGTTTCATATCTACCCTTCTTACCCTATTCTAGTTTCCACGATTTAAATTACATTCAACATGATTGTTAGCTTCCAGTGGCATCTAAAGAAACTTCACTGGCACTGGCTTTCTTTAGATTTCTTTAACTTCTTCTTCTTCTTCTTCTTCTTCTTCTTTGGCCTCCTTGTCTCGAGAGACAATGGATACGCGCCTGGAGGTGGTCAGTGGTTTGTGAAACAGCGCCTGGAGTGGCTAGAAAGGCCAATTCTAGAGTGACAGACTCTTCCACAGGTGCTGCAGATAAAATTGGTTGTCGGGGCTGTTACACAGTTGGCTCGCCCCTTGCGCTTCTGTCTCTTTTCCTGCCAACTGCTAAGTCTCTTCGACTCGCCACTCTTTAGCCCCGCCTTTATGGCTGCCCGCCAGCTCTGGCGATCACTGGCAACTGACTCCCATGACTTGTGATCAATGTCACAGGACTTCATGTTGCGTTTGCAGACGTCTTTAAAGTGGAGACATGGACTAGATTAATAGATTTCTCTGATTTCAGGATATTCTGCTTGTCTTTAAAAGTGGCAAATGAATTTATGGAACAATTCATGAGCAAGCAAATAAATAACAGAAATATTATATATATGACAGAGGTTGGACTATATTAGCTTTTGAATAAGAGAAAATTACTAAATATTAAATTCATGTTTCCCATACTAAATTATGATTTTGTAATTAACTTTTGCATATAGACAGCTATTCTTTTCCTATCATTTTACCAATGCCAACAGCTAACTAATCCATGCTAATTAAATACCCCAGGAAACAGTTGCTGAGATTAATGGACTTTAATAACTACCAGCTAAATCTAAAAGAAGCTGCCAGTCCTGTAAATAACTGAGTAAATAACCCAGTATCTGTTTTGTTGAATTCTGTGGCTGGGGTCTTCTGAACAAGGCTGGTTTTTACTGAGACTGACTTCGAAGAATGACTACTGAGCTAAAATAAAACAATAGTGCTTCATTTTTGTCAGAGAAAAGTTGTGTAACTCAACTGGATCTAAAAATAATCTTCACTTGACGAGGTGGTTCCTTTGTATTGAGTCACTCTATCTGATCTTGGAGAATATCTTCCTGGCTATGCAATGTTAGATTGACAGTTTAGTAAAATCTTTTTTCTTTAATTTTAAGGGGAGGTTACAAATTGACTATCTCCTTGGTCTAATGATTGTATTTCATTCAAGAAGCTTATTATCCCACCATTGTTTAACACTGTTTTCATGGTGATGAGTTATTTAGTGTGATCAGGGCTGGAGATTCAACACCCTGTCCCATGACCATGATTTTCTTGGTGCTTATAGTCAAGGAGAACAAGGTACAGGCATGGGCGAGACAGTCTATGAGTCATTGTAGCTGAGTTTCCATGTGAGTGACTAGCGCAGCATCATCAAAATAGAGGTGTTCTCAGATCAAGATGTGATGTGTTTTTGTCTTCGCTTTCAGCCTTGATAGATTGTAGAGCTTGCCATCTGCCCTAGTGTGCAAGTAGACTCCTTCCATATTTGCACGGAAGGTGAAGGTCAGGAGCATGGAAAAGAAAATGCCAAAAGAGTGGGGGCTAGGACACAACCCTGTTTCACTCCTTTCTTCGTGCCAAAACTGATGGAAGTGGAGCCATCAAACTGTACAGTGCAGCGCGTGTTATCATGGAAGAAGCAGATGAGACTGAAGAACTTCAGCAGACAGCCAATTTTCCCCAAAATCTTGTACAGCCCTGCTCTGCTGATGGTGTTGAATGGCTTAGTGAGATCTATGAAAGTAAGGTAAAGGGGCATACTCTGTTCCCTACCCTTCTCTTATAGCTGGTGTATGGACAAGATCATATTCACAGTAGATATGCCAACACGAAAACCGTACTATGTTTCTGGGTACACTTGGTCTGCAAGTAAATGGAGCCTTTTAGGTATGACCCCAGCAAAGGCCTTCCCTGTGATACTAAGGAGTGAGATGCTCCTGTAGTTGTTGCAGTCTCCTCTGTCGCCTTTGTTTTTGTTTAGTGTGATGATTTTGGTGTCACACATCTCCTGTGGAACAGAGCTTACTTTCCAGCAGAGAAGGAGAAGGTTATAAATGTCATAATCTATCCCTTGATGCAGAGCTTGATACAGGCATAAGGAAAGCAGCTACCACCTTTGGCCAACTTGCAAAATGCTCATGAGCTAACACCAAGTTGACCCTTAGGACCAAGCTGATGGTTTACAAGGCCTGTGTTCTCAGCACCTTGCTGTATGGCCGTGAAACAGCTACCAGCAAAAGAAGCTCAATAATTTCCACCTTTGCTGTCTGTGGTATCTCCTGGCAAGACAAAATCACAAATGTGGCAGTCCTCTCAAAGGAAAAGCTCCCAAGTGTGTTGGCAATAATCAAACAGGCGGCTTCTGTGGAATCGGACACGTCTGCAGGACGGAAGACGGTTGCATACCCAAGGACTTTCTGTATGATGGGGTAGGCGGGACCAGATGCCCAATGGGGCTCCCAAAGCTCTGCTTCAAGGATACTTGCAAGCGTGACATGAAGGCCCTAAATGTCAACTATCACACATGGGAGTCACGAGCTGTGAAAGAGGGAAATGGCGACACATCCTGTGTGCACAACCACGACAACCAGTTGCAACAGCAGCTTGGCAACAGGCACTAACACCAAAATCCAACAGGTGCCAACATCAAAAACAACGAGCTGGATTTTAAGAGACTACCACCGATCTCCAGGAGCAGTGGCGACTGCTGGGACTGCAGCCCAGCTTCATGAGGAAGATGTCGGGAATCCCAGACGCAGGTAGGTTTTTGTTGCCTCACCAGGGTGATCAGTCAGGCCCGGTGAGGCAAGGGCAGTCGATTTGGAGTGTGGGGGCTGTGTTGGGTGCTCGGGGTGGTTGGGGCAGCAGGGATGGCCCTCTGTCGGGCATGGGGTGCCCGATCATGAGGGCCCCCCAAGGCCATCAGAGAGCCGCCTGCTTTTAGCAGGCATCTTTTCTCAGGCTTGGGCCACCCCCTTGATACAGGTAAAATCCCTGTGGCGGCAGGCGGAGGCCCTTAAGTAGCCATTTAAGGGCCTTGATTGGCCTGGGGCGGGCAGGCCATTTTTTCACTGCCACTGCCCTGCGTAAAGTGGCAGTGGAGGCGTGAGCAGGTCAGGAAGTGCCTCCTGTGCCTCCCACTCCATGTTATGCCCGCCCCCCCCCCGCCAACATCCCGCCCTTTTGGGGGGCGTAAAATTCCAGCCAATAACTATTTGCCCTTCCTCTCAAATCACTTACCTTTAACATCAGATCGTTCCCCCCCAAAACTACACAAGGTTTAAGGTTCAACCCTTCCCATCATCCATTCCGACACCCATTACATTTATTTGACCCCAACCCCCCCCCCCCCCACCCCCCCACACTGACAAACATACATCCTCCCCACCTGTGTGGTGCCGTGTTTCCCCAGACAGGGATCTGAAGGCACAGGAGTGCCGGCAACCGCACCAAAGATCACGGCGGGCCCTCAAGATTGGAGGTAAGTTTATGTAAATTCATTAATTTTATTTATTTGCATATTTAAATTGTGGTCTTGTCGCCATTGGGAGGGGGCACCACAGAGCCTTGCCGCTGCCATGAGGATCGGGCCGGGCCCCCTGGCATCAAAGTCCATGGTGGGCCTCATCTGGAGCCATCATCAGGCCACCCCCCGCCCCCCTGTCCCCCTGCACCCCCCCACCCCTTCGCCATTGATCACGACGTTGAGAGCTTGGTAAAACCCAGCCCAACAACTCACAGCGTCACTTGACAGCTTCACATGCAGCACTTGTGGCAGAACCTGCTTCTCGAGGATTGGCCTTCACTGTCATCCACAAAGGTGCACCAAGAGAAGACACCCCACCTAAATGGATTGTTTGCTGCATGTCTATCATTTTTCATAGATGGAAGGATGCCAACAATGGCGGTGCTATGGACAAGCTGATTTTCATGTTTCCTTCTGTTTTTTTTCTCCTTAAAGGAATATTGCATTGTTCTGACTTCTGGGACTTTGTTCTAAGAATGTAAGAAAACATACAATGAGATAAGAGCTGATTGCTTTTTTGATCTACACTATTTTAACCCCCACTTTCTGTCGAACTTCTTAATGATGTATTTTTATTTATATGAAAGCTCATGCAAGTGCAGTTACTGTATAATGATGGCTCTCATTAAAGAATTATGTTTTATGAGTGAAAACTGCGGTTGATTACTAGAAAAATATCAGCCATTGTATATTTTACAATCCTCTAAAAATACAAGTATTTTTGCTTCTTTGAAAACTAGCTACTCCCCTAATATAATTATAAATTAATTTGATAACAACATCAAGTTAATGGTACACTATAGAATTAGCTAATAAGACCTTGGTGTTATGACTTCTGCTATGAGTATTAATTCTCTTCGGAGTTTATAGCTGATATTTACCATCAATCTTAAGACAGTTAATAATAAGGAAGCATGGAAAAACAAAAGACCATTTGGCCCATCAAACTTGTTCCCTCCACAGCCTGCATATGGTTAGACCTAACTAGGATGCCACTCCATCATCCTATCTCTTCAACAAAGATATCAAATCAAAGCAACCTTCTTAAAGATAAAGCTCTTTGAAATGTCTGAAATAAAAACAAGAAATGCTGGAACCACTCAGCAGGTCTGGCAGCATCTGTGGAAAGAGAAGCAGAGTTAACGTTTCGGGTCAGTGACCCTTCATCGGAACCGATGAAGGGTCACTGACCCGAAACGTTAACTCTGCTTCTCTTTCCACAGATGCTGCCAGACCTGCTGAGTGGTTCCAGCATTTCTTGTTTTTATTTCAGATTTCCAGCATCCGCAGTATTTTGCTTTTACTCTTTGAAATGTCTTCCTGCTCTCGAAAGGGAATCGATTAAAACTTGTAACTACGAATCTAGCCCTATCATAGATAGCCTGTTAACTGTCTCAATAGCTTGGGAAATAATTCTGCAGCATTCAATTCTCTGCCTTCCCAAAACAAAAATGTAGAAGAATATATTTCCAAATTTATAATTTGCTGCTTTCCCTAAAAGTTACTGTGGTCATTTTGACTTTGTGCAATAGTGTAAAATGGGTAATAGCAAGTGAGCTGCCAATTTCACAATGGAGGCCTGTCAGCTGTGGCCATTTTTAATTCAAAAGTTTTAAAAGTGCTGAGAGGATGCCTCAAGGAGGAGGCGCCCTCTCTCTCTCTTACCAACAATGGCAGGCTGCAACTCTTCACTTCTGGAGGGCTTCCTATTAGCCCTCCAGCTTGGAAAGCCGGCCATCCTGAATTGGACAGTGAGCATGTCCTCTGGCCACTAATTGGCCAGTTCAGGGAAAATCACTGTCGGGATCTCCATTTGTCCCTGACGTCAGGGTCTCAACCCAAATGTAAATCCTGCACAATGTTTCACATCGATGACCTTTCATCAGATAATTGGACCTGTGACCAAAAACTCAGTTAAAGTGGTAGGTTTTAAGAAGTGTCTTAAGGGAGGAGAGATAGGGAGGTAGGGAGGTTTAGGGAGGAAGTTTCCAAGCTTAGGGCCTCGGCAGCTGAAAGTATGGCCTCCAATGTTTGAACAATGAAAATCAGGGATGCACAAGTGAGCAGAATTGGAGAAGCACAGAGATTTTAGAGAGTTGCAGGACTTCCTACAAAATCCTGCAACTATTGTCCACCTGTTGCTCCAGTGAAAATGGTAGAAATGGAAGTGAAATTCATTAACCACTCTGATATCCTGTCAAATGTCCGTGTTAGAAAAACTAATTTTATATCTGGCTACTTTACATTTGTTTTGAAGCCCCTACACACTATAAAAGATGTCACAGGCTTAATGAGGAACGTCTCTTTTTAAGGTCATCAGAGGTTAGTGATTATTAATGCCAGGTAGCCAAATATTGAAGCTTAAAGAAGGCCAAAATACAATGTGGAAACCAGATGGCCTTCATAGAAGTCAGAAAAGATTTTATGTGCTGTCAGAAACTCTTACATCCTTAAGAAAATGAAATCGCAACACAAAGCTGGAAGCGAAGTTTTCTGTTAGAATGAGCTTAGATCTCTGAAAACAATCAAGAATTGAAGCATGAGATGATAAAAGACAGACAGAAAGCAGTTTAATAAAAGGTTAGCGAAATTCAGGAAAGCTCATTTCTAACATCAAAGTAATTCTAATAAGCAGCATAAGTATTATGTTACGGTTCAGAAATATAAATGCCATAGATCAAAAATGAAGAGTATATTGTGAAGATTTGACATCGAAACAAAATGAGAGGGGCCCCCCGATAGCCCAGAGAGATACACTGGACATTAGTAGGGCCATAGAGACCAGGTTTCAATCCTTGAATTGATCCTCTCCCCGTGTTGAGTTAGCTGATCTCAACTGGGGCAGCAACAGGGATATCAGCAATGACCTCCACAACTCTGTGTAAGAAGTAAAAAAGCAGTAGGGGTCTTTTTCCTCTTCACTCTCCAGCACCCTATGAAACAAGTGAGCATGTGTGAATGATGTATAAGAAAATGATCTGGTTTGGCTGTGATTGCTGCCAGTGTGAAATAGCCTCACTGTCAAGAGATACACATGCATAGCAGCCACTTTGGCAAACAGCTGGAAGGTGACTGGCGTCTGTGGAACTGTATGCTGCCAAGGAGGAAATTCCCTCAGGAGCGGAGGGAGAACATCGGAAAAACAAAAAGGACGGTAGGTCTTCTTTATATTTTAGGTGTCAGTGGCAAGTATTTTCTAGTAGATTTGAAGCTTAGGTTGCAGTAGATGAAGGAGTTGGGAGGAACACTAAGCCTTCAAGTATGAGGAATTGTCAGAATAAAGAGAGCAGCAGTGGTGAACATACATGTACTGTGAAAGCTGAACACTGAGATGGTGAAATATATAGAATTTTGAAACATAGCAGTAAAAGGAATCAGGCACAATGTGAAATTTTTACTATTGTTTTGTGTGTCTGCTTAAATATTGATCCAAATAGCTGTATAATAAATTAAGGCCTGTGTCCTCAGTACCTTGCTCTACGGCAGCGAGGCCTGGACAACGTATGCCAGCCAAGAGCGACGTCTCAATTCATTCCATCTTCGCTGCCTTCGGAGAATACTTGGCATCAGGTGGCAGGACTATATCTCCAACACAGAAGTCCTTGAAGCGGCCAACACCCCCAGCTTATACACACTACTGAGTCAGCGGCGCTTGAGATGGCTTGGCCATGTGAGCCGCATGGAAGATGGCAGGATCCCCAAAGACACATTGTACAGCGAGCTCGCCACTGGTATCAGACCCACCGGCCGTCCATGTCTCCGTTATAAAGACGTCTGCAAACGCGACATGAAATCGTGTGACATTGATCACAAGTCGTGGGAGTCAGTTGCCAGCATTCGCCAGAGCTGGCGGGCAGCCATAAAGACAGGGCTAAATTGTGGCGAGTCGAAGAGACTTAGTAGTTGGCAGGAAAAAAGACAGAGGCGCAAGGGGAGAGCCAACTGTGCAACAGCCCCAACAAACAAATTTCTCTGCAGCACCTGTGGAAGAGCCTGTCACTCCAGAATTGGCCTTTATAGCCACTCCAGGCGCTGCTTCACAAACCACTGACCACCTCCAGGCGCGTATCCATTGTCTCTCGAGATAAGGAGGCCCAAAGAAAAGAAATTAAATTGGTAGTATAAATAGTTTCATTTTGAAATGGAAACGTAAGATTGGAGTCCAGGAAATTTCATTCTAACAACACAAGTTTGAGCACTTCCTGTCAAATCAATGGGGAGATAGTAATTTCTGACATTATAAAGTCAGAATAAACTGAATAGGTCATTATGTCACAATTATTAATTCTTCTGTTTGGATGCTCACACCAATGTCACATTATTTATCAATGAAATTTTTTTTCACACCTTCTCTCCTTTGCTCCTGAGCACAGTGACTTGTGTTCTGTTATATGTGTTTTTTTGGGATGATTACTGTTTTTAATTGACCTTTAGAACTGTCAGTCAGCCATGCAGCCATGCTTAAAATGAAAGATTCCAATTTCGCACAAAATTGTCTGTCCATTTTAAAAGTTTGCTTATTATATTTTATCCTCTACCTTAATCCCATGTGTATATCTCAATCATTTTATTTCTTTACCTGTAACAAAATTCAAATTAAAACTGAAGAGTTTCAGTGGTTATTACTTCCTGCTTTGCTGTCTGTGAGAATATTTCAATGTGATTGGCTGCTTACTTTGCTTGATGGCATCACTGCTGCTGGATGCCTGGAGATTGTTTTGACGGCGCCAGAAAGAAAGGGCTGGATTTTACTGGCCCCCACCCCCCCACCCCCTGATGCCGGGGTTCGTGGTGGGGGGGGGGGCCCGGAACAGGTCTCTGGGAGAGGCCTGCCAAGGGCCTCGAAACTGGGAAGGCCTGGCCCGATATTGCCGGCAGTGATGAGGCCTCATGGTGGCCCCCCGCCCCCTCCCCCCCCCGCACCGCTCAGTGATGGAAGGCCTATCTAAATATGTAAATTTATTAAAATAAATGAATTAAATACTTATCCACTCCCACTGTCCGTCCTGCTCCGATATTGTAGCCAGTGGCCAACACTTCCACACCTTCAGATTGCCGTTCGAAGATCGATGTGGGACACTGGTGGGAAGTGGGTAGCAGGTAAGTATTTCAGTGCAGGAGCAGTGAGTGGGGTCAAACTAATATGATTGGTGGAGGGGATGATGGGAAGGGTTAAAGATAAAAGTTTGTGAACTTTGTGGGGGGGAGGCGGGAAGGTCAGGTTCACAAGGTAAGTATTTTGGGGGTTGGAGAGGGCACGGAATGAAGTGTGTGGTTATTGGGCAGGTGGGAGAGGGGCTGTAAACATTTATTTAATGTTTTAAATTTAATTTACAATGCCTTTTCCTTTAAATATGAAAACGAAATCCATTCACCTTGGCTCCATATCCTTTAATACCCTTGTTTAGCAAAAATCTAATGATCTCAGATTTAAAATTATGAATTGTGGGAGGGAGTTCCACACTTTTACCATGCTTTCCGTAAAGAAATGTTCCCTAATCTATCTCCTGAATGGCCTGGCTCTGATGTCTTCTTATATCTCCTTTTCCTAGCCTGTCCCACCAGCTGAAGAAGTTTTCTCTATCTATCCTATCAATTCCTTTCAAAATCCTATAAACCTCAATCAAAACACCCCTTAACCTTCATATTCCAGGGTATACGGGTCTAGTTCATATAACCTCTCTTTATAAGTTAACCCTAGAACCCTGATAACGTTCTGGAGAATCTGTGTTGTACTCCTTCCAAGTCAATATATTCTCTCTAAGGTGTAATGCCAAGAACTGTTCACAGTACTCCAGATGTTGGCTAACCAAGCTTTATACAATTGTGGAAAATGTCCTACTCTTTATATGATAGCTCTCTAGCTATAAAGGCTAACTTTAATTGGAATCTAATTGAAGGAATTGGCCATGTGAGCTGCATGGAAGATGGCAGGATCCCCAAAGACATTGTGCAGCGAGCTCGCCACTGGTATGAGACCCACCGGCCGTCCATGTCTCCGCTTTAAAGACGGCTGCAAACGCGACATGAAGTCCTGTGACATTGATCACAAGTCGTGGGAGTCAGTTGCCAGTGATCGCCAGAGCTGGCGGACAGCCATAAAGGCGGGGCTAAAGTGTGGCAAGTCGAAGAGACTTAGCAGTTGGCAGGAAAAAAGGCAGAAGCGCAAGGGGGGAGCCAACTGTGTAACAGCCCCGACAAACAAATTTTTCTGCAGCACCTGTGGAAGAGCCTGTCACTCTAGAATTGGCCTTTATAGCCACTCCAGGCACTGCTCCACACACCACTGACCACCTTCAGGCGTTTACCCATTGTCTCTCGAGATAAGGAGGCCAAAGAGAAGAGAATTGAAGGAATTAATTATAATTGTTGAGTTTTATTTTTATTGGACTTTCTATCTCTCACCAATACTGAGAAGACTCTAGTGAGTTACCAAAAATGATTTCAATAATTAGTGTTAATTGTTAATATTCATTCTCCGTGATGTGGGCGTAAATGGCAACGCCTGTAGTTATTCTCGAATTGCTTTGTTTTGATATAACCAGCTGTCTTGGACAGAGTGGATAGTCAGAAGCTTTTTCCCAGGATGGAAGAGTCAGTCACTAAGGGACATAGGTTTAAGGTGAGAGGGGCAACGTTTAGAGGGGATGTGCGAGGCAAGTTTTTTACACAGAGGGTGGTGAGTGCCTGGAACTTGCTGCCAGGGGAGGTGGTGGAAGCAGATACTTTAGCGACATTTAAGAGGCATCCTGACAAATATATGAATAGGAAGGGAATAGAGGGATATGGGCCCCGGAAGTGCAGAAGGTGTTAGTTTAGGCAGGCATCAAGATCGGCGCAGGCTTGGAGGGCCGAATGGCCTGTTCCTGTGCTGTACTGTTCTTTGTTCTTTGTTTTTGTCTTACTAGGACACTTCAGAGGGCAATTGTTGCCAGACTCTTTCTTTTGGGCCTCCTTATCTCGAGAGACAATGGATACGCGCCTGGAGTCTGTCAGACTGGAGTCACATATAAACCAGACCTGGTAAGGATGACCGATTTCCTTCGCTAAAGAACATTAGTGAACCAGTTGGTTTATTATTGCCGAGTGAAAAATGAAAACGGCAGTGCACATATCTCAATTATATCTTGATACTTGGTTTAGCAACCTACAACTAATCTAATCTGCTACTGGAAATCATGGAATAAGTGAATCATCTTTAATACGAGCTCCTCAGCTGTCATGACTGTACAGCTGTAGGTCATTGGGCCTAATGCAATGATTTACTCAAATCTAAAATGTAGTTAATCAGCCGCAAGTGGAAATAAAAATAGATTTCAGGAAAACACTTAAGTAACTGTCTGGAGCTTTGCACCAGATATTGCGGAGCTAAAAAAAAATCAATACTAACTCTCTAAGGCTCCTTCGACTACACCTTCCAAACACGCGACCTCTACCACCGACAAGGACAAGGGCAGCAGATGGGTGGCACAGTGGCGCAGTGGTTGGCACCACAGCCTCACAGCTCCAGGGACCCGGGTTCAATTCTGGGTACTTCCTGTGTGGAGTTTGCAAGTTCTCCCTGTGCCCGTGTGGGTTTTCGCTGGGTGCTCCGGTTTCCTCCCACAGCCAAAGACTTGCAGGTTGATAGGTAAATTGGCCATTATAAATTTCCCCTAGTATAGATAGGTGGTAGGGAATATGGGAGTACTGTAGGGTTAGTATAAATGGGTGGTTGTTGGTTGGCACAGACTCGGTGGGCCGAAGGGCCTGTTTCAGTGCTGTATCTCTAAAATAAAAAAAAAATCTTGGAGGTAGCTACTCTATTAGGGGAATGATGCCTTTAAGTTATTCCTGCTGCACTGTTCATTAGTTGGATATTTTTTCAGCTCTAATTTTGTGCCTCAAGGGATGTTTACACTATGATACTAATTATTTATGAAAGATAATAAATTATCCTGTCAGTAAAGATTTCTTTCCCTGTTTAACAAATGTGTTTTCTATTAGAAAGTTTCAGGGATTCTAAAATGACCCTGCTGGGTCGTAATATATTACACAAAGCTTTTTCCACTCTGTTTTGTTTCAACTTCAAAAGAGCAGCCCTACTTCATCATGGTAAAGACAGTAAATATTCTTATGGCCACTTTAAGCAACTGCCAATTTAATGTCAAATTATGAGCAGTTTTACATTGTGACCTCACTGCCACTTGGCGCTAGATTGAGATGGACCAGAATTGCATCACTTCTCATTCTTCCAGCCATCAGCTGAGGAAACTATCATTTGCATCCTAATCCCACAATTGAAAGTCCCCCACTGTGCCTCTGAATCTCCTACAAATAATCACATCCTTCTAAAATGCAGTTAAGCACATGTTCTATTCATCATCCATAATGAGTTTCAGCCTTATTATGAGAAAGCACCCAACTGGATTTGTTTTGAGATTCAAATCAAATGTAACCCCTCTCCAGTCCAATATATAGACTACATTTTAAAGGAAAATTATAGTCTTTTTAACAGCATGCATTAAAAGAAAAATACCAAGGGAAAAGCACCAACATCAATAAGACAAGCTTCCAATAATCAGGAGTATGCATCTTTTTGAAATAATATATTTTGACTGGAATTTTAAACACTATATAATTTAAAGTACTTTACTATTAATCAACGCTAATCCCAGCTAATTTCCCTTTGATATATAAATTACTGGATTTAAGAAGAAATAGTCGATTAGCTCTATTCTAATAAACTGGCTATTGTTTGATTTACCTACCGCAGGAACATTCACAGCTGGTCATGTGGTAAGCAAACATTTGGCCAATGTTTAAAAATGTTGATCAAAAAGTATTAAATATTTCATCTTTTGAAATTCTTGGCAAATCCAAATCTCTTCCGTTGGTGGCAATTGGTCCCCATTACATGCAAAGCAGGCTACTATTAAAAATTGTATTAATTAGTGTTCTCCTTGCATTAAAATGACCATGAAAATTAAGCACATTCATAAACTGAATTTAATTCAACCATTGTGTGCATCTGATTATTAACAAAAACATTGCTACATTTGATTGGATTGTAAGATTCCCATAAAAGGGCGACTAACTGTTGACATAACCTTCCTGTGAGTCTCTGTGAAGCATTATAACTTTGGACCATTGATTTCCTGGAATTTATGGTTTTACGTTTGCCCTTGCATAATCACTTCTTAATGGGCATGTGTGGCAACAGAAATTCTGCTTGTGAAGGAACATTTGTTTACCATCTGCAGTATCTTTGCATGAAATGAAAATTCTAACCAGACACAGGGACAAAATGTATAACCAAATTCATTTAAGTGCTGAGGGAACCTTGGCCATTGTTCTAATAAATTCAAAATGTGCACAACTAGCAAAGTGCCTGTGGTGTTGACTGTGGTCATAGACTTTTTTTGTATAAGGTGGTAATGGAGTTGGGAGAGAGTTTAAAACTTCCCTCCATAGAGGTCAGAACCTGTAACTATATCATAACACTTACCATCGCATAATTGCATGAAAAATGATGTTACTGCAACTTACAATGGTAAATGTTAACACAAAAGCACGACCAAAGTTTGTGGCAAGAGGATGCAAGGTTTGTAGACAGGCTGTGCATGCCCTATGCAGGGTTTTAATTAGATATGGATGAAATAAAGATTTCAGTAAAGGGCAGAATATGTGAAAGTGTTTTTTTTTAAATGATTGTAATTAAATGTGACAATTCTTACTTGTGTTATGTTCACCAAAATATTTGGGATATATGAAGAGGCCAGTCTTACATCTCACAGTTGTTTTGTGGAGGCAGGAGGGGCCTTTTCTTGAGCGGTCTCCCCTGGTCTTTTTCAGGACCATGAAATATTAGTTGGAGTTACAATGCCCAAACCCCGATTAGTCTTAATGGGTCTAGGAGTCTGGGTCTGAAATGGGTGCAGGAGCCTCATTTCAATAGTAAAATTAGTAAATCAACTGTAAATTGGGTGTGACAATATTGAATTTAGGCCCCCCAAACTCTTATTGATTATCTCTTGAAAGCTTTTCATTTGTTTGTGTAAGAGCTTGCATCATTTTATTACTGCCTTTCATTTTGCCTCTGTGTGATGTTTCATGCATAAACACCAAGTGAAACATATGTGATTCAATAACATTTTAAAAGTTCACTTTGAAAATGATGCCTTTGAAAATGATGCAGCCAGAGTTGAATACGATGGACCCATATAAAGGTCCACCAGAGGTGAAATGAAGGGACAATCATTACTGTGTGATCTACAATATATTTTGGACTGCAACGTTTTAATTAATTGAAACCAGGAGATATTACATTTTATAAACAGGTGTATGGTTGCATGGCGTGTTGCTAACATAGAACATCTGTCCTTGCAGCTGCCAATGTACAGATTTTGTTGGAGGCTTCCCAAAATTATTCTGCGAGCAGAGATGTCCTACTTACCTTAAATTAAAGTAAGACAAATAAAGCTATTTTTCATAACATGAAGCATAAACATTCATGACCATAACTGTTACAGTATGACTGAAAGTTAGACAGATCTCTTTTAAGCATTGTTCACTGTAAAATTGAAACCAGTTGTTGGGTATTAAATTTATTGCTGTCCTGCACTTTCCTTTTATTAAATCTATAGGCCTGATTTTATCTGGGGGTGATGGGACCTGGCTGAGGCTGGTCATGCAAGTATCAGTTTCGCCCCATCTATCTGATGTGAGGTTATTTAACTCCTGGGCCTCATTTGAATATATTTTTCTTTTCTGAAAGGAAGAATAGGAGATATGCATTAAGTGTAAATACCAAACTGATCAAATTGAACCTCACGGCTCAGCCATTGTCTAAAGTCAGAGGTGAGAACTTCTACCTCACTGTCTAGCTGCAAATCTACAGGCAATGCATTGTAGCTTTAAATTTAAATGTGGGCTTATTTTGATACAAGACATTGAGATAGATTTTCAAGTTCCCTCTCAGGTGTAGCAGTGGCAATGTGGATAGGCCATTCATTCTAGAAACAGCCCGATTTTCCTTCTAATTAATAATCATATTGTTGCCCACCATTCAAAAGTTTCCAAAAGCGAGAAGATCTTGCATTTATGTAGCACCATTCACATCCTCGGGATGTCCCAAACCACTTTACAGGCAATCAATTACTTTTTGAGTGAAGGCTGTGTTACGACCAGGTGAGAAAGAGGTCTAGGGTTCCCTTTGAGCCTTCACTTGGTCTTACTGTAACAGAGTTTAATTTTAAACACACCGTGTTTTTAGCTCCCCCTTGGTGAATCCTTGTTCACCACTTTCCAATTATAAGGCAAAGAAACCAGCACAAACAGGTTCTCTTAGGTTTAAAGAAACAAAGTTGAAATTTATTAAACTTAAACTTAAACTCTAATTCGGTTAACGCCTATGGATGCACAATGCGCCCACGCTAGCATGCATATGCGATACAGACATGCAAATAGAGACAGAAAAGAGCAGAAGAAAAATAAAGTGGAAAAGTTTGAGGCAATATCTGAAGAGTTGTTGTTATGAGCTCACTGTAGAGTCCTTGAATGTAGGTAGATCTTGCTTTTCGTTGGGGCCCAGTATTCTTCTTAAACCTTGTTTGCTGTAGGAGGCTTTTCTCTCTTGAGGTTCATGTGTCTTCAGTGGATTCAGAGGCTTGTGAGAAAGAGATGGGAGAAGACAGGAGGGATCTTCTCAGTTCAGGAGCAAACAGACTTTCTGCCCAAACATTTTATACAAATTCAAAAAACTCAGGTTGCCCAGCAGGTTAGTCATGTGAAAGCTGGTTTGATCATGTCTGTTTGTGTATTTGGCCATCTTAGCAGTCAACCTGGAATGTGAGCTCCCCCACCTGCAACATCTGGTGATCAGAAGTCCATTGTGGGTTGAATGTCAGGGAATGGCTGCTTTGTCCTTCCAAACACTGTCTGTTAATATGCAAATGTATTTTCCAGCTACAGCTGATCTGTTTAACAAGTCCTTTCTTCACTCCAGTAACAGTTTAAAATCAATGCTCATGACAAAATTAATGTGCCTCATTCTTGACAGGTGGGGGCCGAGCATGATAGCTGTATTGCTATGTGGACAGACCAGCCAGGCAATGTCTGCACAGGCAAGGTTCTTCAACCGTTAGATAAATGACCAATGAATCTGTTTTGGGTGGTGATGGTTCGGGGAGGAATGTTGGCCAGGACACCGAAAGAACTCCCAGCTCTTCAAATAGTGCCTTGTGATCTTTTATGCCCAGCTGAACAGGCAGACAGGGCCTCTATTAAATACATTTATTTTGCCCCTCTCCCACCCCCAATAACAATTAAATTAATTATTTTCCCTTTCCCCCCAAAAAAACATTTACCTTTACCATCTGACCTTCCCTCCTCAAACTGCATAAACTTTAAACTACAACCCTTCCCACCATCCCCTACACTCATGATACTAATTTGATCGCATCCCCCCAACCTCCTCCCCCAGCACTGATAAACATACCTTCTCCCTCCTCCCCACCAGTGTTGCGCCTCATTTCCCCAGAACGGGATCCGAAGGCACGAGAATGCTGGCCGCCAGGCTGAAGATTGCAGCGGGACATCAAGAGGCGATGTAACGGTGCCTCGTCGCCACTGGGAGGATCGCAGGCATCAAAGTCGTGGTGGGCCTCATCCGAGGCCATCTTCAGGCATCCCCCCACTCCCCCGCCCCAGATCCCGACATCAAAGGCCTCCTTAAAATCCAGCCTATAATCTTCAAAGATGCAGCATGCCCTCAGTACTGCACTGATGGCTCACCCTAAATTATGTGCTCCCATCTAAATGGAGCATGAATCACCAGTTTCTGACTCAGAAGGCAGTATATTACCAATTGAGCTAAGCTGATACCTGTCCCTCAATTTTCACAGCACGACCACTGGTCTCCTGACAAAATTACAGCAAAGGACCAATGGTAGCCCCGCAGAATTTTGGCGCCATTACCATTAATGTCTCCAAATAATGCAACCATTAGTCATTGGGAACACAATTCCTTTTTTTAATCCTATGACTAAATTTTCTCCACAGGCTTCAGACACTCTCCAGTATCATTGGCTATTAGCCATGCATGAGCCTAAACTGTAAATTATAGAAAACTATTTGCCTGTGGGAGAAATTTAGCCCAATTCTTTCAGCGCATCACCTGACATCTACATATGCATATCTTCCAGCAGCCCTTGCCAAATAGAAATAACGAATAGGAATTCTGGAGGATATTCCTCCGCTCTAGCCTAAAGCCAATGGCACCAATTGTAGCACATATAATGCCGCTCAGATTGAAATTGGTGAACTTATTACAAAATATGGATCCTTCCTGGGATCTTGCTGCACTTTACAGCTCAGTTCTGCACTGAACAATGGAGTTATCGACTGCAATAAGGGAACCTCAATGAACAGAACATCTAACACAACATTACCATTCTTTCTGCTCTTAGATGAGAATCCTAGGAAAAAGAGAGAAATTACTTGAATCATACAGCAGGAACAGTGTGATTTATATTCCCATGTCATCACAGCATGTAGCTTTAATTTTGGATGAGGGAACTGAATGACTCGAGACCATTATAAAGCTCCAAAGATTAATCTTGTATTTGTACCTTGAACAAGTCCTGGTCTCTGAAAAATTAATTTCTCATTTTCTGATTTGTTGGAAAAACATCATTTTGGAGTGAAGGAAATGCCCAAATGGTCAGATTTGGTCAGCTGATGATACGCCTGCCTCTGAGTTAGATGGCTGTGGGATCTAACCCAACTTTCAATAATTGAGCACCTAATGCAGGCTGACAATTCAGTCCAGTACTGGGAGAGTGCTGCCTTGTTGGAGGTGCTGCCCATCAGATATTAAACTAAGGTTGGTTTAGGTGGGTGTTAAAAATCAGGTGACACTGTTTGAAGAAGAGCAGGGGAAGTGTCCTGCCAAAATGTTTCTGTCAACTAGAAAAACAATTGGTCTTTCATCTGTTTGTAGGATCTTTCTGTGTACAAAACTGTTTGCTGTGCTTCCCTATCTAACAACAATGACTGTAATTTATTACATGTGAAGCGCAAACATCTATAAGTGCAGGCCAGCACCAAGGATGGAAAGAGTAGGAAAGATGAAGAAGTAACTCAAGAAGCAGTAATTTAGTAACATGAAATTTTGGTTTTAAAAACTGGCACATTGTGATTAGAAGGAATGCTTGAGGGCAGTTTTGAAGCCATGGGACAGAATAAGTTTGAAAGAACTTGCATTTATATAGCTCCTTTCATGACTTTAGGATGTCTCAAAGGGCTTTACAGCCAAATAATTATTTTTGAAATGTGGGGCGGGAGTTTTAGCCCCCGCCGGGGAATTTTGCACCGCCGGCCTGCATGCCAGTTCCCTGGCTCCATCACAACCCCTGGCCATTTTCCCCCAGGGGCAGGATTAGGGTGGGGTGGGGCGGGGGCATGGCAGGGCTACACGCCCACATCCTGCGGGTAGACTATTAAGCCACTCAAAGGCCTATTAAGGTCTGTTAATGGACGTCAACTGTGATTTTCCAGTCGGCCTCCAAGTCCCCGCAAGCGTCGGGGAACAGTTTAGCTGGATGGAGGTGGCCAACTCTCCGGACAGGCTTAGAGGCCCCCCGCGCCTGCCTGGATGCAACAGCAGCCACACACCACCCTGTGGAGGGGTTTCCTCCCTCCTACAGTGGTAGCCCGGCTGCAAAGGCCATTTTGTAGTTTAAATTTAAAAGAGTTGGAGAGAGGGCACTTCCATTTTGGGGTGCCCTCTCTCCCACTTCCTGCTATGGCATCTTGCTTCTGCTTTCAAGCTGCAAGGCCTCTGATTGGCTCTTCAGCTCTGAGAGCCCACCTGCCAACCTTAATTGGATGATGAGCCTACTCTTTGGTCACTAATTGGCCAAATCAGGGAAAATCATAATGAGTGATTTTTTTCCCCACATAGTGCAGGCTTCTGACTCCCATTTGAGCCTGATGGTCGAGTTCAGAAGCCCATGGTGAAAATCCTGCCCATGGTCACTTTTGCAATGTAGGGAAATGCAACAGCTAATGTGCACACACACCAATGATATAAATGATCAATTAAACTGTTTTATTAGTATTGGTTGAGAGAGAGCACTAGAAGAAGTCTTCTGCTCCTCTCCAAATAGTGTCCTATCTTCTGTTACATTCACCTGAGGTGGTAGGAGCTTCAATCTAAACCTGAAGGCAGCACCTCTATCAGTACTACTTGAGCATCAGCTGAGATTATATGCTTAGGTCTTGGTGTGGGACTTGAACACATGATCTTCTAAATCAGAAGCAAGAGTGCTACCATTGAGTCAAAGCTGACACCTAGTTTAGGGAGGAGATGGTACACAAATACAACATATGAAAAGAAGAATGGGAACACACCATCCAGTGTCTCAAGTCTACCCCATCCAAATATTGTGCAGCCGCATATACAATTGACCACCAACACCATCTACACCTCCCCATAACATAATCTTCTGGGAAATGCTAAAATTTGAAGGGGGGTGGGGGGGGGGGGCGGTGGGAGGGAAATCCCAAACATAATTTGGCAGCAAACCTTGGAATTTTCTTCTTAACTCAAGCAAGAAAGCAAAGATCTGAAGACTATGATGATACTAAAATCCTTCTAATCCTAGATAACTCTTTGTAACAGGAAATACCATTCTCTCTTAGGAACCTGTCAGCTCTCTTTGGAAAGGTTGTAGATAACGCTAACACTGAGGATGCAAGGGGAGGAGCAACCTATAAAAGAACACTTTTAGAGCCAAGGGTGAACAGTAAAATAGTGTCACTGAAAAGTAAGAAAAGTATCAGGTGCACAGCAGAGGTGCTGGAAGAATCTCAGAGAAATAGGGGATGATGTCAATTATCAATAACCTTGGGCTGTATAGAGAAAGCTAAGAGGTGTTGAGGGAAAATAAGTTTTTGGCATAAAAGAGATAACCAAACTTCTAGGAGGTAACATTAAAAATGGAAGAGATGCGGGAGATCTACTTAACAAGATAGATAACCATTGGCTTCACCTTAACCCATCCAGGATGAAAATGTTTCATTCCCTCAATTACGTTATCTAATTATCTCTTGAATGTGTTTTATATTTTCACCAAAACAACCCTACCCAGAAGGCCTTTCCAAGTGTTGATCACTCTTTGTGAAGATGTTTTTCGTGATATCTTTGTGAAATTTTCCTTTCTCCAATTTAAATCTATGCCCCCTTGTCCTGGAGTCTGATCATACCTGAAGTAGTGATCCACATTAGCCTTTTATTATGTTGTGTTTATTATGTTGCTCTCACATGCGTTCAAGTCTTCAGAAGAAGGAATTTTCCTCCACACAAGATCAGATGGCAGGTTGTTCAACCTTGCCCGTCTTAGAGCGAAGAACAAAGTACGGAAGGTCCTCAACAGGGAACTCCTCTTTGCTGACGAGGCTGCATTAACATCCCACACAGAACAGTGTCTGCAGAGACTCATCAACAGGATTGCGGCTGCCTGCAACAAGTTTGGCCTAACCATCAGCCTCAAGGAAACGAACATCATGGGACTGGATGTCAGAAATGCTCCATCCATCAATATCGGCGACCACACTCTGGAAGTGGTTCAAGAGTTCATCTACCTAGGCTCAACTATCACCAGTAACCTGTCTCTCGATGCAGAAATCAACAAGCGCATGGGAAAGGCTTCCACTGCTATGTCCAGACTGGCCAAGAGGGTGTGGGAAAATGGTGCACTGATATGTAACACAAAAGTCCAAGTGTTTCAAGCCTGTGTCCTCAGTACTTTGCTCTACGGCAGCGAGGCCTGGACAACGTATGTCAGCCAAGAACGACGTCTCAACTCATTCCATCTTCGCTGCCTCCGGAGAATCCTTGGCATCAGGTGGCAGGACCATATCTCCAACGCAGAAGTCCTCGAGGCGGCCAACATCCCCAGCATATACACACTACTGAGCCAACGGCATTTGAGATGGCTTGGCCATGTGAGCCGCATGGAAGATGGCAGGATCCCCAAGGATGCATTGTACAGCTCGTCACTGGTATCAGACCCACCAGCTGCTTTAAAGACATCTGCAAACGCGACATGAAGTCCTGTGACACTGACCACAAGTCGTGGGAGTCAGTTGCCAGTGATCATCAGAGCTGGCGGACAGCCATAAAGGCGGGGCTAAAGAGTGGCGATTTGAAGAGACTTAGCAGTTGGCAGGAATAAAGACAGAAGCGCAAGGAGAGAGCTGTGTAACAGCCCCGACAACCAATTTTATCTGCAGCGCCTGTGGAAGAGTCTGTCACTCTAGAATTGGCCTTTATAGCCACTCCAGGTGCTGCTCCACAAACTACTGACCACCTCTCGGCGCTTACCCATTGTCTCTCGATAAAAGGAGGCCAAAGGAGAAAATGAAGAAGAATTCTATAAGATCTCCTCTTAGTCAATTCAAGGGAGGACTTCACCAGTTTCTGCAGGCTTTCTTCGTAACTGAATGCTTTAACATTTGAGGTAAGCATGCTCTGCAACACTTCCATGGTTTGAAAGTACCCTTCTGATTTGGTGACCAAAGCAGAATACAATATTCAACATATTGCGCACTCCAATTTTAGCAGGACATTTTCTGGTTAATATGCAATTGACCTTGGAATATAACTAACCATTCTATTCACTTTGGTCATTGATGTTTCACGGTGATTTGACAAGTGAAAGTGCTGAATCTAATAGGCAAATATCTGTTCCTGCTTTACTTTTAGCCATTTCTATACTATTGCTAGTATATTTATGATCTATTTTCCTTAGGAAGGTGTAGTGCCTTGTACTTGTCTGTACGAAATTTCATCTGCTTCTTTTGTTTCAATAGTCCTTCCCCCACTTTACTATTATCTGCAAATTTGACCAGATTGTACTGAATTTCTGCATCTAAGTCATTAATGTAGATTACAAATAGTAAGGATCCCAGAATGGAAGCCTGGGGCACTCAATACTTCTTACCCTTCCCCCACCAATCACTACCCTAGCAAGTAACAGATGCTTTATTCACTTCATTTATCTGGACTTATAACCCGTAACTGCTGCCTTCCGTGTTGTTTCAGTCGCTGTGAGGCAACTATGTAGTGACCTCTCCATGGCGCATGCCTGGGCGAATTTATGGAGGTTGAGAGTTGCCCAGTCGTTAGAACCCCCCTCTCGGCCTTTCTGGTGGGGTCCAAAGGAGTGCAGAGCACGACGTTTGGCACCGGTATGGCTGCAGGAACTGCCGGAAACATGCCAAAGGTGACACATGACCGCCTACGGGGTTCCGCTCCGGATTTTCTGTTAGGGTTTACTCCCTTAGCCTTGGTCTCTCCCGAGACGCCCACAAGGCAGTGGGGTTGTTAGGGCCTCTACACAGGTGTAGGATGATGCTGGTGGGAGGAGGGGATGCGAGGGGGATGGGTGGAGGGAGGAGGGTGCGAGGGGGAGCTGGGAAGGGGGCTGTAAAGGGGTGGCGGGGTGCAGGGGAAGGGGGTGGAGGGAGGGGGGTGCGAGGGGGAGCTGGGAAGAGGGCTGTAAGGGGGTGGCGGGGTGCAGGGGAAGGGGGTGGAGGGAGGAGGGTGTGAGGGGGAGCTGGGAAAGGGGCTGTAAGGGGGTGGCGGGGTGCAGGGGAAGGGGGTGGAGGGAGGGGGGTGCGAGGGGGAGCTGGGAAGGGGGCTGTAAGGGGGGGGGGGTGCTGCAGGGGAAGAGGGTGCCGGGGGAAGATGGTGCGAGGGGGGTGCTGGGACGGGGTTGTGAGGGGGTGAGCTGAGAGGGTGGAGCAGGGAAGGGGAAGGGGGGGGGGTGGAAAGGGGGGAAGGGGAAGGGAGGGGAAAGCGGGTGCAGGTAATAAGCCATTTCCTCAGTTCCCACCATCGACGGCCGGAAAGCTCATCCGCGTCCTTCGGGAGGTGAAGCATCTTTGGGCAGACTTACAAAGGTGGTTATATTCGCTAAGGGTTTTTTGATGTGGT